>NC_091480.1:22328136-22928136 GCF_036971445.1 Narcine bancroftii
CTCCTTTGACCGGTGGCCCACCCGTTTCAGTCCCCCGTCCTATACCACGCCGGTGGTCTCATGCACTGCCAGGCGGAAACCCCACGCCACGCAAATAGGTGGAACACCTCGTCTTCCGCCTGGGCACTCTCCAATCTGATGGCATTAGCATCGACTCCGGTTTCTGTTACCTCTCTCCCCCCCCCCCCTTCCCTCTGTTGCCTTTCTCCCATCTCTTCCCCCTTCCCTCTGTTGCCTTTCTCCCATCTCTCCCCCTTCCCTCTGTTGCCTTTCTCCCATCTCTTCCCCCTTCCCTCTGTTGCCTTTCTCCCATCTCTCCCTCTTCCCTCTGTTGCCTTTCTCCCATCTCTTCCCCTTCCCTCTGTTGCCTTTCAACCATCTCTCCCCCTTCCCTCTGTTGCCTTTCTCCCATCTCTCCCCCTTCCTCTGTTGCCTTTCTCCCATCTCTCCCCCTTCCCTCTGTTGCCTTTCTCCATCTCTTCCCCTTCCCTCTGTTGCCTTTCTCCCATCTCTCCCCCTTCCTCTGTGGCCTTTCTCCCATCTCTTCCCCCTTCCCTCTGTTGCCTTTCTCCCATCTCTCCCCCTTCCCTCTGTTGCCTTTCTCCCATCTCTCCCCCTTCCCTCTGTTGCCTTTCTCCCATCTCTTCCCCTTCCCTCTGTTGCCTTTCTCCCATCTCTCCCCCTTCCCTCTGTTGCCTTTCTCCCCTTCACCCCCCCCCCCCCCCCCACACTTTTCCCTCTATCTCAATACTTACCTTTTCCCTTATCTAGTTAATACCTTTTGTAGGCCCGGACTCTTCCCCAGCTAATTATTCCTGTTTTTTTTTTTTTGCTTATTCCTGAAGAAGGGCTCAGTTCCTCCAGTATTTCAGTGTTTTTTTTTAAATTATAATTTCCTTGACAATCCAGATCTTGGAGTTCTGTTCACTGCATTGCCCTAGCGTAATGCAGAATACTTACTTCTACTGTTATATACAAATGTGCTGTGTAAAGTTTTATGAAGCACCCAAATATTGGTTACCCTTTACTTCCTGTCAGTTTTGAATTTCACCAGCACATGGGTGCATTGCATCTGATCCCGGCATCTCCGGATTGATCTTTCCTATAGCTTTCCGAGCCCGGTATCTTCCAAAAGTTCAAGGGTTACTCACCTATTTTTGAAAATAAATCTTATTTTAACAATGTGCACGCTGAGTGTACAATGGAAAAATAATATAAATTCAACACAAAAACAAAATGTGGAAAATACGGAGGGCACAGTTAGTGTGATGTTTAACGCAACGTATTTACAGTGCCGTCCATTGGGGACCAGGGTTTGAATCCTGCGCTGCCTGTCAGGAGTTTGTACGTTCTCTGCTTGTGTGCTTGGTTTTACCCAGGAGCTTCAGTTTCCTCCCACTGTTTGTTACGTACCAGGGGTGTATTAATTGGGTGTAATTTGGGCAGCACAGACTAAAATTAAAAATGAGCTTGCCAATATCCAGTGGGAGAGAGTAAAACACAATACAGGAGAAACTCAGCAAGTCAACCAGCATTGATTTTTATTCTTCCACTGTGTCCGCAGACTAGTGTCTTATTCCAGAAGAAGAGAAACAGTTGATCAACTTGAAACGCTAATTCTCCCACTCTATCCACAGAACCAAGGATTCCCAACATATTCTGTTTACATTTTATACAACTAAATGGAATCCACTTTTACTTGGAAAACCATGGAGGTTAACTGGTTAAATTATGCATAGTTAAGTAGGTTTGGATGATTTAGAGTGAAAAATGATTCTGGTGTTGTTCAAGCACTGTATGGAATAAACAGGATTGGTGTTGATTTCATGTGCACCAATTAGCTAAATAGCATTGCTTGGATTAAAGTTTGCTTAATCATGTAGTTTGTGTAATTTTCACTTAATATTTCAGTTAAATGTGTTTCAACTACAATTAATTGATAGGAATTGTAGAATTTGTTTGAATTCTATACCATGTCACAGATTACAGTTTGATTTTTATTTTGTTTAGGTGAAACTTTTTAAGAAACTATTCGACTTTTGTCAAAGAACATGCCAATCAAGATCTTTGATGCCTGTGTGTGCCTCAAGTACCCCAAAAAATGCAGTTGATTTCAGTCAGTTCAAGTTTTATGCCACGGCCCATCGTCAGCAACTCACAAAGCTCGATCTCGGAGCATACAAAGGGGAACGTGGTGCAGTAGATCAGATTCAAAGTCGAACTATGTTTATGGTGGCCAAGAATACCGTACGCAACCAATGACCACAATTTCTGATAATCAACATTACACAGTTGTGTACAGATTTCAAGGGATAAGATTCTTGAGTGCTATTTCTAAGTTAAAAATAATTCAAACTGGTCTAACTGTTGTTCTTGTACCTACAGTTTATCTCTTTACCTGCAGAACCTGATACAATATTCTCTGGTTTGTAATGTCACTGGATTATCAGGATTTGCTGTTGTCATGCTTTATTCTATGAGCTACTATCTAAGACATTTCATTGGGATGATGTATTTGAATAACTCAGGAACCACATTGATGGTTTCACAATCTGACTTTTTGGGGAAGGAGGAATGACTTTTATGTTCCAGTTCAAGATGTCATACCTCTTGGAGATACAGAAGATGCAAGAAATGACACCATTCTGCAGTTTAAAGGTACAATAGTAGTGAAGTTTTCTACTTCACAATTAAGTTTGGTCAGATAGTTGATAAGCAAAAATTCTTGCAGGTATTTGGTGGAATTCATTAAATAAACAATTGTAGCTTTGCTTTATGTTGTAATAATTCTTTAAATAATATGCCTGAAAATATAGATGCTCAAGTAAACTCAGCTGTGGAGAAATAGTTTTGTTTTGTTTGTAACTAAATCATAAAATGACAAGTTCATAAAATGAAAGATTTAATACAGATTAAAAGAAGTACTTTAATGCCTATACATATGGTACAAACACGAAGGCCTCCTTGGGCGATAGCACCATTCAATAGATCATGGATAATCAACTCCACAACTCTTGATTCTCCTGGAATCTAAAAGATTGCATGTCATTTCACTTATATAATTATTTATAGATAATAATGCAAAGTGAATCGTAACTTAAAATCTTCTGTTTTGTACATCTTCCTTATTTAGGGGGTGAGGGGTGCTTAACATTTTAATTCCACTATTTCTTGCAAAGTGAAGTTGTATCATTCAAGTTCAGGTTTATTATTATGATTTGACTGCTGTGATTTGTGGTTTATTGCTACCCTTGTGTTCATGGGAGCAAATTACTTTTTAAAAAAAAAATATATCAACTTGATCTAACATGGCAACTTTCCAAGGTTCTTCATAGCTTGGATTAGCTCATATTTACAGAGTAAGATGGGAGTAAAGGCAGGAACATATTGGAATCAAAAGGCCGAGAGACAATAAAGCCACAGGGAGGGTGTCTGCAGCCAATCTACTCAGATGGGATGGACATGAGCAAAGCCATTGCGGGCTAAATAGTAGGTCAGTATTGCGAAGGATATGGTTTCAGATAAAACATTGGCAGGTGGGAGAAATGGAGTTCATGGCTTTGGGACAGTTTCTGCAAGAGTTTGAGCAACTATAGCCAGTTTTGTGGTCTAAAAGAAGTTATTACAGAATAATGGAAACATTGGTTTTGATCATCTAAAATCCTAGACAGTAGAATAAATCTAGAGACTGGAAAATAACAAACATAATCTCTAAAGGTGAGGAAAAAATAGTTGTGACAAATATAGATTGAGTTTTATTCGAGATGCCAAGGATGTAATTAATAGAAGCATTTGTGCTTGGTCTTCTTGACTTAAGATGAAGGAACTGAGGGCAGCATATTTGGGCATCCCAGATATAAAGTTAAGTGGAAAATTAAGTTGGGTGAATAATGCAAAGGGACTAAAAGGGTGTTTTTATGCAAGGATGATAGCAGATGGAGTATATTGTTAGGAAATTGTGAAAATCATCCATTTTGAAAGGAAGAATGGCAAAGCAGGATTCTTTTAATTGAAAAGTGTTCAACAAATATTGACATTCAGAAGAATTTGGGTTTGAAGATTAATATACAGTAAGTACATGGCGACAATTTTATGCTTACGAGCATTTCCACCTATACAAAGTTAAGACTGGGGAGTGACTGGCATGTGGCATGCAAATGATAGTGTGGAGACAAATCAATACCTTACAGGTTGACGTCATTTGGCCCTGTGACTTCATATTAGAAGTGTGTATCTGATTCAAACAAAATGTAGTCAGCAGGCACCTAAAATGGGCTCAATGGAGCAAGTTTTCTTTCTTGGCTATATTTTGGGCAATAAATTCTACCAGTAGGCTAACAGCTGGAGTCTTTAAACAGGAAAAAAATTCACCAAACCTATGGATATTTGTTGAATTTTTTTCCTGTTTCTGTTGCCTTTGTTGGTCACAGCTGTTTGAAGCCCTTGAACAGATACTTTGCAGGTGGATTTCTATCTTTGCTAATTTCAGCTCCAGAATCCGAGGGAACATGAAAGTTTATACAGAAACAATTGATGCCAGTTATTCATCAATCTTCACACCTCATCTTTAATGGATCTTTGACCTATTAACAATCACTATCAACCAACCATTTGAATTCATCTATCAGACCATGAAATTACATATTCAATGCAGCTTTATGGTCTATTATGGGTGTGACCCCAAAAAACTGTACATGTGATTTACGACAAACTCCTGTAATAAATTTGCTTGCTTACATCCGGAGAGGTGGTTCACGCAGGCAGGGCATTTACATTGCAGTTGCGATGATTTCGGAGGCTGGATGTTTGAGGTGGGGGTAGGTTGTCCCATCCTGGTCCCCATGGGCAAGCTCTCTTACCTTTGGTGGAAAGGTGGCTTGGCCCCCAGAACCTGGTGAGAGAGAAGCAGGCAGCGGTTGGCTCAATGCGGAGTTTGTGGCCGTCTTCTTTACCCATAATCCTGCACACAATGAGAACCGCTCTGCCAGAGCCAAGGATATACAGGTCTGTTCCCGCTGCGTGGGGGATTATGGGTAAGGAAGAAGGCCTGGCCCCCGCATTGAGCCAACACCACCTGCTTCTCACCACTAGCCGGTGTGGCGTGGCTCAACTGGATCCCTGCACCATATCTGGAGTTTTGTGGGGGGTGAACAGATGGATCTTAGGAGGGGGGGGCAACGATGACAGATGGCTCTCAGTGGAGGGGGGAGGGTACTAGGAGCAAGGTGGTCGGGGCTAGAAGCAAGGGTGTCAGGTGTATTCATTAGCCCAATTTTTGCGGAGTGCCTGCGGTTAATTTAGACTGGAACTGCTCCATAAAGAAAAAGTGTAGGGATCTTGGAAGAAAAATGTTGGGATGGAACTTGGGAAATAAATTCTGTCACGACATTTTTACATTGCCACTGGAGCAGAAAATTTTTGCAAATTTTCTGCTTCTCGGCGGCTGTGTAAAAGGGCCTATTGTTAACATTCTTGCTTGGTACAGGAAAAAAACACCCTCACTTTTAAGAGCCTCCACATGAAGTCACACAGCAGCAATAAATGTACTCTATTAGTTTAATTAAAATGAGTGCAATCATAGATCATCTCTTTCGATAATATATAACATTTGAAGAAACTGTTTCATTTAAAGACACAGACGTAATAGTGAATAAATCTATATAATAAATTCTATGATTAACTGACCAAGATTAAGACATCTTACTCAAGCAATTAGGCTTTTATATTATTTGACAGCAAGTGCAAGAAATGTAATTAGATAGAAATTATTTTTGACATAATCCACCATTAATTCACAAGGTACCACATACAACATTTTAGAACAGATCACAATTACTTGTGGTTTATTATTAAGAGTATTAATTGGCATAGTCATGTGATACAAAATATCAGTAAAAATTACAAAAATGTTAACCAGATTAAGTATGATGTTACATAAATGGATTACTGTTCATTTTACACAATTACAACCAAGACATCTGACAATGGAAAATTAACACTTATTTGAAACATTATTATTTGTATTTTCATGTTCGTGGAAAAGAATACTAAATGTTACACAAATTACACTTCTGTTGATTTGGTGGAGTTGGCAAATAGAAATGCTGAATATGTAGTTTTATATAATTTGTAAGACTGTTCGCAGCAATTCAATGAATTATGTGTTATGGGCTGTCTTGCTTCATAATTTCACTTATGGCCAGCCAGAATATCACTGAAAACATTAAGGAAGAGATGCACGTGATGAGGCCTGAACACTAAAGCAGGACGGAAACGAATAGACTTTTCTCCACAACCACCAAGTACAATACCTAATGCAAGGAAAGTCATCAGTCAAAGTATGAAAGGAATCTATGATGTATTTATTTAGACTTGCCTGTTTAAATAAACAAAGTATAAGTTTTACAGTTTTTAACATGATTGATACTTTTCTCATCTGTGTATACCATATTCTTCTAGTAAGTATATTTAGTGCTTATACGTAACCTTAAAGAACTGGCATTTAAGTAGCAACTTTCATAATTATAGAAAGAGAAGGTCAGGATGCTCTGGATAATTAAAACACTCTACAGCTAACAAAATACTTTTATTACAAAATAAGTTGTAACTAAGAAATTGTAGGAGTTGATCTACATAGAACAGCCCCTTGTAAACAGCAAGCGTTAAATATTGATCAAAACAATGGGAAATAACTGCAAGGTTCTTTGAAGTGATGGTTGAACATCCCTGCTCAAGTACCACCCAAAGATATTCCTTAACATTATTATGTATTCATCTTTTGCATGTGATATGACACATTTGTATGTGTAATTCTACATCTGTAATCCAGAGCAGAAGAGATGTGGGCTTACTAACTGGATTTATTGACAACTTAAAATTGTACCATTTCCCAAATTATTTGGAAAGCTAAATGCTGCAATTTCTGAAGTCCCAATTTCAATCCTGGGGCAAAACCAATGGGCTTCAAATTCTTGCGTGTCAGCATCTCTGAAGATCTATGCTGGGGTCATGAGGTCGATGCAATCATGAAGAAGACTCGACAATGACTACATTTTGTTGGGAGTTTGAGGGGATTTGGGATGTCATCTAATTTCTACAGGTCTAAGTGGAGAGCATTCTGACTGGTTGCATCACTGTCTGGTATGGAGGTGCCAATGCTGCACAGGACAGGAAAAGGCTACGGAGGGTTGTAAACTCAGCCATTGTCATCATGGGTATTAGTATTCACTCCATTAAAGGACATCTTTGAGAGGTGGTGTCTCAAGAAAGCAGCCTCTATCACCAAGGACCCTCACCACCGAGGCGACGCCTTCTCATGGCTACCATCAGGAAGGAGGTACAGGACCCTGAAGGCTAACACCCAATGTTACACAAACAGCTTCTTACCCTCAACCATCAGAGTTGTGAATGGACAATGAACTACAGATGCCACCTCACTTTTTTCTCTTGTTTTGCACTAATTATTTATAAATAGTAAGTTTATAGAAATGTAATTTATAGCAATTTTTGCACCTGTAATGCACAAAGGTGCCGCCACAAAACAAATTTCATGTCACGCGTTCATGTCAATAAACCTGATTCTTATTCTACAATTCTAAAACATGAAACAGAAGAAATCCAATTTGTTCTTTTCCTTAATATCTATCCACCTTACCTTTGTTTCTCATTTGCAAGACCAGTTGATTCCTAACTGCTTCATTGGGTGCATCAATGGAGC
The DNA here is from genome assembly GCF_036971445.1 of Narcine bancroftii. Taxonomy (NCBI): domain Eukaryota; kingdom Metazoa; phylum Chordata; class Chondrichthyes; order Torpediniformes; family Narcinidae; genus Narcine; species Narcine bancroftii. The sequence goes on from NC_091480.1 coordinate 22,335,854, forward strand.
AGAATGTTCCTTTCCCCCTGGCTTTACTCAGAATGTGTGGGTAGAGAATCTGTACGAAAGCACAGTATTAACAAGTTCAAGTGAATTCCAAAATTAACTAGAGATTGTAAATTATGTGAACCACAATATATTTTACAAATGGTAACAATCATTAAAATGTTTCTCATATTTATGTAGATTTGCGTTTATTTGCTCCGGCATCCCTTTCAGCTCGTCTCCAAATCAAAGCAGTCAATGAACTGAATGTTATGCAGGACAGTGATGTGAGGGTATTAAAACAATGCTGGAGAAACTCAGCAGGTCCAACAGTGTACTTTATATAGCAAAGTTAAAGATACATAACCAACATTTCAGATTTGAGCCCATCAAGACATGACCAAAATGTAGACAGTCATCCAAGTTTGGGCAATTGCCTACATTTTGTTCATACCTTCAGGCCAGAAACGGTAGTTATGTATCTATATTTGCTATATAAAATACACTGTTGGACCTGCTGAGTTTCACCAGCATTGCGTTTTTACTTCAATCACGGTGTCTATAGACTTTCATGTTTAACTCAGGTTTAGGGTAAGGGAAAATGCAAGGAAAATTTTCTTTCATTCCAATGTGACGCACAATTGTCTGCAGAATTACAAACAGCAATGAGGAAGTGTACAGAGGAAGACAGGTCAGCTCGTTGAATGGTGCGCTCAATGTCAGCAAAAACAAAGAGATGCTGTGGACTTCTGGAAGAAGTCAGGGGAACAAGACCCAGTCCTCACTGAGGGCTCAGAAGTGGAGAGGGTCAAGATCTTCAAATTCCTGGCTGTCAACATCTCGAAGAATCTGTCCTGGAGCCACCGCATTGATGCAATCACAAAGGCTTGCCAGCGGCTATAGTTTGTGAGATGTCTGAGGAGATTCAGTATTTCACCAAAGACTCTCGTAAACTTCTACAGGTGTACCATGGAGAGGATTCTAGCTGGTTGTATCACTGTCAGGTATGGAGGTGCCAACTCACAGGCACCAGACTTTAATTGGTCGAGGACATCTACATGAGGCCATATCTTTAAAAAAAAATTAGCCTCTATCCTCAAAGACCCCCACCTCCCAGGCCATATCCTCTTCACTTTTGTTACCCTCAGGAAAAAGGTACAGGAGCCGAAAGACGACCTCTCAATGGGACAGCTTCTTCCCCACTGCCATCAGATTCCTGAATAATCAATGAACCAAAGATACTGTCTTACTGTTGGTGCTCTCTATTATCTTTTTTTATAGTAACGTTGTAAGATGGTTATAACATGAATGTTTACGCCATGATGCTGCCACAAAACACCAAATTTCATGACTTGTTCACGACGACAAATCCTGATTCTGATTAGAATCTGAAACTCATTGCCTGAGCAGCTAATGGTACAAATACTCTCACAACAATTTAAAAAAATACCTATGAGCAACAATGCACCACCACAAAATAAATCATGAACCAGCATTTATAAATGGGGTTCGTATAGATGGGTCACGATGGTGAGCATTGGGTACGTTGGGCCAAAAGGTTGCTTCGGTGCTTTGTGCCTCCTTGTTAATCCTGCATTCCTAACCATGTCTTGGACTGGTCAGTGGTGTACCTATGAATCACTTAACCCCATTTATACCAATTACCTTTATAATTATAAAGTGCAATACTTATTTAAAAAGTTCTAAAAAGAGTAATTGAATAATACATTCTGCATCTAAATGGAAATATTAATGGATGCAAATAAAAAATTAGAATGAATAGCCCAAGCAACTGCAAAATAAAGTAAATATTTTACATTCAGGTTACTGATCCTGGATATTACCTGCAAATCCTTAAGACCCTTTAATAGGATCTTGCCAGTTTCAATGACATTGTCCAGGAGCTTTTCTGTCTGAATGACATTAAGTACTTCAGAAAACATAAGACTTTTTGATGGGTCGCCCAGCCATGTATTGAAAATCCTGTAGGGCTGCAACAAGAAAATGCATCCGATTAAAGGAGTTTCTTTATGCAGTAACTATGGCTTGTACTTAAAAGTCCAGAAATTACTGATGAAACATGTTTATTATATTTTGAATAAAAACAGAACAACATCACGTCATTAGAAAATATGTGCGTTCAAGCGGCGAAGGTCAGAGCCGTCCAGTCAATTCTTGAGGTACACTCCCTCCTCCAGACCTTGGACAGCTGTGGAAACATTCAACAGACTGAACAAGACTGGGGCTAGTACACAGCCCTGCTTCATACCATTAAGAATGGCAAATCCTCCTCATGTGTTAGCCCTAACCTGACAACACATCTTTAGGTGTGCCTCTGAGGTGAAAAGCATTTCAACTGTGCACGTGGGATTCATGACAAGACAAGCCCGGCTGAATTTCTTCAGTGCTCGTCAAACCTAAACTCATGGTAATAGTATTCCACTCTATAATGATCAGAAGAACGAAACTGCTGTTTGCATCTCTGTTCATTTTTCAAGTAGCTTTTTTGTGGCTGTTAGTTCAGCGCTTGACGTCCTGTTTTGCGGAAACTGCCAAAATGTTTGGCCTGGAAGTCAGCCTGAAGAAAACTGAGGTCCTCCATCAGCCAGCTCCCCACCATGACTACCAGTCCCCCCACATCTCCATCGGGCACACAAAACTCAAAACGGTCAACCAGTTTACCTATCTCGGCTGCACCATTTCATCGGATGCAAGGATCGACAACGAGATAGACAACAGACTCGCCAAGGCAAATAGCGCCTTTGGAAGACTACACAAAAGAGTCTGGAAAAACAACCAACTGAAAAACCTCACAAAGATTAGCATATACAGAGCCGTTGTCATACCCACACTCCTGTTCGGCTCCGAATCATGGGTCCTCTACTGGCATCACCTACGGCTCCTAGAACGCTTCCACCAGCGTGTCTCCGCTCCATCCTCAACATTCATTGGAGCGACTTCATCCCTAACATCGAAGTACTCGAGATGGCAGAGGCCAACAGCATCGAATCCACGCTGCTGAAGATCCATCTGCGCTGGGTAGGTCACGTCTCCAGAATGGAGGACCATCGCCTTCCCAAGATCGTGTTATATGGCGAGCTCTCCACTGGCCACCGTGACAGAGGTGCACCAAAGAAGAGGTACAAGGACTGCCTAAAGAAATCTCTTGGTGCCTGCCACATTGACTACCGCCAGTGGGCTGATCTCGCCTCCAACCGTGCATCTTGGCGCCTCACAGTTTGGCGGGCAGCAACCTCCTTTGAAGAAGACCGCAGAGTCCACATCACTGACAAAAGACAAAGGAGGATAAACCCAACACCCAACCCACCAATTTTCCCTTGCAACCGAGTCTGCCTGTCCCGCATCGGACTTGTCAGCCACAAACAAGGCTGACGTGGACATTACCCCTCCATAAATCTTCGTCCACGAAGCCAAGCCAAAGAAGAAGTTTAAACAGTGATTTTAAACAGTGAATGAACCTCTATAGATTTAAAATTACACATAGAAATTATGAAAAATATATTGCTTATTCTAGATTGAAGTTAAATGTCATCACTACTGGATATTTGGACAAAGGTTTTGTAACTTTCAGATAAATAAAAGGCTTTTCTAACATGGTTGTGGGGCAAACACAAAACAAATTTTCAACGTAAAAATCTTCCCAATCAATTGTTAGTGGTTGGAGGATTGGTGTCCAATAACTTTAAACTTTTCACCAGTGTATAGAGATAAATCTAAACAAGGCATGCTTTAGAAGAAACTCACCATATCAGGCCTCAGCTCATCCTTGTAGAAGTAGCCTCCAGACAACAGTTTCTTACTGAAGGTGACGATGTCTGCTGGATCATCCAGACCCCAGTGCTCGTGGGCCCAAAACCTGCCAGTGCTACCTCCTCCTGTCTGTACTTCATCACACAAGAATGCACACCCATGCTGAGTTTGATAAAGGAGGGTACGACAGGAAATAAAATAGCCAGAATGTCATATGTTTGAAGCAGTAATAAACACAATCTGAGAATGAGTGAAGTTAAGCTGATCTGCACGTTGCAGAGCTTAAGCATCAGAAAAAATAAACAGGAGATAGGAATGGTATGATCGGTGTAAGAAACAATTTCCATCATTTTGTGAAAGGGTGGGGAAGGGGATGGGCAGGGAAGAAATCCTTGTGCAAGCAAATAGGATTCTATATGTTCCAATTTTTCTGGTGTACAGAAAATACCAAAAGTGAACAATGTTTCATTTGTTATAAATTTTAAAGAAAATATCTTCTTTCCATGTTTGTGAATGAAACAACTGTTCACTTGAATGAGACACATGAATGTTTCTATGTGTGATTATAGTCCTGCAATTAGGAACTAAAAACCTCAATTTGTTTATGCTAGGCTGTGTACATCAGTCCCCTCTTCAAATATTCCAAATAAATTATTTTCTGATGATCATTACAGGCAATAAACTAATTAACAGTGGAAATAATTTAGCATATGTGGGACCAAAGCATCCTAGACATCTCACCAGACTGTTGTCATGGTGACCAATAATCAGTTCCTGTGGAACAGTGAAACTATGAAAGTTGGCATAAAGCACAAACTAGCCACAAATGCAAATATTTACGATTAACTTGCCATGTCTCTTCATTTCTTTTCAGTAATTTACAGAGATGATTTATGAATAATTATTTTAAGCACTTTTAAACAATTGAATACTCACAGCCACAGAAATATTTAAATTTTGTCTGTGACGACCAGACAAAATGGGTGGAAATGGGGGCAATTTTACGTAAGTCCAATTCATCTGTGTGTTTACTATGTGTGCTGTCAGTTGCATTACCTCTCATTTCATTACGTCTCAGTCTGCCTATATGTGGTATATTTGAAATTCAATAAAGGTTATACTTATGCAGAGCAGATTCATCACTTCTTTATTTCTATTAAGCTTCAGCATAGTGTAGCAATATTAAACATATAGAAAAGTACTATAGAAAAAACTACAACACAGAAAACAGGCCATTCAGCCCTTCTACTCTGTGCCAAAACATCATTCCTCTAATCCCACTGACCTGCAGCCATTCTATAACCGGCCAGAACTCTCCCATCCATCTATCTATCCACTTTATTCTTAAAACTTAAAGCGTGAGCCCACATTTACCACGTCAGATGGCAGCTCGTTCCAAACTCCTACCACTCTCTGAGTGAAGAAGTTCCCTCTAATGTTCTCCCTAAACCTTTCACCCGACAGCTACGTCCTCTTGCATTCCTCTCTCCCAGCCTAAGTGGAAAGAGCCTACCCACATTTACTCTGTCTTTTCCCCTCATAATTTTGTAAACATCTATCAAATCTCCCCTCACTCTTCTACATTCTAAGGAATAAAGTCCTGACTTGTCTAATCTTTCCCTGTAACTCAACTCCTGAAGACCCGGCATCATCCTGGTAAATCTTCTCTGCACTTTTTTGATCTGACTGATATCCTTCCCGTAGTTTGGTGACCAGAATTGCTCACAATACTCCAAATTTGCCCTCACCAATGTCTTATACAACCTCATCATAACATCCCAACTCTTGAACTCAATACTTTGATTTACAAAGGCCAAGATGCCAAAAGCTTCTTTTACAATCCTGACTACCTGTGATGCCACTTTCAGGGAATTATGTATCTGTATTCCCAGATCACTTTGTTCCTCCATACTCCTCAGTGCCCTACCACTTACTGTGTATGTCCTACCTTGGTTTGTCCTTCATGTAACAATTAGCCAAATAAATGACAGGGATCTTCCAGTGGCACACCATTTCAATTCTGCGTCCCACTCCCACGCCGACACGTCTGTCACTACCAAACCTGGGCCACCCATAAATTGGAGGAGCAACACCTAATATCCTGTCTGGGTGCTCTCCTTTTCTTTTAAAAATATTGAGTTTAACATAATAATCTATATACGTTATTAATATAATGAAGCAATATGATAACATATACATAGCATATAATTAAAATAAATGCATAATACAACAAATTTTAAATTTCATCCCTAATTGTTAAATGTGATTGTCTGTTAAAATGATTGTACATAAAGATAAGTTAAATAATATGACAACAAATCTCATTGCAGCTTCATATAGTATCTAAAGAAAGGAGAAATCATCTAGGATAATCATAATGAAACCCCATAAATCCATTTATCATAAAGAAAAAAAGACCTAAACTAGTACTAAACTCACTCCTCCCTCTAATCAAGGTTACAAGAAAAATTGAAAGATGGATGAGGTGGAGACCTCCAGAAGATAGACGGATCAGCTCTAGAGCACCCAAATTACCTAAAATGGGCAATTATGATAGTATTCTTTCAATGACCCCAGACCTTTTCAAACTGAAACTTTTAATCTTTAATATTATACCTAATTTTTTCTAAACTTAAATATGTAATTATATCCTGTAGCCGCTGTGCATGAGTAGGTGAGAGTTTATCTCTCCATTTCATTAAAACTGCTCATCTGGCTATCAACCTGCTAAAAGCTAAAACTTTCTCTTGAGGTGTTGATAAAAGTTTATCCGGTTCACAAGAAAAACCAAACAGGGAAGTTAATTTAATCTTAAAAAATCATTGATAAAGATTGAAAAATATTCTGGCAATATCCTCCTATTTTAGGACATTCCCAAAACATATGGATCAATGAGTCTTCAAAAATTTTATACTTTACACAAAATGGATTAACATCTGCGTAGAAATGGGATAATTTGAGTTTGGACTTGTGTATGCTGTGTACCACCTTAAATTGTAATAAACAGTGCCTTGCACAAAATGAAGAATTATTGATCAAACCAAAAGTTTGATCATTTGAAAAAGTTATATAGAGATCACGCTCCTAATCATTTTTAATCTTAGCCATTGGCGCTAGTCTTAAATCCAATAAATCTATATCAATCCACTGTGAACAAATTGTAGATCAAAAAATGATTCAAAATTATTTGAGTCAGCGATTCGAGGAAAATCATTCAATTTAGACTGAACAAAATTCCTAACTTGCAAATATCTAAAAACATGTCTATTAAAGAGCTTAATTTAACTGACAATTGTTCAAAAGAAGCAAAGTTATTTCAAATAAATAAATCTCTAAAATTTATAATACCAAATCTGTACCATTCCTTAAAGTCTTCTAATACTGAAGGCAAGAATAGATGGTTATCTATAATAGAACTAGCCAGAGAGAAATTAATACAATCAAAAAAATTTCCTAAATTGAGCTCATATTCTCAATCTTATTCTCATTATCAGATTATGTGTCAATTTAGAAATGAAAAGGGTAAAGCAGAACCAAAAATTTCTTGGTTCAGTTCCATTTCTGACCAGGACTTACTAATTTATCCAACAGGATGGCATTAACATTGACTTCTCTGGTTTCTGCTAGACCACTCCCCGTTCTCCTTCTCTTCCCCATCCCTCTGCCTCCTTTCCTCCAGGTCTCCACCCTCTTCCCTCTCCCTTCAGAGACACCCCCCCCCCCTCTCCCCAGTGCTCTTCCTCTGTTATCCACAGATTACCTCCTGCCTGTGGACCTATGCTCCTCCCCCATTCCTCCTCTCCCCCATTTATTCAGGCACCTCAAATTGCAGACTCAAATATTTTTGAATCACTTTTTGTTCATACCTTGATGAAGGGCTTAGGTCTGGAACATTGGCTATGTATCTTTATCTTTGCTATATAAAGTACACAGTTTGACCTGCCGAGTTTCTCCAGCGTTGTGTTTTCAAGCCAAGTAAAAGAGCAGTTTACACACTGCAGCTTAGGCGGAAACATTGGTTAACGTCCACTTCCTACAGCCTCTGCATGACCTGCATAGTTTATCCAGCACAGCTTAATTTAATGTTCTTTTCTAAATTTTCTTTGCCTTTCAGGTTTTTTTTTTAAATTGGAAAATCTTTTCCAATTCTTTCCAATGACCATTAATCTTTTGACTGAACATCTCACAAATGTGGAATATAATTTAATGATAATATTAATGCTACGAAGGAAACAATAAGGAAAAATTTCTTCAGTCTTGTGTAATTAAAGGTTTGAATTGAGGATTTTCACTTGGAAATTCACCAGACAAGAAAACTCATTACTTACTATGTTTAGTCAACACCTAATGATTTGTTTAACTATTCAGGAAGATGACAAACTATGTTTAATTATAATACCTATTTAAATATTAAATAGTTCATAAACAAACTAACAAGATGAATGTACAAATTGAGTATGGCTACAAAGGTAGAGCTGAACATTAAAATTAGTTACAATAATACAGCAAATTATATTTAATAATGTTCAGAATTACAATTGATGGTAGTTATAAAAATGTTAGTTTTTAGAAAAAAAAATCAATACTAATAAATCATACAAATGACCAGATGAAATAATAAAATGACCTGAATTTTTTCAGTAGACGTTAAGAATTCTCAGAACTAAAACAATTGCACCAATTGGTCCTGAGGCCTGCTGGAGTTGGGAAGCATTTAGGGTGGGAGATAGTTCTGCTTTATTTAATGTGTACACAAAATACAATTGAGATGGAGGAAGACATTTTTTGGACATTCCCCTCCTCATGCCAGTGTCAGAAGGGAAGGCAAGACAGAACTGGAGGCTCTGTCAGAATATCTGTTGAATGCACATTCTTTTTTTCGAGACGAGCAACACCAAAACAGGCCCCTCAGCCCCCGCCCACATCACTAATTTTATATTAATACTAACAAGTCTCGTCTTATTCTTCCCACATTCTCTCCAGCTCCCTCGGATACCACCGTTCAGCAACACACATGGGTTAATTTACAGTGGCCAATTTTAGATGCAGGAGTGAACCAGGGTATCTGGAGGAAACACACTTGGTCACAGGGAGAAGATGTGAACGCCAAACCGACAGTACCGAGGTTAGGATTGAACCCAGAATGTTGGAGCTGTGAGGCTGCATTTTTGCTTGCTGTGCTGCTATACTTCCCAAGGTAATTATTGTAAATGTTGAGCGCCATCTCTGGAGCAACAAGTGCTTCTGTTTGTGTATAATGGGTAGTATTGTCAAGAAATGGGCCGTGACAGGGGCAGGACAAGATGTGCCCCCTGAAATCTGGGTCAAGTTTCCTTCTAGCTGCAATTCAAGCAATTTTTCCCCACTTGTTATGAACTGCCCGTACTTTCAGACAGGCTGTTTCTATTTTACTAAGAAGTCACTGAAAGAAATTACCTTCTTGGCAATGTTTCGTAGCTTCCGGAAGAAGTCGTCCGATGCATGGTTGTCTCCTCCCTCAGATTGAATTGGTTCAATAATAATTGCAGCCACATTTCTTCCCTTCTTTCTAAATTTTACTATCAAATCTTCTACCTGAGTCAGTAAGAGGACAGGAATTTAATTCTTGATTTAGCAACAAAATACAAGTTACCCAGTTACCGATACAATTTTCAATTCAAGAAATCCACACAATGACTTTGTGTTAAGTAGAAGTTCTATACTGTCAAGCCCCAAATTCTCAGCCCTTTGAATAACAGATGAATCTTGTCCTGTATCTGATTGACTGCTTATCAATAAGGCACCAATGAAGTTCACTGAATATGCTAATGAAGGTCTTAATATTTATTTCAGGAAATTGCTACATCTATGTTGTTTAGACTTTCCACATTCATTCCCAAAAAGGAACAGCTGGAGCCCAAGGTTCGAATGATATATTTATGTACTTCAAAAAAAATTATGGGAGGTTTGGAAGCAAAAGGTTTTTGTTCCTGTTATGGTTAATAACAATGCAGGCTGTTATTGGCCTAGCCTTGCCCTTCACTTCTGAACTTCAGCAGAAATACATTTAATCACCATGTGATTGTACAAACTATGTCAATGAAATTTTAGATGAAGCAAAAATTCCAAACTCGGCAGGCTGAAACAACCTCTAAGGCTCTGACAATTGAGCTGCAAGGGAGTCATTTGTTGGCCAGTCATCACTTATCTTATAAGCTAAAGACTGAAGCCCATTTTCCAGCCAAGACTTTGGTTTACAACTTCCATATCCATTCTGTGCACTCGACCCAAATTCGCAGTCCATGAGACGCAGTTGGTAACCCTCCTCTTGGAGGGATAATTGCCGGAGCACTGAGGTGCCCCCAGCACCTGAATGCAGCTGCTAAGGGAATGACAATCAGCTGTGAGCACCTGACAGCTCCCCTCCCCGCTGTCCCTCCCCCCGGGCACGGGACATCAGGGCAGGGGCGGCCGGGCTGTCAGCGCTGGGGCGGCTGGCCCAGCATCCCGCGCCTGCCACCCCAGCGCCGACAGCTCGAAGGGACAGGAGCCGGAGTGCGCTCCGAGGCACCTCCCGTGCAGCTGTCCCTTTCAGGTGGCCAGCGCTGCTGATTCTACAGGTCTGAATCTGCTTCTGCAGGCACATTCTTGGCAGAGAAAGCACCTGAAAACAGATAATGAAAGAAAAGTGGAAGGCTATGCATGTGAGGTAGGGAAAAATTATATTGTGGTGGACTAGGTTTGAACACATCAGCTGAAGGGCATGTACTGTGCTGTAATGTTCTATGACCTAAGTGTGGTGACTCCATTATTAATATAGATGTTTATTTCTTGTGATATGATGGGCAATACTCTTCATTATGTGATTTAGCTGATGCAATTGGCTTAAATGGATATACATCACATGCCACTCCTGAGCTGCGCAGCAACTTCTACCATCAGGTTATCTAACAGCAGTTTCTCTGAATAATAGTCAAAGATACTATTTAGTTTGCTCAATTATTATTTCATTTAATTGGTTTCTGTCAGTTTTGGAGAAACTGAACGAGGTGGGTAAGATTGTCTAGTAACTAGAGTAGACACACTGAAGTGCCCGTCTCAAACATGGCAACGGAAAATTTCCAAATGCGAACCTCCCACTGGTTTCTCTTCCAACTTCCCTGGCAACACTTTACTTCCTAATCTTCTGATGGTGTTTAATTCTTCAGGCTTTTACACACTTGATTGATAAAGAGCACTCTGCTTGATTTAACCTGGGGCAAACGTCATTCAAATAAATTAAATAGCTGCTGCATTTACCAAATTGGCTGAAATGTGAAAGCTGATGTCAGAGCAAGTTTAGAGGCTGCAAAGGATCCATGTGGCATATTTACGAGGAAATAGATTAAAGAATTAAATGTACCTCCTCCAAACACCTTGCCTCCTCTTCCGAATTCTCTCTCACAAACTCTTCCAAAGGATACTTCAGGTTTGGAAATGGAGCCGTGGGCCAATCAAAGGCCGGAATATCTAATTTGTGGACAGCCTTAGAATGCGTTGCAGACAGGCAACCTGCGCATTTGAGAAAGGCAGAGCTCATCAATATGTACACATTTTAAGTAAACCTATATATATTTTAAAAAATCAGGATTCGGTAGCAGAGTAACCTTAAAAATATAAATAATGGACAAACATTACAAATTACATGAAACCTACAATAAAGATAATTACTTTGCACACGACCTCAATGTGGTAAAATAATTGGATGTTGAGAATAAAAATCCCTTTATGGCACGATTAGATTTACACAAATTTACAATATTCTCAACTTTAAATAGTTTGTTTTAACTTCTTGGGCATCAATCATAGATCCTTATCTATATTAAATGAACAACTGACAAAAAATTTTTTGTCCTGGATTTGATGCGGAATCTTGTGCCTTTGCAATGCCCTGTCCGAGATTCCGTGAATCACCCCTCAGTAACTGGTGCTGATGCCAACCTCAACCCCACCATAGGGGCAATATTCTCAACCCCACTCTTCAATTTTCCGCCTCTGCAGAACAATATTCCAGTCCCCAATTCAACCAAAGCACCGCCTTTACTTTCAACTTTCTCATACCTACTGGCTCTTGCTCTTACACGTTCTCTACCTCAACGATGCTTGTACATTGAACCAAGATGGTGGAGGGTAGGAGCAGGTCTTGGAGGGTAGGAGCAGGTCTTGGAGGGGTTCTGGTTCTCTAGAGAAGGAAACCACACCGGTGGACCAGGTCAGCCAGTGCTGAGCCGTAGGAATGGTTTGGTTGGGTACGCTTCTGTCAGTCCCAATGAGTTGTTGAGAAAGTGACTAAATATGGCTGTTATGGCAGGCACTAGCTTGGGTCAGTGGCCTCACACCAGACCATAAACTAATGTCAGCCGGCTTCTAGGAACCAGTAATCGAGTCATAGGTTCGTGTAGGTGAGATGCAAGTATGACTCCTGGCAGGATTTGGCTCTGATGGCTTTCCAATGCTTTGGGGATTCAGAAGTTGGGACTGAGGAGATATGATCTGGATATGGTGCCTGGAGCTCAGGTTCACCATGCAAGAGGAGGTTCCATTTGAGGAAGCAGCCAAAGCCATGTCTCTGAAGGGATTCTCCTTTGCTTCTGTTTGTTTTAATAATGGCATCTGATTACTTTCTTTGCAGGGCAAAGAAAGAAAAGATTTTCAATATATTTTGCGTACATGATAATAAATTGAATATGAATATTATGAAGGAAGATATTTTTCTTATCATAGTTTCTTAATCCCATTAATTGGGCAATAAGAGAAGAAAGTGAGGGGAAATGGTTGACAGGTCCATGGGAGATAGCCAGTTCAGAGGTGCTTCCTGTTATAGTGTTACTGGACAGATTACGTGCCACTGCTTCATCCAGCATATGGATGAAATCCACTTCTTTTCAGAGCATTAGCATTAAGAAAAAAATACCCTGTTTACCAAAAACAGAAAGTTAAAGTGACCTTTCAACTTGTGCACCACAGAATCCACGATAATTCGGAAGGAGACAAAATTGTGATTTATTCAAATGACACAATACAATTACGTGCCATTTTGGCCCATGAGAAAACAAATAATTAATCAGAAGCAGATTTTTTTTCTTCAAACTTCTTTAAAGTTTATGCTAAAATAGTTAGTCTATAAGATAAAGGATATAGTAGGCGATTTGTGCCATCAAGTCTGCTCCGCCATTCTATCATGAGCTGATCCATTCTCCCACTCAGCCCCACTACCTTGCCTTCTCTTCATAACCTTTGATACCCTGACTATTGAGATACCTATAATTCTCTACCTTAAATACACAGCCACCAGTGGTTCACTACTCTCTGGCTAAAGAAATTCCTCCACATCTGTTTTAAATAGGAGTCCTTCAATCCTGAAGCTGTGCCCTATTGTCCTGGACTCCACCAACATGGGAAACATCTTTATCACATCTATTCTGTCCAGGCATGGTTAGTTGATTGGTTATTTTCCTATTAGGTCTTGGTTAACTTTCTAATAATTCTTTAAGTTGTTTCTTAATAATTTTGATTACTTCCTTTTTACATTTTATAGGCACCCAATTTTAAGTTCCATGAGATGTCTTGCAACCAGCATTAATTTTGTAGATCAAATTGCTCTACTTATTTAAAGCATCTCCCACATGTGACAGTGATTTAAGCTTATTCTTATAGTCTCTTGGTCAAAAACATTGGCTTATTCATTTCAAGCTTAATGCATTTTTAAAAAGTCTTGTTAAGTTTAATCCTTACCAAAGGTTCTTCCATGAAATCCACCCATAAAGGACAAAATGGTTATGTCAGGGCTACCAGGATGCTGAAGAAAGAAGCAGCAGTGAGATGCCACCAGGTGGCACTGTTTCGCATGAAATCTAAATACAGTACCGCCATGCATTGACTTGCGTCCGGGTTACGTTCTGGAAGTGGGGACGCAAATCGATTTGGGCTAAGTCGATCATTACAGGTAAAATACACAGTACAACATAAAATATCATGATACACACATATATATGTACATACACATATCTAAATACCATAATTAATAAAACACCTATAAAAATATACATGCACAGGTAATAATACTGTAATACTAAACAGTAATTGTAATAAACCCTTATGGTGACCTCAGACATATCTGCAATCAGACGATATTCGATCGGGTGTAAGTCGAGGTATGGCTGTAGTTGCTTTATTTATACTGTAATTATAAGTCCTGCAGCATGAGAGTCCATCAGTGTATCAATTTTGTGAACTATACACAAATCATAATATTTCTGGGCAGTAGGAAAGGAGGAAGAGGAGAATGATGCTCCCTTTATCTGGTGCTCCTAGATCCTTTTACTCCTTCATACGTTTATTTCTCAGTTTAACAGACAACACTACCTTCGCAACACCCAAAAACCATCTTGGGAATTGCTTATCTGAAACTTCTTTGGTTTCCTCAACTCTCAGCAGCTTTTCAGTTCAGAACAGAGTTTATCGGAAGTAGGATCTGTTCACCAGCTACTCTGAAAGACTACGTAAAGAGACAATGACACTGAATTCTTCATCAGAATAGCAGAGACTGGTTTATTAGAGACAATGTCACAGTGTGGTATACCAGCAGCACCAGTTCAATGCTGGTTCTCAGCTCGTAAGGAGTACAACATAGAACTTGGCGATAAATTTCATCACTGCAGAAACATGGACATTTTAAATTGACGAGTTGTGGAACCTACTTGATTTTCAAAATGCTAAACTCAAACTCAAATAGACTCAAACTGGTGTTACAAAGGCGACAGGGATTTAGAGAAAGAACAAAGTGACATTTCACAAGAAAGTGAGTCAAGGTAAGTAATGTTCAGATTTGTTAATTTTTGGTACATGCATGGATTGATATCACATTTAATATGGTTATATCTAAAAATAATTTTAGAGAAGAATTGGTGGAATTAAAAGGTGAGCAAGGCACTCCAGAATGCCCTGCCTCTGTAGCAGCTGTGTTCATGTGACTGCTTCCAATTAAATATTCTGGCAAAAGATGGTGGAAGAATTGGCAATGAATAAATGAAATAACTGTAGATCAAATGATTACCTATCCCTTCCCCAAATGATGGAAATGACAGGTTAAGCAAGAGGTTCAGTTTGTTTAATACCCACATTTGATCCACGCCAACCCCACCTTTTGTTTTAAATGTATGGCTCTGTCTTGACAACATTTTGCAGGAGCACATTGAGAGTGTCCGTCTGGCTGCATCATTGTGTGGTCTGGTAGCTGCAAACCATCGGACCGGAGATCAATACAGAGGATAATCAAAACAGCCAAGAAGATCACTGGAATCTCTCTTTCCTCAATTCCTGACATTTACCGGGAACCTTGCTTAAATAGAGCTCAAAGAAGTGTAGCGGACCCTTTCCATTCAGCACTCAGTATCTTTGACCCACAACCATCAAGGAGGTGGTAGAGGAGCATCATAATCAAGGACTGCCAGACTGAGGAATGGCTTCTTTCCACAGGCTGTGGAACTGATGAACAGTATCCTGCAACCAAGTAAATCATTACTTAGATATATTTATTTAAAATTATATCTTTTTGTGCTGTGCAATTTGCGTTCGTGTTTGTGCACCGTGTTCTGGAGAAACACTGTTTTATTGGGTTGTGTATGTACAGTGGGATGGTGATCAACTTGAACTTGAAAAATACCCTAAGTGTGCCCAGTCCCTCTTGATTTATTATCTCATCATGTCCCATTGATCAGAGTTAGAGAAATGGAAAGCGGAGGGTAAGAGTCAGTGTTGTGGGGATGAGTCAGGATGGAGAAGATTGCAGAGACAGGAAATCAAAATAGATATTTTTTTTTAAAAATCTGAATTATTGGGGGAGCAAGAACCAGGAACCACATTGATATTAGAGACCATGAGCAGAGCATTAAAAGTCAGGACAAAAATGACACCAGAATAATATGAGAACATTTCTTCATATACATCAGTGAAAGAATTGTTGTTATGTGATAGCTTGGATCTCTCAGACAGAAATATAAGCAAGGAGTGAAATACCAAAGTCTGCAGATGTAGTGAATGAAGTAAAAGCACGGTGCTGGAGAAGAACAGCAGGTCACAACAATAATAATTTATGTCGCAAAGATAAAGTTACATAACCAAGATTTTGGGCAAGAGCCCTTCATCAAGGTTTAAACAAAATGTGGGCAGGCACCCAAACAAATGGTTTGGGCGGGGGAAGGAGCACAGACCCTGTTAGGAGAAGCAACATAGTTGAGTTGAGATGGCTGTCTTAAATTTCCAACTGTTAGACTGCAACAAAATGCAATAGAAACACATATGTACAGATGCTACTCATAATGTTTAAAGGAAACGCAAGTTCAAGTGTTCTTCCGAATTTGTACACTTACTCGGTTGACCATACAGGATTCCAGTTCTTCCTTTGTGTGTATCACTTCACCTCTTTCTTTGTTCTTTGTAAAAAAAAGAGAGAATGCCAACAACTTACTTTTTTTAAATAATCTGCAGCGAGAAGTCTGCCATCAGTAAGAGCTGCTCTCTAACATAAAGGACCTCCAATGAGGTGTTTAGCTGACCATGCAACAGCTACCTGGAGCTGGCGAGGTGCCAAGAACTATCTGAAGGGCTGACTTTCCCCAGCAGCAGCTCCAATGCTGGAGCGGAAACGTAAATGATTGGTCTCTGGTGACACCAAGAGCCACTGTTAGCGAAGCAATTTTAAAAAATTGTTCCCTCTATGAATCTTTCATATGAAAGGTTCATAGTGCAAAAAATAAAATTGTGGATAACTTTCAAATAATTGTAGGTGTATATAAGAAATATTTTTATCATTCCATTGAGTGTTTTGCCCCTGAAATAAATGGATAGAATATCATATGAAGTAATCAGTGCATTTTAGATTTTTTTTAGTGTTCGTAGAAAGGAACACTTCCCTTTCTTCAAATTTGAAGGCGATGGATCGATCAATGCATTTCTGCCACTGCTCAGGGAAATTTAAGATTTGACACTTTTTTTTCCAAAAGTATCTGAGATTTTTTTGGTGCATTTTAAAAATTGAGTTAGAGGGTGCCAAAGGGCGGAATTCACTTCTGTTGAGAGAAGGCTACCATCAACTATTACCAAGACCAAGGACAGACTAAAGCTTCTTTACGAGTTTACGAGGAAGTCTTTCCGAGCCTGGGAAGGGGCACCTTAAGTTGCACTTGGATGATGGGGTAGTAAATGCTTTATGAGGCTCTGCAGATGTAAAGGTCTATACTTCATGAGCCTGCAATCTGCCTTGTGCTGCAGAATAGGTGGACACATTTAAAGTGGTCTTTCCTTCTTGTGTTGATAAAGTCAGACATCATAGAAACAGGCCCTTCAGTCCAACAATCGTGCACTGAGCATCACATTTAGACTATTCCCACTTTATTTTTACAGTAGCTCGGTCAGTGTAGTGGTTAGTAAAACGCTATTACAGTGTCAGCGACCTGGGTTCAACTCTGGCATCACCTGTAAGGTGTTTGACCCCATTTCTGTGTGAATTTCCTTCGGGTTCTCTGGTTTCCTCCCATCCTTCAAAACGTACGGTGGGTTAATTTCTGTACTCGACAGGCACAGCCTTCGTGTGCCAGAAGGGCCTGTTACCATGCTGTATGTCTAAAATTTAAATTTTCTCCATGTTCCTACTCAAGACCGTGTCGGGGAAAATGGACAATCCACGCAACTGGAGAAATTCATGCAGTCATCGGGAGAACGTGCAAACTCGGCGCGGACAGCAGGAGAGGACAGGATTGAATTTGGGTTGCTGGAGCTTTGAGGCAGCAGGAACACAAGCTCTCCATTGTGCTGTCTTGTGCACTCTGTAATGCTGGCACCAGCAAAAGGAAACAGAGTGGCCACAGGCTTGGAACACACTGTTAAAGGGAGGCGATGGGCAGTGAGAAGGGATGGAGGAAGAAGGCTGAGAAAATTATATGTAAACAATATGTATTAAAAGGTCCACTTTTTACTGGTTTCAATTACTGGACTTCACCTGCAAGAATTTGCTCAGATAGGACACTTATTCGTTACCTCAAAGTAAAGGTCATATGTTGTAAAATTCTGTTTCTGTGTGCCCGGTGAAATTTAAATATTATTTTTTTAAATTTAGATATACAGCAGGTAACAGGTCCTTCTGCCCCACGAGACCATGCCGACCACTTACACCCAAATGCTCCGCAGACTCGGTACATATTTTTCGAAGGCTTGGAGGAAAGCAGAGGACCCGAAGGAAACCCACGCAGACACAGGGAGAATTTACCACCTCCCTTATAGACAGCACTGGATATGAACCACAGTCACTGTGTAATAGTGTTGCAATAACTGCTTTGCTAACCTTCCTGCCTCTTAAGGATGTGCCATTCAGGTTGACGGGCAGGCAGATAAATGATGTATTTTGCAAAGGGTTCTCTGTACCCACACCCCCTCCTCATTGTAGCTCATCTTCAACAAGTTCTTATGCCCAAATTTTGCTTATGGATCATAGGCCAATTTGCTCGCATTTATTCTCATAAAACATAAAGCCGCTTTGGACTTTGGCACACATATATCTAAATGCAATACTGGCCTCGATAACAACAACCCTCACTCAGCAAATTCTGGGCTCCTTCATGAATGGCACTCAACTTTCATCAGGAATATTATTCATTAACCCATCAATGTAAGGGTCTTGATTACTATTACATTTTCATTGTATAATATTTAAACTACAGTAAAACCCCTGGTATCCGGCACTTATGGGGATTGATGCCTGATAAGTGAATTTGACGGTTGCTTGAGATTGCGTGATGGGTGGATTGGCGACCTGACCGCTAAGGGGCGGCAATTTTAAACTTCCGTTTTTTTTAACCTATTTATTTTCCATGATTTTTTTTGCCAGTTGCTTGAGTTGCTTGGATTTTACTGTATTATCAAATATAATTGGAGTAGAAGTTCTTCTAATTTCACTGAAAGCTATAAACATATTATATAACATTGAGGTTAAAGAGAATCAGATCTCTTTCACTTACTCTGTACCAGATGCAAGCTGCTTTGAATGCATTCTCGTTGGAACAGGAACCACACGACATTGTTTGAACTTGCTTCAAGCCCTTTGGAGCTACCTGGTGAGCAGAAAAGACAAGATCTTAATCATGTTGATAGCAACATAGAATTTACATCAAGGTGATCAGATAATTACACCAGCCTGCAGCCCGACCCACATAGTTAACGCCTCACATTTTGTCATCTCAACCAGGTTGGCTAATCTCATGAAAGCTATGCTTCATCTTAAATTTTCTACTTCATGATCGTGCATTAATGAAAAATCTAAAGAAAGCATGGTCAGAAATTATTTTATTTTGCAATGCAAATGTAGTTATTGCAATGGAAGTACAGTAAAACCCCTGGCATCCGGCACCTACGGGGATCGGTAGATGCCAGAGAAGTGAATTTTCCGGTTGTTTGAAATTGTATGTTGTGTGAATTGGAGAACTAACTGTGAAGTGCACCAATTTTGAACTTGCGTGTATAATTTTACCTATTTATTTTCTGTAATTTTTCTGCCAGTTGCTTGAATTCCAGGTAACAGGGGTTTTACTGTCAAAATGCTGCATGTAAATTCTGGGGTTGAAGGAAGCTAGCATGTAGTTAAAGAACAAGGTGGTGTGGTAGTCAGGGTAGCTGCTTGTGAAGAGCTTGCACATTTTATCTGTGACTGAGTATGTTTTCTTCGTTTGCTCAGGTTTCCTCCTGCATACCAGAGATGTGCAATTGGATCAGCTGCCAAAAAGAATCGGTAAATTACTCTTTCGTGTAGGTTAATGGCATAAAGAATCAATGGTCGACTTCCATCTACTCATGGAGAGGTGGTCTTCAGAGATGAATAGCTGCATCCCACACAATCTCAGGAAGGGATATAACACCTTCCTAACAATCTGGCAGTCTTATTTAGAGCATATAGGTATTTCAGTAGCACCTAGCCAGTAGACCTCTGTAAAGATTTTAACACTGTGGATTATTATGTCTCCATATGTTTTACTGTCTGCACTGAGAATAAGATTATTTTTATTTTGTTTCTTTTCCTTTGTTCTTTCTCTGTTTAATAGGACTTGTATAGAGTGGGGGGGGGGGGGGTCTCTTGATTTTTTTGTATTTGGTATGATTGTTATTTGTTAAATATATTTAAAATGATAAATAAATTACAAAAAGAAAAGAATCAATGGTGAGAATATGGGCCTATGAAAGATAGAATAAATGGCCAGGGTACATAGCATGGTATGAACGGGATTGCTGCTTTGGGAGCCAGCAGGAGCTAAATGGGCTGAATGGCCCCTTCTGTATCATTATAAGTACATCATATGAGATAAGATAATGCTAAATGAATAGCATCCTGATTATACAATGAACAAGAATTTATAAATGTAACCACAAATCACTGAGTTATTTATTTTCTACAGACTGTGACAATGTCTTCACAAAAAATATAGAACAGGTGAACTGCTTTGAGCAATAAAACATCATCAAATCTCTTGAATCTGAGAGGGTGCTGAGGGCAAGAAGGGCTCCCGAAGGGCTTTGGGCGCCAAGGCGGAGGTTTGGTGTTGGAGCTTGGGCTGCTCATGGTTTGAGGAGGAGTCTGTATGGCTGCAAGAGGGCTGGAGGCAAATCCACAGATACTCAATGACTCTGAAGGGACTCTCTTTTGCTTTTCTTTCTCTTTTTGTTATGGGCACCAGGCAATGCTCATGGTAATTCTTGGTTTGGCTTATGGCATATATCATAGATGTTCAATGCATTATTACGTGTCAACAGTGAAATGCTCTTGTGTCCCTACAAGCCCCCCAGTCTTCACCCCCAACTCCTTGCAATTGAACTCACTGAAAGTAGAGACTCAGACAGTTTCTGAACATAACTCTCAGGAGGCAAACATCCCAAGGCAGGTCTGTTTATGAAGGTACTCTGTAAAAGAACACAACGTAAAGGAGTCATTATCCCTTTCAGAAACAAGCTGAATTTTTGAACTTTTTTCACTTTTGCCTGATTTAAGTCTTCAATTCATTAGTGATGGGAGGAGACTTCAACTGCTGGTTAGATCAAGTCTTACATTGTTCATCTGATAAACCAGTCACGGAATAAATCAGCATTAATCATCCAATCTTTTTTATTAAAATGTGTTATTATTGATGTCTGGCATTTTTTTCATCCAGAAGATAGGGACTGTTTCTTTTATTCTTCTGTTCACCATACGTACTCATGGATTGACTTTTTTTTAATGATAGTCTAATGATCCCATTAATTTGTTCTTGTGAATACAAAAATATAGTCATTTCTGACCATGCTCCTGTGTAACCATCTTTAAATTTTCCTGGTCTTGTTCAAATAAACAGACCCTGGCATTTTAATTCAACCTTATTATCTGATAAGGAATTTTAAAAATTATTGGAGGAATAAATTACTCTCTTTTTTGAAAAAAGAGACTTCTAGTCTAATTGTTTGGGATGCTTTTAAGTCTTTAATTAGGGGTCAAATTATCTCTTTTGCTGCAAGCATTAGGAAAAAGGCTAATCAAGAGAAAATAGATTTAGCTACCCAACTGAAACAATTATATCAAAGGTATACTCTGGTTCTAGATCCTGCTTTATACAAAAAGTGTGTGGAAATTAAAACTAAATATGACCTTCTTTTAACGTATCCAACTGAAAGCCAACTTTAAAAAGGTAAAACTATGGTTAATCAATTAAAAGTTTGAATAGCCAAACATCAAATTAAAGAAATTTGCAAAGCTAATGGTGTTATGACAACTGATCTTTTAGAAATAAATGATATTGTGACAGATTATGTTGCATTCTATATTTTATATAGATAAGTTTTAAAGGAGATACATTATGGCAGGTTTTTTTTTAGTGTAGGTCACGTACAAACACTTCAAAACAGATCTCATTTAAAATACTGGAGCTCTGCTCAAGCCAGACAGGCTGGCTCTGAGAGCCTTTGCAAAAGCTTTGGGGAGTGCCTATAGGGACTTTGGAAAGTAATAGATGAAAGAACTCGGAGGATTAGGTCCAGAGCCGAAGGCTGCCTGAGGGCCACTTGCTGTTCTAAAAGGGTAATGTGGTTTTGCAAGCAGAAGGAGTCAAATAGATTTTTCTCTGAGAGAGAGAGAGAGAGAGAGAGAGAGAATTCAGTTCTACAGTTCAGCAGCAGCAGCTGGGACTGGAACAGGACAAGCTGGGAAGCTTGTGGAAAAACCCCATTTTGAAGACAGGTTATGAGTTCTTAGTTCAGCCTGGTCAAAGCCCTTGTGGTCCATACAAGAGGAGAGGATTGGCTGCCTAATGTTTCACTTTAAATAAGAGAAACAAAAAGGAACTCTGTGCTGACCTGAAAGAAAGGTTATCATCTGGAAAACCCTGATGAGGCAAGTTTCTTCGGCAAGACCCTGACATGGTTGATTAGATGGAATCAATTTGTGTCCAAGAACAACAAATCTCTCTCTGAAAACTGATAAGAACGTTACTGAGCAGTAACCATTTACCTTTCAAGCCTGGTGAAATTCATAAATGTTAAATTCTGCGCACAGTATAAGAACTGCCTGCGTCCAGTGAACTTGGAGGAGTGAGAAGTGAGACTGGACTGTGAATTAAATAACTTTTCTAAACTTATCCACATTACATACATGTGTGATTAGAATTAGAAGGGTGTTAAGTTAGGTAAAGTTAATAGTAATAAGATAAAATTTGATTCTGTATTCATAATTAAAAGCAACTTATGTTTAAGTAACCATTTGTCTTGGTGAATTTTTGTTGCTGGTGGGTTTTGGGGTCCTCTGGGCTCATAACAATACCTTTAAAGAATTTTATTCTGAACTGTATTGTTCCGATTCTCCTAAAGATAATATTATAATGAATAATTTTTTAGATAAATTGAATATTCATTTATTATCTGTTGCTAATTAAAGTAATTGGATCAACCTATTTCCCATGAAGAGATTGTCGAGATTGTACATTCACTAAATTCTGGGAAGTCACCAGGTACTGATGGATTTTCCTGGAGAATTTAACGTCTTTTTCTTCATTACTTGCACCTTATTTATGTTCTGATCTTTCTGATCCTTAGGCTTTTATCTCACTTTCTTAAAAAGAATAATCCAGTTGACTGCTCTTCATGCAGACCAATTTCTTTACTCAACATTAACACTAAAATTCTATCTAAAGTTTTGGCTCGTAGACTTGAAAATATTTTACATTAATATCTGATGATCAGACTGGATTTATTAAAAATTGGTATTCTCACTTCAATATACACTGTTGACTAAATATTATATACTCTCCTTCTAAGGTGGTTTCAGAATGTGTGATATCTCTGCAGAAAAGGTTTTTGACCGGGCAGAATGGAATTATTTAAGACTTCAGAAAAATTTAATTTTGGGGCTGGGTTTATTCAATGGATTGAGTGACTATATCTACCCCCTTCTGCCTGTGTTCTTACTAATTTTCAGAATTCTAAACCATTTAAACTTCAGCGTGGAACCAGACAAGGATGCCCTTTAAGTCCATTGCTTTTTGATCCGGCGTTAGAACCCTTAGCTATCACTTTTTGAGAATCTACTGATATTATTGGTATTTTAAGGAAGGGCAGAGCCCACAAGGTTTCACTTCATGCTGATAATTTATTGCCCCTTTATTTCTAATCTTGAGACTTCATCGTCTTCTCTGCTTTCTATAATTTCTCATTTTGGTCAATTTCAGGCTATAAATTAAATCTACATAAGAGTGAACGTTTTCCTTTGAATAATATGGCACCAATAAATACTAACCTTCCCTTTAAAATTGTAAGAAATCAATTTACCTATTTCGGTATAACAATTACTAAAAACTAGAAAAAACATCAAAGAACGTTTTCTTACTTTAATAGAACACGTGAGAGGGGCATTATCAAAATGGCCACCCTTTCTTTATTGTTGGTTGGTCAAATCAACTCTATTAAAATGAATATATTACCTAAATTCATATACTTTTTCAGGCTTTGCTTGTTTTTTTGGATTCCCTTGACTCCACCTTATCTTTTTTTTATGGAAGAATAAGCATCTTCGGCTACACAGAGTCCACTTACAAAATCTTAAAAAGAATGGAGGTTTAATAAGATCTATTATTGGGCAGTCAATATACAAAATCTTACATTTTGGTCATATTATATTAACCATGAAAATTGTCCAATATGGGTCTCTTCAGAATCTAATTCTGTTACAACATTTTCTCTATTTCCCTTCTTGTATCCTCACTTCCCATATTTTAAAATAAATTAACTAATAACCCAGTGGTTAGCATACATTGAGGATCTGGATACAATTTAGAAAACATTTTGGTTTAATGAGATTTTTCTCTTTCTAGTCGTATTTTTTCTAATTATTTATTTAAACCTTCCATGATTGATGTAACTTTTAAAGAATGGTATATATTGGATATTAAATGTTTTAAAGATTTACTTGTTGGGGAATCTTGCTTCTTTTGAACAACTTTCAGTTAAATATGGATTACTAAATACTCATTTTTTTCATTATCTACAGATTAGAGAGTTTTTACAATCTCATTTACATACATTTCCTAAAAGGACTGATAAAAATTTAATTGATGTAATTTTAAATTTACAACCTTTTTATAATGGTTCGATATCTAACATTTACGATATGTGGTTGAGAATAAGAGAGGCTCCCCTCAGATAAAATTTAAAAAGCCTGGGAACAGAACCTACATCTTTTAACTTCTGAAGAAACTTGGAATTTAATTTTCAAATTGGTTAGTACCTCATTTTTATGTGCCCACCACTCCCTCCTACAATTTAAAGTAGTCCTTAAGGATCACATGTCCAAAGTCAAACTATCTTGTTTTTATGCGGATGTATCTCCTCGTTGTGGTAAATGCAACAATGGAGATGCTTCATTAATTCATATATTTTGGACATGTCAGAGTTTTGAGAAATTCTGGAACCAAGTATTTTAAACTTTCTCTGTATTTTTAAAGATAATTATAAATATCCACCAGCGTTGTCTCCGCTCCATCCTCAACATCCATTGGAGCGCTTACATCCCTAACGTCGAAGTACTCGAGATGGCAGAGGTCGACAGCATCGAGTCCACGCTGCTGAAGATCCAGCTGCGCTGGATGGGTCACGTCTCCAGAATGGAGGACCATCGCCTTCCCAAGATCGTGTTCTATGGCGAGCTCTCCACTGGCCACCGTGACAGAGGTGCACCAAAGAAAAGATACAAGGACTGCCTAAAGAAATCTCTTGGTGCCTGCCACATTGACCACCGCCAGTGGGCTGATAACGCCTCAAACCGTGCATCTTGGCGCCTCACAGTTTGGCGGGCAGCAACCTCCTTTGAAGAAGACCGCAGAGCCCACCTCACTGACAAAAGGCAAAGGAGGAAAAACCCAACACCCAACCCCAACCAACCAATTTTCCCCTGCAACCGCTGCAACCATGTCTGCCTGTCCCGCATCGGACTTGTCAGCCACAAACAAGCCTGCAGCTGACGTGGACTTTTTACCCCCTCCATAAATCTTCGTCCGCGAAGCCAAGCCAAAGAAAAAAGATAAAGCTAATCTGTTATCTGCTTTATTTGGCATTGTTTTAGAGAATGGCATAACTTTAACAGCATCTGATTTGCATGTATTAGCTTTTACCTCTTTTGGCTGGGGGGAAATGTTGCTCAGATGGAAGGACGTTGCTCCACCTACTCATGATCAATGGCTACATGATGTCATGTCACGTTTAAATTTAGAGAAGATTAGATGGTTAATTTCAGATTTGAATTCAAATTTTCAAACACTGTGGGGACACTTCTTGAATTACTTTCATAATCTCTGACTTGATATGAAGGTAGAAGTGCTGACTAATAAGGTAATTTCTTACTCTGATAAGAACTCTATCCTTTTTTTGCCAAACAACTTTTGTTTTGGTAGTGGATTTAGATTTTTTTAATAATAATAAAATATTAATACAATGTAATTTGTTTGATTGGGGATGTGGGGACCTTGGATGAAATGATATGATTTAAGCTTAATAGATCTTTTTGAATTTTAACATATGTACTCTGCATTTTTCAATGTGGAATTTCAATGTTAATACAAATATTAAAAGAAATAATGCAGTTAAAAGTACATGGGTAACCTTTTGCAGAGCAGAAAATGAGACTTTCCTAGACTTGACACACACCAAAGTATTTTACAGTCAATTAAGTAATCTTGTAATCATTGCTTTAATGTAGGAAATACAGCAGCAAATTTATACACAAGAATCTCCCGTAACAATGCGATAATGACCAGTCAATTTGATATGTGTTGGTGATTTAAATATTGGTCAGGACAACTGGGATAACTTCCCATAATCTTCTTCAAAATACTGCCTTGGAATCTTTTACGACAACCTCAGAGAGGAGCTGAGATCTTGATCTGATGTCTCTTCCAAAAGGGACCATTCCCAACAATGCACTGCTTCTTCAATCAGGCCAACATTTCTATGCTATTAGGCACATCAGGCATCTGTGGTCGACTGTCTCCTGTGTGCGGCGCAATGCAAACTAAAGGAACACCAGCATGGGTAGTCCATATCCCGATGGTGTGAACACGGAATTTCTCAATTTCAGATAATACTGCTCTCCTCCCATTTCCTGCTCTCCCTCTTCTTTCTCCCTCATCCTCTTTCTCTCTCCCTCCTTTTGATCCACCCTTTGTCCTCCCAGTTTTCCCATAGCCCCCATCTTCCTATTTTCATTTCCCTCAGCATCCACCACTTTCCATCCACCAGATCCTCTCCCCTATTTGGATAATGTATTTCACCTCTCCCCTAATGATTATTATTATCACCTTTCTTACTTATCAGATGCCTGCCCTGGTAGACTTATCATCTCCAGTATTAGTCTGCACCCTTTCTCTTCCCTTGGCCCACTTGGCTCCATCTTCCCTTTTATTTTCTGCTTTCACCAGTCACCCAACTGCTTTTGTCTCCCAACTCCATCAAATTATCTTCAGCCCTCCTCTCACCTCCTGCTCCTCTGTCATTCTTCCCCTCTCTTCTTTCTAGTGATTATCTTCCTTCTCTACCCTTATGCAGGGTCTTCACCTGAAATGGCAACAATTCCTTGCCCCCCACGCCCATAGACACTGCTAAACCAACAAATTTCTTCAGCAATCTCCAGATTTCGGCATCTGCAGCCTTTTGTGTCTGCTGATTCTCTGTTTTAAATTTAAATTTTAAACACACACAGGCACAGGGAGAATGTACATATGCCTTACAGACAGCATAGGGTTCAGTGTATTGGTGTCTGGGCTAACGTTTATAGTCCAGCACTAATTGCAGGAAATGGGACAATGACATATTTCCAAGTCAGGATAACATGGAACTTAAAGGGGAACTAGGTTGAAGCATTCCCATGTCCCTGAAGCCCTGATACTGCAATCATACTTGCAGAATACTGCAGTCCTTGCAAAAATCAAAGCTATACAAGATAGGATAATTGAAGTGCCAGTTGATGAGGTCGACAAAGACGATGAGGTCAAACAATAATCATGGCTTTTATTAGCAGAAACTCATGGTACAATAATGAAAGACAATAGGTGCATATACAGTTATACCCAAGGGGAGTGTCTTTAACAGTTGAGATAATGCACAGCCAATGTTAGTACAGCAAGGCTCACCAAAGGGGAGACAGGCAGCTTGGCAGACATTCACCACAATAATATAACAATTTATTTGTTTGTTTGGATAACTCTTCCACACAGAGTTTCTTTGTTTGCACTAAAGCTGTTTGGTGTATCTGAGACATGGAATTACACAGATGCTCATAACAGGACACAGCCATGATCCAGAGGACACAGGTTTTATAGTTGTTCTGTGTCATGGAAAACTTACCTACCAGTGACAGGGTCACCCATAGTCAGTATTGGTTTGTGTCTACAAAACATAGTTTTCAACCAATGTTGAAAAATGCTGCATCAATCTCTGTCCACTACATTAGTGATGTACACTTGTCTGTTTCCTGAGATAACTTCAAAGTATCCATGACTGTACAGCGCAGATGCACAATGACAGGATGCTATTGCATAACATTTTGCATTTTGGGGAGGTGCCTTGTGCAGAATAAGAAGCCTCTCTAGAAACCTGCCTAGTGAGAAACCCTCAACCCTCCTTCTTGGAGCTTCAGAATGATGCAATTACAGCTCCCTTCTGTCCTCTGAAGGTCAGTCTGCAGAGGTTGTGAGCTACACTGGGCTGGAGGAGGGTAATGAGACCCTCAGTAGCTGGTGTCTCCCCAAAACAGACTGATTCTTCAAGCCATAGTCACTTCAAAGTCCCTTCATACATCTGTAAACAGAAAAAAGGTATGTGGTTTTAGAATGGTACCCTCTTTAAAAATAATTGTTTCACTTTAAATAATGAACAAGAATATTTGCATCATTTTCTTTAATATTTCATATTTCTTACATATGATCATTTATAATTTTAACTTCAGGAAAGATTTTTATTTACCTGTCGTCGTTTACAAGATCATGAGAGAAAATAGTTTCCCGTTAATCATTTTGTCCAGTGTGGCTTTTTCTCTTTCAATCCCATTCTCCATCCTTCTCTGTTCTCCATTCCCATTTCAAACCAGATTTGAAACCCGTGGTGTGACTTCTTTCTCAGTCTCCTTGGTGCCATCCTTACAGTTTCTTCAATTTTCAACAACATTTTTAACTCTGTGTTCTGCTGTCATTTGCAATACTAAGGAGCTTCTTAGAACACCCGTCAAAGTTTGCTGCTTAATGAGTAAATTTTCTCTCGTATTTGATCTCCAACTTCTCGCGCCATGATAACATTTTCATCTCTTTTGATCAAGAATACTATGGTTGCCATTTCTTTGAGAATTAATCTCATTGATCTTCCTTGGTTCCAAAATATCACCCTATTTGCTTTTTCTTATTGTAGCTTCACTGCACTGTAATCCCAGAACTATGGAACATAACTCCCTCGAACATCTGTGCAGAATCTTTTTATAAAACACAAATATTTTATTTTAAAATACTTTTTCTTCGACATGGAATTCAAGTTTTATAAAACTGGCCAGTAAGTCTTGACACTTTTTTTTTTAAATAAGAGAGACATTACATTCAATGTTTCTCCTCCTTGAAACATTGCATTATTTCCTTCACAATAAAATCGCAGGCAAACTTTTAACACTTCCCTCATTGAGAAAAGTGGAGTTCTGCAACAAAGATCATTGCTCCAATTTGTTTGTACAAGATTTCTGTATGAGATTTCCAAGTAAGGTTATCATAAATATCAAGGGCTCAAACAGAACAATAGCAAAGTGCACAGATGAAATCAAAAGGGAAACTAAGAAGGCAGAAATGCAGACATTTATTTTTCGGGAAAATCAAGGAAAAGTCAAAGATATTTCACGGATATTTCAAAGGCAAGGTTGGAGAATTTTAGCTGTCGTGTATTTCTCTTAAAGAATCACCTCACACAAACAGTAAGCACTCTTTATTCTGATCAAAACGGTGTCTAACTGAACACGCAATACAAATGTGACTCCTATGACATAACATGTGCATGTGCATTTCCATAACACTCTACCCCTCAAAAAATATTTTGTGCTTACTTGTAAATAAGTATAAAGTTTAATTTAAATACTTGTAAACACTACTGAGAACTTAAGCATTGTGATGCGCTGTGGTAGCAGCAAGCAGAAACAAAAGCTCAAAGACTGTACTAGAGGCTTTTTTCTGCTAAAGGTCTGTACACACTAATTTCAGCTGTGGTGGCTCCTGAGTGACTGGCTCATTGACAGCTGGCCAGGTGGAGTCAGCCCCCTAGGGGTCTATTCAGGTCGGCTGATTGAGAGCTGGCCAGGAGGAGTCAGTCCTTAGGTGGTCATCCTGCAGGTACAGAGATCGCCCCCTGCAGTAGGCTAGTGGTCGTATTACCACAAGCATCACTTCAACTAATAATTGTAACTCAATCTAACTTGAAAATACATTAACTGGAAGCACATAAAATCTTTCAGTCACTGCACATAGCCTTTGAGATATACTGGCCAGTGTCTTTCTCTTTTGGATCTTCTTGGGGATGAAGAACACTGAACAGGAGAACAACCTTTCAACTTTTCTTGAGTAGATAACTTCTCCTCACTGGCTGACACCACTCATTGGTTGTGTGACCAGTGCTTGGCCGGCATCTTGCCCCTGTGCAGCCTCCAATTATGGTGTCTCATTAACCAGGACTGGGGCTATCCAAGGGGCAGTATAGTTGGGTTGTGCCAAAAACAGAACATCAGGGGGAATCATCTGATATCAGGGAAAATGGGGTCCTTGATTACTCTTAACTGGTCGATATGTCATTTCCATATCTTTTCATCCACTAGTACTAAATATGAACATGGACTTAGTTTCTTGAGAAGCACGCCTCTTATTCATATTTCTTTGCTCTCCCTGTAATCTCGTACCAATACCTGTTCTCCAATCTCCAGAGAACTTGTTGGCTTATTCAGGGATATTGACTGCTGAATACGAACTCCAATGTTTGGGTGCACTGCAGCAAGTCGAGTTCTCAAGTGGCGTTCAAATGTCAGTTCTGCCGGCGTGCATTTTGTCGTGGAGTGTGGTGTTCCGTATGATAACAGAAATTCTGCAATGTTATGACTCTATGATGTTTTTAATGTCTTCACGAAGCATTCCACTTCCCTTTTAGTACTAGGATGGTAGGGTGCAGGCAATATATACCACACATTGTTGTTTCGCAGGATCTGCTTGAAAGTGTCAGAAAAAAAATTGAGGTCCATTTTCTGGAACCAGTTCAATGGGTAATCCATAACCTGTGAAAACAGCTCGTAGTCTCTCAGTTGTCTTTTCTGTTGTTGACCACAATCTTCACACAATAGGCCATTTGAAGTGTGCATCAATACTAATCAGAAAGTTTTCCTCCTTAAATGGACTAGCAAAATCAATAGGAATTCAGTACCATGCTTTAGTTTCTGTTCAATGTATATGCCAATCGATGGCCACCAGATCAGCATGCGTCTGGACCATTCCTGGATGATTGGTGTTGGGTTCCTTTAGCAAGCCTCCCGTCATTTCTTGTGAATTATACTTCTGGTCCCGTACAACAGGAAAACTTTTTCAATCGATATTTTGTTTTGCCGTGTATAAAAAGTTTTCAATTTGGGAGTAATACTGTTGGCCTCAGCTCACCCACTCAAGGTGAAGTACGGAATCTTTGACAGTGTGGCCTCTTTTTGTACCTCTTTGCTGATAGCCTTCATTGTAATAGGAAAGTGATGCAGTTGTTCCTAGTTGATAGCTGTGGCTTCCACAGTCCAATTAATACTTCCTTCCACTTGTTCTGTCTCAGGCAGAATTAAGGGCAGTAATGCATTAGCATGGCTGTTCTTGTTTGGAGGACGATGCTTTAGTTCATAATTATTTACCACAAGCTCCATCACCATCTTTGAATTCTTGCCGCCACTAACACAGGAATGCCTTTCTTGGGGCCTAAGATCAAACTCAATGGTTTATTGCTTGTATCTAAGGAGAACTTCCTACCCTGTAGATATTGGTAGAATCACTTGAGATCAAATATTATAACCAATCCTTCCTTCTCCTGTTGCCCAGTTTAGTTCACAGGCCGTTAGAGAGCAGGAAGCGTGTACAACTGGTTGTTCTCCTTTTTCGGTGACTGGTGATAATGCTGCACCTAAACCAACAGGTGAAGCATCAACAGCCAGGGGTACTTCCTTGTCTGGATCATAGTGAATGAGAATATAATACCTTGAGGTCAGCAGTTTCTTCAAGTGATTCAAAGCTTTGCTGGTTTCAGCATTCCAACATCATTTCTGGTCTTTTTTCAACAATTGGTTGGCATGTTAGAGTTGGCATGTTAGGGATGTGTTTTCGATAGTGGTTAACCAAGCCCAAGATCAATTGCAACTCAGCCGATTCGATAGGCAAGGTGCACTGCTCAGAACAGCTTCGGTGCCAGCTGTAACCACCCTGACTCCTTCATGGTTAATCATAAATCCCAAATACTTGACTGAGGGTACCATAAATACACACTTGTCTTGACAGTCAAATTTTAGCTTGTTCTATCCTGGTTCAGACCTTTTCCAGGTTTGTTAGATGCTCTGTGTCATCACATCTTGTAATGATTATGTCATCTAGGTAACATCCAACATTTAGTCCTTGCAACAGCTTATCCATTACAGCTCGAAGTATCGCTGGAGCTGATGATATTCTATACGGTATAATTGATCAATCTCAGGCAAGTGTTGATAGCAACATTCTTCCTCAATTCAGGAACCAAAATGACTTCTTGATGCGCTTGTGATAAGACTAATTTTGTGAACTTTTTCTCACCATTCAGAGCTTGAAATAATTCCTCCACTCTCAGAATGGGGTGTCCAGGAACTTGCAGGGCTTGCTTAATTGTGACCTTATAATCACCACTAATTTTTATTTCACCACTGCGTTTTCTGACCGGTACAGTCGGAGCTGCCCAGTCACTGTACTGAAGTTTCTTAATTATTCCTTCACCTTCTAATCTGTTGAGTTTAATCTCAATTTCCCTTTTGATAGCAAAATATACCATCCTTGGCTTAAAGAACTTAAGTTTTGCTTCTGGTTTCACTTGCAATTTGGTTCTTTCCAAACACTGTCTGGTACTTCTGAAGCATCTGTTGCAGCTTTAATTTTTTGAAAAATCGTCAACAGTTTGTACATTCTTCACAGCACCAATTGCCTTGCAATCAAGTTGGATGTGCCCCAACGAAACCCTTCCAATCAAGTTGGATGTGCCCCAACGAAACCCTTCCAATCAAGGCAGGTCCTTTTGTATCTACAATGTAGAGAGGTAATCCTTTCTTTGTTTGACCCTTATACTCGATGTCCACTTTACACTTCCTTATCACGTTAACTTCCTCTCCTTTAATCATCTTTAACACAATGTCAGACAGTTGGTTTTATTTTAAGTTTGGACAGTACTTTTTCTTTCAGATCTTTCGGCATTAGTGACACAGCAGCCCTGTGTGTCGAATTCCCTGTAATTCAAAGAATTTCTGACCTGTTATGAAATACACTACAGATGTACATTAATGCCAATGCTCCATCATCCTCGGAGCCACTTTGACCCACTGCTAGAACGTTCGTCATTTTCCATGAGGTTTTTAACTTTGGAAGATTGTTTTTTATACTTCAATTTCTTTTTTTTCCCCTTCTGTGACCCTCTTTCTCTCCATCTTGGACACTTTGAATTGATGTATCCCACATTATCACATAAATAACACTTAGCCTTTTTTGTAATAAGAGTTATCAGGGCTGTGGTTATTTCTCCAACAGTGGCAGCACTCTCTTCGGTCCATTCTCTTCACCATATGCTCCCCTTGTATAATATCAGGGTTACAATTGGCCATTTCGAAACTCAATGCTAGCTCATAGGCAGATTTGATGTCCAAATTTTTTGAACTCAGCAATCTTTGGTGGGCATGGCAGTCCGCCAAATAGATCTCCAATCTCTGTCTCTCAAAGCCTCATCCAAGAAGTTACATGTAGTTTGGCCAATATATGGGCTAACTGTTTTACTTTCTGGTATAGAATTTGTATCTTTCAGCCATTACTATTGGTTTTGGGGACAGGTGATCTCCCACAAGGTCACGTAACTCTTAATAAGACTTGGTATTTGGTTTTACCGGTGTGCCAGTAGAGTCTTGATCAGACCATATGTTCTGCTCCCCACCTCGCTTAAAAACAGCACCTGTTTTTTTATTTCAGGTTTCAGAATTCCTCACATCGTGGGCAATGCAGAACATAATCGAATCTTTCTACATAATCATACCAGTCTTCAGTTTCCCTGTATTCCCCAAAATGTCCTTCTGCCATTTTCACTACTATTATTTAGTAACAAATTAAATCCGCTGCGCCAGTGCGGTTTATTCTCACTCTTCTGCTCAAGTTTCTTCCTTTTATCCACTGCTGACAAACACATGCTTTCATCCCGTTGCAGCTCGGCATCGTTTTCACCACAAAATTCTCACCTCCGGCGTCTTCTTTCCTCGAAATCCCGTAGATTCCGTCGTCCGGAGTGTAGAATTTTTTGTTTTGATCCTTGTCACCAATTCTGTCGTGCATTTCTCTTAAAGAATCGCCTCACATGAGAGAAGCAGTGAGCACTCTTCATTCTGATCGAGATGGTGTCTAACTGAACACGCAATAAGAGTGTAACTCCTTTTATGTCATAATGTGCACATGCGTGTTCCTATAACAGAGAGAGAGATAGGGTGAAGCTGGATTGTTTGCTTATGAGTAAAGGAGGCTGAGATGAGTTGACAAGTTAAAGGATATGTATCAAAATCAAGGACCGAGCCGGGATCAATGGGAAGGACCCATCTCCCTTATCAGCGAGGTCATAAACTAATGGACATAGATTTGAACAAGAATGAGGCAAGAGATAGGGAAAATATATTTCACCTGGAGAGAAAAGCGATCTGGAACTAAATGACCCGCCCAGAATGAGAAATCTTCATCACATTTTAAAATGCTCCTGGGTGAATGCTTGAATGCGAGTGGCCACAGACCAAGAGCAGTGATTTAGGATTAGCCTCCACAGATCTCATGGACTCAATCGGCTGAAAGGCTTTATTTTGTGATATAAATGTCAATGACAGTTGACATTCATGCTATAAATGTCAAGTTAGTTCCACTTTCCTGTACAACACAAACATAAAATTTGGCCAAGTCATATTTCTTATCATTTTCAAATACTTAATCAGTTCTTTTGAAATGCAAATATGAATTCTATTCTCACCATTGCTTTTGATGGGGCTGCATGTCCTAAAAACAACTGCGTAAGAATAAAACTTATTCCCATTAATTTTTATGGGTTTCTCCATGGGTTCTGGTGCACTTTCCAACTTTCTCTGTCCATAAACTTGAGCTTAATTTCAACTCTGCTGGCTTTATTCTAACTGAGTCCCGTTCACCCATCACCCCTACTGCTACACCCCTTCCCCCAGCCATCCAGGAAAGGCTTGATTTCAAAATCCATCCACGGTCTTACTTACTCTTTAATTCTGTAAAACCACTTCCCTCTAATCCTCACGTTAAATCCCTTGTTGGTGACTATGTCTCGGTTGTCTGTCTCTCAATGTCTCGAATTATTTGCCCGAACATCTCTCAAGATGCTTCTCAACTCCGACCACTTTCTTTTTCACCTGTCCTAACTCTTTGTGTGCTTCTATGCCTAACTTTGGTTGATGACATCAACACAGCACATTCACAATTTTAAAGGAACTAAATAATATGTTCAGTCTTTCCTTTTAAGAGTAGCCTGTAAGTTCAGGCCTGAAACAGTAATATATCTTTACCTTCCATGGACATTGCGAGAATGGCTGAGTTCATCTAGCATATCTGTGTGATCTTATTATTGAGTCCCTGGATGAAGGCACTGTTTGCTTTTACCCTTTGGTGTCCTCAGATAATGAGATAACTTCTTATTCTTTTCTTTCTTTGGCTTGGCTTCGCGGACGAAGATTTATGGAGGGGTATGTCCACGTCTGCTGCAGGCTCGTTGGTGACTGACAAGTATTTCAAGCTAAATAACCAGTGGAAATAGTTTTTTGTCCCATTTACTTTTGCAAAGTTCATTATAAATATGAATACTTCCAACATATACAATCCAGAGAATTCAAATGGATTTGCAACACAGAAACAGCTATGTATATTCCAGACAAGCATCTGACATTAGTTTCTTCCATTAATAGTTTCCCCCTTAAGTGCATCTGCACTTTTTTCATTATTTATGGAAGCAACATTCATTTAGGTCTTTCCTCAATTATCTATTAGATTAACAGAGCCTTATTTTGGTCTTGCTCATATTATCTTCTTGTCTAGTTTCTCAATTGTTTTATACCTTTGATCACCTACCAGCCTTCTCATTCATAGTGAAATGAAACCCAATTTGTTCAGTTTTTCCTTTTAAGAGTAGCCTGTTAGTTCAGGCTTGAAACAGTAATATATCTTTACCTTCCATGGACATCGCGAGAACGGCTGAGTTCATCTAGCATATCTGTGTGATCTTATTATTGAGTCCCTGGATGAAGGCACTGTTTGCTTTTACCCTTTGGTATCCTCAGATAATGAGATAACTTCTTATGTGCTGTGATGGTCCTAGCAATTATTTTATAACAGAATGGCTTGCTGTGCAAGTGCAGAGGTGAGATTAATTTGATGTAAGACTGGTGTCGAGGAACATTATAAACTCACACATTATTCCTAAAGTAAGCCCCGGGCTACTTTAACTCCTGCCAGTTACCAGAAAGTGCTCCACTATAAGCTGCCAACCACACAGAAGCAGGTGGGGACTCTGCTTCTTGGATTGTCTCAGGATATTTTATGCTTGGCGAAAGCAAAAAGAGGAATCCAATGCATTTCTTTAATTGGACCACTTCTAATCCCAACCCTTAAATTATTTCCTGGTCTTTCTAACTATGGCAATGAATTAAGTTTAAAGCATAAAAGATACTTCCATCTTTGGGAAAGTTTCTACTGAATATAAAACCTTATAGTTTGGAATTAAAAATTACCAAGGCTTTCTGTTGGGTAAGTAACCCACATGATGCTTTTATTGCTTAAAACTATAAATTGCCAAGAGTTCCTGTTGGGTAGTAACCTAGCTGATTTTTAAGCTCAGCTTCCAGTTATTAACATCCCACAAACTGGATCAATATTATGGTTTTGACTGGAGTTTAGTGTAGGTCATATCATATAACAAGGCTAGGTTATTTGTCTGAAGGACATCAGTGGGCCAATTTGCTGCTTTAATTACAGTATAGCAGTTCTTAATTTCTTTTTGGCTAATTCTGATTTCTTGAGTTTACTTTAATAAAGGAAAGCAAATAAAACTGCAGATGATAGAATCTGAAAGAAAAAATAGAAATGCCGGTAGATCTCACCCACTCTAGTGTCACCAAAGACTCTTAGAAATTTCTATGGAGAGCATTCTGACTGGGTGCATCACTGTCTGGCAGGGAGGAGTCAATGCATGGGCTACAGAGAGTTGTAAACTCGGCCAGCGTCATCACAGACATCAGTCTCCACTCCATTGAGGACATTTGCCCAAGAAGGGGTGTCTTAGGAAAGCAACCTCCATGCCCTCTTCACACTACTACCAATGAGAAGGAGGTACAAGCGCCTGAGGACAAACACCCAGCAGCACAAAGACAGCTTCTTCCCCTCTGCCATCAGATTTCTGAACGGACAATGAACCATAGACATGACCTCACTTTCTCTTATTTTTGCATTAATTTATTCATTTTAAATGTTATTTTATAGCAATATTTGAACCATGATGCTGCTGTGAAACAACACATTTTGTGACACGTTCATGTCAATAAATTCTGATTCGAATGCTCATCTTCAGAAGGATCAATGATCAGAAACCAGCTTCTCTTTCCATGAGATGCTGCTTGACAAGCCATCGTCTTTCGGCATTTCTCGTTCAGTGAGATGACTTGGCTGGCTTATCATCAACTGGGGACCTAACTTGCATGTTACATCCAACATCGTCAGACACGCGCACCTAGTTTAAGCACAACATTGTACCCAGATTACAACCTCCACTTTCGGAAAAGGAAATAGCAATTTGACGTTGTTTTTTAAAAATACTGATTTTTTTTTAAACAGAATTCTCACAAATGAACTCAGCACATACATTCCCTTACTCCGTATACCCAGAGAAAAATATTAAATTTTAAAAACTGATAGAGTAAAAGAAAATGGAAAAATACTGCAAAATGCTGATAACAGTCCCCTTAATTCATGTTAATTCCAAAGAGCTGAATCAAAGCTTACACATGCATTCATAAGAAATATTGAGGAAAGGCCAAATAAATAAAACAGCTACAAACAAATGTGACTATTATAAACAAGGACATTATTAGCTGTTGGCTGTGCTAGCAGAGACACTACAGCTGACTGTCCAGTCTCTTGGCTGGAGTCGATACAATACATTCCAACAGGGGACAAGAAAGTAAATGGGGCAGCAAAAATAAAAACAAGTACATACCACATTATGAGGATTCTGCAGTACTTTGATTAGTGAAGGATGATTGTAACCTAAAAGATTAAAAAAGGACACATTACTAATGAGGCCTGTTTGTTACCTTGCCATCTTTTCTTTTAGTTTAACTTACCCAGCAATATTTTGAATTCAGATCTTGCAGATTAACACTTAAAGTGAATCCACTTTCATTTGCACTTTATAAAAAGAAAAATATATAAACTTCAAGAATGAAGAATGGCTATTTGCAAATTTGTGCTGATCAGCTGTGTAACTGTACATCTCAATCAGATCCCAAATTAAATGCAAATTCAAAACATTTTAAATTCAGGAATAATTCAGGCAGTACATCTGTGAGACCAGTGGTCAAATTGGATTAATAATGTAGATAATTGCCAGGGTTTTAACTCGTTTCAAAATACATTTCATCACAAAAATTGCAATCAGACTGATAGATTTCAATATAGCCCAGTTACAGCAATACAATTAATTTGCAGTGATAAACACTTGAAAGATTATTGTGATTTCACATTTTACCATCATATCTCGGTGTCCTTCTCTGTTGACAGGAAAATGGTCCAAATTACGAACCTACCTGAAGTTCCAGCTCCCAACTTTCTTCATCACAGACTTCTTTGACACTGCCTGTCTTATTTATTGTTCATCCAAACCATTCAAGACTTCACTATCCCAATTCTCTCCTAGCCGCCTACAGTCTTCTTCCATTCAATCTTAAGCTCATTTGAAAGAATCCTCTTTATACTTTAAATTGTCGCGAATTTTATACAAATGACCTATTTATTCTTGCTGTTCTCAATAAAATTCACATCCTCGGACATAACCTCCTGGCCTCACCTCTTCCAAATATCTGTGATCTTCTGTAACCATACAGCTGACATTGGCCACAAGAGCACATATCACCCCGTGATGCACAGCTGAATCAGTGAATTCCTCATGGACCAGATTTCTTCCACAAAATACAAATTGCATTTATCACTGCAGACTGCGGGTGAATTTCTAAGCAACGTTGGCTCATTTTATTGATTTAATAAAGCTGACTACCTTTTTTTTAATAAAAAAATAAGCTTTCAGAAATGGTCGATCAATTTACAATTAAAGACAGTATTTGTAAGTACAGTCAATACTTCGGGTTGAGCATATAAGAACTGCTATTTATATCTTGATATATTACAGCTGGATGTAAGAAAACACATTAATGCAGGGATTATAACATTCTAAGTAAATCCCTTCGATTAGTTTTCAAAAATGTCACTGGAAGTCATTCCAAGAATGTTTTCACTGGTATTCTTTTAAGGACTAAAATGCATTTTTTATACTGTCTGCCAAGATACTTTGGATGCATATTCGTTGTTGTGGCTATCCCTTGTAGTTGAGGACGACGGTCTTCATTCCGTTGATCCACCAAGTGAAGACACCTGTGTGTGTATTTGTTTAACATGTACTTGTTGTTGCACTCCAAGGAGCACACGATACTTCACAAGTCAACCAACTAGTTCCAGTGGCATAAAAAGCACGACGATTGGAGCTGATGGATTTATTGCAGCCTTCATCCACTGTCATAGCCGTTGAGTTCAGAGTAATTTCGTCTGCCTGTTCCACCATTGAGGACTTGGTTGGATTGTTCTTTGTCAGGGACCTCACCCTCAACCTTTATTGCCATGGGTGGCCCTTACCAGGAGCATAGCTCCAGATGGCATCATTCTTGGGATCTGTTAGGTCTGCTTTGTTCATGAATGAGTGAGACAAACACCAGACTGAGTCGAAATCAGGGTTCTTTGTTCTTTATTACCGGATTGTAACACTTGCAACTAACCATGTTAGTCGGAGAATGCATTCTGCCGTTATCAGCAAAATGGTGATTTTTTATACCCTTGGATACGTGCTTAGAACATCATCATATCATTACTTGTCCAATGACTAAAACTGTTGCTATCCTTTCCCTGCTAGCTTCCTGCCTCTCAATCCATCAATGTCTCTCTTATCTTGTAAGTACAAGGATGCATTCACATCTTGTTACAGCCCTGTACAGGGTAACTCCTTACACATTCCCATCTCATGATGTTTTACCTTACAGATCTCAGGACCACACAAGCTTCTCTGCCACGACAAGGTGACAATCCACGGAGATCGGAAGATTTTTATAGGAAATAGCACATCCATTCAACATCTAACAATGAATGGGCCAAGGAACGGTAGATAGGATATAGATATTTAAGGAAGACCTGATGGGTGACTTTTTCACTCACAGGATAGTCCAGATCAAGTTGCCAGAGGAAGAGATAGAAGCAGATGGAATTAACATGTTCAAAGGATATTTGCAAGGTATATGGACAGGAAGGACTCAGAAGGATATGGACAAAATTCTGAAAAAAGGAACTCGCTCAGAGTATCAACTTGGTTGGTATGAGTGAAGTGAGCTGAAGTGTTTCATGCTACATGACTCTTAGCAGTTCTGAAGTAAGGTGTTGATCTGAAACATCTAGTGTTCAATTCTCTCCATGGGTGCTACCTGATTCGTGACTTCCTCCAGCAGTTCGTTTGTTTTGATTATTCATAAGCTATGGGATTTGCTCTTAATATTCCATTCATGTTTACATTAAAAATATTTTTAGCAATGACTAAGTATCTGCCATTCTCCTCTTTTCTCATTGCTATTCATTGAAAAATATTTTAATGGAAATTTTTCAGGGTTTCTGGGGTCATAACAAACCTC
Source organism: Narcine bancroftii (assembly GCF_036971445.1). Taxonomy (NCBI): domain Eukaryota; kingdom Metazoa; phylum Chordata; class Chondrichthyes; order Torpediniformes; family Narcinidae; genus Narcine; species Narcine bancroftii. The sequence goes on from NC_091480.1 coordinate 22,376,427, forward strand.
TGCCAACTCTTGAGGAAGTAAAGGTGCTGGCATGCTTTCTTCACAATGGCATTGGTGTGTTGGGTCCAGGAAAGATCCTCCGAGATATGACTCCCAAGAAATTACTCTTTGTAATAAAATGAAAATTCTTGTGGCAAGTCAATTCTGAGCAAGTAAGGAATAATTAAAAAGGATGATAAAGAGTCAAGTAGATACAAAAAAGGTCAAAGTGGAAGAGAATAATAGGCTGGAGGATCCAGGTAATGAAGGCTCTGCCCATGCTAGTGTTTGGAGTTGGGTGTTCAGTGGGAAGGGATGAGTGGAGAAATGCATAAGTGAGGAACTGTAAGTTTACAACACAACATCAATCATTCCTCTCTCCATCGTTCAGTACGACGTCCTTTGTTATCAGTTAAAGAACTGAGCTTGGACATTGAGATTGAATTCTGTGGATGAGAAAATGTGCAAGATTGATGTAAGAGGGACAAAGAATGGGGGTTAAATGTAGGTATGGAAATGTTCACAAAGATGTTCATGTTTTGTAGGACACTGAGATAGGAGAATTAAAAGTGAGCAATCTCAGTGAGGGAGATTATCTGCAGTCTAAAACACTCCATGTTCAATAAGCACTTAAGGTCATATGCAGTCTGGTTATGTGTCTCGTCTCAAACGAGCAACAACAGAAGACTCAATTCAAAAGACTTACATTTTAAGTATATTTATTAACACAATTAACCCCACTGTATAGCAAATATACAGATATATATTTATAAACAGTGTGTATGTGAAAGACCCAGACCATTACAGTCTGTCCCTAATATTCAAAAAGGAAAAATCCCCCCCAAAATCTCAGGTCAGTCAGTCAAGTAATTCAGCCCAAAAAAACAGTCCACAGAATTCAATCTCAATGTCCAAGCTCAGTTCTTTAACTGATAACAAAGGACGTCGTACTGAACGATGGAGAGAGGAATGATTGATGTTGTGTTGTAAACTTACAGTTCCTCACTTATGAGGCCCATGCATTTCTCCAGCTGTCACTCCACCTTCTGCTCTCTGCTTCACAGCTGGATTCTCCCTTTGTTCTCAAAGTTCCAGGCAATTGGAGAGTCAGCACTCAGCCGTTCCACAAGTTGCACAGAGTTCTTAGTAGAAATCTATCCTTTATAATGACAGTCCACAGTCCAAAAGGTCAGCCCATGGTCCATAACATATGACATGATGGGGAATGGATCAGTGGAAATAGCTAAAAATCATATATTTCACCTTCCCCCAAATCTCATAAAACACTTGAAATGAACGGATTTACAATAATAGGTAATGAAGAAATTACATTTTGGTCATGAACCTTCAAAGTCAAGAGGCATAAATCTGCAGATTACACAAATGGAAATATATTTGCAAAAGCAAATATTTCTGCCAAGCTTCTGTAAACAAAAACACTGTAGAAAAAAGATTTATTTGATATCATTTACTGAAAAAATATGATTCTCTATTTCAGTTTTAAATCGATCAAGCTTTAATTTATTTAACTATTAGTTCCAGTTGGAACTCTTTGTCCAAGGGCATGGTTTCACAGTTATTATATATATCCTCCAACCAGTATGTTTTTCAGAAAAGAAAACCTACTGCTGTCTTTCCTTTCACTCTGTTGTCTAACATTGGAGTGACTGAGCGTAGTCAACTGAGAAACAAATGAGGAATTGCATCACTTAAATGCTTTTTCGGGAGACAGAACTTATTTGCAGTAGGTCAGAAAATGAAATAAACATATTTTAAAGAACTTCCTCAGCTGTGCCTAGTATTATAATAGTTCATTTTGGTGTAACATTTTCAACAACTTAGATTGGCAGCTCATGAGAATTCATGTACAAATTTCTTGACCTTGGATAATTCATAAAAAGCAAAAAGAAATCCAATAAATACCACTGTTCTTAAGTAAAATAACACAGGCTATTTAATATTCCATTGCTATAGATGCTTTCATTTGTCACCAGGTTACTTGAATTCTAGCTTCTATCCATTAGCTTCCTGTCACTATTGATAAATGCCTCTAGAATACAAACAAAGCCAGCACTAAAACAGTCTGACAGATCCAGTCTTTATGATAAACTCCGTGTTAATCAATGGCGCAGAACCCTGAGTTACAGAGATAACAGCACTGATTAGCCACCTGAGCATTTAATTAGATAATATGTTCACAGGCCGCACAGCCGAAAATGTATTTGCTTGTGGAAATGCTTAGAAATGCTTTAGTCACGTCACAATTTAGGCATCCATCTTAACACTCAGTGGAAAAGTACAAGTGTGTGGGGTTTATGCTTCTTTAAGCCACCTGCTATTTTAACCTCACAAATAATCAGTGAAAATTTATGACACAGAGATCCATTTGAGCCATCATATTTGTGGTGCTGAGAAAGTGTTGCAAATCTAATTCCACCTTGAGGCACTGAATCCTTAATTCTGCAGGTCACAGCTTTTCAAGGACACATCCAAATAGGGTAGAATTCTGTTTCTATCTTGAACATCCTATCAGGCAATGAACTCCAAACTCCCAACAACCTCCTGGTGAAAAGATTTTTCTCAACTTCCCTCAAATCCTTCTACCAAATACTTTAAACCAGTGGTTTTTAACCCTTTTCTTTCCACTCACATCCCACTTTAAATAGTCGCCATGCCATAGGTGCTCTGTGATTAGTAAGGGATTCCTTAAGGTGGTATGTGAGTGGAAAGAAAAAGTTGGGGAAAGCCACTGTTTTAATTGTCCCTAATTGACTCGTTATGTGCTCGGTTTCATAACTCCAAAGGAAATGGGCCAATGACAATTTTTCTCAAGCAAAATATTTGGGATTGGAGCAATGATTCTCAACCTTTTTTCCCCCACTCACATGCACCTTAAGTAATCCCTATGACATAGGTGCTCTGTGATTAAGTAAGTGATTACTTAAAGTGGTATGAGTGGAAAGAAAAAGTTTGAAAATCACTGCTTTAAACCTATGCCCACAGATTTTTGACTTCTCTGTCTGTCTAGGCCCCTTATAACTTTAATTATCACCTGGTTTGCAAATCTGTTATGCTTCCTGAGTGTGCATATAACTCCAAACCCACCCATCCCATGCGATTAACTCTTAAATAAAGTGAAATTATTGAATAATCCATTTGGGGACCACAGTGGTTCAAAATGATGGGTCGTTACCTATCTAATTGGCAATTAAGGATGAACAAACATTGGTCTTGTCAGTGATGTCCAGATTCCGAACAATGAATGAATAATTTAAAAAAAAGTAAATTGACGATACGATAAACACATTGCCCTCCCAAAAAACTTGGAGGTATTTGTACACAAAGAGAATCTACCTGTTAATTTTCATTTCCAATTATAGTAAAACCCCTGTTATCTGGAATTCAAGCAATCAGCTGGCTCAAGGAACTGGCAAAAAAAATAATAATAAAATAAAATTTTTAAAAATCGCAGTAAGTAAATATGTAAAAAATACGAAAGTTTAAAATTGGTGCCTCCTTACAGTCAGTTCACCAATCCATGCAACATTCAATCTCAAGCAACCGGCAAATTCACTTATCTGTCATCTACCAATCCCTATAGGTGCCAGATAAGAGAGGGTTTTACTTCATTTTTAATTTTTTTGAAATTTGGAATTTGTTTCTGAATATTTTTATTGCATTCCAAGAAGTTGCAAAAATGCCTGCTTTGATTTTCCGAATATTTAAATGTAATTTTGGAGAAGAAAAAGAAGTTCTTATTTTGATATTGGCGTTCATAAAGATCATGAATGGCCAAGGGTGAGGATACCAGCTCTGGCTGGATACATTTTTGGAGGATGCATCAGTTGACTTCCTGCAACTGGTCATTAGAGTTATAATCTGTGATAGTACAGACCTATCACCAATGTATATAGTTACAGTATCTAGACTGTGCTTACAGCGATTGGCTGAGAGCTAAGCCACGCCTAACGTCTGGGCCTTAAAGGGTTGTGTCCCTAGCCAGGTCGGATCATTCCGGATTGGTCGGCCACCTGTGAAGAGCTCCTATCTTTTGCTAATAAAAGTCTTTGGTTCTTTCGACGAGCTCTACATAGTCATAAGACATAAACACACCATTTGGCTCAGGTCATCCATGTCACCAACCTGGTCCATATCCTTCGAAGGCTTTCCAGTCCCCATATCAGTCTGCACGCTGATATTGTGCTTGCTTTAACAGTTGCCCCTGATACCTCATTCTAGATGTGGACCACACTCTGATTGGAAAAGTTGTCTCTTATGTCCCTCTTATATCTTTCCCTTTTACTTTAAACCTATTCCCTCTATTTCTTAGCGTCATCCATCTCTGGGAAAAAACCTACAAACATTGACGTTGTTCATCTCCATTAGGAATTTGTAAACCTCTATAAGATCACCCCTCAGCCTTCTTTGCTCTAGGATAGGCTCTCCAAAGTCAGGGAGGGGGGGTTGTCAATGGGACTATCCAAGGGGTCAATAAACGCGGGGTTGGGTGGGTTGTTGATTGAACTTTTGGGGTCGAAAAAGTTGTAGAGCCCAAGGTTCCTGCTCCTGCTGGGAGCCCGACTTCACCTTGAAACATCATCAAGGTGATTTATCTCTAAAAGATGCACATATTGTTGCACCTTTAGCAACCAATGGACAGGGAAGGTTGTCAGATGTATGGCTGCTATCCATATAGCAGCCATACACAAGGTGCATAAAGGGCTCTTATGGGAATATGGACAAAGCCATAATCAGAGCATTCTGTTGCCTTCTCAATATTCCATTGCCTTGAGGATATCACTTGTGGGGTTGAATTCATCCCATTAAGAGGACCAGACAATCACTGGGGGTCAGATCATTTCAATATGTTGATGTGGATGAGAATCAAAAGAACCAAATAATGAGAGGAGAAAGAAAAATTATTGGGAAAACATTTAACTCATGGAATAGGACAGTAACAGATGTTTTGATCAATACTTTAACCCTTTAATTCACACTAAAAGGAGGATTTGAGCATGATGTTTTTGTTTTTTCTGATTTCTCACTCAAGGTTGTGGATTGTATTTTTAAGCCTCAATTTATGGTAAACTTCAATCTATGAGAGGTGTTGCCTCAAGAAGGCAGCCAACATTACAAAGGACCCTCCTCACCCTGGTCACAGCCTCTCCTCATTGTTACCTTTGGGATTAAGGTGCAGAATCCAGAAGTCCAAAACTTCTTGGTTCTAGAACAGTTTATCAATGATCAGGCTCTTGAACCTCTCCTTACTACCCTAACCATAAACTACTCCTGGATCACCCACAAGTCCTGCCCGCACGATTGAAATGCCGGTTTTTTTAAAAAAAACTATGAATCTTTATCTATCCTTTATATTTATTATCACTTTACATTGAGGGATAATTTAATGTATATTATTAAAAGTTGATGCATCTTACGTGGCTGTTTTGCTGCAGAAAGGAAAAGTTTCGCTGCTCATGTAGATTGTACTCGGTGTATGAGAGTAAACACATGATCATGCTTTTAACACTGGAAATGGGTGACATTCAAATAGCAACATCATGGGGTCACACCTAAAACCAATATAACTACAGATACATTAATGTGAACACCAAACAAAAGAACCCAATCCAACTTCCTGATGGCTGCACACACCTCCAGAAATGATCGCCAACATGATCCAATCCAGGTTAAATTATCATTGTACATGATTGCTTAAAATTCCTGCCTTCAACTGATCAAAATTTATGTACTTTTACTTTTGTCTGCTTGAGATGGGGGTCAGATGGAAACATATATGCTAAACATATATGCTGGAAACAGGGCTAGTCGGTAGTTGGTGTACATAGAAGTGAGCCACTTGATGGGCAATCCACAACCTTGAGTGAGAAATCAGAAAAAACAAAAACATCATGCTCAAATCCTCCTTTTAGCGTGAATTAACAATGATTGTGGAAGGGAAGGAAATGAAAGTGAACTCCTCAGCCCGAGCACCATGTGACCAGATATTGCCATCTTCTCAGTAGAATCTACAGCCAAATTTCAGTGAAGGCCTCCTTGCATAAATCAACAGGTTTTCAGAAAGTCTCCTATACTGGTCATCACCATGGATGGGACATTCATTTCAGTTCCTGAAGTCTCCAGAGCAATCCTGGAAAACAGACAACACTAATCAAGAGTGAATAGGTGGCCAAATAATCTTCCCAGTTTGGAGGATCTGGTGAAGGTAAATCACAGGTCTAAACTTCCTAATAAAAAATAATTCAGATGACCAACTTAATTGATACCCATGAAAAAAAAATATAATTGCAGTGTAATATGCTAAATGAAGAAATTATCTGAAGGATAAAAGCCAGGTTATAAAATCTCTTTCGTGAGCTGTGCAGCTCCCAATATAAGGTGGTAGCTCCTAATGTAAGGTAGTAAAAGACGTGGCCCTTACCTATCGGGATGGAAGAGATCTGGGTGTAAAGATCCAACATCCTGTTGCCATCAACATCCACCAAGTAGTTACCCCGACTCTCCTCATAGTCGCAAAAGAAATTCACTGCTCCCACATTCTGAGAGATAGAAAGAGAAAAAAAAACTAAATTGTAATGGGACAGAGAATAAAATATATTCACATGTCATCAGAGTTCAGTTTAAAATTTAATTTCTTTTTAAATTTAAATCTTTTTAATTAAAAAAATTAGACATACACCACAGTAACAGGCCATTTGGCCCATGAGTCCATGCTCCCAATTTACACTCCGTTAACCTACACCCCCGGTACGTTTTTGGAATGGTGGGAGGAAACTGGAGCCCCCGGAGAAAACCCTCGCAGATACAGAGAGAACATACCAACTCCTTACAGACAACATGGGATTCAAACCCCAGTCCAGTCCCAATTGCTGGGACTGTAAAGGTGCCGTGACAACTGCTATTAAAGCAGGACCTGCAACGACTGTGCCAGAAAATTCACATGGCATTGGCCTTGATAAAGGAAACTCAGATCTTTCTGACAGAACATCTCATCTGTTTGTACAGTAGGTGGGATTGTGAGCATTTCAGAGCCAAACCAACAGCACAGCTTTCCAACTGTGCACTGTGGGAGATGGATTGTATCCTGAATGATAATTATTCATTCTATGCAAGCAAGTAATTGTGACTTTAGTTCACTTGCTCATCTATGCTTCACCATTAGATATTCTTTATGAGATGCACAAATGTATCATTTCGGCAGAACTTAGAAACTCAAAAATGTGCAAGTTATGCAAAGAATTTTGTAATTAACCTTCCATGTTGCTCCTCTTTGTTCATACAAAAATTAGAATTATTCCTCTGCAGTTTAATATTAAATGAGATATTTTTAATGATTTAAATTTTATTGAGTTCTTTTAAAAAAGTTTCCCCAAACCCTTGAGTCAGTGTTTTAGTTTATGTAAATCATTAAGTTATAAAACATAAATATAGCCATAAAATAGAAACAAACATGGCAGCAAAAAATATCAATAACCATACATGTCTATTTAGACCTCTAATAACAGAAAAAACTGCTTCACCGCTACATCGACCACATTTCCATCCCCCTCCCAGGAAACCTAGATTTTGCCCCATTTTTGAGTATAGATGTCCAATTTATCAAACTGTAAGACGTGTTTCAACGCCACCATTTTTGAGGCCCAATCCTGACATGATGGTTCCCCAAATTTTTCCAACCTCTAAATATAATTTGTCTTCCTGCTATTATACTTGTCTGAATCCAGTTTTGTATCTATCCCCAAATAACCCAAATGTGTCTCCCAAGACAGAGTCGTGGAACAAAAAGGAATAATATAAATTTAAATATAAATTATATAAACTATTCATATAAATATAAATTTTAATTATGTACAATTCTTGGTGCTGGGACTGAAACATTTAGATAAACCAGAATTGATTCAAGGTTCACATTTTAGGCTTATATTCCATTTACATTATGGTTCTGGTGAGGAAAAACATTTTAATATTGTTTCAATGAGGATGCAAAATAATTTCAAAATTGTGCTGCAATTGGAATTCATCAGTAAGTGATTCATTCCTTAAAAAACATTCTGTTAGGTTCAGTTGTATTAACTCTCCAAAAGAAGAAAAGGCAGATTTTCTGGATTAATCTTCCTTATCATTTCTTGTTTCCCAAATCACTTGCAGATGGAAGTCCATGTCTGTAAAAATGGTCAAGTATCTCAATGAAAATGTTGTCAATTCATCCCTTGAAATATTTTTCCTCCTTGACCCCATGGTGGAATTTGATGTAGGAATAGATGTTTATACCTGGAATCCAGTTTCCATAGTGGGGTACATAATCATCTCAAAAGACCAACCATAATACTACGCCAACATCCTTTCATTTTTTTCCATTTCATTCCACTTTCATAAGCCAGCACAGAGAATAAATGGCACATCAGGTTGTGTAGATAGATGTCAGAAGCTCATGACCATGAATCTCTATCCAAGTTAATTCTAGTATAGAAGCCAGATAGCCTCCAAATGGAATTACCCTTAACCAGAGACAGCTTCGAGAACCCGGGTTGTATTCTTGCCTCAACAGTATTTGAACTGAATAGAACCCCCCAAACCTTGCCTTCAAGAAAGACTTTTATTTCTTTTTTGATATGAGCAACTGTTTTGTGTCGGAGCCAGTGTAGAAGATGACTTCCCAAGTGCGCCAGAATTACCACCTGGATTGCGAAGCCAGCGTCAACCGGCAGATCAACATGGAGCTTTATGCTTCCTACGTCTACCTGTCCATGTTAGCTTACTTTGATCGGAATGATGTGGCTTTGAAGAACTTTGACAAGTTCTTCCTGGATCAGTCCCTCGAGGAGCGGGAGCACATGGAGAAACTGATCAAGTTTCAGAACCAGTGTGGGGGACGTGTGATTCTCCAGGATGTTTCGAAACCTGACTGAGACAAGTGGCGCAATGGTCTCGAAGCCCTGCAGTGCACCCTGCACCTGGAAAAGACCGTCAACCAGTCTCTCCTGGATCTCCACAAACTTGCTTCTGATAAGAATGACCCTCGTATGTGTGACTTCCTGGAGACTCACTACCTGCATGAGCAGGTGGAGTCCATAAAGAAGCTTGGAGACATGATCACCAATCAGACTCGTATGGGCGCTCCTCAGTCTGGCATGGCCGAGTATCTGTTTGACAAGCATACACTAGGAGAGAGCAGCTAGAACAGCATACCTCAGGAAATCAGTGGGCCAACCATTCCATTTTCAACACGCCGATGCATGACGTCAATTTTAAATGGTGTTGACTTGTTTGTGAATTAAGTGGAAGAGGTAAATCAAATGTGAAACAAACTTTGTACCTGGTTTCTTTTAAAAGAAGGAAAAACATGTAAACTGGCACAATTGCTAAATAAATTTGGCAAAAGTTAAAAAAAAAACAGAGACAACTTCTGGTTGAAGAGTAAAACCCCAAAGTCTGCAGACACAGTGATTGAAGTAAAAACACGACACTGGAGAAATTCAGTATGTCAAACAGTGTACTTCATATAACAAAGATAAAGTAAAACCCTGGTATTAGACTCCTATGGGGATAGGTAGATGCCGGATAAGTGAATTTTACGTTTGCTTGACATTGCGTGTTGAGTGATTGGTGATCTAACAACTAGGGGGGGCGCCAATTTTAAACTTTTGTAGTTTTATCTACAGTAAAATCCCCGTTATCCTGAATTGAAGAAACCTGCAGCCTCAAGCAAGACAATTGTGGAAAATTACATCGGTAAAAAATACAAATGTTTAAAATTGGCATGCCCTAGCGGTTAGTTCACCAATCATGCAACACTCAATCTTAAAAATGGAAAATTCATTTATCTGGCATCTACCAATTCCCATTGGTGCTGGATACTGGGGGTTTTACTGAATTTATTTTCTGCTATTTTTTTGCCAGTTGCTTGAATTCAATTTTAATGCACACAACCAATATTTTGGGCTTCCGCCCTTCATCCAGGCATGAGCAAAATGTAGGCAAGTGCCCAACGAAAATGGTGGGGTCTGTCACAAACAAAGGCTTCTGTTTAGTGGGTTCCTATCAAGCCCTCTTCTAATTCCACTGTGTTAATAAACACAAGGTTAAATGTGTGAATGAAATTGGCAATCGAATGATACAAGGGCAGGTTGAGTAAATTACAAACAACTATAGGAAATCAAAATGCTGGAAGTCTGAAATATAAAGCAGAAAAATATTAGAAGCAAAGTACAGGTCAGTCAGCATCTATGACTGACAAAGGGTCTCCAACCTGAAGGTTAACGGTTTCCAGTGTTTTCTGTTTTTAATTTGTGAATCTATCTCCTTTCATGCAGTTGTTAAATTCATTGTTCCAAAATACTGATCTGTATTTTTTATTAAACAAAATCCTTGACTAGAATAAATTAAAGGCCATAAGACTGGCTGAAAACTCACTTGATGCAACACGAGCAGCTGAATAGATAGAGATAAGTCCCAGACTGATGTTGTGTCTGATCTTTATTTCCCTTAATAGTAATCCTGCAGGTCCCCCGTGGCAGAGCTTTAGCTGATGTTATTGTAACCAACTTAAACTACCCAGTAACGATTAGCTTTTCAGTACTGATTTTTCAAATATCAATCAGAATTCTCAAAACAGCCTTTGCAACCATTCTCACAGCTGTTCATTTTATCTGGCAAGGATTCCTGCACCGGGACAGCATGGTTAGTGTAGCGGTTAGCTCAACACTGTTACAGCGTGTTGTATGTGGATTGTGGAGGAACACGTGGCCTCCCTGTCTGTCTGGAATATTATGGATGGTCACGTGTCTTCCCTGTCTGAAACTTATTCTAAGCTGCATCACCTGCCAATCAAGGTAGGACTCCGGCCACCCATTAGTGCAGACTTTGCCATTGGCTCATTTAAATTACTCAGTGTCATCACTAGTTAGACACCCATCTTAAAACTGTATAAAACATAGATGCACTCCACAATTTTTTCTCTCTGCCTCATGGTCCGAGCCCTGGACATCGCTCCATGCCAGGTTGCTACTGTGGACATCACTGGAAGTGTTCTGGGTTAGGTGTGCACTACACTTAAGCTGAGCCATAGAGAGTTGCACACCTGTTGTTACAGGGAATCGAGAGTGTGGTTGAAAGTCCCTGTCTGTGAAGTGTGTACACGTGTGGGAGCACGTAGAAGATAGGCGGCCACTGGTGTCGGAGTCCAACCTGGGTCCGATGTGAATGCCTATACAGTTGTTTAGCAGTAGAGTAATTAATTAAGTATCATTTGACATTTTCTCCAGTTTGTCTCCTGTGTGTTTCATAAAGTTACCTTTGTAACAATTGTGTCCAGACTCGCCTCTCTGTGAACCCACCAAACATGATAATTTCCAAACACAACACAGTACCAGTGACTCGAGTTCTTATCCAGCACTGTTCATAAGGAGTTTGTACATTCTCTCAGTATCTCCATGGGTTTCCTCCGGGTCCTTCAGTTTCCTCCCACCTTTCAAAACGTGCAGGAGTTTGTAGGTCTATTGGGTATAAATGGGCAGCATGGGCTTGTGTGCCGGAAGGGCCCATTACCATACCGTATGTTTAAATTTAAATATAATTAATTTAAATGTATATTATAACCTGTGCCATGACAGGGAGTAGTAATCTTGTAATATATCTATTTGATTGTCCACCTTTGATAATTGCTCATATCCATGCCAGCAGGGAGCATGATGCTTTGGGAGTTTATTCTGTGATTTTTTTTTGTCCTTTGGTAATTTCATTTTGGATAATCTCTGCAAGGTCGGCGTTTGCAGATGATCATTCCGAGCATGCACTACGAATACAAATAAAGTTCCTACAGGAGTAAACTTAGTGTTCTTTATATTGTAATGGCATAATTGTAGACCAATCACAGCCCAAATCTCTCCGTTATATCCAGTGATCTGTTTTAAAACAACAGCAGTGAGCTCAACAATGCTGTAAGAAAATTAGTGTTGACAATCTCAAAGACAGCACAACTTCATGTCTCACAAACAGGAGCTGCAAAGTGTCCATGTCCAGACAACCCTGAGGTCCTGTACAATTGGCATCGATGAAGAGATTTTGCTTCTCTACCAGAAATCACCAGAACTTGTTTGATAAGAATTATCAGCAGATCCAGGAACGGAATGACCATAAACTCAAGGTACCCTTAGAATAAAAATTCCACCACACTTCACTCATTGGCAGGACCACTTCAAAGAATTCTTCAACAACAGATCTGTCCTTGATGTGAATACAATTAACTCTATTTCACAGCAAATAACTTGGTCCAGTCTTATTTCCTTTGACCAATATGAACTCAAAGGGGGCTATAAATATCAAATCAAAAGGAAGAAGGTGCTGGTATTTGAAATCTTGGCAGAATCACAAATTGACAACCTCAGTGCCTCTATAATGAAAAGAGGACAGACTAGAGAGCTTCAGGGACATTTTTACTGTGATCATCTTCAAGAGGCGTCCACCTGGGACATCCACAATAGATTCTCCCTGCACTCAGTGCAAGTCATTGCAAGGATCCTCCACAACTATTTTCTCCCAACACACAGATGCTGCTTTAAAATTGCAAAATGGATTAATCCTCTCTGTGGGACAATTTCAAGAAATGCAGGGAGGATTCATTCCTTCCCCTTACATTATCTGGTTATACTTGTTCCCTTACTTGCTCTCTATCTCCACATCCCCTGTGTCTCTCATTTTCAACCCTTGTCCTTCCACTTCATCCTCCACCTGAATTGAATTGAATCAAATTGAATTGTAAAGTATCATAAGAGCTAAGATACAGGGAAATCCTTTGTTTTGCATGCCAGCTAGTCAAGTCAATCCATACTTAAATTCTGCAGCAATACACTCAACGTATATCGCAGCATCCATGGAAGGCAATAGTAAATCAATGTTTTGGTCCAAAACCGTCCATTATGAATCCGTATTTAATAATGCCAGGTAGTGCATTAATAAAACAAAGTGCAGGATATAAAAAAGAATGCAGTTAAACAATATGAGTGTATATCTTTTACCGATGAGAAGTCCATTCAAGATTCTGTCAATTGTGGGGTGGAAGCTGCTATTGAATCTGCAGGTTCATGTTGACCCAATGGAAGACAAGAGAAGAAAGTGCGTCCAGGGTGGGATAAGTCCTTTAATATATTTGAATCTTTCATAAGGCAGCATGAGGTTCTGATAAGCTAATGGAAGGGAGGTTAGCTTCCATAATAGCTTGAGCTTATTCACAGACTAAACACTACATTCAAGATTTCCTCCTCATCCTTCTTTTTTCTGGTTCTGAGCATTTGGAGCCAGTGAAGTAAAGGATACCAATCTATACAGTGAGTCCAGAAAAAAAAAGGAAGACTTGGTTCATTAATAGACTAGCCCAGCCAACAGAATTATATTGATGACACTTGAGAACTGAATTATATTTGCATACTTGTATGCAACAATTTCCCAAATATTTTATTCATAATTGATAATCTTGAGGTAATGAAGACAAAAGTTCTACACACTGTGAACCAGCCGAAGTTGGACATCACATACAACCCTGAGATTCCTTTTTCCTGCAGGCGCGGCAGAATCACCACTTATTGGCAGTGCAAAATAAAAGTGCACACAGCATATCCATGTAAACAAATAAAGATCTGTAAAAAGATAATGAATGTAAACAAACTGTGCAATACAGAGAGAATAAAGAAAATCAATAAAGTGCTCAAATAACAGTCCTTAAATGAGTCCCTGATTGAGTTTGTTGTTGAGGAGTCTATTGGTGCAGGGATAACAGCTGTTCCTGAACCAGGTGGTATGAATCTTGTGACATCTATACCTCTTTCCTGATGGCAGCAGCAAGAACAGTGCATGTGCTGGTTGGCGTGGGTCTTTATGATCGCTGCTGTCCTCCGATGGCAGTCTTCCACATACTCAATAGCGTTTTGCCTGTGAAGTCCTGGGCTGTGTCCACTACCTTTTGGAGGGCTTTACACTCAGGAGTAGTGGCGTCCCCATTCCAGACTTTAATGAAGCTGGTCAGCACACATATGTAGAAATTTGACAGGGTTTTTGGTGTCATACCAAACCTCCCCATACTCCTGAGGGAGTAGAGCCACTGATGTGCTTTCTTCACGATGCCATTAGTGTGTTGGGTCCAGGAAAGATCCTCCCAAGATAAGGATTCTAAAGAACTTAAATTTGCTCACCCTTTCCACCTTCGATCCCCACAATATCACTGGACTGCATACCTTTGGCTTTCGCTTCCTGAAGTCGACAATCAGCTTCGTAGTTTTGGTGAGATTGAGTGTAAGGTTGTTGGGGCACCCTTCAGCCAAGTTTTCAATCATCCACCTGTATGTTGACTCGTCATTTATCACTGGCAAATTTCTAGTTGGTGTTATTGACATAATGAGCCACACAGTCATAGGTGTAAAGTGAGTAGAGCAGGGGGATAAAAACACAGCCCCCTGGTGCTCCGGTACTGATGGAGATTGTGGAGAGGTTCTTACCAATCCTCATTGATTGTAGCCTGGAGGTGATGAAATCCATGATCTAATTACAGTTTCCGTCCACCATCTTTATTTAAACTAAATTGGTCAAAATTTACACATTTTAGATGAACACACCAATTCGATTTACCCAATATATGAGGCATGTTAGATATAGAAGAATTGCTTGGTATTTGATCACATTATAAAACACCAGTAGAGAATGGGTATGCAATAAAGGCATACCATCTACACAATGCAAATCATAGGTCTCGTAGTACATGTGCACTCATGCTTTACCAAAAGGCTCTTTTACTTTCAATAAATTAAGTACTCTATCTTACACAGTTTGCTATATTTAAAATGACAGGATAAGTTGCGTTTAAAAAATAATGCTGCCGAATTTTGTCACATTGCCAATTTTGCTGAACAAGGCACCTTTGTGCTATGTAACTATGGCTTTATAAATCTTTTTAATAATGAGAACTGGGAATTAACGAGGATTTAATTTTGATCTCCACATAACAAGTAATTAAATCACAAGGCACATTTTCACTCAACTGCTTGTGAAAATCCACTTCTGAAACACTTCAGTGCTTCTGTAACTGGTGTTTATCTCAAAGCACTCCACTGCCATCTGCCACGTTAGAATGCTCACTTCTTAAATTAAAAAAAAAATCTTTCACTGATATTCAACAGACTGATAGAAAACCAACCAGTTGCCTGTTTCATAGCAGATAAAATAAAAAAGGCCCAAAACTCCAAAACTAAAACAGCATCTGAAAGTTTAATTAATATTTTGGAAGGAGCCGATTTATCTCAACTAAATCTGTGCAATTGACTACTTTTTCTCACCATTTTTCCCCCGGAGATCAAATCATCCAAACTATTGACCTACCAGGCTTTTGAGTTTTTGCAGCTATTTCTGTCACTCTATGATAAATTCATCACTGGCTTTCAGGGACATCTAGCAATTTGCTCACCAAAGAGGAGGTGGATTGGGTGCTGATGAGCTCTCAGCTTTTAAGGTGCATCAGCAACTGGCTCAGTTTCCATCCGATTTCAGACCAAAAGCATGCTGATCTCCTGACCAATTGTACTTGGCACAATCAGCTGATACACAGAACTGTTCAAGCATTAGCTCAGGCAGCCATTCCCCTGAGTGGGAGATAATCAGATTCTCTGTTGTGTAGAATGAGGCACATTCACTTGATGAATCTGGTGTCCTTCCAAAATACCGAAAAATACAAAACAGTCTTTGATCTCTGCACCAAATAATTCAAGTCCTTGAAAACTGGCTGGAAATATGTTGCCTCCGTTTCGGGTACGAAGGCCAGAATAAGGCTCAAACTAGGAGGTTAGATCTTGCACTCCATCTGAATCTGTCAGTGGCTTGACAG
Source organism: Narcine bancroftii (assembly GCF_036971445.1). Taxonomy (NCBI): domain Eukaryota; kingdom Metazoa; phylum Chordata; class Chondrichthyes; order Torpediniformes; family Narcinidae; genus Narcine; species Narcine bancroftii. The sequence continues at coordinate 22,392,292 of NC_091480.1, forward strand.
ACATCACTTTCATGAAACAAATTTTAGAACACTATTCACCACTAGTGCACTGGGGAATGAAGGAGAATGTGATCATGACCATCTGCCATAATCAATAGTGCTACGGAGAGGGAGGGGTAGGGGTGGGAGGAGAAATCCTGACTCCAGGGAAAAACTGAAAACATATCTGTTTATTAAAAATAACTTTGCCATATCTAGAGCCACTAGAATCTACTTCATTTGATCCTAACCAAGTCCCAGCATGTGTCTTGATTACCATATACCAGGAAATCTCCTATACTACTATGTAGCTGACCAGTGTGTCTGAGGAATAGCTTGCTCGACTATCAGAAGGGTTGATTTTTAGTCCCTCTTGAAACACAGGAGATTGATCTCAGAAAATGAAAGCAGCACAGCATGTGACCATTAACGAAGGGATAACTATAAAAGCACCAAGGGAACAATGTGTTTCATGAATCAAAGGTTTCTCCTGATTGATTTTACCCAATCTAGGGAAATATAAACCTAGAGAAAACGTGCTTGAAAGCTATCACCTATCAAATGTTTCTAATTTGTTATAATGTGCCCAGCAGTTCTAAGTGCTGGTTAAAAAAACCCACAATGTATAAAAAGTGTATAATGTAAAGTGTATAAAAAGTGTGTATAATGTTTGACCTGCTGAGTTTCTCCAGCATTCTGCAGAATTGCCTGTTTTGTTTTAGGAAAGTGCTAATTGAGCATTTATAGATGTAAGGAAAAAACACTGAAATCACAGAGATTAGTTTTAGCTTTTACCACATTGATAGCCAGACAAGTAATCTTACTGTCTGATGTCTGGACGGGTGGGAGGGGGGGGGGGGGGGGGGCGGGGGTCACCATTAGATCCAGATTTTTGCTTTTATTTATTATACAAGGTAAACTTCTTTTGAATATTTTACTTTTCATTTTTCATAAATATATAAAGTAAAATCTTCAGTATCACAATACATTAAATCTTTTCATATATAAACAATGAAAATCCTTCCCCCCAACTTCCTACAAAATAAAAAAAACCACACACCATCAGAGCTCACAGTTGTACATCCATAAAAACTCTAAGTGGGGAAGTCACATCTGCTTATATTGTAACAGCATCTGTTATTATTATTGGTATAACTGGGCCCCTATATGGTCCAAATATGGCTGCCATATCTTGACAAATATATCAGACATTTTTTAGATTGTATGTAATTTTCTCCATAGGTCTACAACTATTTATCTCGTGAGTAAGGGAGAGTCGGACTTCCAAGGAGAGTCAGACTTCCAAGCAGTTGCAATATACCTTTTTGCCCCTCTAAAGCTACTTTGACAAAATAAATTTGGAATTAAGTTCATTTATTACTTCTTTCAATGAAGTCACCCAAAAGATAAAGCTCCTGGTTGCTCGTGAAGGCCACTCCTGCTATCCTTGTTAATATTTCAGCAATATCCTACCAAAAAAGGCCTTACCTTCATACATGATTATGCAGCATATAAAAACATTCCTATTTCAATCCCACATCTAAAACACATCTCCGATATTTCAAATTTTGACCTACATCGCTTCTGTGGCAAAAGATATAATAAGTCTGTACTTGGGAAGAAGGATTATAATTTCTCTTTTTGTCATCCTGCCATACTAATTTTTTATCCTGCGGAATAATCAGGCAAAATTCTTCGACAATGAGATGGAAGCTGAACTCACTGTCATCTCCTCTCAACACAGCCTTCCCCTTCCCACCCACCCTTCTCATCTTGACCACAAGGCCAGGCTTTATTCCAGAGACCTGACAGCCATGGCTTGTCCCTGACAGTTAGTCCTCCAACATCACAAACATTGTTACGACTGATTCCACCTGCATTGAATTTGCCCATCATTATTGAATGAAGATCTACTGAGACCAATGCCTGAAGAGGGTGCACAAAATCAGTGAACTGGTGCAGACTCGTGCACCAGTTATGGTGTAGGAAGTTATACTGAACCAATCCATATCTTGCATTTATCATTGATGTCCTACTATCCAAACACCAATCAGACCAACATCTTTCTGATATTACAACACCTATGTCCGACTCCCATCTCTCTCTCTCTCTCTCTCTCTTGACCTCTACAAACCTGGCTTTGTACTTTTACTCTGGAGAGCAAAATACATTTTAAAAAAAATAAATTTAGGTGCATTCCCCAGCCAAATTGTTTGTCCCATTTCACTAATTTCAGGTGGGACCAACACTGGCATCCATCTTTCTCTCAGATGGAGAAAGCAGAAGGTTCCATTAGCTGCTCCATATTTCTGTTTAGTTGATCATATATATTAATATACGATTATCCATCTTTTTTGTAATTGACATCACTCCACTTATAAATAACATCTCCCATTGAGTACAGTCCCATTTTAATCCAAAGTGGGGGAGGGGGGGCTGCCTTCTTCAAAGAAGGATAAAAGGAATCAAGCTTATAATCCCACGTTAACTTTTCAAACAAAATCCTCAGCACCTTATCATTCCAAAGGAATTGCCAAATTATTTAGTAATTTAAAGAATTTTTTGGGAAAGAAATAGGCAGCGATTGGAAAAGATATTGTAATCTTCGGCATCACTTTCATTTTAACACAATTAACCCTTCCCACCAAAGCAATAGCAAATCTTTCCATTTCTCAAATCCTTCTCTATCTTCCTTAAAAGAGTATAATTTAATTTATATAAATTCTGCAAGTTATTATCAGTCATTATTCCTAAATATTGAATTCAATTTACCTTTAATTTAAATTGACTTCCTATTTGATATCTTTCATAATCAAAGTTTGTCAATGGCATTATCTCACTTTTATCCATATTAACTTTATAACTTTTCCATATTTTTCTAGTGTTATTTATAATTTCTCCAAGGACTCAACTGGGTCAGATAGGTTATAATTAGCACATCATCAGCAAATGGGCTGGATTTTATGTTCTTCTTGTCCAACTGTGAAGCCTTGGATCTCTCCTTATAATCTCTGTCAGTGGTTCAATCACAAGGGTAAAAAGTGCTGGGGCCAGGAGACACCCCTGCCTACCCAATCTACTCAAAGGGAAGACTGCTAACATCTGATTATTAGTTAGCTTGAGATTTATCATAATTTACCCAATTTATAAATATTCTACATATACCAATGTTTTAAATAAAAAAGGTCATTCTAACCAGTTGAATACTTTTTTTCAGCATCCAAAGAGAACGTTAAACTAGAATTCAATTTTGATTTAGTCATATGTATTATATTAAATAGCCTGCCAAGACTATTTACAGAGTATCTTGTTTCAACCAATCCCATCTGACCTGCACGTATCAGTATTGCCCCAGCCTATTGGCCAAAACCTTTGCCAATATCTTATAATCAGCATTCAGAAGCAAGATAGGCCTATGTGATGAAGTTTTTAAATGGGTCCCTATTCTTCTTCGGCAATACTGTCATAATAGCTGTTGAAAATGAGTCTGGGTTTCCACTGCCTGGTCCAGAACATCCAATATAAGAGACATCAGTAAATCCTTAAATTGTCTATTGAACTCAACTATAGCCTGCAAAGTGCTCAGAGCCTTCTCAATTTCCTCTCGTCATCTAGTTCCACTGATCTCTGGCCTCCAATTTTGGAAGCTCAATGGTTGCAAGGAACTCGTCCATCTCATTATCATCTCCTAATAATTCAGATTATACAGCTTTGTGTATCTGATTATGGGTTAACATGTCTGCATCTGTTTTGATTGGATTTATCGTCCTCGATGATTCCTCTACCTTCACTTGCCAGAACACAACCTTTTGTGTTAATTCTCCTAGTTCATAATATTTTTGCTTGCATTTAAAAAAAAATATTTTTTCTGTTCTGTATGTTTGTAATGTATTGTATCTCTCCTTTTTATTTTCCAAGAGTCTATACTTTTCTTGTAAACCCGTCCTTTGATATTCTTTCTCCAATTCTGTTACTTCCTTTTCTAAATCATTCACTTCCACAGTATATTCTCTTTTAAGATTTTTTTGTATATGAAATAATTTGCCCTCTCAGATAAACCTGAAGCATATCCCATATCAAAAAACTGTTATTGGTGGAAGAGAGGGTTGTCTCACAAAGCAACTGTCTCTCTCCTAATAAACTCACAAAAATCTGTCTTTTTCAACAACATGGCATTCATACGCCTTCTATACACACTTTCTTGTTTTTCTAATATCAAAATGGTTAAGCTTAATGGCGAATGGTCTGAGAGTAGTCTCGCCAAGTACTTTGTTTTTATCACTCTAATTTTTAACTGTGCAGACAGTAAAAATAAATCAATCCTTGTATAGATCAGGTAGTCTCTTTCTGCGGGGTTGAACTACCTCCAGATATCAATCAAAATTTGAATTCTTCATAAGCGACAGCATCACTTTTGCAACTTTTGCCCTTGTTACAGTTCTTCCTGATTTATCCAATATCAGATCCAAACAAAAATTAACATCCCCCCAACCAATATATTTTGCCTTCCCTCCGCTGTTTTTAAAAAGACATCCTCGTAAAGGGTTCATTCTCATAATATGGAACATAAATATTCATAAACGTCCAGGATTCTCCATAAATCTTGCAATGTAACATTACAAACCTTCCCGCTTGGCCAATCGATCTACTCTTACTGGTACATTTTTATTAATTAAGATCTCTACCCCTCTCGCTTTTGAACTAAAAGAAGATGATATTATTTGCCCCACCCAACCTCTTTAACTTAGCATGCAACAATTTAATAAGATGTGTTTCCTGCAGAAAAACTACATTTGTCTTTAGTTTTTTTTTTAAAGTGCACCAAGACCATTTTTTTTTCACCATCTCATTTAACCTGTTAACATTAAGACTAATAAACTTTAATGTTCTATCCATACCAGTTCTTGAACAAATACTGTTCAGCAATAAAACACTTTTAATGATTCAAATAATAGTGATCTTTCCTCTTTCAAAACACATGTAGGTTTCCTGCTCATTGACATAAACAAGAAACCCCAAAAGCCCGTGAAAAAAGCACGCAAAGTCTTCCAAGGAAGGAGAACCCCTCCCTTTAGTGCCATCTTGTAAAAATGCTCCTCTCCTGGTGCCATTACCCCCCACCTTAGACTAGAGTCTCCACCCTGTTACTATTTTTGCCAAGTATTTTTCTTGAACTCTCCGTGCAAATTGCAATAACATTCACATTTAATAATAACTAAAAGACAATTCAAGAAATAAAAATTTTACTTAGTCCCATTATACATATTCTTCTCAGTCTTCTTATCTAATGTCTTCAGTCTTCCCATAATCTCTGTTGAGATTCCTCTGGACTTGAAAAGAAACCGATTTCGCTCCGCTACTTCAACCCTCAGTGACACAAGGTATACCATCGAATATCTCATATTGTCTCTTCACATCATCAAACCCCTTCCTTTGCTTCATCAAACCTGGGCTAAAGTCTTGAAAGAATAGCACCTTTATACCATTGATCTCAAATGGGCCACTATGTTGTTTAGAATAATCAAATACTGCTCCCAAATTCACTTCCCAATTCCAGTAACTCAAAAATCTTACCAGGTCTGGCCATGGTCGCTGCTCCTCAGGTTTTCTGGGACCAAGAGTTTGATGAGCCTTTTCTACTTGTAGCTTCTTGTTAAACTTAATTTCTCCCAACACTCGTGGGATCCACAATTCAAAGAAGCTCTCTAGATTATTCCCTTTGGTCCCCTCCTTCAATCCAGTAATCCAAACATTGTTGTTCCTGCTCAAGTTTTCGAAGTGGTTGATCTCATTCAGCAGCATTTTCCTGCCCAAGTCCCACTTTCAGCTTTTCTGGTGTTGCAACCAAGTCGACTTCCAGTTGGCCCATTCGATTCATTAAGTCATCAATTGCATTTGAGAGTTCACCCATCTGCTCTGACATATTGCATTTTCCACACTTGTAAACAGTGTACATAAGTTCTTCATCTTCTCCAGGATTTCACTTAAATCTTGCCCCCCCCACCTCCCCCAAGCACTGCCAGATTCAGCTGGATTCAAGGCAGTTCTTGTGACATTCCCTTTTGGGAAAGACCCCAGTGGAATGAGGGCTTCTTCAGGTTATTTTTGTATTCTTGGTTTCTTACTAGTCATTTTGTATATCGGTAGTGGAAATATTCTTGAATTTTAAATGTTTAAACCATCTTTTTAATCACTCTTCACAGAGTGCTCTTTCAAGAAACATCTGCCTAGATCCTTTGTATGCTACGTCCCCTTATATAAAGTAAACTCGAGTAGAGGGAGGGGGTAGATTAAATGTAGTTTTCATGCTTCCCCCCCCCCCCCACCGACCTTTGGCTTAACTTAGCAAACAGGGTTAACGTGATTATACAGATCAATTCAAACGATTGTTTCTTATGTTTATTAAAGAATTCTTGATTTTGTTTCGTTTCTTTTGTGTCCTTACATGTATACAAATGATTTGTTATGTGCTTTCTTTTCTAAAACTCTGTATGTAAGCTTATATGTTAAACTCAATAAAAATATTTTTAAAAGAAAGAAATCATAGGGCTACGGCATAAGATCCTTTGGAACACAAAATATCTGCTCATCATTATGCACCCATGTGCAGTCAACCCACTATGAGCAATAAAGTTGTCAAAATGATTGAAAGTACCGTATTCTTGTGCTAAATCACTATGTTGATCCAACTGAATCACTTCAGCATTATCATTACGGGTGAAGAGTTGTGTACAGTGAATTATGCTGCTCGTCTCTAATAATTGTTTCAATAAAGCAATGCAATGTTCTCCACTGCATGTTCATTCTCAGTGCTGGGGTGATGTTCATTAATTTTTAAACAAAGGTTTATTGTTTTGTCACACCAGTTCAATCCACTTTCTGTATTTATTGTTCCCATCGAATGGCTTGAGCCACTTTTGAGAAATAAATATTCATAATACACCCAATGGCAATGTAAATACAATTTATCAAGATTTAGCAAGAATAACTTACTAATGCACAAAGTATTATTATAATAATTTTTCTTCTTTTTCTTTGGCTTGGCTTCGCGGACGAAGATTTATGGAGGGGGTAAAAAGTCCACGTCAGCTGCAGGCTCGTTTGTGGCTGACAAGTCCGATGCGGGACAGGCAGACACGATTGCAGCGGTTGCAAGGGAAAATTGGTTGGTTGGGGTTGGGTGTTGGGTTTTTCCTCCTTTGCCTTTTGTTATAACTATAATTATCGTTATGTTTTATAGATATAATTATTATATAATAGTTTTATATTATAATTTATATAAAATAATCAGTTTGACTCCCAATCCAAATAATTATGCAAAAGGCATCTGGGGAGTAGTGAAGACTAACAGTGTTGCTGGAGGTTCCATTCTTTAGAAGAAATATTAAGCCAAGAATCTGCCTCCATCTCTGTGGCTATAAAAGACCTCGCAACATTAATGGTGGCACTGCCGCTGGTGCAGACCCACGGAGAGCAGAGACACAGTGCTGCACCAAAGAGTTCAACCGCACGGCCCTAACGCTGGTAGCTCCGTATAGGCATTAAGCAGCCTGTTAAAGGAGATGACGGTGTTTTTAAGCTAAAATCCTGCAGCCATGGGTCTGTGCCCAAGGTGGCGGCACCTGCGCTAGGCAACGGCCAGGAGGGGTTGCAGACTCTGGGGATCAACAGACTGTAGCAGGGCATCAGATACAGGGAAAATGCACCCCAATGAGAAGAAGGAAAGAATGAGAGACAACCCTACAGGGTGGTGACCAAAGCAGCAGACCAGCAAATGGCTCAGGCTGTGGGCGACTTACGATTGGGGCACCCGCAAGGCCTGTGGTCTGCTGTAAATTGGCTTGTGGGAACCAGGTATTAGAACAGGGATTTGAGAGGATTATGAGGGCAAAAAGGACTCCCGAAGGGCCTCAGGCACTGAAGGCTTGCTGATTGTGTTGGAGGATTGGGTATGGAGCTCAGGTTGCTGAGGAATCAAAGAGAAGCCTGTCCAGCTGCAGAGGGTGAGAGGCGAATCCACGGACATTCAGTGACTGAAGGGACTCATTTTTGCTCCTCTTTGTTTTACACCAGGCAAAACTAATGGCGACTCTTTGTCTGCCTTATTGCAGGCAGAAGGCAATTTCTGTAATATTACATGTTCTGTACTATTACATGACAATAAAGGAATCTTGAACATTATGTTGAAGAATAGCATGAGAAAATATCCCTTGAATTGTGGCTGACACTTATTCCTCAACCACACGGCAAATTGATGATCTAATATTTGAGGGAGATGCTAAGCCATGATTTGGCTCCACAATTCCTACATTTCAGAATTTTGGAACTTTCAGAGATGGGGGAAAACCACACCAGATGCATATTTTCTTTTTTGAAATTAGTTAGACATTTCATTCATTGTATAGGACCTTAATCGCACCAGTAATAATCAACCATATTGATTGGGTCACTTCCAACATCCCCTATTAAATCCTTTAAAACAACCCAAGTCTCAGCATGGACCAGACAAAGGAGATACTTGTGGACCAGGAGGATGAAGGACAACTCCCAACGACAAATCAGTGGCTCCATCAGAAAGAGAATGGGAAGCATAAAGTTCCTTGACAACCATTTGAGGGGCCTGGACCTACAACAGTAGTTGGGATGGGGTAGCAGAACCTACATTTCCTATGTCGGTGAGGAAAGCAAGGCTATGGACCATCATCCTAACAACATTCTACAGGTGTACAATAGAGAGTGTCCTGGCTGGCTGCATCATAGTGTGGCATGGTAGCTACAATATTAATTCCGGTCACCTCCCTGGCATGGTCTCCATCCTTTATTGTTCCCCAACTTTGCTCTGCCCATTTCTACCTCCTACCCAAGATCCACCAACCTAATTGTCCCAGCAGACCCAACGTGTCCATGAGCTCCTGCTCCACAGAATTGGTCTCCACTTACCTCAATTCTGCTTTGCATCCCCTGGACCTGTCCTTCCCCACCTACATCTGGGCCACTTCACACATCCTCCATCACTTCAATAACTTCCATTTCCATGAACTTGATTGCCTCACATTTACCATGGATATCCAATCCCTATACATGCCATTCCCCCATACCGAAGGCCTCAAAGCCCTTAATTTCTTCCTGGACAATAAACTTAACCAGTCTCCCTCCACCACCACCTTCCTCTGGCTGGCAGAACGGTCCTCACCCTCAATAATTTATCCTTCGACTCATCCCACTTTCTCCAGGTCAAAGAAGTAGCCATGGGTACCCGCATGGGCCCCAGCCATGCCTGCCTTTTTGTTAGTTATGTGGAGCAATCCATGCTACAAGCCTGTTACAGCAAGGCCTCTCAACTCTTTCTCTACTACATCGATGACTACTTTGGTGCTTCCAACTTCCACTTCAACCTCACATTCACTTGGTCCATCTCTCACAACCCTCTCCCTTTTCCTTGATCTCTCTGCCTCCATCTCAGGGGATAAACTCTCGACAGACATCTTCTACAAACCCACCAATTTCCACAGCTATCTTGACTGCACCTCTCCAGACCTCATCTCCATCGCATCTGCATCCAGGATGAGGACTTCAATGCCAGATCATTAGAGATGACCTCCTTCTATAAACAACATGGCTTTCCCTCTACCATCATTAGCTTGGCCCTCACCTGCATATTCTCAATGACCCACACATCTACCCTGCCCCCCTCTGCCCCCATGCATAACAAGGACAAGATTCCTCTTATCCTCACCTACCAGGTTCCGCATCCAACACATCCTCCACCATCATTCTGCCATCTACTGGATTCCACCACTAGACACATATTCCCCTCACCTCTCCTCTCTGCCTTCAGCAGGGCCTGCTCTCTCCGTGACTCACCTGTCCTCTCCTCCCTCCCCACCAATCGTCCCCTTGGTACTTATCCCTGTGACCGCTGGAGATGCTTCACTAGCGCCCACACCTCCTCTCTCATCACATTTTGGGGCCCCAAATAGTCCTTCCAAGTGAGGCATCATTTTCACTTGTGAATCTGCAGGGGTCACCTACTGCATCAGGTGCTCCCACTGTGGTCTCCTCTACATCAGTATGTACCCTGGGTACATACTGGGAGATTGGTTTGCTGAGCACCTCAGCTCTGTTCGCTGTAATAGCATGGATCTCCCAGTGGCCACCCATTTCAACTCCCCACCCCATTCCCTTCCTAACCTCTCTGTCAATAGTCGCATCCACTGCCAGACTGAGACCATCCACAAATTAGAGTAGCAACACTTCATCTTCCAAATGGGCACCCTCCATCTGGATGGCATTAATATTGACTTCTCTGGCTTTCACTGTCCCCCCCCACCCCCCCACCCGCCCCACCTTCCCCCATTGCCTTCTCCCTTTTCCTGTCTACTTTTGCAAACTAATTCTCAGCTCTCCCATTACAATATCCAATTAACTCCTTTTGTGGGTCTGGACTCCCCCCTCCCCGCATCCAGTACTGTCTGTATTCTGAGATTTACTGCTTTTTACTCACTCTGCTTATTCTCTGAAGGGCTCAGGCCCGAAATGTCAGCCATACATCTTTGTCTCCTTAGCTGAAAGGCCGGCTGAGTTCCTCCAGCATTTCGGTGTGTTTTTAACTATAATCACAGCATCTGCAGACTTGCCACAAAGCAAGCCATTGGTGGCCAGGACAGAGGTGATTAAAACTGCTGAATTTTCTTTTCCATCGATTGATGGTATCTACAGCAAGTGGAGCTTAAAAAGGGTTTAGAATCATCGATGGCCCTTACCACCAGTCTGCAGTATCTTCGAGACTCACTTCAAGGAAGAGGTATAGGAACACAAAAAACAGGACAAGTGTGTCTGTGCGCGTGTGTGTGGCGCTCTGCGCGCGTGTGGCGCTCTGCGCGCGTGTCTCTCTGCGCGCGTGTCTCTCTGCGCGCGTGTCTCTCTGCGCGCGTGTCTCTCTGCGCGTGTGTCTCTCTGCGCGTGTGTCTCTCTGCGCGTGTGACTCTCTGCGCGTGTGTCTCTCTGCGCGTGTGTCTCTCTGCGCGTGTGTCTCTCTGCGCGTGTGTCTCTCTGCGCGTGTGTCTCTCTGCGCGTGTGTCTCTCTGCGCGTGTGTCTCTCTGTGTGTGTCTCTCTGTGTGTGTCTGTGTGTGTGTGTCTCTGTGTGTGTGTCTCTGTGTGTGTGTCTCTGTGTGTGTGTATCTGCGTGTGTGTCTCTGTGTGTGTGTGTGTGTGTGTGTGTGTGTGTGTGTGTGTGTGTCTCGGCGTGTGTGTGTGTGTGTGTGTGTGTGTGTGTGTGTAAAATGTCTATTTTGGATTGCTGCTTGTGTAGGGTGTACTGACTATCTGTCTATGTGTGTGCACTATTGTCCGGAGATTTGCTGTTTTGTCAGGTTATATATAATCTTGAACAAACTTGTAATTTTTAGTCATTTTACTTTCAGGAAGCACACACTTTCACTGCCAGAAACTCCACAACAAGGGGGAGATTATGGAAAGCAGATACCAAGCTTTGAAACTTAATTAAACTTAGTTTGATTGTCTTTAAAACCTGGACGTCATAATTTTTCATAGTAAACACTTAAAATGTGTTCCTCGTTTCCTTTGTGCCTGGTACATTCTCTTTAAATAATCAGTGTGGATCATCTCAGATCTTTTACACAAATATTGAACTGCAATTTTTACGAGAGAGATAATGAAACTAGATCTGGACAAGAGTCAGGCAAGTGTTGATATATGGCAGGTAACAGTCATGTTACCAAAGTATCAGTCAAGAACCACATCTATCAAAGGAGAGTCTAACTAATTACCTGACACCCTTACCACTACTGAACCCCTACCATCAGCTTCCTGGCAAATCATTGTTGACAATCTCAATGAATCAGCCATGTAAACCCTGGTTGCGAGTACAGGTCAAAGGTTGGATCGTGTTGACAAGTAACTCACCTCTTGATTTTCCAAAGCCTCTCTTAACTCTCTTAATGCTCAAATCAGGCATATGATGGAATATTCTCAGCACGTTGGATGAGTGCAGTTCCAATCACATTCAAAAACAAGAGCAGGAGTTGCCCAGTTAGCTCCTCGAATCTGCCTCATCGTCCCATAAGATCACAACTGATCCAACCTATTGTCCTGTTCTCTTCCCCATTTCTTTTGATTCCCTTGTAATTTCAATATTTATTTACCTCAGCTTCAATATTTTCAATGATCCTGTCTCTACAATCTCTGGGCCAGTGCATTCTGCTTGGTGTTTAATATGATCATTCCCCAGAGGCTGGTGGAGAAGCTGTCTTCACCTATCTGTAAACGGATTCTGGACTTCCTAACGGACAGACCACAGTCTGCCCAGGTTGGTAGCAGAATGTTGAGCATTGTCACGCTGAGTATTGGAGTATCTCAGGGCTGTGTGCTCAGCCTGCTCTGGTTCGCACTACTGACACACGACTGCATGGCCGGATCCAGCTCCAACAGTTATCAAGTTTGCAGATGACATGACAGTCACTGGCCTCATCTGCAACAACAATGAGTCGCACTACAGAGAAGAGGTCGAAAATTTTGTGATGTGGTGTGAGAGTAACAGCCCGAGTCTCAATGTGGACAAGATGAAGGAGTTACTTGTGGACTTCTGAAGGACCAGAAACAACCTCCATACACCACATATCAATCGCACTTTAGTGGAAGTAATGGAATACCATAAGTTCCCTGGAATCCACTTAACTAGTAACTTGTTGTGGATGCACAACATCTCCTCTCTTGTTTGGACAGGGCAATCCATCCACACGTCATCAAAAATTTGAGCAAACTTAAATTATTCTAACATTTTATTCCTTGTGACTGATATTTTGACAAGTTCCTTTTTCTGGTCATCTGGCCTACCAACAATCCTTTGCACTATGTATGCTTTACTTTTGTATTTAACATTATCCTTGACCTCCTTTGTTAACCACAGACTGCATCTCAATCTCTCTTTCTCATTGGTTTCTAATTGGGATAAATTACTGCTGAATGTTATGAACAATATCATTGTTCATCTTTTATATCATAATAATTGCACTTATTTAATTAAAGATGGTAGCTTTTTTCCTAGGAGTTCATCCTCAAACTTCATCTGCAACATGAAGCCAAGGACCAAACTTATGGCTTAAAATGGCCTTCCCTCCTGGGCACCACAGCACATTTAAGTAAAGGCTTTGTTTTCTTTTCAATTCATGTGATATGAATATTTTAAAAGTTTGTTTATGTACTCAATAGCAGAGAATTTTGGAAGAAACCAAAATTTGACTGTTCCACTGGGAAATGGGGGGGGGGGGGGGGGAGGTGGGGGGGCGTTTCAAAAATGTTGAGCAGAGTCCTAAGATGGCCAAAAAAAGTGTTGAGAATGGCTGGCTTAAAACAAGCATTATGATTATCTTTCTGTTATGGTGCTTGTTTTTTTGTTATTGCCTGAAATTAGATATTAGATATTCAATCCATTTGAAGTCAACACAAAGATTATCAACCAACTTTTGAAGGCATTTCAGTTACATTATAATGTTTTAAACCAAGCAAGAACATATTAAAAACTCTCTCAGCCCAAATTAAATCTGAAGTGTTAAACCAATATTTGAAATTCTTGGTATTTAGCAACTTTTAAATTAGGTTGGACATTCCAAAGAAGGACATATTCATAGGTCCATATATTTAAAATACACACACACCACATATTTATAATATTTAAATGGTATTGCAAAAACAACAAATTAAAACACACACATTGTATGTGTATATATATATATACACACCTGTGTGTGTATTACACACACACAACCATGTCCTCCTTGAAATGGACATATTGAAGGTTGCCAGTTTTCAGAATCCCAGATAAAAGGTTAGGCACTTGTAATTGTAGGTTATAAGTACAGAAATTTAGTTAATGTCTACAGACATGTCACAGCTTACCTGAAACTCATTCAGCTTCTTCATCAATTCCTGCAAGTAATCAAACACACAAAAATAAGTTGAGAGAAAAACACTATAAAAGTCCTGAAAACAGTCTCACCCTTTTGCTTCTGCAGAATGTTAGAGCCAGGATAGTGTATGATAATAACAAATAGTGACTGTGGAGAGTATCAGAAAGGAGTTCTTCTCACCAGACTGCCCTTGTGAACTTTCTGGCAATCTTACTATCATTACTGAGTAAAAATATAGAAGAGTACAGCACAGGAAAAGGCCCTTTGGCCTCCAACATCTGTGCTGAATATGTGGAAGAACTTACATTAAAACTCTGTTTGCGTGCATGTCATGTTTAGCTCTCTCTTCCCTTGTATCCATGTGTCTCTTAAATGTTAATATCATGTCTCCTTCTGTCACTATCCCTGGTAGCCAAATTCTTGCTTCTGTGGAAGAAGGGGTGTGGGGGGAACTTTCCCTGTACATTTTCTTTAAACCCACCCCCCCCCCCCAAAAGGCCCAGCTCAGATTAAATGCATGAGTTTTGTTATTTACTATTTTACCCTATCTCTACCTCTCATAATTTTATAACCTATCTGGTCTCCCCTCACCTTCTGAAGCTCCAGGGGAAACAAGCATGTACAACCTCTCCTTGTAGCCCATAACCTCTCATCCAGGCACAGACCTAGTAAACCTCTTCTGTACCCTTTCCAAAGCTTCCTCATCCTTCTTGTAATGGGACCACCATAACTGCATACAATTCTCTCGGTGCAGCCTAGCCAAAGTATATTTTATGTCCTTGCATATTCTTCACTTATTGGCTAAAATTTACCCATTGACACGGAATGATATTTGGCATCTGATCTATTATTATCTATTTTAACTGTCCCTCAAGTTTTGCTACCAATCCAACATTTGCTCAGTGTTAAAATTGAGTCTAACTGTTGTCACTGGCCAATAGCATTAAGCAAGATTTAAGCAGGGAGCTCTTTGCTCATGACTGTTTACACCAGTTCCTTCACCAATTGTATTATCTAATCTCTGCAGCAAAATTCATAGTCTGAAAATGCACGTGTCAAACAGTGGCTGATTCTTCAGAATCAAATCATATGTCACATTAAGTCATTTATCTACCCATTTGACCATCATTTGATTACTACTCTATGAAGCATTTTATGACATGTACAATCAAGAGAAGCGTAGCATCACAGGTGGAACTTTAAAAAAAAGTGCAGAGGCTATTAAAAAAAAATCTAATATTTTCCTACTTCATTTGATATATCTTAGCAAGATGTGTATGATACCATGCATCATTTCAGCTAAAATTTACAAAACAATTTACCTGAAAATTAAGACAAGGTTAGTGTAGCACAGTTACAGCACCAGCGACCGGAGTTTGAATCTGGTGCTATCTGAAAGGTGTTTGTATGCTCTCCCCATGTGTGCGTGGGTTTCCTCTGGGTTTCCGCCCACCTTTTAAAATGTACCAGGGTTGTAGGTCAATTGGTTGAAATTGACGGCATGGGCTCACGAGCAAAAGAGTCTGCTGCGTGGGTTTTCCCTGGGGGCTTTGGTTTCCTCCCACCATTAACAATGTACTCGGGGTGTAGATTAATTGGGTATAAATTGGGTGGCATGGGCTGGAATAGCCTGTTACCGTGCTGTATGTCTAAATCACATTAACTATTAAAAATTAAATTAAATAAATATTTTTGGATTTCTTGTCATATTTTAAGTCGACTTCAAGCATTCAAGCAGACAAAACCATGACGTACAACATGTCAATGACAATTCATTTTCTGCATTCACACTTAGATGTCTTCCCTGCTGATCTTGGTGCAGTCAATAACAAACATGGTGAAAGGTTTTATTAGGACATTGCGACCATGGAAAAAACGGTATCAGGGCAACTGGAATACAGCAATGGTGGCCAACTCTTATTGGACACTGACATGAGAGGCATCAGATGCTGAGTACAAATGAAAATCAGCGGCAAAACATTTTTAGGTCCGTTGAACTAATGCAATGTGTCAGCATCAATATGCGATTAAACAGGCTCAATTCAATAAAACTTAATGGTTCTCCAACTTCCTCTGTGATATATCAAATCTAAAATCATATTTTTGTTCAGCTTGAAGTTGGCTATCATAATCCCCTATTTTTTTCATGAGCAAAGCTTTTGAAAAACTGTTGTGCATTAATTCTGAAACAAGCAAATAATTTAAAAAAATCAATGGATAAACTCAGTGGGTTGAACAACATTAATGGGAAAAAGAGAATTAAGGATTGCAATTATATGGAACAAATTATTTTTTTCTCCCTCTGATGCTGTTTTACCTGCCGAGTCACCGCAGCAGATTGTTTTTTTTTTGTTCCAGATTGCATCATCTGCCGTCTCTGGTGTCTAACAATTCTGAAATAATGAACTTCATGAAATTGATCTTTAAATGCATTAAAACAAATAAGATACAGAAAATCCTTCACTTCTGATGGGTGCAAAACAATCGAAATTTAGGAATTTAATTCTGCGTCATTCACAGCACATTTTTTATCCCATGTTTATTAATTCCTCAAAAGAATATTTTATTGGAGTTTCAGAATACTGTGAAATTGACGTACCCGAGATCTTGGACCTGGCACTTCAGTTTTCATTAACGGGCCATCAAACTCGACATCCGCATCTCCCTTGTTAGCATGCTGGCTAATATAGCGAGATCCTGCACAGAATAAAAAGAACAACCAGTCAATTTTACTGCAATGTTCCATGATAGATTAACATTGCACATTTCATAGTATTCCACATATCACCAAATACGCTCAAGTGTGCTGACCTATCAACTACCAATTAATATGTATTTTTTTCTGCAAAAGAAGTCGTTTGGAAATGGGAGAATTTCCCTTATTTTTGTGAAAGAGGCAGAGGTTGACTTTTGGAAAGAATAGCTCGTTCTGTTATGGAAAACTGAAGGATACTTGATTTAGCTGCACTGACATGAATACCAGCAGCATTACACACCAAGTGAATTCACCTCCATGGATCCAGTCAAAGAAAAAAAACATACCACCAAAGTAATATCGATACAAAGGATGTTGCAATGAAAGGCTCAGACAACTTTCTGTGAGAATAATAAATCACTGGCATTAAGGCAGCATGAATCACATTCTATTTCCCATCATGGTGACTCCTGCAGAATCTGACTCAATATGCAATTTGGGCAGAAATCACAAAATCACATTCTATTGCAGACCATTTTTGACTTAAAGTTTTGATTGCATTGAGGTTTTGTTATATTTCCAATGGACGAGGAATGAGATGTTGGTGAATGGATTATGCACAGAGGTAAACATCTCAAGGAAGGAAATGTTATCCAACAGTATAATTTCAAGATACAAGATTGTTTTATTTTCTTTTTGTTAATCAGCCCTACAAAAGATGCAACAAAAATTAAAAGCCTTCCAGATGACCTTGCAAAAATATTTCACTGTCATTTCTTGCATGAGAATATCATTAAGATGGAATGCCTGTTACACACCTTTTAAATACAGTTTAAGTAATTCCCATATTGTTTGAAATAAACCAATAGAGTTGTAAAGAAAGTGATTTCAAACTGCAAAATGGTTAAGCTATAGTAATTTACATTTTAAATTAACTACGTTTAATTAAGACATTAATTGAAAGCATTTGTTCCATTTTTCATTTTAAGTTGTTTATTTTTTTTTAACCAAATCATCCCATTAATTTGTTTTCAAGTTCTTGAATGCTTCAGAATGCCAAAAGAGAATGCTTTTGACATTTTTATTGTTAGGGTGCAGTGTAGCTGGTAGTCACGTCATTCAAAGCAGTTTTTCACGCAGGGACTCTTCTTCCAACAATCTCCCCACCCCCTACTTCCGCTATCTTGAAGCCTCTGCTGTTATTAAAACTTTGGGAAGGGCACTCATTAGCAAATTCATGCAACGTATGAACTTGAACGGCCCTGTTTCTGGACTGTCGACAAAAACATTTTGGACAGCTGTTTGTTCTTTTGTTGATGTGCAAGATTATACCATTTAAAATTAACCTGACATTTATTTTCGAGTTGATCACATGCATGAACTGCAATTAATTAACAGCCTCACTTTTAACCATCGGCTGCCTTAGCCCAGATTTTACATCTGATTGCAATAGCAATAACTCTAAGCACGTCCTTAACTGATGACAAAAGGGAGAAAATGGACCACATTAGGAAAATAAAATGTAAAGCATGAGAAATTACTGAGGCTGAACAATCTCTAAAAATTCTCTCAACGATTGGACTGGAAATCTTTGTATCATAATGCAGGAAAACAGCAGGCACTTTGATTATCTGACAGAGATCTGCATGTCTTGGTGAATGACGTACAGAGGGGTCCTCCATTTTCAGAGATCCTGGAGATCTATCATGAAGTGGTCAACAAGATCAATGTCTAGAGAACCCAGCACCTAGAATACCAGATAAAATGTAATGTCTGGTCAAGGTGAATAAATTCATCAACAAACCCACTCACTGTATAACTGTTCCGTTATACTCCATTCAATGCATCCTCCTCATTCACCTTGCATTGTTTATTAATTGCAACTCATTTCGAACATTCAACTCTCCCGTCTCATCCTCCCATAATTACTGCTACTTCAAAACTCTCACTCATGTCTCTGAACCACACCGACTCCTAGCTCTTCAACAATGACTGGTAAATTAAACCAGTGGTTCTCAACCTTACTCTTCCCAGTTACGTACCACCTTAAGCAATCCCTTACTAATCGCAGAGCAATAATTAATCAGTGGCAGGCAATATGATTTTATTGGCAAAGGCCTGGAGGAAGAATTGGAACAGTTGACAGTGGCCTACAGGAACTCATCATTAAAGTTGATAGCATGTTCAAATCCATCTATCTTCTCAAATCCCAATATTCACATGATTTACGAAATGCAAATGAGGGAGAGACCTCTTGCTTCCTTCATGACGACAATACCCTTGTCCTCTCCTGCTTTCAAATATCCAAGTATTACCACCTGACGATGTTTCACTCCAGAAACAGAATCACTAAAAGACATTCCATCACTGAATCCAATAATACTGCCAGAATTAACCAACCAGGCTGAGGACCAAAGGGCCTGTGCAAAATTGAATTAGCTGAGATGGGTTTGCTTTGCATTTTCTCGAGTTACTGTGTAAATACAGTTTAGAATGTTCATTTGTTTTAGCTTTGTTACTCACAAATATGGTCAAGGGAACTTTGATCCAATTGTCAACCTTCCATTGATCCTGTTTATAATAACTTTGCTATTTGATTTATCCTTAAATGACAGCATTGACAGTCTTGTTCCATTTGTCTTAACATGCCAACAAGGGGTACCCCCACTCTCAAAAGCACATAGGAAAGCAGGGATCACTGTTACTCACATGTTTTTTTTGGGCAGGTCTGCGATGTTAATCCTTAAATATATTTAATCCCAAATGAAAAAGATTATGCTCACACATTGAAGGCAAACACAGGAATGTTGCCTGGGATGAGGGATATAAATGATGAAGAAAAGTTGGATTTGTTTTCCCTGCAGCAGAAATGGAGGTGATCAAAATTATGTAGGGCATTGATAGGGTAGAAGCAGTAAATATTTCCCAAAAGCAGAGGTGTGAACAACAAAGCAGCAGAGATTCAAGGTAAGGAGTAAGAAGTTTAGTGTTCAAGTATAAAAGGAGAAAGTTTTGGATTTTGGAATGCATTAACTGGGAGGGTAGTGGAGGGAGGGACACTCACAATGTTTAAGCACTTGAATTCTCATGGCATAGAAAACTAAAGGCCAAGTGCTGGTAAATGGCATTGGTAAAGACAGTAACTTGATTGTCAGCATGGACTGGATGTGCCAAACATTTGGTTTCTGCTGTGCGAGTCCAGGACTAAAATACACAAATGAACTCTACTTGGGTGGAGTAAGAGGATGGGTGTTTTGGGACCCGAGAAAATATGTAAAAGCTGAGCCCCTTTCACACTTGCATCCCACTAAATTGGCCGTTCAGTGTCCTGGGATTGGAATGGGGGTTTGACTTTGCATCTCCTAACTGAGATACTGAATGCTTTCACACTTGCAAGGAGTCATCCCTGGGGTTAGGACTGTTCTAACTTCTACTGGTGACATCATGATACATTGAGTGATGGTGGACCTGCCCTAAATCCTGATCAATATATTATGATCTTATATTTGAACAAAATTAATCATGCCTAATTATAGCATAATTAAGCTTTATGTACAGCACAGTACGAGCCCTTCAGCTCCTGTTCTTTTTGTGCAGACCTACATAAACCTTTATAAGGGATCGTGGGAAAGTGCGAGCAATAAATAGTAATAGTGGACAATTTTTAAATAGAGTGGAAAAGTTGGTAGAGCTATAAGCGTTCAATTTATAGAGCATGGGCAAGTTTGTAGTGCTATAGCACACAATTTATATAGTGTGGGAAAGTTGGAGTGCTATCGTGTAAAATTTATAAATATCACGGGGAAAAAAAACGATGGCGGACCTGCCCTCCCAGAATTCTATGAGGGAGAGAAAGGGCTGTATGCCTGGCTGCATACATGGAGGGGTTTCTCTGCTGCATGGCATTCTGGGAAGTCAGGTTCACCATTGCTTTTATCCCACAGTCTTTATAAATTGTGCTCTATAGCGCTTCCAATTTTCCCATGCTGTTTAAAAATTGTCCACTATTGCTATTTATTTCCTCCCTCCCACTGCAACTTTCCCATGGCAAACTTTATACATTAGTTTTAATCTTCCTGCACTCACGCAAAAACTTGGGTAATTTCAATCCCACAATCCAATACCCCTTTCACACCTGCCTGATTGCAACGCCAGCATCCGCAGACACCAGGGATTGTACTAGGGGTCAAGACACTCAATCCCCGGCATGAGATGACGTCATCTGACGCCGGCGTTGAGCTGATTTTGCTTTCATACTTGCCACTTTAAAGACCAATTGGCATTCAATTCCTGTGTTCACTTGCAAATGTGAAAGGGGCTTTCAATGAATCCTGCGCAACCTTTTAGATCAATGATTCAAAATGTGTAGCATAATAAAGCTCATTTCAAGCGAGTTGACGGATTGCTCATTAACAAAGGTGAATGTCTTATTTGAACTCCAACTAATGAGTGCTACTGGGACAGTAAGATAACAGCACCAGAATTTCTTTTTATGACCCATCTGTTTTATTTTCTTTCCCAGTTTTATCTTAACCACAGTTGAAGGTGTTAAGAAAATTAAATTACTTTTGAAGGATTCTTCAAAAGTTTCACAGTTAAACTACTGTATACAACAGCTATTTCCACGAAGTAATGAGTGTCACAACAATTTTAAGTTTCTCAGAAAATACTATAGCCAAGGCACTACTTGGCTGCTGTCCTGGAAAGACACATTTGCTAAGTATAATGTTTAACTTGAGGAACAAGTTCCATGAACTAGCCAACAAAATAAAATATACGCAAATATATTTAATTATGTTAAAGTAAAATCAATGATGTGAGGTTCTTTTCCTGTTTTTCTTATGTTGAGTTTTAAAGCAAATAAAATGTAACAAGTTGCATGCAATACTGCACAGAAAATATCCAGTAAACAGTGTGAGAAATTGGAGGCCAGGTTATATTTAGTAAATATGAAGTAAACCTGAGGCCATCCTTGAGTCACATAATTAATGGGGGTAAAGAAGTTTGAAAGAGGACGGTTGAAAATTGACACATCTGTTCATTTAAAATTCTGCAAAACAGTAGATGCATGTAATCCATGACTATGATGTCCAACGATTTATTCAAACATTTCTTTGAAAAGAAATTAGTGTTAAGAATTAGAACTAAACTTGTTCATGTACCCATTAGGAAAGCTGTCAGTCAGTGTTTAATTCTACAGATCAATGTGGACCTAAATGGATGGGCAAAATTTTGATCTTGGATGTGTGGTGGGTCAGTTTATCACACCCAGAGCAGAAGCTGAGAAGCAATTAGCTCTGGTGCCCTTGCGATGGCAAATGGGAGAAAGAAGAATTAACCCTGTAGATATAAATAGTGATGCCTGATTCTAATAATTTTCAGATCAGCTGTTGGTAAAGTCATCCAGTTAACCCCTCCAAGGCAACCTGTGACTTGGAAGTATATCACTGCTCTTTTACACTGACTGAAAATCCCCTGATATCTGGCACCTACAGGGATTTGTAGATGTTCGATAAGCGTGTTTTCCAGTTGCTCTTACAATGCCCAACTATAACAGTTTACAGGGTGGAAACAGGCCATATCAGCCCTTTGAGTCCGCGCTGGTTCACTTGTACAACTCCACTAGTTTCCCCCTCTCACTCTCCACCCAATGACCCTCCAACCCCCTTATTTCCATGTACACATCCAACCTTCTCTTAAATGACAGAAAGGACCTGCTGCAACTATCTCCTCTGGAAGATCATTCCATTCTGCCACCACTCCGAGTGAAGAAGCATCCTCTAACATTTCTCCTTGTTTTTCCCCCTTACCCTTAACGTATGCCCTCATGTTCCCTGCCCTCAGGAGAAAGGATCCACTCATATCTAGTTTATCTATTCCCTTCACAATTTTAAATACCTCTATCAAATCTATGTTCCAATGAATAAAGTCCCAGTCTCCTTAATCTTTCTCTGTACTCTAGATGCAATACACCTGCATTAAGAATAAACAGTTTAAAAGACAAAAATACTGTACAGTACTTGCACAGAACAAACTTTACTTGCATGAATGTATAAACCTTAAAGCATTTTACTTTATTTTCAGTCACATTCTTTGAAAACATTCAATTGTCACTGCATCTACAGGTTCCTCCCCCTCTATGGACCCACCCGAAAAATGAACAATAACATTAGAGATAATTAACCCCACCCCAGCTCCCTCGAGTTAATGGATAAAGCCTTACTAATAAAGGTAAAGACTCTTACTAAGCAGGGATAACCAGACATTTTTAGAGACTCACCCCAACTGGGTGACAGCATTTTATTCAAACTCAACTTTATTCAAGCAGCTAATACGAGCAAAGCACAACCAAGGCCCTCCGCTGGCTGAATATTTGCTCCCATCTTCACCAAAGTTTATGTATTACGTCAGAGAACAATTCCTTTTACAATTTTAAAGTTTTAATTCAATTTTTATTTATTCTTCTTTATTTCAATCTTTTTATTTATTCACTATTTCCTCTTTTTTTTGTTGGTTGCTTGGACTCCTCATAACTATCAACGACTCATGGACAATTAATAATGGACAATAAAAAGCAGCCTTTATGATTAATGCTCACATTCCAAAAAGTGAATAAATAAAAAAGATGGATTCCACCATACCTATAACCAAGTCATAGTGGCAGTGCAGGAAAAGATTTGTTTTAAAAATCCACACAAAACCTACTATCCAGTTTCACCCAGAGATTTCAAAAGAAGGAAAAAGCAAATGAGGCCATGAGGTTTATAATGGATGGCCAATTTGATATCACGTTTTCCACTAATGCCAAGTTTAAAGTTCCGTTAACAGGTCTGACCAAAGGGAAAGAGTGAAAAAGATTAAAGGCCTATTAAATAAGCCAGTTTGCTAACAGCAGTGAGAACAGCTTGATTATGTTTATCCACACATGGTGTTCTATGGCTTCTGGCTCCATTTCCACTACAGGAGAAATGTCTCTCCCATCAGTGCTCAGACTAGAACACCGATAGGAAGGGAAGAAATATATAATGAACTAAATGGCATTAGAGTTTAAAATGAAATGCTGCAACAGTTAACCATTCTTAGAAATGGATAACTATTAAATATATTTCCATAAATGGTCTTCGTACCCAAGGAGGATTGAGACAACCTGAGGTTAAGGGGAGCGCCACTATTGCTTTCGACCCACAAAAAAATATGAGAAGTGGACTGTAAACCAAGCTTCCTCAGGCTCAGAATCCTGCGCCAAACAGATTCATCCTGAGGAAAGAGCAGGCATGGACCTCTTGCTTCTGCCTGCACGAGAAACAGCAAAATGCCTCCTTGTGATTTCATTGGTTCTTTCTACTCGAGTTAAACAAGACCTTTTAACTTCTGGGTGTCCAGATTATCTACCAAAAATTGTAGGTGAATATAAGGAAAAACAAGCATTAAGACAGAAACATAGCTTAAGATGGGTGTTTGGATAAAATTGGACCCAATCTCTGCTGTATTTCACATAGTAAACTTTCACTAAAAAAATCCCAAGCACCTGATCATAAAAAGTGTGTGTGTGTGTCTGTGTGTGAAAGAATTCCACATTTGGAAAGCTGTGAATAATTATCCACCTTTAAATTCACAGATTCATTGCTCTACTAATAAGAATTGCCTAACACCAACTTATGAAAGCCAGGGAATATTTTCTGACGTGATCAGGTCTATGTGCTTGCCAGTATGAAGAAGGGCATCATTGTTCAGTGGTTTACATCTTGTAATCCATTTTGCATTAGTGGGAAAGTGTCGAATGAGGGGACAGAGTTACAGGGTTAGTCATTTTAAATGGAGGTACATAGAAATTTCTTTTCCCAAAAGGAGGTGAATCTTTGGAATTCTCAAAGCCGGAAGGTCGTGGAGGCCAGATTGATAGAAGTTTTTGAGGTGGGGGTGGATGCATTTTTGAAAGATCAGGGAATTAAGGTTTCCGAAGAATTGGGACAAAAGAGGAGATGAGGTCAGTGTCGATTAGCTGTGATGACATGGAGGAGGTTGAAAGGGCAGGGGCATACGTTGATTTTCTTGTAAAAACACAGAAAATGCTGGAGGAACCCAGCCTGCCTCACAACCTCCATAGCTGGTAAAGATATATTACTGACGTTTTAGGCCTGAGCTCTTCTTCAAGCTAAGAATATCAAGGTAATATATCGTTACCTCCTATGGATGCTACAAGACTGCCTGAACTCCTCCAGCATTTCTCAGTTTTTACTGAAATCACAGTGTCTGAAGAATTTCATGTTTCACCTATTTTCTTGGTTCTTTGTTTGAAGCTTCCAATTTAAACATCAAGAAACAGACTAAACATTGTGTTCATATGATAAAAATGCACGTGATAAAAAAAATCACCATGTCCTCTGACCACACGACTCATTGCTTATCTATAAAAATGCCTCTCAGTTCTTACCTCAAAGAATATGTGTATGCATTTTTCATTGAAAGATTCAGTTTAACTGGCTTACTTGGATGTTTTAATCCCCCTATGCCTTTGTCAAGTTGTTTTTGAAACCGAACTTATTCCTGGAACTGAGGATAAAACTGCTCAGTGACTTTGTAGCGACAGTTTGAGTAGATTCAAGTCAAGTTTACTGTCATCAGTTGAACAAGTACAATGCGATGAAACAGCTTCCTCCAGTCCTCAGAACAAAAACATGCAGACATGCAACCAGACATAGCACTCATGCAGAAAGATAATACATATGCGGGACAAGTATTACATCGATACAAATAAATAAATAGATATTGCTTTATACAAATGAGAGCCTGAGATGGTGAGTGTGAACAGCTCCTTTGGTTGTTCAACATTCTCACTGCCAACAGGAAGAAGCTGTTCCTCAGCCTGGTGGGGCTGGCTCTGATACTCCTGGTTCTCTTCCTCAATAAGAGCAGCTGAAAAATGGTGTGTACAGGGTGGAAGGGGTCCTCAATGATTTTGTATGCCCTCTTCAGACAACGATCCTGATAGATCATGTCGATGGGAGAGAGATCCTCTCTGCCAGTCTTATGATCCTGGGAATTGACCTCCAATCTATTTCTCTGCAGCAACCATACCACGCTGTGATGCAGCCAGTCAGGACGCTTTTGATGGAGCTCCTACACCTACCTGACAAGCGAGGAGATGTTGAGTGTCCATGGTATGTTACTAGTCGAACTCCAAGGAACTTGGTGCTGTACATTATCTCTACAACAGAGTCGTTGATGTGTAGTGGAGGATGGTCGTTCCTGATCCTCTTCAAGTCCACAATCATCTCCTTCATGTTGAGGCTCAGGTTGTTACTGTCACTCCATTTCACACCTCTTCTCTGTAGTGCGACTCATTGTTGCTGATGAGGCCAACTACTGTTGCGTCATCTGCAAACTTGATGACACTGTTGGATCTGGATCTGGTGACGCAGTAGGATGACAGGTGCACCAATGCTCAGCGTAATGGTGCTTGACATTCTGCTACTGACCCAGACTGTAGTTTTTCAGTTAGGAAGTCCTGCATTCAGTTACAGAGAGTCCCAGCGAGGACAGCTTCTCCATTGGCATCTGAGGAATGATTGTATTAAACGCCAAGCTGAAGTCAATGAGCAACAGCCTGGCATAAGAGGCATCAATCTCCAGGTGGGCCTGGATGGAGTTAAGCGACAAGGCTGTAGCATCATCTATGGAATTGTTTCTTCTATAGGCAAATTGAAATGGATCCAGCATGGGAGGTGTACTTTGATGTGTTCTATCATCAGACACTCGAAGCATTTCATAATGGTGGAGGTCAGAGCCATAGGGCAGTAGTCATTGAGGCCTGCTATTGTCACCATCTTGGGTACTGGGATGATGGTGGCTGTCTTGAACCTGCTGGAACAATGGACTGCTGCAATGAGGTGTTGAAACTGTCCATGAAGATCTCCGTCAATTAGTCCATGCAGTCCTTCAGTCCCCGACCAGGTATGTTGCCTGGTCTTGCTGCCTTGTGTGGGTTCACGCTGATAGGGTTCTTCTTACCTTGGGTGCAGCGATGCGTGTTCATACATGACTAGTAGCTGGGGCAGCCACATTATTTCAGTGGCTTCAGATTTATCTGCCATAATCATATGATTGACCTGAACTTTTCTGATGTGACCTCCCATGTGAACTGAGTTATTCACTTTGTTGGACTATTCCAATGAAATCTTGCTGAGTCTCGTGCTTACTCACTGGTCTGATTACTCTAATTCCTTCACTCAAACTTTCCTTTATCCTGAAATATTTCCTTCTGCTTCATCCACTGCCTCTATGCTCTCCCCTCTAAATTAGACTGTAGCAAGTGCAGGAGATCCATGATCAGGAAGGCAGAGTAGAAAGGGCAGGAGATTGAGACTGGGGCAGCAAAGGAACAGATTGGGATTTGGCGAATCTGAAGGCTTCTACAAGGAGCCTGGTTTAGTGGGGATAAGTTGGGTCCTGCAGGACTCTAATCTGTGGGAAACAATGTCAGGCAAGTCAGTCTTATCCCTTGAAGAACACAGAAATTAAAGGAGAAAGTATTAAAGCAAAGGCATGATAAAAATACTGGCAAATAAAAATACAAAAATATTTTATCATTACCTGAAAAGCAAGAGGAAGAGTTAAGGTACTGTTATGGCAACAAAACTAACATGAGCATGGAAGGAAATGACTTGAAAAACATTCTTAATAATTACCTTGCATCTGCCATCACAAAAATAGAGGGCAACTCTCATGTTGCAGTTAACGATGAGAAATTGGATAGGATAAACAAAATGTTTAAAAAGTAAAATAGCTTTTGCCACTTCAAATGTAAATAGACCAGTGCAAGCTATTAAAAGAAGTAAGGGAGGAAAATGTTTTAGCTTTTTCAAACTTCTCGCTACAGAAGTGATTCCAATTGCTAACTCTGTACTATTTATAAATGGAGAAAGGCTCAAAATAACCATTTAGCTTAAATTCAGTGGTAGACAAAGGATTGGAATTAATTCCGAGGGGCAGAAGGAATCTTCATTTGGAAAAGGACCAATTAGTCATGAGCAATGAGTCAACAGGCACATGCTAGGGGAAGTTAGATTTTGAGTAATTTGGTGAAAAGTTTTGAGAAAATTGCACAGCGTGCTAATTAAAGCAGCACATTAATGTAATCTACTTGGATATTAGCAAGGCCTTTGAAAAGGTACCACATGGCAAGCTGGCAAAATATCTTTGGCATTCAAAGGAGAGAAGAAAGTTAGATTTTTGGATGAAGACATAAATGTTTTCATTTGGAAGAAGGATTCCATAATTTCAATATTCAATTTCTTCATAATTTAGATTGAAATATAGGTAAAGTAATATAGGTAAAGAAGGAATATAGGTAAAAATAAAGAAGCTTGTTAATAAAATAAAATCTGGCTTTGTTCTCAGCAGTGAAGAAAGCTTTGGATGTCGGGGAAATATTCAACGTCTGGTTATTTGCACAGAGAAGAGGCAAATGGATTCAATCCAGCAAAGTCAAAGGTAATGCATGAGGAGGCAAGGAACATGATAGAGGAATGCCCAATGAATGATAAGACACCAGAATGTGTGGAGTCACAGATAAACTTTCTGGAATGTGCTCACTCATCCTTAAAAAGAAGCAAGACAAGTTAAAAAATGCAGTTAACAAGATATATGGAGAGAATATCAAATCTGGTCCTTGGAGCATACAAGGTTGTCCCCCTTCCCACTTATTCACTCTAAATCCCTGCTTACAGGCCATGGTAAAACAAGTCAAAGTAATTCACAGGGAGATCAGGATTTGGCCCAGAGGAAGGCAGAGCAACACTGCAAGACTGCTTCAAAACCAGAAATTGGAGTGGATACAGGGAGGGAGCCACCTAAAATGACCACATCAACATCGATGAGTATACAAGCACAGTGACTAGCTGCAGAGGCAAGTATATGGAGGATGAGACGATGATCAACACTATACAGCCGGGGTATATCATAAACCTTTGCTAGACACGTAGTTACACGCATTACTCAGACCTCGTGATGCTGCTTTCAAGTTGGGATATAAGATGGCATTAAATCAGCAAGGGATGAACTCTCCTGTGCAATCAGGAAAGCAAAGCATGGGTATGCACAGAGAATCTACTGACACCTGTGTGACACCAGCAACATGTGATAGGGTATTCTAACAATAATGGATTATGTCAACCCTGCATGTGAGTGACAATGATATCTTCCTTCCTGACAGATTGAATATCTTCTACATGCGGTTTGGTGAGTAAAACAAGGTGACATCAAAGAGATCCTCATCTCCCCCTGAAGATCAGGGACCCTGCATAGCCATGGCTGAGATGAGGAGAATCCCAACCAAAGTAAACCTGCACAAAACCAGCGGGTCCAGTTGACGTACTTGGCTGGGTGCTGAAGGTCTGAATGGCCCAGCTGACACATCGCAGTGGAGGTGTACAACATCTCACTCCAGAAATCTACTGTTCCCACAGGATTCAAGATAGCCACCATCATTCTGGAGCCCTAGAAAGTGACTAAATGAATACTGCCCAGTGTCACCAACATCTACAATCATGAAGTGGTTTGGATAGCTGGTGGAACACATCAAATCGGAACTTCCAGTGACATTGGACACATTCCAGCTTGCTTACCATCTAGATAGGCCCACAGATGATGCTGCAGCATTGACCCTCCATTCCATCTATACCAAGAGAACGAGGACTCTTATGCCAAGCTATTGTTCATTGACTTCAGCACAGCCCTCAACATGATCATACCTCAGAGGAGGTGGATAAACTGTCCTCGCTCGAAATCAACACCCCACTCTACAACTGGATTCTGGACTTCTTGAAGTAAAGACCACAGTCTGTCCGGGTTGGCAGCAGAACATCAAGCCCCATCACACTGAGCATTGGTGCACCTTAAGGCTGTGTGCTGAGTTCGCCACTGTTCACACTACTGACTCACGATTGCACCGCCTGATTCACTTCTAACAGAATCATCAAATTTGTGGATGATACAGCAGTAGGTAACCTTATCAGCAAAAATGATGAGTTGCATTAAAAAGAGGAGGCTGAAGGGCTCAGAAAATAGTGTGAAACCAACAACCCGAGTCTCAACATGGACAATGCAAAGAAGATTGTGGTTTTAGAAAGACAAAAATCAACCATTCTTCATTAACACATCAATGGCTTTGTTATGGACAGCACAAATTTCCTTGGCATGCATATCCTGGACTCACAATACCTCCTCATTAGTCAGGAAGGCACAGCAGTGCCTACATTTCCTAAGGAGGTTGAGGAGGGCAAGGCTATGGCCTCTATCTTGACAACCTTTTAGAGGAGCACAATTGAGAGTGTCCTGTCTGGCTGAATCATTGTGTATGGTGACTGCAAAGCATCAGACTGAAAAATCTATACAGAAAATCATTAAAAGAGCCTAAAAGATTAGTGGGGTCTCCCTTTCCTCTATTGACGACATTTACTGGGATCATTGCCTAAATAGAGCTCAACGAATAATAGAAGATCCTTTCTATCCAGTACACAGCATCTTTCACACATTGCTATCAAGAGGAAGGTACAGGAGCATTAAAATCAGGACTGCCAGGTTGGGTAATAGCTTATTCCTGCAGGCTGTGAGATTGATGAACAGTATCCTGTAACCGTATAAATTGTCCCAAATATTTAAAAATGTCAATTTTGACTATTTTATGTGATCACTATGTGTTTTTGGGTGTGTGCACCATGGTCTGGGGAGATGCTATTTTGTCAGTTGTACGTGTACAATCCAATGATTGTAAACAAGAACTTGATATGGATTGCTGTCCTTTATAAGCTATAGTCAAGGATATATGAGCTTAGGGGTTATGCAAGAATGATAATGCTATTTTGGGAACAGTTTGAGGCCCACATCACAACATTGCAGGAGACATGTATTGAAGGAAATAGAGTACAGTGAGGAGTAACAAGGAAACTGTCAGGAACATTTTAGCCTTGAGGAAAGATTGTCTAACCTTGGGTTGCTGTCTTTGGAACAGTGACCTTTGCAAATACCTATATCTAGAAAACAAATTCAGAGCAGGAGATTGATTCTAAAAAAACAAGATTGCAACAATCTTTTTCATGCAATAAATTGGACAGATGGTCATGATTCAAGGGGACATGGTGCCAAAAACACTTCACGAGTTAACCAACAGAAACAATAATATAATTAAAATTTATGAAATGTAATTCCATTAATGATCAGTGCACACAGAGTTCCTCAGCAGGCAAATGGATTTTTATCTAGTTCAAGATACAGGTGAAGGTTAAAGCTATCAATGATCACAAAACAACAATTAATTTCAAACATTTTGCTGACATTGAATGATGTTGCAAATTATAAGATCTGAAACATAAACAAGACAAAAAAAAATCCACAAGCAGATTTACTGCTATAATTCTATTTCACATGGATGGCTTTTACTGATCCCTTTGCGATTCTATTATGAATACTCACTCAAGCAACACACACAACTTTCGTTTTACATTACATTTAATACTGGTAAAGTATCTCAGTTCTGTTATGGAAATAATAACCAACATGCCAGGGTGAATGACTTGGATACATGAATTCAAATTGCAAAGACACAACTAAGGATTTTGAATTGTTAATTAAATTAATAAGAAATAAAAATAGACCAATTACCTATGTTTTTTTAAATAAAAAAATCACACCTAGTATAATCAAGCTTACAATATCTTCCACATTAAAATCTTGTATTTTGCATTAAAAAAAAATTGGAAATTCTCTCTTATAGGTGAATCCTATAAGATGGCACAAACCAAAAAAAATGGAGGCACAGAATCAGAATCAAATTTATTGTCACGAACAGACCACGAAATTTGTTGTTTTGTGGCAGCGTCACAGAGCAAACATTCATATAAACCACATTTCTGCATGCCATCTTAGCATACCTAAAGATGTATCAGATTTACAAGTAATGGCAACACATTTCTTCGCCACCGCCAATGCTAATTTAATAAGTTCCAATTGGTCTATTGATAGCTTTAATTTAGGTCTTGTACCTTCAATATTTCCTAATAAAAATAAATCCGCATTTTGTGGGAAAACTTCCTGTAACTTGTTCCAAAAAATTTTGTAAATCTGTCCAAAAGGGCCTTACATTAGGACAAGACCAAATAGAATGCGGGAAAGTTCCTACATCTTAACCCCACCTAAAACGTGATTTCAATCTATTCAATTTCTATGGTGTAATATATAACTGATGCAAAAAATTATATTGAACTCATCTATATCTTACACTAATAGTGTTAGTCATACAATCCCTACACAAAAGTCTGCCCATATTTGCTCAATTACAATATTCAGATCAGTTTCCCATCTCTGTCTGGACTTCGGAATTCCTTGCTGACGAGTTCCTACTTGTAACAGAAAATATATCACAGAAGTAAACTTTTTAACAATTCCCCTCCTAAAAAGAAGTTCTGCTTCAGTACAACTAAGCAACTTCATATTTGGTCCTAACTTAACCCTCAAATATGCTCTTAGTTGAAAATAGCAGAAAAGGGTATTAATGAGTTATACCATACTTATTTCTCAAATGGTATTAATTGACCCCTTTCATAACAATCTTCAACATTATAATCCCCTTATGAAACTAAATACTCAAACATTAGTTATTCTTTGAAAAATATACAAGAGGATTTTGAATCAAAGGCATTTTAGGTGATTATAGACCCTCTTACACCAATCTCATCATTTATTTTGTTCCAAATATTAATTAGTTTCAATAATGGTGTATCCTTATCACTAACCATCAATTTTGATTCCCTCATATATAAATTCTTCTGATTTCCTCTCTCCTATTTTATTCAATTCTATATTAACCCATGCCGATTTTTCATTTTTGAAAAGGGAAGCAAGACATCTAATTTGGACCACTCGATAATAACTTTTAAAATTAGGAAGCTGTAAGCCTCCCAATTCCTATTTCCATGTTAACTTCTCTGTAGAAACTCTTGACATTTTACCTTTCCAAAGGAATTTCCTTACATATTTGTTCAATTCTTGAAAAACATTTTTTGAGGTACTAAAATAGGTAATGTTTGGAAAAAAACCCTTCCCACTAAAGTTATAGATAATTAATCCATTTTTAAATCTTCCTCAATCTTTTTAAGAAATGGTAAATAATTCAATTTATATACATTTTTTCAAGTTATTACCTTTACATATGCCTAAATATTTAATACAATCCTTTGGTCATTTAAACTGAGTATCCCTTTGACATTGGGTATAATCACCTTCCATTAATGGCATAATTTCACTTTTATCTAAATTTATTTTATAACCTGAAACTTTACCATATTCTTCCAATTGGACATATCGTTTACGAAAGGATATCTCAGGCTCGGTCAAGTATATTAAAACATCATCTGCAAATAAACTAATTTTATGTTCTTCTTGACCTACCCTAAATCCCTTAATTTCACAATCATTCTGAATTGCTTGAGCAAGTGGTTCTGTAGCTAAAATAAATAAATCTGGAGATAAAGGGCATCTTTCCCTACTTGATCTCGCTAATTGAAATGGTTCAGGTAATTGTCATTAGCTATTAGGATTTATTTAGGATGTTTATATAATCCAATTTGAAAAATTCAATCCAAATCCAAATTTCTCCAACACTTTGAACAAAACAAATCCCATTCCAATCTATTAAATGCCTTTTCTGCATCTTAGGCCACTGCAACACTCATATCTCTTCTTTTTTGCACTAGATGAATTATACTCAGTAATCTAGTTACATTTTCTGATGACTGTCTCTTTTTTTAACTATACAGGAGAAGCTATGGTTTGTCTGAGTTCAGCTGTGCTTTCAGCCTTACTTGATCCTCAGAGCCTCTTTGGATGATATGAAAAGTTGTTATTTTAGCTATTGTCTAAAGACTCAATGGAAAGATTAGATAGATCTAAACAATGAACAGGAGAACATCCCACAGCATTTGCAAACCACTTAAGTCTGCACTTTGAGGAAGTGTATAGTCTAGATTTAAATAGACAAGACAAATCTAAGGCAAAGAGACAGTTTTAGATGCATTCTATTCGTACAAGCCAATGAAAAGTCCAAATCTTGTTATAGTTGTAACCTATCGATGAGACCTACTTGCTTGGGTGAAAGAAATGTAGGAGGTATGTTCTAAATTGGGAAAGGCTTCAGGAACAGCTAGAATATTCATGCAATAACAAATTATATTCCAAAACTGAAACTATGATAAAATTTTATTTATTTTTTCTGTTTAGAAGACTGGGTTGTATACTTAAAAAGTGCAATGAACTGTGGATTAGGATTACACGAATCGACAGCTGTGAACCTCAGGTGGACTCTCGCATAGTTCAATAGACCCAAGTGAAATTCAGTGTAATTTGGGACCTGAAATTCAGAACAGGTTTTAGGATGCCTTTTCCAGAATTCACTGAAACAAACATTGCAGGAGAATAAATGTATAAATTGTTACTTTGGAGGAATACTAGATTTGGACATTTTTCTGTTCCGTGTAAAGTGCTAGAAGCCTAAACCAGAAGGGCACAGAGATCTGCCGTAATTTAATACTTATTGCATGACAGAAGAATAATAAGTGCATAAGAATATTCGAAATGGAAGCAGGAGAATGCCATCTGCCCTGTCATTCAATAAGATTAAGACTGATCTGATTCACTTATTTGCCTGTTCTCATAACCCTTAATTTCCCCTTTTCTTAAAAAAAAATGTTTTTTTCTGTGTCTTAATGAGCAACTTCTACTGAAGGTAAAGCATTCTACAGATTCACCATTCTCCGGAAGAAGTAATTCCTCCTTATCTCTTTATGAAATCTACTCCCCTGAATTTGAGTATTTTTTTTCCAAAATTTAGACAACATATAGCACGGTAACAAGCCCTTTCGGTCCATGAAACCGTGCCACCCAATTACACCTAATTGACCTCCAACCCCTGGTACAATTGAAAGAGTGGGAGGAAGCCGTAGCACCTGAAGGAAACACACGCAGATACTCGGACAACGTACAAATTCCTCACACACAGTGCGGGATTTGAACCCCAGTCCTGATTACTGGCATTATAACAGAGTCACACTACCCAGTACGCTAAATGTGCCGCCCCGCTATGTCTGCTAATTCTAGTCTCATCTGCCTCCTTGTTTCTATCTTACCTATTTCTTTCATCATTTTATATTAGATACCCCCTCATCCTTCTAAATGTCAATGAATACAGTCCCAGGCTACTCAATTTCTCCTCATTAGCAAGCCCTCTCATTTCAGAAATCAACCCAAAAGACCTCTTCTGCACTACCTCCAATGCCAGGGAATCCTTTCTCTCCAAGATGACCAGAACTGCACCCAGTAATCCAGGTGTGGCCTCACCAGTACTTTTACAGCTGCTGCTACTTTCCTGCTCTTAAATTAAACTTCGCTAGCAATAAAGACCAACATTTCTGTACAGGCTTTAATTGGCCTATTAAAGGAATCAATGGGGATTTATTTTAAAATTGTGCAGCTGCGGGGTCTGCCCAAGATGGTGGCATCTATGATCGGCAGCGACCATGAGGGGTTGCAGCCTCCAAGGAGCAGAGGGCCGGCGCAGGGCACCAGAAAGCAGGGAGAAGGGTCATCTTCTCTGCTTCTCCTTCACAAACGAGGGCCCAAGGGACAGTGACCTTGGGGGCAGACCAGTGAGGGGCTCTGATGTTTAAGAACACACACGAGATGGGCTGTTGGTGATTCAAGGCGAGGATGCAGGCTGTTGGCAACTGTGGTCAAAGGACTCACACCAGGCTACAGACTGCCGGAGACTGGCTGAAAGAATACCAGGTATCAGAACCAGGATGCTAGGGGGCACAAGAGGCTATCCGATTGTGTCAGAGGTGTGCCTCTGGAGGTCGGTTCGCTGATGGTTCAGACTGCAGGCTGTGTGGCTGTGAGAGTGCTGGAGGTGAAGCCATGGACATTCAATAATCCCAGGGGGACTTTCTTTTGCTTCTCTTTCTCTGCCTGTAAGGGGAGCTGGGCAATTTTTACTGAGAGTGAATCTGCCTTTTGGTAGATTAATGGAAATTTTGTGTAATATCACAATTTCTGTTAAATAATCTTGAATTTCATTGGTCTTCTTGATTACTCGCTACACCTGCAAACCAATTCTTTTTAGTTTGTGTACGAGCACATGTGGGTTTTAAAAAAAATATAACAGTCCCATTTGCTATTATTTCTTCCAAAGTGGATGACCTCACACTCAATCTCCCAGACCCTTGTCCACTCCTTTA
The DNA here is from genome assembly GCF_036971445.1 of Narcine bancroftii. NCBI lineage: Eukaryota > Metazoa > Chordata > Chondrichthyes > Torpediniformes > Narcinidae > Narcine > Narcine bancroftii. The sequence goes on from NC_091480.1 coordinate 22,428,181, forward strand.
ACCTACTTCCACTTCACTGTAGAACCTTGGTGTCCTCGATGGAACTTGCTTTTCCCCTCCATTTATTGTCAACAGCAAACTTAGATAAGCAACACTTGGTTCCCTACTCCAGGTCATTTATGTGCATTGTGAACAGCTGTAGGCCCAGCACTTGTTCCTGTGGCACCTGATCACCCACTGATTGCCAACCAGAGAAACATTTATTCATCCTAACTCTCCACCTTCTATTGAATTACCAAATTTCTCTCCATGCTGATACAGACTCCCTATTCTGTCCATCTTTATATTATGCAGAGATATTTTGTGTAGCACCTGACTGAACCCTTACTACATCCACCTGTTCCCTTCTGTTTACTGCCCTTGAAGAACTCCAGTATATTAGTTAAACATGATTTGCCCTTCCTGAATCCATGCTGCATCTATAAATACAAGAGACCCAAAGACAATAGGAGCAGAAATAGGCTATTCAGCCCATCGAGTCTGCCCCACCATTTATTCATGAGCGGATCTATTTTCCTACTCAGCCCAACTTTCTCCATGTTACCTTTGTTGGCTTGGTTAATCAAGAACCTATCAACCTTTGCCTTAAATATACCCAATGACTTGGCCCTCGCAACTGCCTATGGCAATAAATTCCACAGACTCACCACCCTCTGGATAAAGAAATTCCCCTGCATCTCTGTTCTAAATGAAGGCTCTTCAATCCTGAGGATGAGCCCTCATTCCCAAAGTGGGTGGAGGAAAGATCCAAGGGGTCAGTTCAATGGTTTCCATCAAACTCAGCCCACAACATTCATCCTGCACTATCTGTCAGGTAAGGAAGGGACCGGCGTGCCTGCCCGGGACCGGCGTGCCTGCCCGGGACTGGCGTGCCTGCCCGGGACCGGCGTGCCTGCCCGGGACCGGCGTGCCTGCCCGGGACTGGACCGTTCGTAAGAGTGACCACTCTGGACGATTATGGCCATAGCACAGCAAACAAAAATGAAGTGTAGGTAATATAGTGTGAAAACTGTGAAGACAATGTTCTGTAGCTACATGTGAGATGTAAATTTACCCTTTCATATTGCTAAATAAATTGGTTTACTATAAGTTTTATTTGTGAAATACAAATGCTTGCTTATATTGTTAGATTAGTTGTGGTTTTAAATTTGCAGTAGACTTAATACCAAGAGTGTATGCTCATTATTATGTTGGGGGTGTGGGGGGTGCTAGGGATGTTGCCTGGGAGCCAAGGAGGCAGCAGCTCAAAAAATGTTGGGATCCACTGTCCTAGACTCTTTCCACCCACATACCACTTTAAGTATTCTCTATGCCATAGGTGAAAAAAAAAGCCTTGCTACATCCATTCTGTTTGTGCCATGCAACATTTGAAATGTTTCAAATGAGGTCCTCCCCGTTCTCTTAAATTCCAACGATTGCAGGCCGAGATCTTCAAATGTTCCTGTAATAACCTTTTCATTCCTGGAACCATCCTTGTGAACTCCCTCTGGGACCTCTCTAATGCAAGAGAAGCATATTTTTAAAGATGTTGTGCACATCATTCAGAGTTATCTGAACCTGCACTTCAAATAAGTTACCAAGGCTGCAAAATTCCACTAGCCAAAGTTCCAGAAGTTAATTGCTTCAACTTGCTCCTTTTCTTTAAAACTGCCTTCCACTCTTGAGCTTATTCCAACCCAGTGGTCTCAACCTTTTTCTTTCCACTCACATACCATCTTAAGCAATCCCTGTGCCATAATTGCTCTGTGATTTGTAAGGGATTGCTTAAGGTGGTATGTGGGTGGGAAGGAAAGGTTGAGAGTTGCTGCTCGAGACCCAATTGTTACGGAAATATTTTGCTTGAGAAAAATTATCAATGGCCCACTTCCTTTGGCGTTATGAAACCGTGCACGAATCAATTCTTCTTTCTTTGGCATGGCTTCGTCTGCTGCAGGCTTGTTGGTGACTGACAAGTCCGATGCGGGACAGGCAGGCACGGTTGCAGCGGTTGCAAGGGAAAATTGGTTGGTTGGGGTTGGGTGTTGGGTTTTTCCTCCTTTGTCTTTTGTCAGTGAGGTTTGATTAAAACAGTCGTTTTCAAACTTTTTCTTTTCACCCACTTACCACCTTAAGCAATCCCTTACTAATCATAGAGCACCTATGGCAAGGGAATACTTAAAGTGGTATGTGAGTGGAAAGAAAAAGGTTGAGAACCACTGAACACTTATTTAGCCGAGTATCTGTTTTGGTGAGGCTGCTACATAATTACAACTCATCATCAATATTGATCTTTGTTAGATATCAAAGACATGAGGTTCACAACTATAAATACTGAATATTCTTCACTGTCAAAAAAGCATTTGGCTTTTACTCAAGAAATGAAATGGCATTATCATATTGAAATGGGGTGTTAAACTGTACATGAAAAACAACTACAGGTCTGTGTATTTGGCACCGAGTACTTTGCCAGTCTAAGATGCCGACTAATGAATAGAATAAGGTTACAAGGCCGCTATGTACTTCTGCTGCTTAGCAACATGCAAAAGGAACCGGCCACTTGCCCATACAGAATTGATTCCTTCTTCATGTCGTTTTGAATAGTTTCTCAGCTCTGTACTTGACAACGAAACATAATACTCTGCAAAAATGAATGGTTGAATATCCATTGTCCTTCACACCAGTGAAGTAAGCGCATGCATGTGGATGCTGATATGAGGAAGCCCTTTTGTACAATTCACATAATTTCTTGGAGAGAATACTCACGGGGCAGAGAGAACTTCAGATTTTGCTGGAAAATGTAAGGTAGCTGTCGAGAGAGGAGAGTGGAAGCCATCTTAGGTTTCTGAAAGGCTTACTTAGAATCCCTGCTGATGGGCTCTGCATAAAAGAAAACAAACACCATTCTTAAATCGGGAGTCGCTCTATAATCAGGCATTACACGGGTGATTTTTCATGCTCTTTGGCAGTCACTGCTATTTTGTAGCACACAGTTCCACGGCCCAAAACAATATGGCGACAAAAAACTTGGGAGTAAATTGTGCTTTACAAATAAACAGATTTTCAGTGCAAGATGATTTTCAGGGCAAGACTTTCACTCTGCCCCATCGTATCCTTTGGGCAAGAATAAAACGAGAAACTGAATCACACAGAAACACCTCCACTGAAACAATAAGCTTTTCAAAAATACTTTCCAGCAATGCATGAGTATTCTTGGCAAGTTGATGTTTATATATTAAAAAAATTAGAAAAATGTATGGTTTTGTGAATTACTTTTATTAATTATAATCAAATACACACAGTTGTAAGTTGTCTTGTCATGTTTCCTTCATATAATTTTAAATAAATAAGTGATTCTTTAAGTATACAAATAAAAAAAAGATATAAATATATTTTCAAGGTAAAAGGTGAAACATGAAACCTTATTCGTTAGAAAAAAAGGAAGAAAAATAGTTAAATGTGTCCCTGGATTTCCTCACCTCAAGACCCCACTCAGTGAGGATTGGGTAATAACATTTCCTTCACAATCTCCATCAGTACTGGAGCACCACACAGCTGTGAACTTATACCCTCCCCCATTCACTTTATACCTATGACTGTGTGGCTCGGTACAACAATAACACCATCTACAAATTCGCTGATGATACCACAGTAGTGAGTTTTATATATATATATATATATATATATACACACACACACACATATATATATATATATATATATATATTAAAAAAAGGGGTGATGAGTCAGTGGACAGGGTGGAGACTGAAAACTTGGCTGAATGACATACAATCAACGTCACCGAAACCAAGGAGCTGACTGTACTTTTTAGGAAGGGGAAACCAGGTATCCGATCCAGTGATCACTGAGAGATCAGAAGTGGAGAGGGTTGCAAATATTAAATTCCTGTGAGTCACCATATCCTGGATGAGACACACAAATGTCATCACCAAGAAAATACACCAGGGTCTCTATTTCCTTAGGAGTTTGCAGTATGATATTAGAAACCTTTGCAAACTTCTACGGATGTGCAGCGGAATGTGCGTTTACCAGCTGCATCACCTTCTTTTATGGAGGCACTAATACCGCTGAGCGGAAAGTCCTGCAAAAGGTAGTGGACAGCCCAGTATATCACAGGCAAAACTCTGCCCACCGTCAAGAAAATCTACATGGAACGCTGCCATCGGAGAGCAGCAGCCATCATCAGAGATCCCACGCCACCTAATACATGCTTTGTTCTTGCTGCTGCTATCAGGAAAGAGGTATAGGTACCACAAGACTCGCACCACCAGATTCAGGAAGAGTTGCCGATAAGTAGAAATTCTGCCTGTATTCTCTACGCCCTAGGTGCACTGTGATTGGTAAGGGATTGCTTAAGGTGGGATGTGAGTGGAAAGAAAATGTTTGAAAAAATCACTGCTTTAATCATCCCTAATTGACTCATTATGTGGATGGTTTCATAACTCCAAAGGAAATGGCCAATGACAATTTTTCTCAAGCAAAATATTTTAGTAACAATTGGGTCTGGAGCAGTGATTCTCAACGTTCACTTCCCACTCACATCCCACCTTAAGCAATCCCTTACTAATTACAGAGCACAGACGGCATAGGGGTTACTTAAAGTGGAATGTGAGTGGAAAGAAAAAGGTTGAGTACCACTGCACTAAAAAAAAAATGGTATACAAACACACCCATTCCTATCATGGTACCGGAATTCCAGATCGCCCTTTTTACACAGACAGCGTTGCGGCGCTGTTACTGCATCAGTTGATGGAAAAAAGCTGGGACTGGAATGATCCCATCATTCCGTGCCGATGCTTTTTAGATACCAGACGTAGCATAAAAAAGCTGCAAATATCCTGGAATGAAGCAGCTGTGTAAAAGTCTCTTTTTAATTTAAATTTTTAAAATTTAGACTACAACATGGTAACAGCAGAGCCCGTGCCAATTAACCTACAATCCCTTGTTCATTTGGGGGGTGGGGGGAAGGGGAGAGGAAACCGGAGGACCCAGAGGAAATCCACTCAGACACTGGGAGAATATACAAACTCCTTACAGACAGTGCTGGATTCAAACCCAGGTCACTGGCCCTGTAAGAGCTTTGTGCCAAGTGCTAAGCTAACCGGGCTTCCCCATGGTTGCTAATATCATCACGTTATTACAATTTTAAAAATCGATTTGAATGCATACCACATTGTGGCAGAGATCAACATGATGCTCTATTTATTCCTGCTTTGTATTGTAGCAGTAGAACTTGACTAGGATTGCAATATTAAAATTGCCGGAACTAGCCTTGAGCTAGATTTGAATTCCTTCCTTTACTATGCTTCAACAGAACATGACAACATGGCTCAGAGATCTTTGGTGGATTTTCAAATGTTTTTCTTTTGTAGTGACATCCAAAGGAAGAAGAGTACTGATAATGAAGGGCATTAATGGGTCCAAGTTCGGAAAAATAAAAAAAAATAACAAGAGAAAGAGAGAGAGAGAATGTTGAATAATACTGAAATATTCAGTTTTATAATTTTAAGATGAAAAATAGCAGAAAGAATTATTCATAACAGCAATAAGAACGTGTGTTATATTTAGATATGTTTTTATAGCTATATATAGGTACATTGATTTTGTACTTACATTTGAAACAACCAAATATAAAGATATCCAATTGAAATATGGTTTATAAAGAACAACAGGGCTGATCTGGCAGTTCGAATACAGATCAGGTTATTTATTCTTCAGGAAAAATGTCACTCAAAATATTGTTTGTTTTTTCTCATCAGAACAGAAATGGTTCTAAAAGAGAATTTCAATACCAAGGAAGAATTTCAAAGGATAATAACAATTGTGAATTGACAAAGGGGGGAGGTAAAGCTTTAGGAAAACACAAAAAAAAACTGCAAATGCTGGAATCTTGAGCAATTAGTGACAATGTTGGAGGAGCATCCGTGGGTGAAGATGTTCATTCAACACATTGTGTCAAGTCCCTTTAACAATAAAGGGGTCCAACCTGAAACACTTAAGGTTTTTACACAGCTGCTGCATAACGGGAAATTTTCAAAAATTTCCCGCAACGTAGGCTGTGTAAAAAGTTCAGTATGGGGCCCATTCTGAAGTATTTCCTGCAGCAGTCCTAGACATTTTTTGCAGACGGCCTGCAGTCTCAACTGAATTGCAAGCCATCCACCAAAATGGGCAAACTAATACGATGTGCTTGATGACATTTCAGCTCAAGCCCACAGCAGCCGGCATTCCTACTCACCGACTGATATTCACCTTTCCCATTTGCTCACTTTGAAAAAAATATCCCAATTATACAGATTAACATCATTGGATTGACTGGTTTAAGCAAATACAAAGATCAGTTTGATGTGGGGTACAGTGACCTGCATACAGTTATCGACCCTTTATTTAGCATGGATCGTGTCACTTTTTGATCTGCAGAATTTCTCCAGCACTTTTGTGCATTGCTCATCCCCACACCGCGAGGCTAGCAGAGTGTTGCGAATTTCCCTCACTGATCACTGCAACGTCTTTTGGCAGTGCATGGCCAAGCGTAAACCTGAGCAACAGCATGTGCTGCTATGCTTAGTTTGAAACACAACAGCGTAAGCATTGGATTTTCCAAATTCAAGTAACCGACATCCCCATCGGGATCCACCAGTTCCATTTACCCTGGATTTGCTCCCGTTCGCACTTTTCGCCTTCACCTCCTCCCCATTCCAGCGATCTCCTTGCAGGCCTCGTCTCTCCACCTCTCTCACTTTCAAAGGACCATCATCTTTCAGAAAATCCCCAAACCTTCTGTCCACCTCTGTCTATATGCTTCGTATCCCTCCTTCCCACATTAGACTCGTTAAAGGGACATGATTCCAAACGTTGACTGCTCTCGTTGGGTTCTGCCTGGCCCAATGCATCCACACACATTCTAATTTCTTCCTTGTGACGTAGTTCCTCTGACCAGAAAGTTTACGCAAGAAATCCGATTCAAAGAAGAACCAGCCTTCAAAACTGCAGTTTGACAGGGATACATAGCAAACTTGCCAGCAGGCTGAGAACTCAAATGGTCTCGCAGAATCCATTTGAGGTAAAGATATATTACCCCACTCCTCAGAAAGGAAGAGTGTATGCATGAATGGATTTTAGGTGAGTAGAGGGTTGCACAGGTCCAGACCCACCTTCTCGACATCTCCTCCCAGATCCAGTGGCATAATGAGATCCAAGATGGCTGCGGGAAGTTCTGTGGCAGTGAATGGCTAGAGCAAGCTTCAATGCAAGGGATACCCTTTCCACACTTCATGCCATGTGTTTGCTTGATGGCCATTAACCCTATGAGCAGGGTTGTCCACCCTTTGACAGGTCTTGCTTTTCATCCTGTAGGGTGTCTAGCCACCCTCCACCAGGCAAGCCCGTTGGGGGAGCTTGGTTAGTGACTGACCACCCAACCATGCGACAGGTAATGCTGGGTTACATGGTACCAGTAGCACTCAGACGAGTGGCCTGACTTATAAATATATATTACCAACATATCTTCGGAAGGGTTCAGACCCAAAACATTGGTAATATATCTTTACCTCCTGGAAGCTGCAAGACCTCCTCCAGCGTTTGTGTTTTTAATGCAATGCACAATGGACTGAGTCCCAGCCTAGTGTGATGATCACCACCCTCCCACTTTAATCTTCACTTTCCCCATTACTACCACATCACTCCCCCTGGCTCCGGGCCATCCAAGGTTGACTCAATCAGGGGCTATGTCTTGATCAATGTTGACTGATGTCCAGCCTTCGAAATCACTGTGACTCAGGTATATTTGTGTAAACGTCCTTCCTGTGTGAATGGCTACAATATGTGAAAATTACTGTGCGACAGCTCTGTAAAAACCACAATTGACAACATTTTCTCTTTCAGTGCCTCTCAATTCCTTCAAATGAAGGATGTAGCCATGGGCACACATGGGTTTCAGCTCAGCCTACCCATGGATATCATGTGGCCTGCTGAGTTCCTCTAGCATCTTGATGTTTGTAAAAAGGATCCTGAACATGAGGGAGGATACCTGTAGACTTCTTTTTCACTTAGTTTATTTCTGAGATACAATAATTTCAAAGGAACTAGGCATTTAAACACACATATTAACTATATCGGATTCTGTGATTTCTTGGAGCATTACAAGATCAATCAGCTTTGTAAAATTAGAAATACACAGGAGAGGGCAGATGCTGCACCCTTCTGAATGCACTTGCCTCCATCAACTCCAACCTTGTTATCAAATCGGTAGACAAAAGGGATGCCGTAGAGGCCTGGGAAACTGATGGCTGCCTTGAAGAAGCCAGATGATAAACTCCGATATTTTCTGTAACTACCCCTGAACTATGACCTCTCCAACAAACACCAAGCTACTGACTCCTTCGCATCAGGAGATCTCTCCACCATAGCCTCCAACCCGATGATGCCCCCAACCCTAAACTTCCCGCCTCGACCACTTCCTCCCTCATCTCCACACATCTTGATTCTATCCTCTCTCCCCTTGTCCAGTCCTTTACCATTGACATTCAGGATACTTCCCATGCCTTCTACCACTTTGATATCTTATGGTCTTCACTATCTCATCTTTACCATGAAGGTCCAGTCTCTATACACCTCTCTCCCAAACAAGGAAGGTGTCAAATTCCTCCCTGGAACAACATTCTGATCAGTTTCCCTCCACCAACACTTCCATCCGCCTAGCAGAACTTGTTCTTAACCTTAATAATGTCTCCTTTCATTTCCAAATCAAAAATGTAGCCATAGGTCCCAGCTCTGCCTGCCCTTTATGGCTATGTGGAACAGTCTTTGTTCCAAACCTACCCTGGTACCGCCTCCCAATTCTTTGGGGCATTGACGTCTGCATTGGGGCTGTTTCCTAGACTGTGCAGAATTCGTCAATTTCATCAAACTTTGCTATTTAACCTCCACTCTGCTCTGAAATTTACTTGGACCATTTCCGACACATCTTCGCTTTCTAAATCTCTCTGTGTCCTGCTCAGGAGACAAGCTATCTACTAACATTCACCACAAACTCACTGATTCACAGAGCAACCTCAACTACACCTTGCTCCTCTGCCTCTTGTAAGGATCCTACCCCAGCTTTTCTGCCTTCTGCTCTCAAGGGGAGGCTTTCCATTCCAGGATATATAAAATGTCTGCCTTTCTCAAGCAATGTAGCTTCCCCTCTACTGTATTTCCTTGGTGTTTCATTCTTACCTCTTCTCCCTCCAAACAGAAAAGGGTCCTCACCTTTCACTCCATCAGATTCTGGATTCAGCACATCATTCTTTGTCATTTCTGCCAGCTACAACTGGACACACCTACATGTCCTAACCCCTGTCCACCTTCTGTAGGAATCACTCTCTCTGTCTTGGGCCTTCTCCTCTGCCAGACTGAGGCCCAACGCAAACTAGAGGAGCAACACTTCATATTCCACTTAGGCATCCCAATGGCATCAACCTAGAACTTCTGAATCCCCTCTCTCTTCTTCTCTATCCCTATTTTTCCCCTTTTATGTCCATAATCCAACCATTCCCACTTAGCTCTCTACCCATTCTCATCACCCACTCGACCCTATAATGACGTCTCTTTCTCCACCATTTGTTTTTCTTGTCTCTTCCCCTTTGACTGGTGTCTGCATTCCTTTATCCCTGTCCATCATGTCTCATTACCTACTTGGCTTGCCAATCTCTTATGGGGCCCATCTCACCCCTCCCACGCTGCCGTCTTTGCACTGCTTCCGTTCCAACTTCCCGCTGTTTCTGAAGAGTTTTGGCTCAAAACAGCTGAGTTCCTCCAGCAGATTGTGCTTCACTTTGTAAAACTGTTGATATTTATCCATCCACCTGGACAATGCCTCTGCAAATTCATGGTCATCCATTGAGGGCTTGGTAATGTCAGATGCTTGTGGCTCAGCAAGTTCAACAAATTTAACGTGAAGTATGTAATCAAGCCACATCATTTTCGTGTTTCATAATGCCAAATTTGCACATTTCTCCCCAGAATCTTGTTACTTGAATCATTTTAAGAAATGAGCACCTGCTGTGTTGACACATGGAAAACGAATTCTTTGCAGCACATTTAGTGAGCAGTATTAGAAAAAATGTTTTGTTGTGGAAAGAAAATATCTAATGTGCTATTTTTAAAAAAACCTGTTCAAACCACCCACCCATCCAGGCTCCTGCCTCTGCAGATCCTCACCCTGACCACCCGCCCATTCAAATCCCTGATGCCCGGACACCTACCCATCCGAACTCCTGACCATGGATCCTCCCCCAACCTACCTCCCATCCAAGCTACTGACGCCCCGAATGAGGACTTATCAACCTGCCATCCGACCTCCTGATGCCTTGAATGACATAGGTACTTCATAAGGTCAAAAATGATGACCGGTGTAAAAGTCAATCTCCTCATTTTGGCCCAAAAGATTCAATGATTACAATGGCATCCAATCCAAAAGCAATTTTCACAAAACTCATTGATCTTATTTGAATAAATTTAAAAAAAATTTTGACTAGATGCAAAAGACAAACGCAACTTAATAATTCACAAGAGTCACCACAGTACTCCACCCTACTAAAGCTCCACAATCCACTCCAATCAGCCAGCATTCTTCACAATGAAATTCTTTGGCTTGGCTTCGCGGACGAAGATTTATGGAGGGGGTAAAATGTCCACGTCAGCTGCAGGCTCGTTGGTGGCTGACCAGTCCGATGCGGGACAGGCAGACACGGTTGCAGGGGAAAATTGGTGGGTTGGGGTTGGGTGTTGGGTTTTTATATATATAAAGCACTATTCTCTGAAGTATTGTTTTTAATCTTTGAAGTGAATCTATATTTTTAACTTACCATCAACTTTATCATTAAAGGGAGACAATGACGTACCTCACGAGACCTCACAGCCCCCGTCAAATTTGTGCTCCCTGATTCAGAGGCTGTAGTGAGAAGAACATTCAGAAGGAAGAATTATTGGAAAGCCTCCACCCCTGTTGATGTACCTGGTCATGCCTTTAAAACCTGCATGATCTAACTGTGTGGAGTTTATGCAGACATTTTCAACCTCTCACTGCTATGGACTGAAGTGCCCAACTGCTTCAAAAGGATATCCGTTATACCGGTGCCGAAGAAGATCAAGGTGACCTTCCTTAATGACCATTGGCCAACGGCACTTAAGTCTACTGTGATGAAATGCCATTCCTGTGTCGGGAAAGACCTGGACTCACTTCAATTTGATGATCATCACAGAAGCTCAACAGTGGATGCCATCTCATTGTCCCTCCGCTCACTCTGTGTTAATTCACCTGGTCACCTGGATCACCTGAATAACTATGTCAGGCTGTTGTGCATTGACTACAGCTTGGCGTTTAGCACCATTATGCTAGCAAAAGATAATCATGCTTTTGTTACTGGATCCTCATTGGCAGACCCCAATCAGTGTGGATTGGGAGCATTAGCTCCTCTTTATTGACCACCAGCACAGCAGCAATGCAAGGCTTAGCCCCCTGTTCTATTGCCTGTACACCCACGAATACATAGCTGTTTGGCTCGAATATACACTACACATTTGCTGACGACAACCACTGTTGTTGGCTGAATAACAGGAAATGAAGAATCAGCATGAAGGATTAAGAACAAGAAACTGATTGTGTAATGCCAGAAGAAAAATCCTGCTCTCAATTTCTTCAAGACTGAGGATTTTATGGATTTTAAGAAGGGGAGGCCAAAGGACCATACATTTGTTTTCATTGATGGGATGGCATTGGAGAGGTTTAGTTCCTGAGAGTCCACATGTTGGAGGACCTCTCCTGGAGCCAGCACATCAAGGCGGCTGTGAAGAAGGATCACCAATTCCTTTACTTTCTAAGAAGTTTGAGGATATTTGACATTCATTAAATCTGTTAACAATCTTCTTCTGGTGTACTGTGGAAAGTAAACTGACTGGTTAGATCATGTTCTGGTTTGGCAACCTGCTTGCCGAGGAGGGGTTGCAGGCTCCTGGGGAGCGGAGGACTGGTGCAAGGCACCAGAAAATGGGGAGATCACCTCCCATCCGAGAAGGGGAAGCAGAGGAGATGACGAATGGGGCTGGCGTCCACGGCCACGGTCCAGTGAGGGGGCTCTGCGGCTAAAGAATCCACAATGGCAGCAGTTGCAGGCAAATTGAGCCGAGGAACTCATGGAGGCTGATGGGGGAATTGCGCTGGCCTGCAGACTGGCTGAAGGAGTACTAGGTATCGGAACTAGGGGGTGCCGAAGGCGTTGAAGGATTTCTGATCATGTTGGAGGTTCAGATCTGGAGCTCAGGTTGCTAATGGTTTGTTTGGCTAAGGAAGCTGCTGCAGACAAATCTACACAATGGGGTGGGGGGGGGGGGCGGACTCTCCTTTGCTTCTCTTTCACTGACTATAGGAGGCGCTTCAGGCAATTTCAGCCCGTCGCGAATCTGTCTGCCTTACATTAGGCAAAAGCAATTTTGTGTCATATGACACTGTTTTATTACATAATAATAAATTGAATCTTGATCTTCAAAACAAAATGCTACCGAAAGTGGCCCTCCTAGTCAAGTTCAATACTTACAAGCATCGGTCTCCCACCCATTGAAGACATCCATCTGATGCAGTGCCTCACAAAAGCAGCCGGCGTCATAAGTGGCCTACCATCACCCTGGTCATAACTTCTTCTCACTGCTATCTTCATGTATTTACAGTATTATCTCTTCCGCTGTTTTGGCATATTGTGGTAATTTAATATGTATCTTTGTAGTTTGTATATCTACATGGCTCCAGCGAGTAAGAATTTTGAGGCATCAGCAAATTGTACTCGCGTACGTGACAATAACTTCTCATTACTCAATGTATTGCTTAACTAGTTTATTACAATAATATTGATTAATACTTCTGTCTGTTAAAACAGGAATTGCTGCTGGATTCAGTTCCTCAGCAAGGTTCCCAGGTAGGTAGTTTGCAAAATACATATACGTTAAATCAATGTGTTATCTGGGCTATAAAGTTCTTGCATTCCTTATCTAAGATATACTTGCTGCAGGCAAATGCAACAGAAACTCACAAGACGAGTTCGAATTGCACATCTGAGCACACCTATTTAAGTGAATCATCAAATATTTATTGTGTTTGGCTCTATCTAGAATGTTTTAATGTTGCTAAAATTTACATGCGTGGTATTCTAGATGTTAGACTTTATTGTGAATTGAAGATTTCTGCAGAGAACAAATGCAAATCAGTTACTTCCACAGACTTCAAAAAGGAAACGATATCCTCATTAAAGTCTTTCAACTGATCCATCCAAAACTAGAATTACAGAGCAAAGTAAGGAACATATTAAATTTGCTGGTCAAGGTCGCTTAATGTTGAAGCATCAATCATCTCAATTCCAACTGAAAATATATGGATACAAATGTTGGCATAACTCTGTCCTGTGATGTGGTTAGGGTCTAAAGCCAACGCAAATCAAAATGCCAAAAGCTCTTACATGATGTAATATTGACACATGGGTAGAGCCCACTCTGCCAAACAACAGATCTTGAGAGTGAGTCAAACCTCTGAGAACATTGAAAGATCCTTTCAGCATTCAGTAGGATTTGCCTCCTCATCTGTCCAAGCCACTGACGAATGCCCAAGCATCGAACAAAAAAATTAACCTCATTTTTAAAAACTTGAAATTAAAATGGATTTAAATATGTAGAGATACTTTAAGATACCTTTAACATCTTAACTTTCTTTCTCTTTGGGGTCCTTTTTTCAACTTCTTTCAAAATTTGCAGAGTATTAATGTCTGTTCTCTTTTTAAATTATTTTTTAATTACTATTAGTCGTGCACCACTGGTTAGAATAGTTGTTTTTTTTTCTCTCTTTTACTTTTTTCCATTTAATAACATGAACCTTGTTTGTCATTACTTGATATTAATTCATTTAATTATTATTAATTAATTTATTTATTAAAAATTAATTAACTGATTGATTGATTATTATTACTATGTATATACCTTGGCATTATGCATACTCGCCAAGGCAATAGCGCCTTTGGAAGACTACACAAAAGAGTCTGGAAAAACAATCACCTGAAGAAACACACAAAGATCAGCGTGTACAGAGCCGTTGTCATACCCACGCTCCTGTTCGGCTCCAAATCATGGGTCCTCTACCAGCATCACCTACGGCTCCTAGAACGCTTCCATCAGCGCTGTCTCCACTCCATCCTCAACATTCATTGGAATGACTTCATCACCACATCGAAGTACTCGAGCTGGCAGAATCCGCAAGCATCGAATCCACGCTGCTGAAGACCCAACTGCGCTGGGTGGGTAACGTCTCCAGAATGGACCATCGCCTTCCCAAGATCGTGTTAAATGGCGAGCTCTCCACTGGCCACTGAGACAGAGGTGCACCAAAGAAGAGGTACAAGGACTGCTTAAAGAAATCTCTTGGTGCCTGCCACATTGACCACTGCCAGTGGGCTGATCTCGCCTCCAACCGTGCATCTTGGTGCCTCACAGTTCGGCGGGCAGCAACCTCCTTTGAAGAAGACCACAGAGCCCACCTCACTGACAAAAGACAAAGGAGGAAAAACCCAACACCCAACCCCAACCAACCAATTTTCCCTTGCAACCGCTGCAACCGTGCCTGCCTGTCCTGCATCGGACTTGTCAGTCACCAACGTGCCTGCAACAGATGTGGACCTACCCCTCCAAAAATCTTCGTCCGCGAAGCCAAGCCAAAGAAGAAAGAATGCATATTTTAAAACAAATAAGAAAGAAGATACCTTTAACAGCTTTAAAATAATTCAATTGATTAAAAAAAAAGTCAACTAATTTAAGTTATCTGAGGGAGCCCCTCTTATTCCCAATAACATATCATAAATGTTAGATATCGAACCATTATAGAAAGGTTGTTGTAAAACAAAATTCTGAACTTCTTTCTTGGTAGTGGGTTTAGATTTTTTTTAATACTAAAATATTACTGCAAAGCAATTTGTTTGATTGAGAATATGAAATGATACAATTTAAGTGTAATGTATCATTCTGACCTTTAACATGCATCCTTAAGTACTCTAGTTTTTGATCTTAATAAAAATATTGTAAAGAAAAAAAAACGTCAGCTGTCTTAAAAAAAAGGCACACAAACTTCACCGGTGCTCTTTTCCATTTTAATGAACAGATGGGCTGTTTCTGAGCTGAGTCTATTGTGGAGCAGGTTCAGTAGTCCGATTCTCTTTTGTTTCTACAAAAGAAGTGTAACACTTTTCACTCTGTGGCTGGATTAAATGTGGTTTACCACATGAGTGCAGTTAGAGAATTCACAAATCAAAGAGCACCACCAATTTCAGGACAGATGGGAATCTTGAACTTAGTGATCAGGAACAAGACTTGGCTGAAGAGAAGATTTTCTAAATATTTGCCTTGATGAAAAATCATGATTAGTAATGAAAGCAGATTTCAGATTTAATGTCAGAGTATATACAGGACATCATATTCAACCCTGAGATTATTTTTTTCCCGCAGGCGAGGCAGAATTACAATTTTGGTGGTGCAAAAATAAAACCGAATGCAGCGTATACATGTAAACAAATAAAGAACTGTAAACAGATAATGAATGGAAACAAACTGACTTTGCAAAATAGAGATAAATAAATAAATAGAATATACAAATAAGAGTCCTTAAATAAGTTCCTGATTGAGTTTGTGGAGGGGCAGCAGCTGTTCCTGAACCTGGAGGGGCACGTCTTGTGGTACCTAGACCTCCTTCCTGATGGCAGCAGCAAGAACAGAGCATGTGGTGTGGATCCTTGATACTTGCTGCTGCTCTCCAATGGCCACATTCCCTGTAGATGTTCTTGATAATGGGGAGGGTTTTGCCTGAGATGTCATGGGCTGTGTCCACTACCTTTTAGGGGGCTTTAAGCTCAGGGGTCTATACCAGACCGTCATGCAGCTGGTCAGCACACTCTCCACCACACATCTGTAGATATTTGTATTCCATTAGGTCCTTCATTTTATTCTGATCTTTGTTAAGAATGTTGCCGATTCAAATGTGACCACTTTCCTACATTCTCACCAGATTGCTTGAATTCATTTTGACTATATACAGTGTTATTGCTTCTACATATCTCTGGAGTACAGAATTCAAAAACATCACAGCCCTCTGAAGAAAGAAATACCTCTTTATATGGGTAACATCTTATTCGGAAACTACACCAGGCATGGCCAGCCTTTTAATTTTTAATTTAGACAGACAACACAGTAACAGGCTATTTCATTCCAGGAGTCCATGCTGCCCAAAATGGCCTGTTACCATGTTACATATCTAAATTAAAAAGTAAATGGTTGGCCACACCTGCTTACCCCCTAATTTGAGGTAAAACGTCCTCTCAAGCTCTGCGCTAACAGGAAGTGAGGTAGCCTGCTGAGTGCTTCAGCTGGGGAAATGGTGGTTCATCCCAGGGCTCCTGGCAGGATCGTTGCAATCTGCTCCTGGATTGGAAACATTGACTATTTTTTTTAATACAGCGGTCAACACCTTTTCTGCTGGAAAGTACAGATTTATATTCTAAATTTCTTCCAGAAGACCACTTATTTTGAAAGATCTATTCAGGAAAATACATGAAACCATTTTTTTTTCCAAATAATTGGTTAATTCTTGTCATTTATAACCTAAATCTCTGGAAATTTAATTTATTTCCTCAATAAATCCCCCCTCTCCACCCCCTTCCTTCTCCATTCAGAGCCATCCCCTCTCCTCCTGAAGTGCTGGTGTACTCCCCCTCCTTTAACCATCCATTACCTCCTGCTTGTGGGACTGTGCTCTGCCCCTCCCCCCCCCCCCCCACCCCACTATTCTGTTTGGGTGCCTGTCAACATTTTGACTATACCTTGATGAAGGGCTCAAGGCCAAAACATTGGTTTTGTATCTTCATCTTTGCTGCGTAATGTACACAGTTTGACCTACTGAGTTTCTCCAGCATTGTGTTTCTTTACCCCCCTCAATAACTACTGAACCTAAGGTTCAAGAAGATGTTAGTCTCTAACAAAATTTGAATCGGAGGAAGGTCAACGTCACAGGTGTTTCAAATAATTCTTAAAAGTGCTAATTGAGATTTTATTTCATGGCAGCAAAAGACCAGTAAACACCAGCAGTGTAGCCCATTTCTATATAATTACAGACATCTATTCACTATTATATCCTAGTGTTAAACAGTGACAAACCTATGCTTATTTGTGCTGTATTCCACAGCTACACAGTGGAACATCTGTATCATGAAGCCCGGCACCCAAGTTTCTGATCCCATTAGGAAAAAAATTGAGCAATGTTGGCAGTTTCAGTTAGGATATGGTGACATTTCCCAGCAAGCTTTGGGCCAACAACTTGGTATGCTATCCCCATTACGCAAGGGAAGCTAGTAATGCTATCTTTTCAGGATTCCCCTCAGTGCTCTCTGTCACCAATGTGTATTCAATGTTGTAATGGACAACAACTGAAAGGGATTTCACTGCATCAATAAGCATTTGAGAGCAAAGGCAGAAAAGTAGTGCATGGTATCCTGGCAACAGCTATGCTGTCCTCATTCTGTGGCAGCCCACATTAATATTTGCCTATGAGCCGTCGACAACTATGGCTGCTGGCGGATGGGCCTTTTCCCCAGATGACGACAGATTACTTGGATTATTGAAGAAAATTCGATGCGATAGGAGTTATGTGCATTTCAAATGACAATGGCTGATCAAGGATACAGTATTCAGCATGGTCTTTTGCAAGGGAAATTCTACCTATCAATTTGATTTTTTTTTTAAAGAGTGGTGGATGTCATCTACATGGACTTTAGTTCAGCATCTGATGAGGTTCTGCGTAACATGCTGGTCCAGACATTTAAGGCACATCAGATGCTGGGCGAACTTGGAAATTGGATCCAAAATGGGCTTGGTGAAAGGAAGCAAGGGTAGGGGTTGCTTTTTTGATTGGAAGTCTGGTGTTACACAGGGATCAGTGCTCGAACCTTTGCTGTTTGTGATAGATATTAATGATTTGAAGGTGAATTTAAGAGGAATGATTAATAAGTTTGTGGATGACACAAAAATTGATGGTGTTTTGAATAAGGCGACGTTTGGCTAAGACTGTAAGCCAGATGGAAAGTTGGGCAGAGCATTGGCAGATGAAATTTAATCATGAAAATGTGAGATAAAAACAAAATGGGGTAGGACATACACAGCCATTTGAAGTAAATGGTAGGTCATGAAGGAATGTTAATGAACAGAGGGACATTTGGGTTCAAGTCCATAGACCCTAAAAGTGGCAACACAGGTAGACAGGGTTGTAAAGAAGGCCAATGGCAAGCTTGCCTTCATAGGTTGAGTGTAGAATATAAAAGTTGGAATGTAATTTATAGCTTTATAAAACATTGGTAAGACTGCAAGTGGTGTATTGTGTTCAGTTCTGGTCGCTGAACTGCAAGAAAGATGTAGTTGTGCTGGAGAAAACACAAAGGAGATTCATGTGAATGTTACATAGATTTAAATACTTTTGTGATGGGAAGAGATTGGATAGACTAGGCTTGTTTTTCCTGGAGTTGAGAGAGGAATATAAAATTGTAACAGATAGGATAGATTGTTGGAATTTTTTTCAAGACTACAGCTATCAAAAATAAGACAGTTAGATTTAAGGTGAGAGGAATGATTTTTAAAGCTGATTTTAGGGGTAACTTTTTTTTAAAAAAGTGACTGGTATCTGAAACTTGTTGCTACAGCAGGTGATAGAATCAGATATAATCACTATGTTTCTATAGTCACTACAATCACATGACAATAAACTCGACTTGAGCAGGCAAAGTGTCGAATAATACAGCGCTACTGTGGGCAAATGCGATTAGTGTGAATGGGTCAAAAGGATGTGGTCCATTTCTGTTTTGTACAACTGATTTGTGGCCTAAATTTCTGCACTGTAAATCAGAATGCAAATGTGAATGCATGCATGCCTGTGTCATGCCTGGCACCCCAATGTCACCTTCAATTTTGCATTAACCTATCCTGCTCGAGCAAGCACAACAACTATTGTGAAAACTGTCTGTTTGACAAACCTAACATTGGATTACTAATAGCGTGTGAGAACATCAAGGTGTGAATACTTGGCTTGCACTTGTGGTGATATATAATTACACCATTAGGTCACCAGGGGTCATCCAGGTGACCTTGTATATAAAGCAGTCCAGAGCTACTGTCTAGCCTTCCAGGTTTGTCTTGCAGAGAGAAAAGACCTCTTAGTGTACATATTAGTTTATTAAAGCTGTCTTGTACTCACACTGCTGGTGTGGTTATTGTCAGTACAATTTAATAAACTAATACCATAGCTACTAAGATGGAAGCTGCTTCTGCTCCAACACGCGTTCCCGACCACCTGAAGACTCTTCCTGAGGAATGGAATCCGGGGACGACCAGCACACACGTGCATCCGAGGACAGAGATGGCGAAGGACCGCTGTACTGGAATCAACAGGCGCTGCCAACCCTAAACCCCAGTCCAATCAGAAAGGGGCTGCTACAAGCACGGGTGGAAGGATCTCCACGTCGTGCTCCTGATCACCACGTATGTGCAGAATTCCCAACCACTCCAGAGCCAGGGAAAGCAGACACCGCTACCATCACTCCCCCAGCAGCAGTTTCCCCAGTACCACGGAGACCTGACGCTACCGCTGGGGTCCCCCCATAAGCCCACGGCAAACGTTCCAAAGGCAGAGACTCAGCCAATAGCCCCAAGCCCCCAGGTTACTTCTCCAGCAGACACAAGCCCCACAGAGGCTCTACCAGCAGCTCCCAGTACCCCAGAGTCAACCCTTGCTACACCTAGACCCAGAGACCACATGGAGACCAGGAACGACCCCCGGGGTTCCCCAACATTACCTAAGGGACCAGAGACTGTAGCTTAGCCATGTGCTGCAACCATGTGCTGCAACCAGACAGGCTGGAGCTCGACCCCAGAAATCCCGGAGCCGGCACGCACTTTGGCCGCTGGCAGAACATACAACAGGGACAAATGCATCTTTAGCGCCTGGAAGTTGCCAATCCTGGGCTACGTAGTGCAGAATGGGGAAATCAGCCCAGACCCTGCCTGTGTGTACCCTCTCCTAGACCTCCCAGTGCCACAAATGCTGAAAGCAGTATAAAGGTGTTTGGGACTGTTCGCTTACTACGCCCAATGGGTCCCCAACAACGCCGACAGGGCCCGCCCACTTATAAAAGCCTCAGTTTTCCCACTGTGCCCAGCAGCCACCAGAGCATTCAGGGACATTAGGGACCATATTGCTAAAGCTACCATGCGGTCCATAGATGAGTTGATCCCATTTCAAGTAGAAATGGATGCATCCGTTGTGGCTCTGGCAGCCACCCTAAACCAAGACAGACGACCGGTGGCCTTTTTCTCGTGAACCCTACAGGGGTCAGATGTAAAACACTCAGCAGTAAAGATGGAGGCCCTACCCATTGTGGAAGCAGTAAGGCACTGACGACATCTGGCATGCAAACGCTTCATCCTCGTCACGGACCAACGGTCTGTGGCTTTTATGTTCAATAACCAGAACAGGGGGAGAATTAAGAATGACAAAATCCTGCGCTGGCGGATAGAATTGTCTACATTTAACTACGACATTCTATACCGCCCCAGGAGACTCAATGAGCCCCCGGACACGCTATCCAGAGGTACTTGTGCCACTCTTAACCACATGTCCCAGTTGCAGAGCTTGCACAATGGGCCACCCGGGGGTCGCTAGACTGTTTCACTTCATTAAAACCCAAAACCTCCCATTTTCAGTCGAGGAAGTGAGGTCAGTGAAGTGAAGTGAGGTCATGCAAACCGCAATTTTACCGGTCAGACAAAGTCACCCTGATAAAGCTACCAAAAGTTTCGAGTCCCTCAGCCTCGATTTTAAAGGCCTGCTCCCGTCCATAATAGAGATGTCTATTTCCTAAACGTAATAGATGAATATTCCCGTTTCCCCTTCGCAATCCCGTGTTCTGATGCATCAGCAGCCACGGTTATAAAATCCCTCCAACCCATCTTCAGCATATTTGGGTACCCGAACTACATACATACAGCCAAGGGTGCTGCATTCATGAGCGCAGAAGTAAAGCAGTATCTGCACGAGAGAGGGATTGTTACCAGCCGCACTACGTTACAACCCAGGGGGAATGGGCGTCGAAAGGGAAAATGCCACTATCTGGAAAACGGTCCTCTTGACCTTAAAAGCAAAATGCCTGCCAGTTACTAGATGGCAAGAAGTGTTGCCAGAGGCCCTACACTCTTTGTTGTGTACTGTCACTAACATGACCCCACATGACTGTATCTTTTCTTTCACAAGGAAAGCCACGTCGGGCACAGTGCTGGCTAAATGGATGATGACAACGGGACCTGTTCTCCTCCAGAAGCACTGCAGACCCCACAAAGTGGACCCACTGGTGGATCAAGTGGAGTTGAGGCACGCAAGCCCTCAGTATGCCTTCGTCACATTCCCAGATGGAATAGAAGACTTGGTGGCCACCAGGGATATTGCGCCGGCTGGATGCGTGAGCAACGTGGAGGAAACACAGATGTCTACGGATCAACAAGGAGCACAGCAGCTGTCACTAGAACAGTCGTCCATCGAGTCACCGCAGAGGACTATACAATCCACCCCGGAAATCAGGACCCTGGGTACGCCCGCCCCACAAAATATCACCACCCTAGACTCCGTGGCAGGACTTAATCCCATACAAGAGGATCTCCAGCCCACACGGCCACATGACCAACTAGTACTTCCCACCCCTACACCTCCACCAAGAAAGGCCGAAAGGCAGACTGCACTCCCCACCCCTATACCACTACTGAGGAGGTCCAGAAGGCAACAGAAGCCATGAAAAATTGTGGATGTATGAACTTACAAACAAGGGAAGGAGGATGGGGGGGGGTGGGGAATATCAATTCTTTAAGGGGGGCGTGAATGTGGTGATATGTAATTACACCACTAGGTCACCAGGGGTCATCCCGGTGACCTTGTATATAAAGCAGACCAGACCTACAGTCTAGCTTTCTTGCAGAGAGACAAGACCTCTTAGTGTACATATTAGTTTATTAAAGCTGTCTTATACTCGCACTGCTGGTGTGGTTATTGTCAGTACAACACTAATAGAGATTATTGGTAGGTTGTAGAAAATAGGGCATTGAGCAGTGTAGTGGCAGAACTTGCCACAAAGTTACATAACCTGACTTTGATCACTCATGCAGTCACTCAACGTCTTGCAGATTGTCCTTGGAGTCTGACACTTAGCATGAACCATTTGCAGCTGTTTTGCAGAATTCATCCAGGGGTCTTCTGTTCCCTTGCAAATTGATCACTTTTTCTTTCTTTTGACCCTGTTCCAACAAGATGTCCAGCAGCAGAAAATCTTGGAGCACTCTCTCACTTCACTGCAACATTTTTTTTTCATTTTCTTCTTGGTTACTATGTTCCAGAAACATCTCCAGGAATATATGAAGTCACAAGGCACAACACTTTTAAGAGGAACTAGTTCTTAAACAGCAGATTTTGCACTAGCTGCATGCAGACCAATAGCTAACTCAATGGATCTTTTATGATGCAGCCATGAAATTAATAATTAATAAATTAAAGGTTGTGGAAAACAGGTGGATAAGTGAAACTCTATTAATGGGTATGTCTTTTGCAACAAGTTCGACAAGTTGGATGGCTCCATTTTTGTAAACAACAATCCCTCTTGGACACTCCCCAAAGCTTTTGCTGAGGTCCCAACAAGTTTAGCATGAGCAGAGCTCCAGTATTTTAAATAAGATCTGTTTTAAAGTGTTTGTATGGACCTATTCTAACAAACCTTTCCCAAATTATCTCCCACAAACCTACACCTAAACCTATATTTAACAATCAACAATTATACCAAATACAGAACATCAAGAGAACCCCCCCACCCCCCCAATCCCTTTTAAACAGAGAAAGGACAAAGAAGAAAGAAAAAAAAAATCATCCCAATGTCAGTGCGCACAGTAAAACATATGGAGACATGATAATACCACAGTGATAAAATCTTCACTGAGGTCTACTGGCCAGCCAGTAGTGATTGTAACCCTGTACTGCGACCAGTGAGGTACCTATATGCTCTAAATAAGGCTGCCAGATCTTTAGGAAGGTATTGTATCCCTTCCTGAGATTGTTTGTGACCTTTTCAAGTGGGGTGCAGCTATTCATCTATTCAGCAAAGACCATGGGTAGATAGGAACAGGACCGATGCCAGACTATTTTGCACCCAAGGCAAGGCCAACTACTTGCTCCCCCCAAAAAAACTGCCAACTTCGATTTTAAAAACAGATGTTTTATAGAAACAAAGAAAAGCACAAAACTTGAAACTGCTAAATTTATTTTAAATTGCAAGAATAAATAATACATCAATCTTTGATTATTTCTCGCAATTAGCAAAACATGTTAACAGAAAAATAAATGAGGAAGGCAGGTGATGCCTTTAAAATGAAATGAAGAGAGTGGGAAGAGACTTGATTTGAGCAGAAACTTTGCTGCCAAGCATTTGGGCTGAATACCCCTCTCATTGTAGGAAGTTCAATGTAATTCAATAAAGCTAGAAGGTATACAACACTGAGTCTAGACCCAGAACCCTGGCTTATCTTTTACACTGAAAATAGATGCTATATTATGAATTAAAGGAGTTGAGGCAGTTCTTAGAATAATACCTCATGGAACCATCCACCCCAGGGGGTGGGGGGAGGGGTGGGTGGGGGGAGGGGTGGGTGGGTGGGGGAGAGTGGGGACCAGGGAGGGGGGATCATGGAAGGATGGTGGGGACCAGGAGAGAAGTGAAGGGGGAAGCAGAGACCAGGGGGGAGGGAGAAGCGAGGGGGCAATGAGGAAGGGAGAGTGGGGACCAGGGAGGGGGAAGGGAGAGTGGGGACCAGGGAGGAGACTGGGAAGGGGAGGGGTAAATGGGAACAGAGGAGAGGGAATAAAACAGGGACGGGGGGGGGGGGGGGGGGAAAGCATGGACTAAGGAGGGGAGGGAAGCAGAGGCCGGGGATAGGGGCAGGGAGAGAGAGAATGATGCACTGGGCTCCAGCAACCCAGCACTTTGCACTCACACACTGCCCCCTCCCTTTGTGGGGCTGCCATCCCATTGCCTTCCCTGAGTCCCTCACTCACCTGACATCCCCTCAATCACCCTGATCTCAGCTTTTTGGTTGGGGCATTCTATGAACACTGCCTGGGCTGAAGAGTGGAGTACGCATGCATCCCAGTCCGAGTAGCAATTTCAAACCAGAGTCAGTCTCCAGCAGTGAGACAGTAGCGAGGGTATAGAGCATGGAGAGGGAGGGAGTCAATTGACCCCAGAAACACTGAACTGCTATACTTACACCCAATGCGGAAACCTACGGACCCTGGGATGCCTCAAAGTCAAAAGCCACACTGTCCAGGCTAAAACCTGATGTCTATGCCCCTTAGAGGTCTGCGCTCTAGGCAGCTGCCTAGTTCGCCTAATGGTATCGCCGGGCCTGGATGGGAGTCACAGTTTCTTGTTACTGATATGCACTTCCTGGCCACACTGAAGGCAATTTCTGTATAAAATGAAGCTTTTAAAAATAAAGCTGCACAATTTTTTGTTAAAAAATTGCAATTAGTTAAATAGTCAAATTAAAATATTAAACAAAACTAAAATAATTAAAATACTTTGATGAGGGATACAAGTTCAGAGAGTCTGAGAAGCAACAAGTCTGAACACAATTCGATCACAGCAAAGACTTTTTACCTCCAGGGAGAGTCGCCACAGGGGTCATGGGTTCATGTACAATCAGGCAAGCCACTCGCAATACACTCACATTCGACAAAATCAGCAAAGAGTACTAGCTACTAATCGAAGACAATTAAATACAGTGAAAAGTGTTACAAGCCCAGAATACCCCAAAACCCAGCCGCAATATACATTCACCAAGACAAATGGTTACTTAAACAGAAGTTGCTTTTAATTATCTTTAAACATGAAACCAGGATCAAACTTTAACTTTACCCCCTTCTAATTCTAAGTACACATGTATGTAACATGTACATGTTCAGGCAAGTTTCATAGTCCAATCATTCACTTCTCACTTCTCCAAGTTCACCAGTATCAGGCAATTTTCATACTATGCACAGAATTTAACATTTATGAATTTTAACGAGGCTCTGGAGCTTAAAGGGTAAATGGTTACCACTCAGGAAGGTTCTTGTCGGTTTTTAGAGAGAGATTTCTTATTCCTGGACACAAACTGATCCCTTTTAATCAGCCACATCAGTGTTTTGCCGAAGAAACTTGCCCCATCAGGGTTTTCCAGATGAGAAACTCTTTCTTTCAGGTCATCACAGAGTTCCTTTTTGTTTCCCTTATTTTAATTGAAATATTAGGCAGCCAGCTCTCCTCTTGTATGGACCACAAGGACTTTGACCAGGCTGAACTAAACACTCATAACCAAAATGGGATTTTTCCACAAGCTTTCCAGTTTGACCTGTTCCAGTCCCTGCTGCTGACTGAAAAACTGCAGCTCGAGCACTGTCTCTCTCTCTCTGAGAAAAGCCTGTTTGACCCTCTCTGCTTGCAAAACCACATGACCCTCTTAGAACAGCAAACTGCACTCAGACAGCCTGCAGCTCCTAACCGAATCTCCTTTCATCTGTTGCTTTTCAAAACAACAATCCATTAGTGAAGTCCCTTGGGCACTCCCCAAAGCATTTGCAAAGGTATTCGGAGCTGCCTGTCTAACTTGAGCAGAGCTACAGTATTTTAAATGAGATCTCTTTTGAAATGTTTGAATGTGACCTAAACTAAAAAAAACTGCCACACTTTATCTCCTAAAATCATAACTATGTACAATATAAAACACAACATATTCTGTCACTAAAGACACAACATACAGTACCTGTCATATCTCAATCTAGTGCAGGCACGGTACGATGATTACTTAGGAAACTTACAGTGATCATTGCAAAACAGGCATAATAGTGATTCCAGGCACGCACCTCGATAAGCCCCCACCCCTTTACCAACACACACCTTGCAAGTGACTCTCCAGTGTCGGCCACAGCTCACAACCTCGAGTGGAGCTCAGGTTCTTTCCAATGGGAAGAGACCCAGCTGTTCCATGTGTTGGACTTTATGCAACAACTGGCTGAAGGGGCCGGCTCACGTATGTCGAAATTAGAGCCAGTGGTGAGCTGTATGCATATTCATGGGAGCCAATCACAAGGCATGTGTTCACCTGTGGGAGGGCTTGACGTGGATTGGCAGGTGTGGTGTCCTTAGAATAGGTTCCTTCTAGAAGTGACACATGTCCCTCCATCGCACAAATACCAAATTTCTCTTTATACCTTCCTTCCCGGCAACCTTACATCTTCAACACTACAATAACTCATCATCCCCATGGGTTAAAAGATAGCTACCATCATCTCAGTACAAAGAGGGCGACAGCAACACGCCTCAGTGACTTCCTACGGCACTAACCTCCACGATTATGAAATGCTTCAAGTGTCTGATGATGGAACACATCAAAGCAAACTTCCGAGATGCTGAATCCATTTCAATTCGCTTACGGAAGAAACCGTTCCACTGATGATGCAATAGCCTTGTCCTGAGAACGCCAGGCTGCTGCTCATCGACTTCACCTCAGCATTTAATACGATCATTCCCCAGAGGCTCATGGAGAAGCTGGAACTCCACACCCCTCTCTGTAACAGAAAGGCTACAGTCTGCCTGGGTCGGCAGCATTGTCATGCTGAGCCCAGGCACACCACAGGGCTGTGTGCTCAGCCCGCTCGTGTTCACACTATTGACCCATGACTGCACTACCAGATCCAGCTGGATCCAGTATCATCATTTGCACTTAGATGGCCTCATCAGCAATAACTATGACACACACTAAAGGGAAGGGGTGGAAAATATCGTGATATGTTGTGTGAATAACAACCCGAGGCTCAGCATGGACAAGGACTTGCTCATGGTCTTCAGGAGGATCAGGAAAGAAGAACCCTCCACTACACATCAATAACTCTGTAGTGGAGAGTGCAGAGCATCAAATTCCTTGGAGTCTACGTAACAAGTGACCTATCGTGGACCTACACCTCCTCACTTGTCAAGGAGGCACAACAGCGCCTGCACTTCCTGAGAAGACTGAAGCGGGCAAGGTCACCGACCACTATCATGTCAACCTTCTTCAGGAGCTCTTTTGAGAGCACTTTGGCCAGCTGCATCTCAGTGTGATACGGTTTCTGTAGAGAATTGGAGTGGAGGTCAATAGACAGGCAGAGAGGTGAAATGGGGTCTCCCTCCCCCACCCCACTATTCAAAGGGATCTACCATTGTCTCAAGAGGGCGTGCAAAATCGTTGAGGACCCACCGCCTCTTTCAACGACTCCCATCAGGAAGGAGTCTTAGAATGAGCACGAGGTTGAGAAACAGGTTCTTCCCACCTCCAGTGAGAATGCTGCACGACCAAAGGAACTGCTTGCCTAACTATCCAATACTTGCTAAATAATAGATATTCATTTCTGTGTATGCATTTTTGTCCATCTGTGTATTATGTCTGGTAGTGGACCCGCAAGTCTTGCACCAAAGACAAGAGAATGTCGTTTCATTGGGTTGTACTTGTGCCACGGGATGAGAAGGCAGCTCAGCAGGATCAGGCCTAGCCAGTACTTGGAGGGGGGACCGCGAGGACAGCAGGTTTCTGTGAGGGACATTGGCCAAAGTGGCAAATCTCGGTCTGCCTGACGGTAGAGCAAAGGTAACGAATTTCATGCATCGTACATTCTAAATACATAACAAACGAACGCATTGAAACGATTGCGCCTCCACTATACGCACCTCCATGCTGGACGGTCAGCTGCTGAAGACTTTCGGACAACTTCGGGACAAGGGTCTGAGCCTCACTGACACCTCCCGTCTTATAATTGCTCCGAGGAGAAGGGGCAGGCAGGGCAGTCCAGAGGAATGGACAGTCTGTGAGAAGGGGCAAGAGGTGGATCTCATGGAGAACATTGGAAGAAAGATCCAAATAAAAAAAATTCTTGAGCTCAGCTTTAGTTCTATGGACTTTTTTTTTATTTGGAAACTCTTCACTCGGGGAGTCGGGGGTCCAAAGATACGCTTGGACTCAGCTGAGGGTGAAGCTGATTCCAAACCAGTCTCCTGCTGGTTAGATGATGGATACTTCTTGCAAACAACCTGGGAAAGACTGCCAGTGGATCTCCACCCCCATTCACAGTCCACCTTAAGCTATCCCCTGCATCCTATGGATAGGGAGAACAGCCACGTGAGTGGGGGACCCCAGGTTCTCCCCGAATAAACGCCCTTCAAGCAGGTGTTTCCAAATGTAGCGCGGCATACATTGTTACCGAATCAAAGCAAGCCCCCCCGACCCGCCGTGGATGTTACGTGCTGGCAAGGTTCTAGTGGGATTGTACCATTTCCAGCCTGTTTAAAACACAGTCGCCTTTGCAGGGGTCGGAGCCTCTGCGACTCTCGGGGGGCTTCAACAAAGCAGGTCGGTGGATCGAGGGTCCGACACGACGCCGTGCCCAGGTCCGCCCATTTCCGATGCATTGGCGCAGCAACAGCAGACCCGAGCCACCAGAAACCAGTTCCCTGCGGCTCCACGTACTCGGTCTGGGCTTGTTCCTCGGTTCAGGCCAGCCCCCGATGTGTCCGGGGCGACAGGATTCAGCGGACGCCGCTTACCTTGCATTCGCTGCGGAGGGAGCCCGGGAGGCGAGCGTGAGCCTGCAGTGAGGCTCGGCGGTGCCTGTGAACGATGAAGCTCCCACAGTCACTCGCTGCACAAATTCATCCAGCTGTCAAATTCGGATCTGGAGCGGAGGGACCAATGACAGCTCGGGCCCGCGCTGACTGACAAACAGCTCCCTGGCACTTTGTCCTCTCCACCAAATCCTTATTTTGGCTTGGCTGCTCGCTTGCAGGCAGAAAAGCATTCAATCCAGCTTGGATCGGTAGTGGGGGGTGGGGGGGGGGGGGGGAGTCTGAGGGAAGGGGTGTCACAGTGTGGAGAAACAACAGTGGACCAGACCATGCCTAACCTTCCCGGAGTAGAACAGACCCTTCAGGAATATCGTGAACGACCTGGTCCTAACTTGCCCCTCTCCTGAGGCTGCCATGACCTTACTTATCAGGGGTGCAGCTCTCTCTTTGACCTTTCATGCACTATTTTTACTTATTTTTTGGTCTGGCGGATTATATAAATGCTTACACGGTGATGCTGCCACACAATAATGAATTTTGTGACTTGTTCATGAGAATAAAATCTGATTCTGCCCCAAGGAGATCCCAAGGTGAGGCTGTTGCCTCCATGGTGCCAAGGGTCAAGGATGGCTCAGAGCAGTTGCAGAACATCCTCAAGCAGGAAGGTGAGCAGCCAGGGATCTTTGCTACCAGTGACATAGGTAGGAAAGGAGCTGAGGTCCTGTAGAGGCAATGTAGGGAATTGTGGGGGGAGGGTAGGTTAAAAAGCAGGACCCCAGGAGTTTGAATCTCATGGGCTTGTGAGGATAAAAATAGAGATGAGTAAGGGTGCAAGAGGAAGGGATTCAGGTTGTTGGGCCATTAGGATCTAGGGCAGAACTTATTTCATATTTATTATTATCATACAATAAGGACCACTGGATAAAACAGCATTCTTTAGTCTTTAGTGTAAAGACATACAAAATAAAAGCACACATATTTTCAAGCAATTTATATGCAGTACATATATAAATATAAACAAATATTGTTAAATAAATAGTGGAGTCTCAGAAGGATTGTATGAGTAGTTCATCTGTCATTTGGCATTCTCACTGCTCATTTCTCAACCTGGTGGTGTTGGCTCTGATACTGCTGTATCTCCTTCCTGAAGGGAGAAGGTGGAAGATGATGTATGTGGGGTGGTAGGGTCCATCACGATTTTTAGAGCCCACTTCAGGCAATGATGCCAGTCAATTGGGGGTGGTGGGGGGGGGGGGGTGGGAGACTCTAGTGATCCTCTCTGTCGCTCTTATGGTCTTGTGGATTGACTTCGAATCTAATGCTCTACAGCTGTAGTTTTCAAACTCACATTCCACCTTAGGTAATCCCTATGCCACAAGTTCTCTATGATTGGTAAGGGATTGGCTTCAGGTGGTATGTGAGTGGGAAGGGAAGGGTGAGAATCACTGCTCTAGACCCAATAGTTACTGAAATATTTTGCTTGAGACAAAATGTCATTGGCCCATTTCGTTTGGAGTTATGAAACCGTGCACATAACAAGTCAATTAGGTATGATTAAAACAGTGATTTCAAAATTTTTCTTTCCACTCACATACCACCTGAAGCAATCCCTTACCAATCACAGCGTACTTATGGGCACAGGGATTGCTTAAGGCAGAATGTGAGTTTAAGGGGGCAGTTTGAAAACCACTGTTCTACACCAACCATACCACACTGTGATACATCCGGCTATGGCACTCTCATTAGAGCTCCTGTAGAAAGTCGACACGATGGTGGCTGGTAGCCTCGCCCAGCTCAGCCTTCTCAGTGCTTCCTGACAAGGGTGGGGGGGGGGGGAAAGATGTGTGTCCACGATAGGTCACTGGTTAAGTAGACTTCAAGGAATTTGGTGCTCTCTACTACAAAATTATTGACGTGTAATGGAGGCTGCTCGTCCCTAGTCCTGAAATCCACAATTGTCATTCACATTTCTTGCACCATAACACAAAATTTTCCACCTATTCTCTGTGGTGCAACTCATCTTTGTAGCTGCTGAGGCCAACTATTGTGTGTTATCTGCAAACTGTGTCAAGTACTCAGTATGATGGTACTTGGTGTTATGCTACCAGAAGCAACCTGTACAAGAGGAACGGGTTGCACCTGAACTAAATTGGGTTGGGAAGATTTCCTAGTACTACTTAGGAGCAATTAGCCTAGTCTGGCAGGGGTTAGGATTCAAAAGTGTGTGGCAGATGAAAAAATTGAAGCAGATTTTAAAATTAAAGCAAATAATTAAGTAGACAGGGCAGGAGGAGGAAGAGAGCAAGGAAAGTGTTATAAACTAAACTACATTTATTTTAAGTATAAGGAAGAATGGCAGATCCCAGGCCATGGATAGGAGCATCGGACTGGGATATTCTAGTAATTATGGATTGGTAACACATTGTTCTGAGGTACAGATGTTAAAATCACGATGGAGGTGTGGGCAAGAGAGTGTTGCATGTTTGAATCAGGAGAACATAATGGCAATATTTAGAAAGGATATTTTTGGTAGACCTTTTTTGAAGCTCAATCGGTGAAACTTAGAAATCTAAAGGGGATGATTGATAGAATTGTATACAGGCACGACAATATTCAATAGGAGATTGTAGATCACTGTAAGGATATTAGGGTTGGAATAGCAGGTGTGAGGGGGAAAATTTGATAAGTGTGCCAGGAAAGTTTCCTCATTCAAAATTCAGATGACCCTACTCAAGAAAGGCCAACACTTGACTTCCAAATGGAAAGTGAGGCAGAGTAAGTGAGGCAGTGGGGGGAGGGGGGTGTCATTTGGACCACTGACCATATATAATTCAATTTGTTTTAAAATAGTTATGGATAAATATAAAGTTAAAGTCCTAAATTGGAGCAAGATTAACTTTGATCTTAGATAATAATTTGCAAAGGTTGACTGGAAGAGGCTGTTGGGAGAGTTCAAGGACAACATGTTCTTGAACTAAAGCTCAGTGATGGGAAAATTACTAAGAGACAGAAAAGGCAAGGGCTTATTAGGGAATAGTCAGTAAGTAATTGTGTGTGGGAAATCATGTCTCATATATTAAATTTTTTTGAAGATGTAACCAAGAGGATTGATGAGGGAAAGGTAGTAGATGTAGTTTACATGGACTTGAACAAGATTTTGATAAGGTCATGGGTAGGCTAGCCCAGAGGTTGTATCACAAGGGATCCAGGTGAGCTAGCTAACTGGATACAAAATTGGCTTGTGAAAGGAGTCAGATGGTGGTAATGGACAGTTGTTTTGCATATTTTAATTTTTTTTTAAATGTAGATGTACCGCTACACCTAGGAGTCTGTTCTATCCAATTTACACCCCATTAACCTACACCTCAATACGTTTTTGAAGGGTGGGAGGAAACCGGAGCCCCCAGAGAAAACCCACTCAGATACGGGGAGAACGTATAAACTCCTTACAGAGAGCGCGGGATTTGAACCCAGGTCTGGTCCTGATTGCTGGTACTGTATAGGCCTTGCGCCAACCACCCTCACCAACCATGACACCCTATTGGAGGCCTGTGAGCAGTGGTGTGCGGCAGGGAGCAGTGCTGGGTTATTCATAACCTATATTAATGATTTGGATGGGAATACATTTGGCATGGATACTATGTTTGCAGTTGACACTAAAATTGGGGGTGGAGAGCACAGTGAAGGTTATCTGAGATTGCAATAAGATTTAGATCAACTGGGAAATGGAAAATTTAACTTGCAAAAGTGCAATGTGTTGTATTTTTGAAATTTAAACCAGGGCAGAACTAACACAGTGAAGAAGGCATTTGGCATGCTTGCCTTCATTGAGCACAACTGTACAAGACATTGGAAGAATTGTTTGGAGTTCCGGCCACCTTGCTATAGGAAGGATAGCATTAAGCTGAAAAAGTTGTCGAAAATATTCACAAGGATGTCACAGGAATTGGAGGGTTTGAATGATAAGGAGAGGCTGGTTAGGCTTGCCTTTTTTTTCCCAGGAGCGTAGATGTGACCAAATAGAGGTATAAAACTCATGAGCAGCACAGATACAATGAATGGGCACAGAGCCTTTCCCTAGATAGGGGAGTCTAAAACTAGAGGGCATAGATTTAAGGTGACAGGGAAAAAGATTTAAATGGTGTCCTGAGGGGTAACTTTTTCACAAAGAGGGTGAACCAGCTGCTAGACAAAGTGGTAAAAGCAGGTACAATTACTATGGTTAAGACATTTAATAAAATAAATGGATAGGAAGGTTTGGATGGATATAGGCCAACAGCAGGAAAATGGTACCAACTCGAGTAGACAACATGATGGGCATGAATGAGTTGGGGGAAGGACCTGTTTCTGCTTATGTGTCTCTATCACTTTAAGTATTCATCTCTTCCTTAAAAATGATCAAAGACTGATTTCACTATTTGAGGAAGAGGACTGTAAAGAATTACAGTCTTCTGAAAGAAAATAATAAATCACCGCATCCTTCTTAAATGGTTTCTTATTTCTGAAAAGTAATCCCTTCTTCTAGAATTATCCCACAAAAACAAACATCTTTTCTAAACCCAGCTGATCATGACCTTTCAAGGTTTCCACATTTTTAACAACTCATACAAAAGATCGTCATATTACTGTGAGTATTCACATACACTTATTTCCTACAAAGATATCACACAGACTGTGGCTGATAGAAAACTGTCAACAAATATTGAATAAAACATCTGGTTGAGGGTCTATCTTGGGTTTTAGGGACATTCATAAGGCACCAAACACTGAATTGTCCCCACATCAATATTGCAAACTGTTCATCCAAATAGAAATGTTGTTAACCAATCATTCTTAGAAAGTGTGATCAATAGTGAGTTACGTTAATTTTTTATAAAACAATATGCAAGTCATTTTGTTGTGTTGTTAAACTAGAGATCACCAAGGTTCAAGGATTTCTGAATTAATTGAATTTATATAATTACTACAAGATTATCTCTGTTACTTATTTCAAACAATGTGCTGCAATATTCCATGAAAGATTATACACGGTTCATATCAAGATGGGGCATTATATGGACTTTGCATTGTCGACAGGGTGCAAAGTCAAACATTTGGGAAGAGTAGGAGTTTGAAGTGGGGGAAGGGGGTGAACAGTTCTGGTTTTATCTCTGATATGTGTTTAGCTATCCACACAAGCTTGAGGAGGTAGGTATATATTTTATAATCATATGATTTAAATTAAGTACCTGACTTAAAAACCAATACATAGAAATAGTGAATAAAGGTTGAAAGATGGAAGAGAATGATTTTGCCTCCACTAAAGTACGTTACACTCAGGAACCAGCATAAGACACATCTTAGAGACAACTCCCATCTTAAATATCCATAACTCACAGTTATTTGTGATGGCAAATGGAGCCACTCAAAGAAGAGAAAAGCAAACGTGAACAATTTGGCCAGACCTTGATCATACCCCCTGGATCATTATAATTATTGGAGAGAATGGACAAAGCAGCTGAGACTGAAGGAAAGGATCCACAGAACATGAACCTATTCAACTGATGTGACATTTTTGCTTTCTGTGAGGATAAGATTAAAAACTGTGGAAAGAGAAATAATGTTTCAAAACTACAAGAAAAAGTTAGAAATCAAACATTTTTAACTTGCAAAAAATGGGGTAGAGTGGAGAAAAGAGGAGGAGTGCTTGTGCCATGGTGGAAACCAATAAAGACTGAATAGCTCAACCAGTGGTGTTGCTAGGCACTTGTTAAATTAAAGGCGAAGATCTAAACAGAAAGAGACGAATAAAAACCAAGGGGGGTGGGGGGGGGGGGGACACAGACAAAAATACTCATTCTGTAAGATACATACCGAAGAAGCAAAACATTATACAAATGACGGAAATCTGAATTAAAAGCAGCAATAGTTGGAAATAGCAGTTCAGGCAGCACCCAAGGAGAAAAATAGAGTTAACATTTCAGACTGATGACATTTTATAAAAACTGGCCAGTTCTGTGAAAGAAAGATTGTTAAAGCGGGTTTTCTCCAATTCTTGAGTTCGTTGCCAGGTCTTGAGGACTGGATCGTGCCAGTTTGGTAATGTTTCTTGAGATTACATCGGAATTCATCTCAGTTAGGCAAGAGGACAAAGGCAGATAGATCAGAGCTAGGGTGAAATTGCTGTTTATGTCCTGAATGACGCTGTCTGACTTCCTGACTCCGGCATTTGGTAACCCTGTCTGAGGTGCATAATTCTGACGAGACACCACCCTCTCTGAGATGAAATTATTTTGAAACTCTGCTCCATTGTTCTAAAGATCCTGACAAAGTGAAACATTCTCTCTACATCCATCCTGCCAATCTCCCTCAGAATCTTAAATGCCCCAATATTTATCCTTCCTTCTAAATTCAATGAATACAGGCTCAGCCTGTTCAATCCATCTTCATATGTCAATCCCTTCAACCCAGAAATCAACCTCATAAACCTTTCTGCACCAACTCCAATGCAACTGTATCATTCCTTAGAAATGGAACTAAAACTTTACATAGTTCTCAACATATCAAATCAGAATTCAGTGGATGATGGAATGTGAAAGAGAGAAACAATTAATATTTCAGATCAGATCAATGACCTTCTAGCAGCGGGTGGCACGGTTACCGTGGAGGTTAGCTCAAGGGTGTTATCCTCAGTTCGAACCCCTTGGTGTCCATAAGGAGTTTGTACGTTCTTCCAGTCTCCATATGGGTTTCCTCCAGGTGCTCTAGTTTTCGCCCACCATTCAAAAAAGTTTTGGGGGTTGTAGGTCAATTGGGTGTAATTGGGGCAGCACGGGCTCGTGGGCCGAAAGGGCAAATGTCCAAATTTTTTTTTTAAATGGAGGAATATCAATGGTTGTTAATTATTCAGTCTTTGAGAAGCCATTCAATGAAATCCAACACAAATTTCTAGAAAGTGATGTTAATATACTGAATAAGCTTAATAATGAAAACTGAGACAAATTGATTTTGAGTTAGGTATATGGTGAAAAGCAATGGACAAATGATTTAAAGATACTTAGGGCGCCCATTAAATGGCATGGAGAGGAAGATGTTAGCCATTTTTTCTAGAATAAAAATTTGGGAGATGCTACAGCTCTACAAAACCTAAGGGACGTCTATAATTATTTATGAAGGAGAAATCTTTCATGAGATTCAGCTGAGTTCATTTTGTCACTGCAACCACTGACCTTTTCAAAAGCCACATGGAACAGAACTTATAGTGGTGAAAACAGTGTTTCACTCTGCTTGCAACAATTGGTTAGAGTCGTTGTATTCTCATGAATCCTGGTTTTTTTTCCCTTGTGGCAGTTTTCAATTTCTGCAGAAAGGGGGTTTCCCCAAGAGAAGGGTCAAAATAAACACGTCTTTTCTCATATGCCAGCTTGCTCAAATTTTTATGTCTTCGACAGATGTCTCTCCTCTGGCCGTGAGGAGTATTGGAAGAACATGGGGAATAAGATCTATGAAATAACAATCAATTTTCCTCAGAGGTCATATGTAATTACTGAATGAATAACATGGCAGTTTGGCATGGATCAAATTAGTTCACCATCATGTGCTGGTTTGCATTGAAGGTATAATTTAACTGAGAAGGAACGCATAACCTCAAGCAGCAATCAGGACTTCACTCAGGCACATTAACCTGACACGAATAATATTAGTAATCTTGCTAGCTGAGGCATGGCAGGTTACTGTAGCAATGTCAGCAATCGTGACAACATCATGACCATCTCCACATAATGCAGAATATTATTTTCCATGAAAGAAGACTCAGCTTAATAATGATAGCATCTTGCAAATCATTTTTTGAAAAACAACATCAGATGATACCCATTTGGAAGATTACTACACGACAGAAGAGAGGCAAGTTCCTAAGTGGGAGATATCTGTTCTGGCTCTGTCAGGAAGATCACATCATTTGGATTCCCTTAATGCACAAACTATTCCAAGCTGACTTGGGAAAATATTACCAGGTGGACAGGGGAAATGATCCAAGGATGTTCTCACAGCCTCTTTACTCAAGATTCCAGTCCAACAAATTGGTCAGGATGTTCAAGGAACAACTGGAACGGCACTAAGAAACTCTAGACCATTTTCTAGGAAGCAAGCAGAAGCCCTATGAAAATGCACTAGTTCTCAAACTACCCATCTGACCGACCCATAAAGTACCTGCTGCCTCACCCATGGCAGTGAATGGGGTCTCCAGATTTGTGACTTAGCCACAACCCATGGAACTCAAGTGAAAAGAAATTGTACTTCTTTCCAAGAGATTACACTGAACAACGAATATTTCGCTTCCTGAAAGCTTCTGGGTGTATTTATGGATTTTGAGCTGCTGATCATTAAAATTACCATAACATTTTCCTATTATGTACTATTTATTAGATATAACCCATTAAAAAAAAAAATTCCTATCATATTTTAAGTCTAATTCAAACATACAAAACCATTAAGTGAAACGTGTCATTGAATATTTGCTTGGCACGTCCCAGGATGGCTGTGACCGGGGTGGGGGGGACCACGAGGTGGCTGTGTTGTCAGTCGAGTAGGCCCTCATGTTCTGGAGAGCCATCTCCAGCGTACCTACTAGCTCGATGGCTCTCTGTGGACTAAGTTCCCCTTGCTCAAAACATCTCTTGTCATGTAGTTTGATCTGATCCCTGCAATGTTGGCTTCCCGGATCAGGTCCTCTGTATACTCCGTGGCAGTCAAGGCTTTGCATTTGGAGGCCTTGCCGAGTGCTCACAGTGCCCGAAGATATTTGGCGTTTGACTCACCGGGTTGTTGTTTTTGAGTCACTAGGAGTCTAGCATAAACAGCATTGATTTTACGCAGGCATTGCCTTTGAGGATGTCCATGGCCTCCAGGTATGTTGTGGCACCCCTGATCATGGAGTACACCAAGGAGCCGACCCGGGAGTGCAGTACTTGCAATTTGTCCGTCTCTGATTGCATATTGGTGAAGGAGGCCTGCAGGAAGGCCTCAAAACTGTGCAGACAGAGCTTGAAGCTGGTGGATGCCTGAGGTGATTGAAGGTCAATCTCCAGCTTTTCTGGCTTCAGGATTTGCTCCATTGTAGAAAACTTCACGTGACTTCTCTGCTGATCTTGGTGCAGTCAGTGACAAAGATGGTGAAAGTTTTCACTGGGGCATTGCGACCATGGAATCCATCAGTGCTGGCCGACAATTGTTGGACACTGACACAAGAGGCATCAGATGCTGAGTACAAATGAAAATCAGCGGCAAAACATTTTTAGTTCAGTTGAACTAACATAATGTGTCAGCCTCATTTTGCAGTTAAACATGCTAAATTCAATAAAATTTCATTCAATATTTCTTCAACTTCCTATGCGGTACAGGAAATCTGAAATCATCTTTGTCTTCATCTTAAAGTTGTCCATCATAATCCCCATTTTTTTCAGGAAGCAAACCTTTTGAAGAAATTTGTTGTCCAATGTTATCTAATATATTTGTAGCTCTGCCACCTACTGGTAATAATAATACTGGTAAAAATAAAACATAAATGTCAAACCAAGATGAATGTTTTATATCAGTAAAATCCTAAAGCTTATGTAGGAAAATAAAAATAAAATAAAAACTGGAAGTTCTGCAGCTATTTAGCAAGTCAGGTAGCATCTATGGAGAGAAAAACAGAATTAATGTTTCAGCAGATGCAAAGATTCTGTGTCTACAGCAGGGAAAGCCACAATCAGAACAAATGAATTTCTTTATCTCGTGTCCTGCCTTTCCTGATAGAAGATTCGAATTAGTGATATTCCTTGATCTATTAGATTGAGAGGGCTAGGTGTGGAATGTCATGTACAACAGGATTTCATCTATGGATTATTCCATTTTGTTACTCCTCTACTTGTCTTCCTGAACCACTTCTTTTGTTCCCCTTTTCCTCTTTACATACTTCTAATGTCATCCACTTGTTTAGAGTATACTTTCCTGTGTGAGAGAATGAGTGTGTATATGTGCGTGTGTGGCTGGGGACTTGCATCTGTGACAGAGGAAGCAAAGATTGATTATCTATTCTGCATTTTTGGCAAAACATGATTGCAGTGGTCATGGTGGAAAGACAAGTTGGGCTTTCAAAAGGGAGTTGAGGGAGAGTATATTGTCTAAGTACAGATGAAGTGCAGGGAAATGGGACTGACTGAGGTATTTAATAAGCATTGGATCAATGGGATGAATGGACTCTTTCTCTCTCTCTCTCTCTCTCTCTCTGTGCGATGTCATAATTCTATAATAATGAAGTGGAACTACTGTTGTATGAAATAAATATTAGGCTAGTCACTCTGCACAATGCTCCATGTCTTCAATAAGGATAGCGATGAAGAGCAATTATTTTCGAAGCC
Organism: Narcine bancroftii; assembly: GCF_036971445.1. Classification (NCBI taxonomy): domain Eukaryota; kingdom Metazoa; phylum Chordata; class Chondrichthyes; order Torpediniformes; family Narcinidae; genus Narcine; species Narcine bancroftii. Next base: position 22,467,329 of record NC_091480.1, read on the forward strand.
AGTTCCTACTGGCTGTTGTCACGTAGATAGGATCAAAATGAAGGCACAGCTGCAAGCCATTGACTTATGATGCTTGCTGATATTTAATGTTGTTCCATTTTTATGATAAAACGTGGATTGAGAAACATACAAACGAAGGTAATTATTATCTTTGCTACCCATCCGTAACAATGATTTCTTTGTTGTTGCTGGTTACTTTAACCATGTCAACTAAAATACATTTTTGCTAAAGTTCTAACAATATGTCAACATTGCAACCAGAGGAGAAAATATATTAGACCTAGCCCACACCATTGTTCCTGGAGCATACAAGGTCACCCCCTGCTCTCTCCCTCGATATTCAGATGAGATATCCATTTTGCTGATCATTGTATATAGACCACTGGCAAAATGAGTCAAACTAGTTGACAGGAACACTAAGACCTGGCCAGAAGGTTCCATCTCAATTTTGGAGGACTGTTTTGAAATCACATACTCGAGTAGATTCAGGGAGGTGGCGACCCAAAATTATCATGTCAGTGTTGCTGAATATGATGACCACCTACCTAGGTAAATGTAATGAGGGTGTTATTGTGATCCAATGTTACACTGCTAGGGCAAATCAAAAACCATGGCTGAATGTAGAGGTTTGTGCACTGCTTAGACTTCAGGACTCTGCCTTGAGATCAGGAGACAAAAAAGCATAAAGATCAGCAAGTGCTGAGCTCTTCCGTACAATCAGGAAGGCAGAGAAAAAGGTATTCATAGAGAATTCACAGACATCTCTGTGACACTGGAGACGCACGTGGCACGTAGTAAAGCATACAAATTATAACAGACATCCATCCCGCACGTCAGCGACTGCAATACCCCGATTGGTGCTAAAAATACCTTTTCTGCATCATGTGATGCAACCAATGAAAGCCCCCTCTCATCTAACTGCAGCCGAAGTATGGAGGATCCTATCCAGGGTAAGCCCATGCAAAGCTACAGGGCCAGACAATGCACAGTACCTATTCAGTTGTTGAGGGACTGTATGGTTCAGTTGGCAGATATATTAACAGATATTTTTAACATCAACAATCTACTGTTCCCTGCAGGATTTAAGGCAGCCACTATTATTTTAATACCCACGAGAGTGACAGTTACTGGTTACCTAACGGCACTCACCTCAGCAATATAATAAGCTTTGAGTGGTTGGTATGCAATGTATTAAATCCTGCCTTTCAGTTGACCTGCTATACAGGTTCAGTTGACATGCCAGTTTTGGCCCTCCACTCCATCCAGTCCCACCTAGAAAACAATGCCTCCTAAGCCAGGATGCTGTTCGTTGACTTCAGCTTGGCATTTAACACGATCACCCCTCAGAAGTTTGTGGGTAAACTGTCCTCGTTAAAATTCAGCATCCTACTTTGCAACAGGATCTTGGACTTCTTAATGGAAAAATCCCATTCAGTCCGAGTTGGCAGAAATATTTCAAGCTCCATCACACTGAGCACTAGCTCCCCCCCGCCCCCCACCCCTCAAAACTATGTGCTCCACCCGCTGTTGTTCACCCTGCACTGCCAAATCTGGCTCAAAACGAATCATCAAGTTTGCTGATAATGCAACTGGTTAACAATGAGGAGTTGGCATACAGAGAGGATGTGGAGACTGAAGAACATAAGAAATAGGAGCAGGAGTCAGCCATCCGGCCTGTTGAGCCTGCTCCGCCATTCAAGATCATGGCTGATCTGATGATAGGTCCATCTCCATCTACCTGTCTTTTCTCCTTCTTTGGCTTGGCTTCGCGGACGAAGATTTATGGAGGGGGTAAAAAGTCCACGTCAGCTGCAGGCTCGTTTGTGGCTGACAAGTCCGATGCGGGACAGGCAGACACGATTGCAGCGGTTGCAGGGGAAAATTGGTGGGTTGGGGTTGGGTGTTGGGTTTTTCCTCCTTTGCCTTTTGTCAGTGAGGTAGGCTCTGCGGTCTTCTTCAAAGGAGGTTGCTGCCCGCCAAACTGTGAGGCGCCAAGATGCACGGTTTGAGGCGATATCAGCCCACTGGCGGTGGTCAATGTGGCAGGCACCAAGAGATTTCTTTAGGCAGTCCTTGTACCTCTTGTTTGCTGCACCTCTGTCACGGTGGCCAGTGGAGAGCTCGCCATATAACACGATCTTGGGAAGGCGATGGTCCTCCATTCTGGAGACGTGACCCATCCAGCGCAGCTGGATCTTCAGCAGCGTGGACTCGATGCTGTCGACCTCTGCCATCTCAAGTACTTCGATGTTAGGGATGTAAGCGCTCCAATGGATGTTGAGGATGGAGCGGAGACAACGCTGGTGGAAGCGTTCTAGGAGCCGTAGGTGGTGCCGGTAGAGGACCCATGATTCGGAGCCGAACAGGAGTGTGGGTATGACAACGGCTCTGTATACGCTTATCTTTGTGAGGTTTTTCAGTTGGTTGTTTTTCCAGACTCTTTTGTGTAGTCTTCCAAAGGCGCTATTTGCCTTGGCGAGTCTGTTGTCTATCTCATTGTCGATCCTTGCATCTGATGAAATGGTGCAGCCGAGATAGGTAAACTGGTTGACCGTTTTGAGTTTTGTGTGCCCGATGGAGATGTGGGGGGGCTGGTAATCATGGTGGGGAGCTGGCTGATGGAGGACCTCAGTTTTCTTCAGGCTGACTTCCAGGCCAAACATTTTCTCCTACTACGTAAAAATCTATCCAACTTTGTCTTAAATATGTTCACCGAGGTCGCCTCCACTGCTTCGAATTCCATAGATTCACCACCCTCTGGGAAAAGCAGTTCCTCCTCATCTCCATCCTAAATCTACCACCCTGGATCTAGATTTGCCAAATGGTGCGAGAACAACAAGCTGAGTTTCAACGTGGGCAAGGCAAAGGAAATGATTGTAGACTTCAGAAGAGTGTAGGTTGATCACTATCCATTGCTCATCAATGGCTCCGCCATGGAGAGAGTGGAGAGCATAACGTTCCTTGGTGTGAACATAATGGATGATCTAACTTGGACTCTCAACACCTCCTCATTAGTCAGGAGGTACAGCAGTGATTATATTTTTTAATGAGGGCGAGGTGTGCAAGGCTCCTTGCCCCTATTCTGATAACTTTCTACAAGAACACAATGAGTCTCCTGTCTGGGTGCATTATTGTATAGCGTGAAAGCATGGTTGAGGATTCCTACCATACATCATACAATCTCTTTGACATATGTTTTATCGGAAGGAGGCACAGAGACACAATGCTTGGGCTGCAAGAATGGGCCTGTGAGACGCAGGAGATTGTATCAACAAGAAGGCCTTTTTGATGTACATTGTATTTTTATTAACTTTCAGTAATATTTTATTAACATAGTATGGTTAAATTTGTTTTGTGTGATGCGTGTGACACACTATGAAATGTGAATACACTGTGGTCCGGAGAACATTGTTCTTTTGCTTGCACATACTCCATCAGCCAGCTCCCCACCATGACTACCAGCCCCCCCACATCTCCATCGCGCACACAAAACGGTCAACCAGTTTACCTATCTTGGCTGCACCATTTCATCAGATGCAAGGATCGACAACGAGATAGACAACAGACTCGCCAAGGCAAATAGTGACTTTCGAACACTACACAAAAGAGTCTGGAAAAACAACCAACTGAAAAACCTCACAAAGATAAGTGTATACAGAGCCGTTGTCATACCCACACTCCTGTTCGGCTCCGAATCATGGGTCCTCTACCGGCATCACCTACGGCTCCTAGAACGCTTCCACCAGCGTTGTCTCCGCTCCATCCTCAACATTCATTGGAGCGACTTCATCCCTTACATCGAAGTACTCGAGATGGCAGAGGCCGACAGCATCGAGTCCACGCTGCTGAAGATCCAGCTGCGCTGGGTGAGTCACGTCTCCAGAATGGAGGACCATCGCCTTCCCAAGATCGTGTTATATGGCGAGCTCTCCACTGGCCACTGTGACAGAGGTGCACCAAAGAAGAGGTACAAGGACTGCCTAAAGAAATCTCTTGGTGCCTGCCACATTGACCACCGCCAGTGGGCTGATATCACCTCAAACCGTGCATCTTGGCGCCTCACAGTTCGGCGGGCAGCAACCTCCTTTGAAGAAGACCGCAGAGTCCACCTCACTGACAAAAGACAAAGGAGGAAAAACCCAACACCCAACCCCAACCCACCAATTTTCCCCTGCAACCGCTGCAACCGTGTCTGCCTGTCCCGCATCGGACTTGTCAGCCACAATCGAGCCTGCAGCTGACGTGGACATTTACCCCCTCCATAAATCTTCGTCCACGAAGCCAAGCCAAAGAAGACAGTATGTAAAGTTAGATGACAATAACCTGGAACTTGAACTTGATCCATTATTTTATGATTTCCCAAGTTCACAAGTAAATTGTAAAATCAAGAACTTTTTAAGAGCCTTTTGTGGGTTTGAAATTGTTCAAAGTTTTTATTTGAGATGCACTAGGGGAGTGGTTTTCAAACTTTTTCTTGAACTCACAGATCTCTCTAAGTAATCCATATACCATTAGTGCTCTGATATTAGTAAGGGATTGCTTAAGGTGGTTTCTGAGAGGAAAGAAAAAGTTTGAAAACCATTGTTTTAACTGTACCTAATTATGTGCACGGTCTCATAACTCCAAAGGAAATGGGCCAATGACATTTTTCTCAAGCAAAATATTTCAGTAACAATTGGGTCTAGGGCAGTGATTCTCAGCCTTCCCTTCCCATTCACTTCCCACCTTTAAATAATTATGGAGCCTCTATGGCATACGGATTACATAGAGTGGTGTGTGATGGAAAGAAAAAGTTTGAAAAACCACTGTATAAGGGCAATAGTTTACATAGGGGAGAAAGCAAAGTGAGGCGCAGCATCTCTCTCTCAATATTCTTCTAAAAATAATGTGATTTGTGTGCAGAAGATTGACTCAAAAAGAAATGAGCCCTTCACACACTTGGATTTTCTGTGTCTTTGATGGAAACACTATTGCTTCTTAATTCCTCCATTAAAAGCAGTCTTTTATTCCTTTTAACCTTCTGTAAAAAAATAGTTTATCTCGCAGCAATAAAATTATCCATACCAGCACCATGTACCTTTATGGAATGTCATCGACTGGAGCGGCTTGTGGCCAAGTTAAATTGTCAGAACAGAGGAGGTAATTTCATTGCAAGCATTTTGACTTTGGAAGAAGTGTGAGGGAAGCTAATCGCCAGTGAATATTGGAATAGTTTAATTGGAGTGAAAGATGGAAATAAAGCAGGCAACTCTGCTGAGAAGGGGGTTAAGTTACAACATTCTAGGAACTAACAATTGCATCATCAAAAAATATAAAGGTTACCCTGGCCATGTCATGGATTTTAAATCATTCACTGAATTGCTGGCACAAACTTTGGTATTTGGTCTGATAAGTAATTATTTATTAAGGATTTGCTATTCCAATGTTTAGTAACTGATTGCATTTATTCATATTTATTAAGCATGAGTGTAATAAACCTTAATCCTGTTATAAGCTTGAACAAATACTGTTTACTGCATGACTGGCAATATGTCATGACGATTTGACAATATAAAGCTCGTTCACCTGATAAGCAGTTGAGGCTAACCAAACTGAGGGCCAATAAGTTAAATTCAATTCAATCTAAAATAATTAATTTGAGACAAGTAGGCTGTTTAATCAGACAGCATTCATACGTAGGCCTTGGCTGCAAGGCACATTTCTGGATAATTCTATTGAGAAGGTCTCCTTTATCTGGATTGTCAGCATGTTTTTTTTAGGATGGTGAAACATAACTTGTCCCAATGCAATGTTCCCATTCACTCAAAAGATACATTTATATTGCACTCTTGAGAATGTGGTAAAGATATTTTTCTGAAACTAAGAGAGCATTAGTCAAAGTTTAGTCACTGACAATGTTGAAACTAGCTGTCAATTGGCTTCCTATAATTTGCAATATGATAATGACCAGACAACCCATTTTTGAAATGTTGACTGAGAGGGAAGTTTGACAACACATTTGGTCTTCTTTCAAATGTTATCATGGGACTATTTTTGTCTATCTGAATAGAGCTGACAAACATTAATGCGCTGTCCAAATGGGCAGCACTTCTGACAATGCAGTACAGTAAGTTCCCTACTGTCTGAAAACTATTCTACTGAATTTATCGAATATCTGAAGAAAAGAATTTCAGCTGAGATATGACAAGTTGAAAAAAGTTCGCTTTTTAAAAAAAAAAATCCACCATGCTCAAAGGGAGCTTTGATGCGCTGTTAGTGCCATTTTGGTAACCACAGAGCTCAGAACCAGCTGAAGCAATTCATGGCATGAAATGGGCGGCGGGGGGGGGGGGGGGGGGGGGCAGCGGAAAATGCTGCTGTGGTTTTGTTGCTGCAAATTATTCTGGGCTTTGGGGCAATATGACTATGAACCTTTGCGAGAAGATGTGTTCGTGTTCCAAGGTGAAAGACGTTGATTGCGAGAGGAGAGGTATTTCCGACCTGCAGCCTTATAGTGCGCCCACCTCCCTCTCCCCTGAGCTGCCCCTCCACTTCCTGCTCCCCTGAGCTGCCCCCTCTCTCTGCTCGCCTGAGCAGTGCTCTCTCCCTGCTCACCCAAGCCACTCCCTCTGTCAAATACCCTTTCAGTAGGGTCACTGAAATTCTGCTGCAGGACACTCCCTTGGACTGTACATGCAATCTCCTACCACTTACAGGTGAGGAGAGACCTCGGGCACCCGGGCAGGATTGGCGGCAGCGGTAGGGAGGTGTTGAGGATCGGTGACTGTGGTGAAGAGGTGTCGGGGATCGGCGATGGCCGATACAAGCATTCTGATGCTACTGAGCTACTTAAAGAAATTTCTCGATTATCTGAAAAATCTGGATCACTGATATAGGTCACGTTCTAAGCATTTTGGATAATCTTAAGCGTATTGTATTGTAATGGCACTGCTGTGTCAATTGAAGTTTTTGTACACTAATCTGGCTCAAGTGCAGAAGCAAACCTGCTCAGCCGAAGTTGATGAAAACCAGCAACCTCGCAAATGCTTCAGCCATGGTCTAGTGACCCAGTGGATTAAAATATTTTCTTTGGGACAAGGCAGATTTTTATAACCCAAATTGATATAAATATCAATTGCAAAATACAAAGGCTAAAATAATCAATGCTAATCTAAAAGTTATTAAATTGATACAGCCACTGTTGCTTAGATAAAGAATGAGTCAGATGGAAGTCTGGTTGTAAAGCAATTAGATGAAAAGTTTGTTGGAGATCAAAAACTTCAGTAGCTATAAATGTGAAATAAAAGTATGAAATACTGTAAATGTTCAGCAGGTCTATTCTGATGAAGGGTCATTGATTTGAAATGTTAATGCTTTTCTCTCCAAAGATGTGGACTAACCTACTGAATGCTTCCAACATTGTGTTTTTAATTTCAAGCCTAGTATTCTATGGATCTGTATCCTGCCGAGCAATTGTAGGTCAGAAATGTTATTTTTATTATGTCATCCAAATTCCTATAGCAGGAGATGAACTAATAAGCTTCTATACAGTACTCTGTGAAAATGGGACAATGCTTTGACAAACATTTGATTGGATCACTAAAGTAATATTTAAAACAAGTGCTTATTGGCCTCTGACGCATCATGACATATTCAAGTAAATGATGGATAAACACAGTAAAAAAGATGAATCTATAATGGGACCTTTTACATATTCAAAAAGGCTTTAAGGGGAATTAAGTGCATTTCAAATATGGTCACTGGTATAAAATTGCAGACATAGAATTCCTGCACATTAAGTTGCTGCATTCAGTATTTATAATGATAAGCAGATTATCTAATTCAGTATTCCAGTAATTTGGTTGAGCAATAAATCTGATTAGTTCATTGGGATAATATGTTGATCTTCAGAGAAACAAAGCCTCCCACAATGGAGTCATCAAGGATTCCAAAAGATGGTGCACTTGTAGAAACGACACAAAGAAGTTTTTGCCACAGCAAAATTAAAGAAAATCAGCTGCAAGAAGAAACAATTAGACAGACAGGAACAGATAAACTTGATAACCATCACAAATTAAAAGAACTATTAAGCAATAGCCACTCCGTGTAACGCAGATACCCCTGTCAATTTTGTGCCACCTGCTGTAAAGTACAGCCAACATGAACTTTACTGTTCATTGGCTTGTACACTTGAGCAGATGATGCTTAAAAGAATAGGATTAAGTAGAATCACCATGGAGAAGGAAATTTTATGTTTGACTAATCTACTTGAATGCATTGTGAATAGATCAGGGAGAACTAATGGAGGTATTGCATTCAAAGTTTCAGTAAATCTTTGTCAATGATCCCACATAGGAGGTTGGTAAACAAGTCTGAAGTACACAGGGCTTGCAGGTGGGATTAAAATACTGTTTAAGACTTAGTTATTGGACAAAGAAAAGTCTAGCATTGAATTTCTCAGATTGGTAGATCGGGCTCCAACTATTCATGACTTACATTTTGCTTCGAGGACCAAAAATCTTATTTCCAGTTTGTTGACAATACAGAGTGGTACGTTATGAAGAAGGGGATATAAAAAGGCTTTCAAGGGGATAAAAACTCGATAAGAGGGCAAAAATGTGGCAGATGAAATAGATGCAAAAAAATGTGGCTTCCCACTTCGGAGAACGAAATATAAAAGGGAACCTGGTTCTTGTACACGAATCACTAAAACCCAACACACAATTGTAGCAAGTGAGTAGGAAGGGAAGTGGTAATGTTGGCATTGATAATACAACATCTCGCTCATCATTGTAAAATTTTAGTCTCCTCACCCAATAAAGGATACACTTGCCACAGAGAGAGTGCAGTAAAGATTCACTAGACTTCTTCCAGGAATGGTACATCTCCTATATGAGGAGATATTGAGATTCTCTGCAGTTTAGAATAAGAGGAGATCTCAATGAAAATAAATTCTCAAAATTCTTATAGGGATCTGCAAACTTGCATGGATAATCCTGGCAAAGGAGTTTGTAGCGAGGGGACAGTCTCAGAATAAGGAATAGGCTGTTTAGTACGGTTCAGTGCTGGTCAAGAAGCTCCAAACCGTGGACCTCTGCACTAGATCCTCATCAGAAGACCACAGTCCCCTCCTTACTATCAACACAGACGCACCTCAAGGATGCAATGCTTCGCCCACTGCTCTAATCACAAATGGCAGTGAGGAAACATACAGGAGGGAGATAGATCAGATCATTGAGTGGTCATGCTAAAAACCTTGTGCAAAGAGATGATTGTGGACTTCAGGAGAACATGATCCAGTGTTCATCGAAGGCTCAGTAGTGGAGGTGGCCAAGAACTTCAAATTCCTGGGTATCAATATCTCTAAGGATTTGTCCTGGAGCTTCCATGTTGATGCAACCATGAAGGCGGCTCGCCAGCGGCTATACTTTGTGATGTCTTTGAGGAGATTTGGTATGCCACCAAAGACTCTCTAAAACTTTTACAGGTGTACTGTGAGAGCATTCTGGCTGGTTGCATCACTCTCTAGTATGGAGGTGCCAACGCTCAAGACAAGAAAACACTCCAGACGGTCATTAATTCAGCCTGCGACATCATGGGCACCAGATTTCATTGATGACATCTATAAGAGGTGGTGTCTTAAAGAAAGCAGCCTCAAAGACCCCTCTTCACTCTGCTACCATTGGGAAAAAGCAATAGGAGCTTAAAGACAAGCACTCAGAAGTACAAGGACAGCTTCTTCTCCATTGCCATCAGATTCCTGAATGATCAATTAACTAAAGACACTGCCTTATTTTGACTTGTCATGCACTATTTTTATTTATTGTCGTAAGGTGGTTTACATGTATGTTTTCACTGTGATGTTGCCGCACATTTCATGACTTGCTCATGGCAATAACTTCGGATTCTGATACGAGTACTCGGGAGGAAGGTGAATCTTTGGAATTCGCACCCAACAGGGCTTTGAAGGCTGAGTTCATTCAAAACAGAGATTGATCATAATTCTGGTTATTAAGAGAATTTTAATTAGAAAATTGGCTGTGACATGATTAGAAGAGTTTTGAAGGGCTGAAAGACCTACTCCTATTCAGGCACCTGCTTAAATTTTGCTCGTAAATTTAGTTCAGGTGCCTGCTGACATTTTGTTCATACCTTGATAAAGGGCTCAGGCCCGAACCGGTGGTTATGTACATTTATCTTTGCTATAAGCTGAGTTTCTCCGGGATTATGTTTTTACTTCGATCACAACTCTGCTGACCTTTGTGTTTCAGCTCCGGCAAACTCCTGCTCATACTTATTATGCTCCAATTTTATAGATGACCAGAATCAATTAAACCTTTGAAATTCTTAAAGGTGGGGTACTTTGGGATTGCAGGGACTTTTTGCAGAGATTCTGCAGCAGAAGTTGTCATGGGAATTATAAAGGAAATATGGGAATGAGTAGAGACATTATTCTTAGTGTATCAAAATCTCTGGTCACACAATAGGAGCAACAGCCCTGGAGGTTAATATGAGGGGGTTAGCATATGAACAAGTTGCCTTGCAAGTTTCCGTCATTAGTAGAAACGCACAACAGGGAAACAACAATAGATCCATGAAGCATGAATCTTCCAATTTCTCTCAAGATGCAAGAAGAAGAACTTCAAGATTCCAATCCGACGTCCCAGTCCGGGGAGGTGGAGAAGCTACTACCGGTGCCCAGACAACCTATTACAAGTGTGCAGTCGTCGCCTCGCTTTGGCAGTTGGGACCAGTCCAGGCATTGATAAGTATAACTGGGATGGGCTTGCATATTGTAGTGTGAATTCACCTTTAGATTTAGTAATAAAGCCTTGTATAAACTGGAAAAAAAAAGATGACAACTTCTGATATTCATCAATTTACATCCTACCTGTGGTCTTATTGCTTCTCAACTAGTTGATCCAGAATGTAGTCGGCTTCCTTTCAAGAAGTTGCATCAGTGGTATTCCCTATGTAACGGTGGATGGAAATTGTTGCAGATAGCTCTAGCTCCTTGGCTGGACCGTCTGTCACATCAACATTTATGGCCATGCGCATCTTGACAGGCAAAGATGTTTGCAGCCACCTCCGTGGTTGGATTTATGACTCAGTTTGTGCCATCTTTCACCAAGATCACCCTTGGTGCAGATGCCTTGCACAGAGTTCCTTAGTGAGGTCTGCATTGAAGAATCATGCCCTGAACACTATCTGTACACGGCCTGATGTTGAGAATACCACTCTCCATGACTTCCTTTCTTCCTCCTTCTCCCCCCCCCCGCTCTATAAACAGACTCTGATTGTGCTCGGTTTGCAACTAATTAATGTGCTCTTATCGGGAAACAGCTGTTAATGCAGAACATTTGAAATCAGGACCTTTAATACCAACCATATTAAACAATAAAACAGTGGACTTTAGCAACTTTTAAAACTCCAAAAGCAGCAACAGATACAAGTGAATTTGGAACTAACCTGAAAGTAATTGATGATTCATTTAAATGCATTTTTGGTCATGAGTAGTTAAGAAGTTTGGTGCTGATCTCCAAAAAAAGCAGTGTTGTGTCAAATTAGCATTGAAGACTTACTGACATCTAATCTGCTTACCTTGCACACTTCCAGCAGACTTTAACCAATAAATGGGCTGACAGGCTTATTATTAAACCATTCAATATGACATGAAAAAGTGATATATATTTTTATTATCCTTTTCATTGTACAGGGTACATATATACCAAAATTCTTACTTGCTGCAGCTGAATAAGTACTGTTAAAAGATGTGTGCGCGCACACACACCTAAAATCAATTACAATTGCATACTTAATTGAGTTAAAATGAAATAATAAACACAAAAACTAAATAAATATGACATGAAGGTGGGAGGTGTTGTGGAGAGTGTAGACAGTTGTCACAAGATGCAGAGAAGTGGCAGATGGATTTCAATCTAGACATTGTGAAGAGAACAAGGTAAATGGCAGAATTCTTAGCAGTGTGGAGGAACAGAGGGATCTTGAATTTTGTCTATTGTTCCCTAGGGATAAAACCATTGAACTTCTTGTCCATGACAAACTTTTTTTTTGGCCTAGCCTCATTGACCTGCACCATGTTCCTAGCTTCTATAACTCTCCCATCCACGTACCTGTCTAAATTCTTTTTAAATGTTAAAATTGAGCCTGCATTCATCACTTCAGCTGGCAGCTCATTCCATACTCCCACTACTCTCTGTGAAGAAATTACTCCTCATGTTCCCCCTAAACTTTTTCCCTTTCACCCATATCCCATGTCCTCTGGTTTGTATCTCACCTACCCTCAGTGGATAAAGCCTACCTACATTATACCCCTCAATTTTAAATACCTTATCAAATCTTCCTTCATTCTTCTCGGCACCAGGGAATAAAGTCCTTAACCTTTCCCTGTAACTCAGTTCCTGAAGTCTGGGCAACATCTTAGTAAATCTTCTCTGCACTTTTTCTAACTTATTTATATCTTTCCTGTGACCAAAATTGCACACAATACTCCAAATTTTGCCTCACCAATATCTTATACAACTTGACCATAACATCCCATCTCCTGTACTCAAAATACATTGATTTATGAAGGCCAATATGCCAAAAGCTCTCTTTACAACCCTATCCACCCGTGACACCACTTTTAGGGTGTCACAGGTGGATAGGGCTGTATCTGCATTCCCAGATCCCTCTGTTCTACCATACTCAGTGCCCTACTATTCAACACATATGTCCTTTCAAGTTAAGAAGGCATATGATGTGTTGGCCTTTGTGAGACGAGGGATTGAGTACAAGAGCTGAAAGGTCATGTTACTGCTCTATAAAAGTCTGGTTAGACCACACTTAGAGCTTTGTATTCAGCTTTGGTTATCTCATTATAGGCAGGATGTAGAAGCAGTGGAGATTTACCAGGATGCTGTCTGGAATAAAGAGCATGCCTTATGAAGTAAGGTTGAGCGGGCTACAGCTTTTCTCTTTGAAGTGAGGGAGGATGAGGGGAAACTTAATAAAGGTGTATACGATTACTAAGAACATAGATAGAGTGGACAACCAGCATGTTTTGGTTTTTTTTGCAGGGCGGTGATGTCCAATAGCAGAAGACAACTGTTTAAGGTGAATGAAGAAACAGGTATCTTCTGTGTTTTTTTAGGGAAAATGTCAGGGGTCATTTATTTTACCTAGAGTGGTGGATACCTCAAATACACCGCCAAGGGTAGTAGTTGAGACTGCTCAAAGCTTGCTAATGGAGGTTACACATGAGAATAAACAACAGAGTTGCTTCATTTTGAACATTTTGTATGTTTGCAGAATGTAGAGTCCCTTGAAAATATTGTCTGTAATTGAGTAAGCTTGCTAGTTAACCCTGCATTTGTGAACAAGAGGTTCAACCATCTATTTAACTAGATTATAGTTAAAGAAACTGACATCACAAAAATACATTTGAATAAACAGTTATACTCAGTAAGCAATGAGAACTCAGGTCAGTGCCCATGAGTAGAAATGGTAAGTCAATGTTTCAGGTTGAGACCTTTTATTGAGATTAAAGTAAGAAAGGGTTATATTAAATAAATCAAGGGGATTAAAAAAAGAGAGGAAGAGCTGGAGAGGGGTTTAGGGTATTGGACAGACAATGGGAAAGGGAGAGACCACTGTGGGGAGAAGAATTAAATTTACATTTGGACATACAGAATGGTAACAGGCCATTTCAACCCACGAGTCCATGCTGCCCAATTCACACTCAATTAACCTGCACCCCCAGTACGTTTCAAAGGAAACCGGAACCCCCCCCCCAGGAAAACCACGTAGACACAGAGAGAACATACAAACTCCTTTCAGACAGCGCGGGATTCAAACCCCGGTCCTGATTGCTGGTGCCGCCACACCAACCGTGCCACCTCAAGAACAAGAGTAGGAGAGAGGAGTCACGTGATGGAGTAGTGGCCGGACGGTGAACTCCAGCCCTCTCCAGAAAAGTCGGGAAAAACGAGAGAAAATACAAAGGCACAGAAATACAAGTTAAAGAAAAGTGAATATAAAGGTGGAAAGAAGATGGAGACAAAAGGAGAAAAATCAAAATCAACGGAAAGAAGAGAGGAAGAGAAGACAACGGAGGAAAAAGGTGAAGGCCTTACCTGTCCGAAGAGGCCCGCTGTGGAGAGAAGACCCCACTACCTCAGGTCGGTAGAAAGAGAACTACAACAATGGCTCACAGAGCCGAGTAAAAGTGCGCAACCGCGCATGCGCGACTCCTCGCGCATGCGCGATGCGCATACAAAAAAACACACCGACGGGAGGGGGGACCAGCTGGGGAGTCGATCTCCACAGCCGGCAACGACAGCTGCAGAACACCTGCAGCAAGAAGACACCACAGAAGACAATGGAAACAAGAAAGAAGAGGAGGAAAGGGCAGCAAAGAAACAACAGATGGTCAACCTAGAGGAAGAAGAAGAGGAAGAGTACAGGGAAATAGAAGAAGAAAAGATAGGCAAGGTAAAGGAGGTACTTGCTCTTGTTAGAGGATACATGGAGTCATTTAAAGAATGGCAAACACAGGAATTCAATGATTTAAGAAGAAGAATAAACAACACAGAAAAGAAAATAAATAAAATGGATATGACCTTAACAGAAATGGGGAAAAAAATGGACAAGATGGAAGAACGGGCAATAGCAGCAGAAATGGAGGTAGAAGACTTAAAAAAGAAATTGGAGGAATCTAATAAAAAAACTAAAGAGACACAAGAATTACTAGCCCAAAAAATAGATATAATGGAAAATTATAACAGAAGAAATAACATAAAGATAGTGGGCCTTAAGGAAGATGTAGAAGGCAAGAATATGAGGGAGTTTATAAAAGAATGGATCCCTAAGGCCCTAGGATGTCCAGAACTACAGCAAGAAATGGAAATAGAAAGGGCACATAGAGCATTGGCCCCTAAACCACAACCACAACAAAAACCAAGATCTATTGTAGTAAAATTCCTAAGATATACTACAAGAGAAAAGGTGCTGGAGAAGACAATGGAAAAAGTAAGAGAGGGCAACAAACCACTGGAGTATAAAGGGCAAAAAATCTTCATTTATCCAGATATAAGCTTTGAACTCCTAAAGAAGAGAAAAGAGTTCAATGCAGCAAAAGCGATTTTATGGAAGAAAGGATATAAATTTACACTGAAGCATCCTGCGGTATTGAAAATATTTATTCCAGGACAACAAAACAGACTATTCTCGGATCCAGAAGAAGCACGAAAATTTGCAGAACAATTACAAAAATAGACTGAGGGATGAAGACGGGTAATGAGAGCAAAAATTATCACGATTGATATGTATGTGGGTAAAGACAAAAATAGACTGAGGGATGAAGACGGGTAAGGAGGGTAAAAATGACCACGATTGATATGTATGCGGGTAAAGAGGTATAAGAGTGAATAGAGACAACGGGCATATGTGAAAGTATCTGTAATTAGAGGAAAACATAGAAAGTATAGACAAGAATTAATAAGGGAAGGTAAGGGAATAGAGAGAATAAGGAGGGAACTAAAAGAGTGACCTTTGTGACATATAAAAAACGAAATCTTTTCTGGGGGGGGCTGGGTGGGGGGAAAAGAGCGGTCACTGCAAAATCAGTTGACGCTTGCGAGTGGATTCGCAAATCCAAATGGAGAGGGGAGATGTGGTTGTCCGACAAGGGATAAAGGGCAACTCAGGAGGGGAAGGGGAGATTGGGGATAAAGAAGATAGAAATAGGAGAATAAGGAAAATGTTGGATGTGGTAGGAATGTTGTCTGGTAAAGAGTTGAAAATAAGAAAACAGAAATGGAAAAGGAGGAAAGGTAATGATGGAAAAACGGAAAGAGAAGATAAACAAAATATAAAATGGCTACGCTGAACTATATGACTCTAAATATTAATGGAATACATAACCAAATTAAAAGGAAGAAACTACTAAATTTACTGAAAAAGGAAAAAATAGATATAGCATTTGTCCAAGAAACACATTTAACTGAATTGGAGCACAAGAAATTAAAGAGAGATTGGGTAGGACATGTAACAGCAGCATCGTATAATTCAAAAGCAAGAGGAGTGGCTATATTAATTAGCAAAAATGTGCCATTTAAAATAGAAGAGGAAATAATAGATCCAGCAGGGAGATATGTTATGATAAAATGTCAGATATATTCAGAGCTTTGGAATCTACTTAATATATATTCACCTAACGAAGAAGATCAAAAGTTTATGCAAGATATCTTTTTGAAGGTAGCTAATACGCAAGGGAACATACTAATAGGAGGGGATTTCAATCTGAATTTGGATCCAAATATGGATAAAACGGGGAAAAAAATTAACAGGAAGAACAAAGTAACCAAATTTATAATTAAATCAATGCAAGAAATGAAACTTGTGGACATATGGAGGAAACAAAACCCAAAAGAAAAGGAATACTCATACTACTCGACTAGACATAAAACATACTCAAGGATAGACCTATTCCTGTTATCAGCCCACATACAAGGGAGAGTTAGGAAAACGGAATATAAAGCTAGACTATTATCGGACCACTCACCCCTGTTATTGGCAATAGAGCTAGAAGACATCCCTCCAAGAATGTATAGATGGAGATTAAACCCCATGCTACTTAAAAGACAGGATTTTAGAGAATTTATTGAAAAACAATTAAAAATGTACTTTGAAGTAAATACGGAATCAGTGGAAGATAAGTTTATACTATGGGACGCAATGAAAGCATTCATTAGAGGGCAAATAATAAGTTATGCAACCAAGATGAAGAAGGACTATAATCAGGAAACAGAGCAGTTGGAAAGGGAAATAATAAACATAGAAAAAAAATTAGCAATAAAGGAAGATACAACCAAAAGAAGAGAATTGGCGGATAAAAAAATAAAATATGAAACATTACAAACATATAAGGTGGAGAAGAATATAATGAAGACAAAACAGAAATATTATGAACTAGGGGAAAAAACACACAAAATCCTAGCATGGCAGCTTAAGACAGAGCAAACTAAGAAAACGGTATTGGCAACAAGGAAAAAAGACAAACAAATTACATATAATCCAAAAGAAATTAAGGAAAACTTCAGAGAATTCTATGAACAATTATACCGAACCGAAAACGAAGGGAAAGAAGGGAAAATAGATGAATTTTTGACTAAAATTGAACTACCAAAACTACAAATAGAGGAACAAAATAAATTAACAGAACCATTTGGAACAGTAGAAATACAAGAGATAATAAAAAATTTACCAAATAATAAGACACCAGGAGAGGATGGACTCCCAATAGAATTCTACAAAACATTTAAAGACCTAATAATACCGCCCCTCCTGGATGTAATCAACCAGATTGATGAGACACAAAACTTACCAGATTCATGTAAAACAGCAATAATTACAGTGATACTAAAACAAGGGAAAGATCCACTCTCACCAGCGTCATATAGACCAATATCTTTGCTAAACACAGATTATAAGATAATAGCTAAACTATTAGCGAACAGATTAGCAGAACAGGTACCGAAAATGGTAAATTTAGACCAAACTGGATTTATCAAAAAAAGACGCACAACAGACAATATTTGTAAATTTATTAACTTAATTCATGCAGTAGAAGGAAATAAAGCACCGGCAGTAGCAGTTGCTTTAGACGCAGAGAAGGCCTTCGACAGAGTAGAATGGAATTACTTGTTCAAAGTATTGCAAAAATTCAGTTTACCGGAGAAGTATATTAATTGGATTAAAGCATTATATAAGGGACCGTTAGCGAAAGTGACAGTAAATGGACATGTATCAAAGCAATTTAACTTAAGCAGGTCAACGCGGCAGGGATGCCCACTATCACCATTATTGTTTGCGCTAGCTATAGAACCACTAGCAGAATCGATAAGAAGAGATAATAATATAAAAGGAATAAAAATAAAAGACAGGGAATATAAAATCAGTCTGTTTGCGGATGATGTGATAGTGTACTTAACAGAACCAGAACTATCAATAAAAGAACTATATAAGAAATTGAAGGAATATGGAGAAGTGTCGGGATACAAGATAAACGTAAATAAAAGTGAAGCAATGCCTATGAATAACGCGGATTTCGCAAAATTTAAGGAGGAATCCCCATTCAGATGGCAAACGCAGGCAATAAGATACCTAGGTGTGCAAATAAACAAAAATCTAGGCCAATTATATAAACTCAATTACAATCCACTAATGAAAAAACTACAGGACGATTTAGAGCATTGGAAAGAGCTACCACTAACACTGATAGGAAGGATAAACTGTATTAAAATGAACATTTTTCCAAGGATACTATACTTATTTCAGGCATTGCCAATACAACTGACAGAAAAATTCTTCAAAGAATTAAAGAAAATAATAAGGAGATTTTTATGGAGAGGGGGGAAACCGAGGATAGCACTAGACAAATTAACAGAATGGTATAAACAAGGAGGCTTACAATTGCCAAACTTCAAAAATTATTATAGAGCCGCACAATTAAGGTACCTATCAGATTTTTATCAAACAAGGGAAAAACCAGACTGGACGAGACTAGAATTAGATAAAATAGGGGAAAAGATACCTGAACACATATTATATAAATGGGACGAAAAATTGGTACAACATAGAACTTCTCCAGTATTACACCATCTCCTCAATATATGGAAGAAGATACATGTAGAAAGAAATAAAATAAATTACCAAATACCAAAACTAATATTGACGCAAAATAAGCTACTCCCTTTTACAATAGACAACCTTGCCTTTAGAAAATGGGAAAAAAAAGGGATTAAAAGAATAGAAAATTGTTTTTCAGGAAGTAGATTCTTATCCTTTGAACAAATGAGAGATAAGTACAATATAACGGGAGATACAGCGCTGGCATATTACCAACTGAGATCCTACTTGAAAGATAAATTAGGAAGCAACTTGAGTTTACCAGAGGGAAGTAACCTTGAATATGTGATTACAGATACAATGTTAATCAAAAGATTTATAAAAAATATGTATATTAAACTGCAAGAAAAGGAAAATGAGGAAACAAATGGTAAAACTAAACAAAAATGGGAACAAGATTTAAATATAAAGATAAAAAAGGAAACATGGGAGAAGTTATGCTCTGGAACGATGAGAAATACAATAAATACGAGGCTGCGTATGATACAATATAATTGGTTACACAGACTATACATTACACCGCAAAAGTTAAATAAATGGGACCCAACAGTATCTGATAGATGTTTTCGATGTAAAAAAGAAAGGGGAACAACAATTCATGCAATCTGGACATGTGAGAGAGTAGAAAAATTTTGGGATGATCTCAATCAGATATTAAATAAAATAACAGAAAACAATATACCAAAGAATCCAGAGATCTTTCTCCTAAGCAACATAAAAAATAAAGAATTTGGAATTGACTTGGAGGATGCACAAAAAAGATTTGTTAAGATAGCCCTAGCTGTAGCAAAAAAATGTATTATGTCAACCTGGAAATTGGAAGATAATTTGAAAATACAACAATGGTATATAGAAATGAATAAATGTATTCCATTAGAAAAAATAACATATAGTTTAAGAAATAATATTGAAATATTCGAACAAGTATGGGAGCCTTACATTAAATACAATAGCGAAAACCTACCGGGAACAAACATTACCTAAGTTGATGGAAGGAGAAGAGAAGAAAAAAATGGACTCAGTAGAATTTCTGGTGTATTTTTGTTGAATGACAACATTGTCTAACTGAATTAATGCAACCTAGATTGTATAACTAAAATGGATGAGAGGGGGGAGGGATGGGGGGGTGGCTTGGGAGGAGGGAGGGGGGAGGGAGAAAAAGTCACTGTAAATGTGTGGAAAAGAAAAAGTGTATATCATGGCTATTGTGATTTATGGTGTGAAAAATAAAAAATTAAAAAAAAAAAAAAAAAAAAGAACAAGAGTAGGTAAAGAAAGAAGAGATGGATAAAGTGAAATCAGACATGGGGGTCACCCAAAATTTGAAAAATTAATGTTCATGCCATTGGATTTAAGGCTGCCCTGGAGGAATATGATGCGTTCGCCCTGAGGTTTATGTATGTTTGGCCTCATCCATTGCCAGGGTGAGATTCGTCTGTGTGGCAAGGTGTGGGGAATTGAAATGGGTAACAATCGATAGATTGTTTTGTATTCATTATCTGTTAACAGTTCTTTTATTTTTTTACATGTTTACACTGTGTATAGTTTATTTTTTGTACTACCAATTAGTAGTAATTCTATCGCGCCCACGGGAAGAATGAATCTCAGAATTGCACGTGTGCACTCTGACAATAAATATGAAATCTGATAAATATGAGATTTAGCTTGGACCCAAAGATAGAGTGCAGCTGTTTAGTGAAATAGTTACCCAATCTGCATTTGGTCTCACAATTGTAAGGCAAATATGTTGTCAAGTGAGACAAAGAACTAACAAAAATTGCTTACTGAGTCCGAGATAAATTGTTGTAAAATGTGAATCTTCTGAGCTTGAGTGAGAGCTGAAAGCACAGATCATTAAACGATCCTTATGAAAGGAACTTCAATGGGAATCAAATTGAAAGGATATCAAACTTCAAGCTACTTGAATTAACAGATTGATATATAGAACTAGGTGCTACTATCCCTGATGTTTCAGTATTGGGTAGATTGATCTTCCCTCATTGAGTTAGTATGGTTGGTTGCCTCAATTACAATAATGGAAGATGACCACGAGGGAATATTAATCAGTATCGGTCACATCTTCAGTTGTATTCCCTCGTATCATTGGGTGCTTCAGCCTTTTAAATACAGTATCCTCTGCCAAGGCAGGCCCATCATAGGCTGATCAGACCTGGATGTGTGTCCCATATCAGTTTCTTCTAGTGGTCATTTGGAGCCCAGATAGGATCCCTCCTTTATAGCCAGAGCCAGTGACTGCTCATTTCAGCTGAGTCGGAGAGGGATTTAATTACCTTTCTGAGGGCCTGTCCTGAGATTCCTACTTCCCTCAGAAGCTTGGTTATGGATTGGGTGACAAATCCTCGACAACCGACTTCAACCGAGCACCCCCTCACTTTCCAGCCTCGCTCTTCTGCTTCTGTGACAAGATTAGAGTAGCGTGGTGCTTTCCTTTCTTGCTCCTCATCCATGGTACCCTCCCAAGGAAGGGTCAGCTGAAGAATGAAGACAATCTGCTGAGAGCTGGACCAGAGTACCCTATCTGGTCTCAGGTTGGTGTTGGCAATTTTCGGTGGAAAGATGAGTCGCTGGCCGTGGAGCACCATTGTCACTTTAAGTGAATAGTGTAGCAGAGGAAGTCAGACTAAAAGGCACTCTTTTGAATGGCATCAGAAGAGAAGGTGAGAACTCGAGCACAACCTCTTGGAGGGCAAGATCGGCAGAACTCAAAATAGCATTTTTATTGTGGAGGCAGCCTCTCACTAAATAAGTCATCTTGCAAAGTAACATAGTTCAGCTCAAACATTTCAATGAAGTTTGTCTGGGCTCATCATATGATACAGTGATAGAGGAAGCCAATGCAAAGGCCTATAGCCATTGGAATAACCTTGAGCACACAGTTCCCGATGAGTAGAAATTCTGCCTGCCTCACATGAAAAACAATCTTGGGGTTGTATATGATGTCATATGTACTCTGATAATAAATTTGAAGTTTATTTACCACACTCTTCTGAGCACAGAGCTACAGGCAGAAGTAAATATCTGTAATGGATTGGCTGACAAGGATACATTTGTCAACATGATCAGTGAACAAACTTTCAATGATCTTCAATATTATCTTACCTTATCACAGAGAGAAATTGCCTGGATATTTTCTTGCAATAGCAATCTGGGAATGATTTTCAAATCTATGTGATTGCAGGTGACTGTAATATTCTCAGTTCTGAGATAGCATCAGCTTTTCCTATTACAAAGAGCACTTTTAGCGTAGCTCCATGAGGTGCGATGAAAAGGCAAGTATTTTAGTTGTGTGGAATGATCGCTGTGCCCAAAACAATGGCATTCATGAAACTGAGGCTGCATTGAAACACAGTTGATTTATCACTTGCATAGCCCTGATTTAGTCACAAAATTGGGTCATAAAGATACACCAGTATGATGTCATAAATACAATGCAAAATGTATACAGTTATAATGACTTTCAGCTGCACCTCCTTCATACTTTGTCACATGAGGCAACTGCTTCGTCATGTACCAGTTGCTAATAGAAGATATTATAGACATTAAGAAATCGTAAAAATGACTATTTGTGAAGGAGATAGTTCCAGGAATAATTACTTGCTTGACCACTAATTCATATCTACAGGAATCAATTAAAAATATCATAAGTTGTATTTTCATTTTGCAAGTCTGCCCATGGCGGTCCATGCCCAAGATGGTGGTGCCCTCTGCTCAGCAGCCTGGGCCATTGTGGTGAGCAATGGACCAGCATGGGGCACCAGAGCAGGAGAGCACCACATCCCCCACACCTACCACCCCACCGCTGGGGAGCCTGGGAGAGGATCCTGCAGAGTACGAGACAACAGCAGTGCACCAGTGATGAGCTCAGAGGCTGAAGGCATCACAGCAGGCTGGTGGAGACGTGGTTACTAGGTATTGCGACAGAGATTCGTGAGGGTGCAGATCGCAAGCAGGACTTCCAAAGCCCCCTCGGGTACTGGCAGCTTCCTAATTGTTTTGGAGTTTCAGATGCTGGGGCTACGGATGACTAGACTGCTGGATCATTGTTGGAAAGGATGGAAAGCTGTGCAAATACAGAGATTATAGGAGTACAGGAGCCAGCTGCACTGGAGGTGGAGGTGGTGGGATCTATGGACATTTGATGACTTTGATTAGACTCTTTTTTGCTTCTCTTTCTCTCATGTTGGAGTACTGGACTGGTACCGGTTTTCATCCAAAACCGTTGGGATCGGACACCTACCATCCGCCGCACCCCCACTCTTCCTCCACCGTCCATTGCCTCCCTGCCCCCTCCAGCCATTCACCCGCCCCATTCCCAGGACCAGTGTCACACTATTTTGCACCCTAGGCCTGGCACGGGAGTTCGACGTGCGCTGAACAGGAGGCTCTCCACCAGCACGTTGGTCAGGTGGAGGTCAGAGGCAATGGGGTGGCCCGGTAGCTTGGCCAAAAAAGGTGAACAGCATTGGCTGCTCGGATCTAACTCACGATGTAGCAGCAGGGCTGTAGAGCTACTGAGCCTAGAGTTTTTGGAGCACTGCACCAGATCGCAGTGACAGCTCAATGCGGGAGCAATGGCTGTCTTCTTTACCCATAATCTCCCATGTAGTTGGAAACTTTCTGCCAGCATCAGAGTGGTTCCAGCTGCATGGGGGATTATGGGTAAGGAAGACTGCCATTGCTTCCCCATTGAGCCATTCACTGCCTGCTTCTCTCCCACTGTGTGTTGGGGGCCGAGAGTCACTTTTCTACCAAAGTAAGAGAGGGCACCCATGAAGTGGGGGCAATTGGGAGTGGGATGACAGGGAGTTGAGGGGGGTGGGGGGGGGCTGAAAACTGAGAATTTATTACAGGAAAGTAATGTTATTTAAGTGTAATGTCATCTACTGAAAAAAGGGCTGGTTTTGGAGGTTGCCGGTTTTAGGAATTTCGGATAAAAGGTTAGCCACCTGTAGCACCTTTTTCTGTCCCTTTAAAGAGCAAACAAGAGGAACTAAGTTTTGGAGTTAAACAGGAAAGTATGCAGAAGGTGTGATGGTAGTTTAATACACAAAAGTGATGGAGAAACTTATAGGAAGCATATACTGTATAACAAATGTTTTTGGCCTAAGCCCTTCATCGAGGTATGAGGAAAAGTAGCCAGCCACCTAAATAAAAAGAGGGAGGAGGAAAGGGGGAGAGGGAGTTGGGGGGGGAAAGAATAGCACAAGCCAACAGGCAAGAGGTCATAGAGTGCCCTCTATGTTTGGGACAAAGACAATTTTTTCCTTTATTAGCCCCTGGATAGGGAGAGATAGGGGAGTGGCCCAAGAGAAACCAGAGACATTGATGTTAATGCCATCTGGTTGGAGAGTGCCCAGAGGAAAACTAGTTGTTGCTCCTTCCATTTGCGAGTGGCTTTGGTTTGACAATGCACGAGCCCACAAACAGACATATTGGTGTGGGTACTGGGTAAGGACTTGAAATGGGAATCCCCACTATTACCACACAGAGTGAAGGTGCTCAATGAAATGATCAGCCACTCTGTGACCAGTCCCTCCAATGTAAAGGCGGCCAATAACGAGAGCACCTGATGCAGTGAACACCCTGTAAATTTACAAGTGAACTGTTGCTTCACTTAGGAGGACTGCTTGGAGCCCCAACTGATGGTGGAGGAGGTGTGGTCACAAGTATAGCATTTCCTGCAGTCACACACATCGGTACCAAGGGGGCATTTCATGGGAAGGGATGAGTACTCGTCAAGGAAGTCATGTCGGGGGAGGGGGATGGGGGAGCTCCCTCTATGGAAAGCGGAGAGGGAGGAGAGGTGAAGATGTGTCAGGTGGTGGGATCATGTTGTAGGAGGTGGAAATTACAGAGATATCATGTTGGATGTGTCGGCTGGTGGGGTGGTCATTGAGGATAAGGGGAATCCTGCGTTTGCTGCATCTTGGAGCGGAGGGGATAGAGAAGACGTGCAAGAAATAGAGGAGATGTGAGAAAGGGCTGAGTTGATGGTAGTTGAGGGGCAGCCATGTTTGATGTAGAATGGAACACCTTACCCTGGAAGCAGATGCAACAGAGACTGAGGAATTGAGAGGAAGGAATAGGTCTGAAGATGTGTAGTTGAGATAACTGGGTGCTGGTGGGTTTGTAGAAAATGTCTATGGAGAATTTGTCTCCCAAGATGGAGAGAGTTCAACAAAGGGTAGAGTTTTACCAGAGATGGACCAAGTGAGGTCATGGTGAAAGTTAGAAGTAAAGTGGATAAATCTGACAATTATTGGTACATGAGGCAGCATCAGTAAAGTCGTCAATGTAGTGGTGTAAGAATTGAGAAGCCATGCCTGTATGGGCTTGAAGCATGGGGGCCCGTGCGGGTTCCCAGGGCTACTCCTTTGAGTTAAAGAAAGTGGGATGAATCAAAGGAGAGATTACTGAGTTTGACAGGCAGAGGAGGGTGGTGGTGGAGAGGAACTGGTTGGGTTTGTTGTTGGAGGTGTCCAGAGATGGGACGTCCACGGTGAAAATGAAGCAGTCAAGTTCAGCGAACTGGAAGTTGTTGAAGTCACGAAGGGCATATAAGGCACCACAGGTGTAGATGGGGAGGGACTGGATCGGGGGACAGAATGGGGCTGAGGTAAGATTATACTCCTTCGACGGGGAAGGAGCAGACAGAAACAATGGGCCTACTGGAACAAATGGGTTTGTAGATCCTGGGTATTTTGTGTACGAGACAAAAAAGGAACTTTGAACCATGATCATTTGCATATGAACTGTCAATAACTATAGTGGGTTTTCTGCTTGGGAGAGGATCTTAGAGAATAGGAGACGCCAGCAGCAATTAA
The DNA here is from genome assembly GCF_036971445.1 of Narcine bancroftii. Taxonomy (NCBI): domain Eukaryota; kingdom Metazoa; phylum Chordata; class Chondrichthyes; order Torpediniformes; family Narcinidae; genus Narcine; species Narcine bancroftii. Next base: position 22,492,843 of record NC_091480.1, read on the forward strand.
TCCACTGTAGGTGTGCACTAAAACTGCCATTCTGAAGCTTAATCAAGTATTTGCATTGCCAATCATGAACACAGATGTGATTCACGCATCACAGTGAAACATCTCACTGGCCTGAAGCCAATAGAGAAGTAGAGACTTAAGTGAATGTTCAAGAATACCATCATGTTGAGGGAACATAATGAAAAGTAAGACTATTATAGTCTTCAAATTCAATACAGAAATATCACTAGCTTTGCATGTTTTTGCACAACCTTAAGGTTATTTATTGATCAGCATCTACATGACCAGGAATAAAGCTAAAGAACGTGCCATGCCAGCTAACATAGAGAAACGCACCACATTCAAATTTATGCTATAATAGCGTGGGGACACAGTTTTAATGAAATGCATAAACCACCTACACAAGCAACCAAGTCCATTACATTGACAGCCATTTTATTTAACCTCCACAAAAGGTTCCATGATCAGTGCATTGCATAGTTTTCCAAATATTCATATCTATTATTCCATCCCAAAATTAGTAATCTCAATAGAAGCATAAAGATTGAAAGGTTCAGAACTTAACAAGAGGGATGTGTTATTAACATTCGTGCATTTTCTTTAAACTGAACATTTAGCTTTCAAAAGGATGCATATAGTTCTGTGCATGCCCAGTATCTTGATAATAAAAAAAAGTTGTTCTATTTAGTGCAGTGGTTCTCAACCTTTTTCTTTCCATTCCCATACCACTTTAAGTAATCCCTCTGCCACAGGTGCTCTGTGATTAGTAAGGGATTGTTTAAGGTGGTATGTGGGTGGAAAGAAAGTTTGAAAACTACTGTTTTAAATGTACCTCATTGACTCGTTATGTGCACAGTTTCATAACTCCAAAGGAAATGGGCCAATGACAATTTTTCTCAAGCAAAATATTTCAGTCACAAATGGGTCTAGAGCAGTGATTCTCAACCTTCCCTTCCCACTCACAGACCACTTGAAGCAATCCCTTACTAATCACAGTGTACTTATGGCATAGGGAATATTTGAAGTGGTGTGTGAGTGGAAAGAAAAAGGTTGAGAACCACTGATTTAGTGTAATTGTGTGTTTGATTAATGAATCAGACATTTTAAAGACTTACCAGTTGTAGTTTACAATGAGTATGAGACCATAAACCAAAACTCATGTTTTTTTCCACAGTTTATGCGGCTCTGACAAGAGTAATCCTTGAGAATGAACCTGAAAAAAATTAATTTGTCTATGACTATATATTAATGTCCAGTTTACAAATTTAAGCATGGTGATGTAAGTTTAAGAAAAGCCACAATTAAATAGGAAATTAAAAATGAATGGAAAAATATCAGGGTTGAAAATTTCCATCAAAATTACAAAGACATTACTGTGACGAGAAATTAGAATCAGAAGCGTGATTATCTGGGCACATTTTGGGCAATGTATGCACTTTAAAAAAAAAATTTCAATGAGACACACAGCAAGGTAACAGGTCCTTAGGGCCCATGACACCAAATTACAACCCCATATGTTTTGAAGGAGGAGTGATAAAGGCAGCACAATGTTCAGAAGTCTAAAGTTAATGGTGCAGAGAATTTTAATAGACATTCAATGAGTTTGACACTAATACGAGGTCACTGAACTTCACTAATTAAGGTCACCAGCTCTTTCAGAACCCAACTATGACAGGCCCCAACCCCTATACCCTCACTCACCTTCACCACCACAACTTCAATGTGTCAGTGGATATCAAGATAGCATTGTGACACCTCTCCTACTTTCCACCTCCTCCACTAATATGGCTAGTGCAGCGTATACAGTAAATACCATACAATCAGTTGTCCATCCCTTCATTGGTCAATTTCATTTCTTGCATTTTGTTTTAGCCACAAATTACAGCCTCTCCTACTCCAGCTTTGACCGGTGCTTGCAAGTTACTATTATGGCCCCTTGCTGCTTCAAACAGCCAGTCCACATGGAGTCAGTTGGTCATATCAGAGTAGAAACACAAGGCTGAAGAAACTCAGCTGGTCAAACAGTGTACTTTATGTAGCAAAGATAAAGAGACATCACCAATGTTTTGGGCTTCAATGGAAAATTGTCAACAGGTGTCTGAACAAAATGGTAGGGGAGAGGGGCGGGGGGAGCACAGTCCCAAAGGCAGGAGGTAATATCACAATTCCCACATGCATTTTCAAAGTGGGGATGTATTTTGTTCAGCAGGAGAACTTTTGGTGCAATTCCCAACTGATGACATAAATTCACAAAATGTAGGGTGTGACTCAAATGGTTTCTGATTGAAAGACAATGTAACATAAATATTCAAAATGTCATATTTTTCAGCCTTTATTACCAAAATAGAATTGCAACACCTTCATAAAATATCAGTACAAAGTACAGCCCAGTCTCACGTAAAAGCAATCACAATAAATTAAACTTTGCTTGCAAATAACAATTAAACGTTTAACTGCAGATGAATTGGGATGTCAAGGCTTTGGAGAGGGCTAATGTGCCAAGAATGAGGAATATGGAAAGCTAAGTGAAACCCGGATTAAAACCAGAGAATAATATACAAAGATCTAATATGGAGGAATTGCATTTAAACTTGAAAATACAAGCAAAGACCTCCATTGTGGGAATAAAGAAGGAGCTTCTTCAAAGTGACGAAAAAGGCTTAATGGCCTCTTTCTGTGGAATACGTTAACTTACCAGCAAATAAATTAATTTTGTCTAAAAGAAAGTCCCCTATTCTTTTTTAAGGAAAATACCAGCACTGACTTTTAGACTTTCTTTTAGGCTGGGAAACAAGGATGAAAGGAACTTATTTATAAGTATCTCAGAGTGGAAATAGTATCATAATGTTGTCTTTTTATCAAATTCCTCCATTATTTTGGAGATTGTCCTATACTAATGACTAAATTACTGGAGAAAAATTAGATCTTTTGTAATTTTAAAATATATATTTACTTACTTATTTTTAACATTTAGACATTAGGCATGGTAACAAGTACTTCCTCCCATCGAGTTCATGCCACCCAAATACTCCAATTAACCAACAACCCACCCTATGATTTGAAGAGTGGAAGGAAACCCACATAGACACTGGAGTACGTACATACTCCTTACAGACAGTGCCAGATTCAATCGCGGGTCGCTAACTGCCATGCTCACCGTGCAGTCCTTAATATAGTTCTCTTCCTAATTATTTTATCAAGGTATTGACTTATTAATTGTAAAATTCACAAAACCTATGAAAACGCAATTCAAATTCATTACACAATATACAAGTCCTGCTGCAGCAATAAATATAATATTGAACAATTTAAACTTATTCCAGTAGCTTACTATTATCTTTCTTCTGTGAACATTTTAAAAGAACTACAGCAATAAGCAAGATTGCTTGCATGTATTTTCAATTGGAATAGCTTTTCATTGCTGTGTGCTGGTGATAAGTGGCTCAACAATTATTTTCCACAGTTCCTGTAAGCAAACCACAAACAAATCAATTCTCAATTGAAATGAAAAATAAAACTTTTAAACTGAACACAAAAGTTACATTCAATTTAGCATTGGTCAATTGTGATATTTCCTTGAAAGAAATGATATAAATATTTGCATTAAATACATACAGATACAGTACCACCAGGTGGCAATCATAAATCAACAAGTAATGACAGTTTTACTTGTTAGATATTAATTGGTGGGCTATTTCTGCAAGTACATGTATAATTTCAAACTTGGCCCTTCTACATTCTGTGTACACATACAAAGAATATAGAAGGGGCAGGTTTGATGTATATATGCACCAGTACATATATTGAGCTCTCCACTGGCCACTGGTGCACCAAAGAGGTACAAGGACTGCTTAAAGAAATCTCTTGGTGCCTGCCACGTTGACCACCGCCAATGGGCTGATATCGCCTCCAACCGTGCATCTTGGCGCCTCACAGTTCGACGGGCAGCAACCTCCTTTGAAGAAGACCGCAGAGCCCACCTCACTGACAAAAGACAAAGGAGGAAAAACCCAACACCCAATCCCAACCCACCAATTTTCCCTTGCAACCGCTGCAACCGTGCCTGCCTGTCCCGCATTGGACTTGTCAGTCACCAACGAGCCTGCAGCAGACATGGACATACCCCTCCATAAATCTTCGTCCGCGAAGCCAAGCCAAAGAGACATATATTTTGCAGATTAAAAGAGTATATCATTCTTATTCAGGTAATACTGTTATATTATTGAGTGAACGGTGAACCTCACTGTTCACCCACGGTATTTGTTTAGCAAATATTTCTATTTTCTTCTGTGATGTCACTCCATCCACATACCTGTTGATATACTCAAGAACCGAGTTGGTGTATGAGCAGCAAACACTCCAGTCTATAGATTAAAAATGTGGCTGAAGAACAGTCAGCCCCCTCCAGCCACAACTAATCGTCTTAGTTGTGGATTTTATCCATTTGATGACTGGGCTGTAACCAATGAGAGATGGTCAGACTGACCCAAGTGAGGGAGGGTAGTGGTTTTGTAAGCGTCAGACAAGTTTGTATAAACTTGATCTAAGGTGTTATTACCCATCATATTATACCTTATATTTTAATGGAATCTTGGAAACACAGCGCCCAAGTTACAGTGATTAAAGTCTCCAGCCACAATAAAGACTCCATCTGGATGTAATGTCTGCATCTTGCTGATAGCAACATTGAGATCTTTCATGGCTGCTTTAGCATTCACATCTGGAGGTATATAAGCTGCTGCAGCAGTAAATTCTCTTTGTAGATAAAAAGGCCTGCACTTAATGATCAGGTATTCCAGATCTGCAGAGCAATGATAAAGTTAGTGCACCATCGTCAATTTACATAGATGCACAACCCACCTCATTTGCTTTTTCCTGTCACTGCCACTATTCTGTCAGTCCTGAAAACCATTCGTCCTTCCAATTCCACCACGTTATCTGGTACCCAGCTATTAAACCATGTCTCCGTGAAAACCATAACATTACAGTCTGTAAGCCTTCAATGTGTGTTCACCAGAGACTGAGCATTAACAAGGGAAATAACTGTAGCTCTGGCCTGAGTGGTTTTAGTCATAGCCTGGCAAGCTGGCCTCCACATTTCCCCCATTATTACTTACAATCTTGACACCAACGCCGAACCCTTCCAGCCAGGGTGAGTCGAACACAAATCCGGGGGGAAATTAGATCAAATTTAAATGAGCTCCATAATTAATCCAAATCTGCATCACGGATAAACTTCCAAAGCATCTGCCCTACTGCAGCTGTAATACGCACAAACACACAACACAAGAAAGTACTTCAATGCTATTTTCCAAATTCCTGTTAGACACTCAGCCACCATCTTGATAACTCTTTCATTCCTGAAATCATCCCAGTGAACCCCCTTTGAACCCTCTACAACTTCAGAGCATCCTTTCTTTTTTTTATGATTTAAATTTTATTGAGTTTTTAAAAAAATTCCCCAAAAGTTATGTAAATCATAAATTACAAAACATAAACTTTCCATAAAAATAGAAACAAATATGGCAGCAAAAAATATCAATATAATAACCATATGTGTCTATTTAGACCTCTAATAACAGAAAACAAAACTGCTGTTCATTAATATGCTTCACCAATATATCCACCACTATTCCCCCCTCCCCAAGAAAATTGAGATCTTTTCCTCATTTTTGGGTATAGATGTCCAATTTATCAAACTGCGCTCAAAAGCTGCAACGTTGGGTCCACTCTGAAATGATGGCACCCCCAACTTCTAAGTATAATTTGTCTTTCTACCATTAAACTTGTTTGAATCATATCTATCCCCAAATAACTGAAGTGTGTCTCCCACGACAAAAAATCTGGGGCAAAAAGGAATTTGAATACCTGAAACTTCACAAATACAGTTGTGCATCATAATCCAAAATTCCTGAATTCTGGGACAAGATCAAAGCGCATGTACTAAGTCCCTTTTATCTGCCTCACAGCCCCAGCATTCAGGGGTATTTTTCAACCCTAATCTATATAATTTGTTGGAGCCCAATAAAAATGGTGCAGAATCTTAAACTAATTTAGGTGCACTCAGGTCTTGACATTATTTAGATATTTTTACAAATTTTGTCTCATTCTCAGCACATCCTTTCTTAAAAGAGGAACCCAAAACTGCTCACAATACTCTGTGAGATCTCACCAGTACCTTGTAGGGGCCTCAACCTCACATCCCTGCTCTTGTATTCTATTCCTCTTGAATTTGGGCTATTATTGTTTGATAAGAAGCCAATGAGATGTATTATTCAACTGTTCAGATGGTGAATCTATAGAAAATTACAGTAGTTTTTCCACTTCCTGTGCAGCTCATCTCTAATTCCACTGAAACACAGTTACTGGGAATGAGAGGGGTGTCAGCTGCCATTTGAGTCCACTGAGTGCAACGATGGAGACATACAGAAAATAGAGTACAAATGTCAATTGCAAAGGTAAGCATATCCATTCACTTAAACGGTCCCTGAGTAAAAAGGTGTGTCCAGTTTTTTTTTTTAGTTATTTTGCTTCAATGTCTGTAAATATTTTTATTATTCTTATGTGCTTTAGTGATTTCAATAACTATAAAATGTAAGTCTGCATGTACAATATATATTTTTTAATGACTTCCTCAGAGATGCAAAAACATTGCAAAAGTATTTGACAGTGGCGAGCTGTCAGGGCACTCCAGAAGCAGAGCTTCAGGTTACACAAAAGCCAATAGTGATTTTCAGTACCACACTCAGGTACAAAGGGATGCTCAGGTATCCCTGCACAGTGGAAGCTGACTAGTGTGGGTGGGTGACCATCATGGTCTCGATATTTCTGACCACATTTTTGAAAATGGAGAACTGCACTTATGACTCAAGTTTTTTTAAAAAACTAATTCTCTAAAGCTTAACTTTGTTTTCATTCAATATGAGGAAAATGAACATTTTCATGAAGGTTCACTCTTCTTGAGGTCTGATGTTCACATTTCAAATGAGAACAAATGCAACAAGCCTGATTACTTATTGTACTGTATGTACAATCTTCTTTTCTTTGGCTTGGCTTCGCGGACGAAGATTTTTGGAGGGGTAATGTCCACGTCAGCTGCAGGCTTGTTTGTGGCTGACAAGTCCGATGCGGGACAGGCAGACACGGTTGCAGCGGTTGTAAAGGAAAATTGGTTGGTTGGGGTTGGGTGTTGGGTTTTTCCTCCTTTGTCTTTTGTCAGTGAGGTGGGCTCTGCGGTCTTCTTCAAAGGAGGTTGCTGCCCGCCGAACTGTGAGGCGCCAGAATGCACAGTTTGAGGCGATATCAGCCCACTGGCGGTGGTCAATGTGGCAGGCACCAAGAGATTTCTTTAGGCAGTCCTTGTACCTCTTATTTGGTGCACCTCTGTCTCGGTGGCCAGTGGAGAGCTTGCCATATAACACGATCTTGGGAAGGCGATGGTTTTAGAGTACAGTCAGCCCTGGGTTACGTGCTAGTTACAGCCCTGGGTTACGTGCTAGTTACAGCCCTGGGTTACGTGCTAGTTACAGCCCTGGGTTACGTGCTAGTTACAGCCCTGGGTTACGTGCTAGTTACAGCCCTGGGTTACGTGCTAGTTACAGCCCTGGGTTACGTGCTAGTTACAGCCCTGGGTTACGTGCTAGTTACAGCCCTGGGTTACGTGCTAGTTACAGCCCTGGGTTACGTGCTAGTTACAGCCCTGGGTTACGTGCTAGTTACAGCCCTGGGTTACGTGCTAGTTACAGCCCTGGGTTACGTGCTAGTTACAGCCCTGGGTTACGTGCTAGTTACAGCCCTGGGTTACGTGCTAGTTACAGCCCTGGGTTACGTGCTAGTTACAGCCCTGGGTTACGTGCTAGTTACAGCCCTGGGTTACGTGCTAGTTACAGCCCTGGGTTACGTGCTAGTTACAGCCCTGGGTTACGTGCTAGTTACAGCCCTGGGTTACGTGCTAGTTACAGCCCTGGGTTACGTGCTAGTTACAGCCCTGGGTTACGTGCTAGCTATAGCCCTGGGTTACGTGCTAGCTACAGCCCTGGGTTACGTGCTAGCTACAGCCCTGGGTTACGTGCTAGCTACAGCCCTGGGTTACGTGCTAGCTACAGCCCTGGGTTACGTGCTAGATACAGCCCTGGGTTACAAGCTAGTTACAGCCCTGGGTTACATGCTAGTTACAGCCCTGGGTTACATGCTAGTTACAGCCCTGGGTTACATGCTAGTTACAGCCCTGATAATTGTCTTCAAGTTGATTTCATTGCAAGCCAAAAACATTCATTTCCATATCACGTGACTCCATATACACTTGCTGTTATTCTTTCATTTCATTTTCATCCTAATGTTACCCATATGAAATATTTATTATATCCAGGGGCAAGAGGGAGTAAATATTATTTATGAAGACCATTAAACTGTCACAGACAAATATCATAGATAGTACATAGAACATTACAGCACCGTACAGGTCATTCAGCACTCAATGTTGTTCCGACCCATTTTTTCCTTAAAAAAAAAGTCACAACTCTGTGTAAAAAAAGCTGGTCTCCAATATCACCCTTAACCTTTCCTCACTTCACTTTATACATATGTCCTCTGGTGTTTGCTATTCCTGCCTTTGGAAAAAGGTGCTGGCTGTCATTATCATTATCTTGTAGACCTCTATCAAGTCTTCTCTCAATCCTTTTTGCTCCAAAGAGAAAAGTCCCAGCTCTGCTAACCCTGCTTCATAAGACTTATTTTCTAATCCAGGCAATATCCTGGTAAATCTCTTCTGCACCTTCTCCATGGCTTTCACATCCTTCTTAAAATGAGGTGACCTCAACTGAACACAATACTAGAAGCGTGGTCTCACCAGAGATTTGTAGAGTTACCCTGTACTCAGCCTTCTGGTTTGTCTATAGAAAATGCTTCACTTCATACTTATTGAACTCCATCTGCCACTTTTCTGCTCAACTCTGCATTCTTTTGTAACCTACGACAACCTTCACCATCCACAACTCCTCCAATCTTCATATCATTTGTAAATTTGATTAAATCCTTTGAGACTTGTGATGAAATGTTTTGAGAGGCTGGTCATGGCCAGAATTAATACGTCCCCAAGAAAGATCGGGACCCACTGCAATTTGCCTATTGTCACAATCGCTCCACAGCAAATGCATTATCACTGGCTCTCCATTCAGCTCTGGATCACCTCAAAAACAGTAATTCATTCATTCATATGGATCTTCATAGACTGCAGCTCGGCCTTCAATACCATTAATCCCTCAGTGCTGGTCAAGAGGCTACAAACTCGGGCCTCGTTAGCCCCCTTCACTTTCTCATTGGAAGACCACAGTCAGTACGAAATGGAAACAATGTCTCATCCTCACTGATTATCAACACAGGCGCAACCCAAGGATGTCTGCTTAGCCCACTGCTCTATTGGTTATACACCCATGACTGTGTGGCCAGACACAATTCCAATGCCATCTATAAGTTTGCTGATAATGGCACAGTTGTTGGCAGATTCACAAACAGCAAAATGAGAAAACATACAGTAGGGAGACAGATCAGCTTGTTGGATGGTGTAACGACAACAACCTTGCTCTTAACTTCAGCAAAACCTAAAAGATGACTATGGACTTCAAGAGGAAGTCAGGGGAACACGACCCAGTCCTCATCAGTAGTGGAGAGGGTCAAGAACTTCAAATTTCTGGTTGTCAACATCTCTGAGGATCTGTCTTGGAATCTCCACGTTCATGCTATCACAAAGGATAAAGGAGGTTGGGGAGTTGTGACTTTTTTTAATGCAACCCTACCTCTCTTCTTGTTAATACAGAAAGCATTTTTTTCATTTTTTATTCTGCTAACTTTTTCTCATGTTCCCTTTTATTTATTTATTACTTTTTCATACATTCTGTATTCTTTATTGTGCTGCCAATTTCATTTTCATCTTTCTTGTAAATGTTAAATGCTACCATGTTTGGTTTATGTTCTACTGATTGCCAGTTTTTAAATACAAAATCCTTTCACCCTACACACTGCTGGAAATACTCAGTCAGGATGCACCTACAGACTGGGAAAGATAACAAACATTTCTAATAAAGTCAATTATCTTAAATTTAAATTTTTTCCCACTCTGCAGACAATGTCTGAAATAATATTTTAAACACATTTTCTGTTCTTGTTTCAGATCTCCAGCATATGTAGTATTTGCATCTGGCTTTTATTTTAAAATAGCTTCTGGAATTTGTTTGAAATTTCCTCTATTAATATCCATGGCTGTATTATGAGACTATTTGTCACTTTTTAAATTCTATTTTATATTTCCAGGATTATTTTGTCTCATAATATTTTTTGTTTATTTCCTCTTTCTTTGATATTTTATTTAAATTTTCATACATGCATTAATATCTAGATACAGAAAATATCCCTCATACATCTCAAATCAGTAATACACAGTATTATATCCCCCGACCCATCCCTCCCCTCTCCCAAAATCATAATAGCCCCAGAAACATAAAAAAGAGAAAAAAAGTAAAAGAAAATATATGAGAAAAAGGAAAAAGAGAGAAAGAAAGAAACACATCTGGTTACTGAAGTTAATATATTCAATGACATTTTGTCTTTACAATATTAAACATATATTAATTCCAAGGAGTTGATAAGGTTCCTGATGTTTAGTGGTAGTTTTCATAATGTAATACCTACAATATGCAAATATGAGCACCAAATTTTAAAGAAAATATCATATTTATTTCTTAAACTATATGTAATTTTCTCAAGAGGTATACAACTATGTATTTCAACATGCCATCTATCCATTCCCAAATGTGAATCCAATTTCGATGTTACTGCTATACATTTTCTTGCAACTGTTGATGCAAATTTCACAGATTCCTTTTGAAACATATTTAGTTTCAGAATTAAGAAAAGCATTGGATCTTGAGGAAATTTAACTTTAATTACCCGTTCTAAAAATGCTCTTAATTACACGTGAAACATTTATCTGATAAATCTGATTTCAGTCTATTTAATTTCTGTGGGGTAAGATATAATTGATATAAAAAGTTATATTGAACCAATCTGACATTTATTGTATTTGTCATACTATCATGACACAGTTCCAACCAATTTTCCCACCTTTGTCTACATCTGTGGATTCTTTGTTTTTGTATTGCCTTTTGCAATAATGCATAGATGAAATAAACCTTAATATATTTATTATAATTCAGACTTTCTATTTCACTTCTTTCAGGTAACAAGATAGTTGGACCCAATTTATCTCACAAATACACCTTTATTTGATAACAAAAAAATAGTGTACTTTGTATCCATATTTATTTATCAATTGATCAAATGACATTAAATTTCTCCCTTCAAAACAATCTTCTATTCTAATTTCCTTACTAAATCAAGTATTAAAAAGTTTTGTAAAATAAGACTATTTTGAGTCAATGGCATTTTAGGTATCTCATAATTCCTCATTCCCGTTTCAACATTTACCATATTCCATATATTAATCAAATGTTACAACAGTGGAGTATCCCTATCTTGAATTATTAACCTCATCCCATTTGTATATAAAATCTTCAGGTATTTTTTCCCCTATTTTATCCATCTCTATCTTAATCCACACTAGTTTCTCTCCCTCTTCAAAGAAGGAAGAGAGAAATCTCATTTGTGCTGCTTTATAATATTTTAAAATTTGGAAATTGTAAACCTCCCAATTCAAATTTCCAAGTTAATTTTTCTAATGAAACTCTCAACATTTTGCCTCCTTACATATTTATTCAGATTTTGAAAGAATTTCTGTGGAATAAATAAAGGCAATATTGAAAAAAGATATTGTAACCTAGGAAAAAATATTCAATTTTATACAATTAACTCTTCCCAAATAAAGTTAAATTTTCATCAATTTTAAGTTATAATTCAATTTAAAAATATTTTTTTAAATTATTGTCTATTTGTATCCCTGAACATTTTATTCCATTGAGTGGACATTTAAATAGAGTTTTCCTTTTACACTGTGTAAAATCACTGACAGTAAGAGGCATAATCTCATTTTTATCCCAATTTACTTTGTAGCCAGATACTATTCTGTACTCTTTTAATTTTCAATTTACATAATGAACTTTCTGGTTCCATCAAATAAACTAATCTTATGTTCCTCTCTACCAACTCTGAAGCCTTTAATATCAAGATCAGACCTAATCAATTCTGCCATTGGTTCTAATGCTAAAATAAATAAGACTGGCGACAACGGACAACCTCGTCTACTGCATCTGGTTAATTTAAAAAAGTCAGAGACTTGTCCATTTGTTACCACCTTAGCTTTTGATCCATTATACAGGACTTTAATCCAATTAATAAATGTTTGTCCCAGTCTAAACTTTTCAAGTACTTTAAATAAAAAGCCCCATTCTAATCTATCAAACATTTTTTCTGCATCTAAAGCCATTGCTACACTTATATCTCCTCTTTTCTGTGCCAAGTGAATTACACTCATCAATCTGTTCACATTATCTGCTGACTTTCTTATTTTAACAAATCCAGTTTGATCCATATTTATTAATTTATTTCCTCTTCACAGTTCATTTCTGTTCCTGGAATTCCCAAATTCAAATTGAACTCTGAAACATGTCAATAGAACTGAATTATTAACCAACTCCAAATTTAAAGTACTTACCAATTGCTCAACCCGTTCATAAAAGAGAAACTGTGGAAAAGTGAGTTTGACTGGTTCTACAAAAAACTTGGTTTTCCCATCAGTCAAGTTTTCCAACTCAGCCAAACACAATCGGAAATGATCATATGCATCACACGTAACATCCATTTTTCTCAATGTGAAGTTTAGTCTGAAAATAAATTATAATTTAGTTTTTTTACAAATTCTGATGCTACAGAGCTACTGCTACAATCTTGAAGATGTGCTTTCGTTAAAGTAAAGAAGAATGATCAGAATATGAGAATATGGTTAGTTTCACTCTGACAAGATGTACATTTGCTGATACTGGAAAGATGTGACCATTTTCATTCATGTATTTTTACATAATGAATGGAGGTTTTTTTTTAAAGTTTAAATCAGTACTGAGAAGTCTAGTTGTATGCTTCATTCACTGCTTACCTTATACTTTTTTCTTCATTGGGGAAATTAATCATAGATTGTGTGAATATTTTGCAACCCCTCTGACAAATCTGGACTTGTGAATTTGAGTCTATAATTTTCATTTCTGGGATCAGCAGTAATTTGATTTTGCATTGTATGCTATCCAAGGACAAAGTTCCTAAAGTGAGCAAATTCAATTGTTCTCGTACATCGTTCCAACTCTTTGAGAAAAAGTTATTTTTAATTCCCGCCAAAATTGCACTAGGGATTTCTAAGTACATCTCTTTTGTCTTATGAAAGGTCATCTGACACAGATATTCTCAACCTTTTTTTTGGCTATAGCCCCCTTATGGCTCTGCTCAAAGTTTATGGCTCCCCCCCCACCCCCCTCCCCCAACCTTCTCTGTGAAGCAGTCAAGTTTTGGTTTCTTCTGTATCTCTCCCCTACCTATTACATGAAGAATATTTATGTTAAGTGAGGTGAAAATAAAACAAGATTTTTACTTAAATATGCTGTGGCTCCTGAGTGGTTGGGGGGGAGTGGGGCTGTAGGGCCCCTAATAAGAATGGCTGATCTAACAGACAATAAATCACATTTAATCAAACTTTTAAATTGACATGTGTTGAATGCAGAGTAATTTATATGATGTTAGTGGAACATTGCTATTAATTTCTTGGATCCCCGAAATGAAAAGTGATGAGCTCAAACTCACAAATACAGGCTTTTCAAAGATAGGTTACAAAGCATTCACCCAATTAATTTCCCCAATGAAAAAGAATGACACGATGAGCAGTGAATGAAGGGTAGATCTGGGCTTCCAAAGCACTGGGTTATCCTCAAAAATTTACCTCTATGAAGAATGTTAATAAATGGCAAATACGCTTTGTGCACATTTCATTCTTTGCTCTATCTCGAGCACCATTCTAAGTATTTAAATGCAAGGACTGACAACTACATTCAAGTTTGCTTTTTGAATTAATAAAGACGATGAAAAACAATACATTTAATCTGCATTAATAATCAAGAGTATTCATAAATCCCTGCCATGACACGTTTTACTGCCAGAGTAACTCAGAAACGGTCACTGGAATGAATCCATTGATGCCAGGTTCATTTGATTCTTCGTATTGAGAACCATCCATTAAGAAAAAAATGGTTACGAGTTCTGTAACATGATACCCAAAAACCATGATTCTCAGTGCAATCCACTGCAACACTTTATAATGGACAAATTGTGGTAAAGCATCAAATTGGGAAACAAAGAAATTGTCAAAAAAATTCTGAGAATTCTGGAACAGTTCTAATACATATAATTATTATGTCATGGGCTTGCACAATCATATGCTTTCAGAACATCGAGTGCTTTAACATTTACTAAGCAAATAATAGTGGAAAACACAAAGGTTTTCCCTTAGTTTTTTTTAAATTGTTGCAGGTGTATTGGTACAATGACACATTTAGATATTGTAACTTGTCATTGCATTATAAGTGGTTGATAAAGTTTTGTTGAGCCTGCAACTTAGAAACATCTGACCATTGAAGTACCCAAGTTTTTGATATGCAGTTACATTTATCAAAGTAATGTGAATGATGCTACTGGGATCTTAGATTTTTCTCTCTTGCACAACAGACGGGTTGCTTCACCAAATTGTTAAATTGTTCTGTGAAAATTCAGGCAACACTGCAGATTTTCCCAGCAAGAATGCATTGGATTGACCTGATCTCTGCAGAGCTACATTCTCCACTTAGGTAGGACTTTTGAGAATCCAGAATGAATCCAGTAAAACTACTCAATAATTGAGTATTGAGTATGTTCCTAGAGTCAACCGATGAAGTAGTGTGAAATTTCTATTTTAATTTTACAAGTACTCTGGCCAAGTTTATTCAGAGTGCTGAAGCCCATTTCATTAATCTGTCACTCTATAGCAGAAACAAATGACTCGTCTGCTTAGAAGAAAACTAATCTATCATCTTCTACCAGGTGTGGCTGACTTCCAACTTACAGACTTTTTTCTTTACCCTGACCCACACTAACTTTACTGGCATTCATTTTTATACCAGAATTGGTCCTAAAGTAGACTGTAGCAAACAGTTTTTTTTTTTAAAAGTGAGAAAGAAAAATAAAACTAGAAGCATATGGAGAAAAACTAACGACACTTTGAGATCAGAAAAAGACATTATGAATTCAGAGCGAGGAATTACAAATGAATCAAATGATATGGGAAGAGAATCTAAAAGTGGGGATGTGTCCAGGATTCAATCAGCCTTGATCTGGGTTGCTAATTTATTCCCTATCCTTAATTTCTCCTGATCTGAGTGGTTAGTTAGTACTTTTGAGGGCAGATAAGAATCAACCATATTCCCGTTGGTCTGGCATCTCATCTAAGCCCTGGGATAAAGCGGTTTGCGTTTTACATCCAAAGTTATATTGCAGTTCACTTACTGGCAGTTTTATAACACTTCAGTGGGTTATTAAATTACAGGCTGGTTTCCGCTTTTTCTTTCTCAAACTTCTGTCAAAAAAATGTCATTCCAATCTCCAAAATGTATATGTTACAATACATGCAAATTGCTTCTTACAATTTTCTTTTCTGGACTTACCTTTTCTCCACAGAGAGATATACAGTGCTTGGATTTCTCAAATTACTCAAAACTCGGTAGATTGTCTGAAAAAATGCATCTGTCAAATCATCATCATAGAAAACTGTAATAAAAAGAGCGTTACACATTTATTTAAATGTACAAACCATTTACAATTTAATAGCAACACTAAAATGAACCGAGCTCAAACTCTCCCCCAGCTAGATTGTGATGCAGACAATTTAGTAAACTCCAGGGCAGTCTAGTCCAATGTACAAATACTTCAGTTCACCTTCCATACATCAGAGAGACTGGGTGCAGAATGGGAGATAATTTCGCTGAGCACCTTTCTCTGTCCGCACCAGTGACAGAGGCCCCCCAGTAGCCAACCATTTCAGTTCTGTGTCACACTCCCACAATCACAGGTCTGTCCATGGCCTTGTGTACTATCCCACCAAGACCACCCACAAATTGGAGGAACAACACCTGATCTTCCGTCCAGGCACTCTCCAGCCAGGCTTCACTCCCCCTTTCCTATTCTCCTCCTTTCCCCTCTATTCACCTAGCCATCTTTCCTCCCCTTCTATGCTGCTGTCCCCTCCCACCCTTCTCCACCTAGCACATCCAGCCTTTGCGCCTCCTACTGTTTTGCTCGGATGCCTGCTGACATTTTTCCATACCTTGACGAAAGGCTCTAATCCAAAATGTCGGTTATGTAATTTTACCTTTGCTATATAAAGGACGCCGCTTGACCTGCTGAGCTTCTCCAGGTTTGTATTTTTACTTCAACTACGGTGTCTGAAGAATTTTGTGTTTTACAAAGGGATTTTGGTACTGATCATGTGCAGAGTTAGGCTGGTGAAGAAGGCATGCAGGATGTCTGCTTTCATTTGCCAGGCACTGCATAAAAGTGCAGAGAGCTCTCGTATAACTTGACAACACAGTGGTGCAACTAGTAGAGCTATTGCCTTAGCTCCAGAAACCCAGCTTCAATCCTACCATCAGTGTAGAGTTTGCATGTTCACCCTGTGACTGGGGTTCCTCTAGGTGCTCCAGTTTCATCCCGCATCCCAAAGACGCGAGATGGTGAGTCAGTCGCGAATAAGGCTTGCCAGCGGCTACACTTCATGAGGAGTTTGAGGAGATTTGGTATGTCACCAAAAACTCTCATGTGGAGAGTATTCTATCTGGTTGCATTACTGCCTGGTAGGGAGATGCCAATGCAGAGGACAGGAAAAAAAATCTCCAGAGAGTTGTTAACACGGCCAGCGACAGTTTTCACTCCATCGAGGACATCCTCAAGAGGCGGTGTCTTAAGAAAGCAGCTCTATCCTTCAGGGACCCCCACCACCCAGGCCATGCCCTTTTCATGCTGCTACCATGAGGGAAGAGGAACAGGAGCCTGAAGATGAGCACCCAGAGGCACAGGGACAGCTTCTTCCCCTTTGCCAACAGATTTCTAAATGGGACAATGAACCACAGACACTGCTTCAGTTTATTCTTGCACTATTTATTTTTGAAATGAATATTGGTGCACTGTAATGCTGCCACAGAACAATGTTCGTGACAATAAATCCTGATTCTGAGTTGGTAAATCAAGTGTCCACTGGAATTTGCTCCCTAAAAGAATAGGTGAGGGGATGGGAATCAAGAATAAAGTGGGATTAGTGTAGAACCAGTATAAATGGGTATTTGATGGTTGATATGGACTCTGTGGGTCAAAGGGCCTGATCCCCTGTTGTATGGCTCTAAGAATTAAGTGTATGGAAGGCATCCCAGTCCCTGCTCCTTCATCCAACCTGTACATCACAACCTGCTCTCTCTTACATTGTTAGTTTTCATTTTCCCAGGTTAGTTTCAGTTGTGGAACAAGGGTCAAACCCAACTGGAAGTGGAAGCAGTGGAAACTGAGAAGACGGTGGCGCAATGCTGCTGCTGGCGCACACCTGCAGGGAGTGAATGGAGCAGGGACCCCACCGGGGTCCAGCCACCCAGCCGACTACCCGCACAGGTTTGGAATGGCCTGTTGAGGGAGCTGACAGTGGTTTTATTTGAGATCCTGCAACCTCTGGGTTGCAAGATGGCGGTGCCTATTAATTGGCAGACTCTGGAGAAGCGGAGGACTGGAGCAGGGCACCACAGGTCAGGAAGATCACCCCCATCTGAGAAGGTGAAGAGGAAAAGATGACCCACTGTGACCAAAGAGGTGGACAAGTAAGGAGGGTCTGTGACTGAGGGGCCAGTGAAAACGGCAGGCTGCTGGTGACTCAAGGCGAATAACCCACAGAAATTGTGGGTTTCTGGAGACTGCAGTTGGTAGACTCACGCCGGGCTGCAGACTGCTGGAGACTGGCTCGAACTGGCCAGAAGTGTACCAGGTATCAGAACGGGAATGTGAGGGGGTGCCGAGAGCTCCGAAGGGTCCCTGACCACGTTGGAGGTTCAGATCTGGAACTCAGGTTTGGACTGGACTTTGGGTGGCTGCGGAAGCGCTGGAGGCAAATCTACGGATATTCGGTGACTCTGGAGGGACTCTCTTTTGCTTCTCTTTCTCTGACTAAGTCTGACTGTATGAACTGTAAGAGGAGTTTAGGGTGGTGAATCTATCTGCTTTCCGGCAGGCAAAAAGGAATTTCATGCAATAGGACACTGATTTATTACTATGACAATAAATTGAATCTTGATAAAATAAATAGCTAGTGAACAAATAGTATTTGATGAATGCTATATGCAGTAAGTTGGCACGATGCTTGCATTACCCAGAACTAAGATTGCTTTTTTGGAGGCATTGTAATGTACCTCTGAGATTTTTAAGAAAGTCTAAAAGAATGTCAACATCTCCGAGGATCTGCCCTGGAGCCTCCATGTTGATGCAGTCACGAAGAGGGCTCGCCAATGGCTATACTTTGTGATGTGTTTGAGGAAATCCAGTACGTCACTGAAGACTCTCAAAAACTTCTACAGGTGTATCTTGGAGAGAATTCTGGCTGGTTGCATCACAGAGGTGCCAACGGTCAGGACAAGAAAAAACTTCAGGGTTGTTAACCTGGCCTGTGACTTCACTCCCATCGAGGACATCTACAAGAGGCGGCATCTTAAGAAAGCACCCTCTATCCTCAAGGACCCCCACCACTGTTTCCATTGGGAAAAAGCTATAGGAGCCTAAAGATGAGCACCGTGACGCTGCCGCAAAACAATGAATTTTGTGACTCGTTCATGACAATAAATTCTGATTCTAAATTTTCTGATAAGACACTAAAGATAAAAAAAATCTGCAGCTTTGGTATTTTCATGCTGGCCATTGTACTAGAAGGACCCCTTACCATCAGCAGCAAATCTGTCTGATCATACAACTGAGCCACTTCTTCTGACCAACAGTATGGGTTTTTAGTAGCTGCAGTACAAAGATGATTTAAAATGCATCACAATATCTGAAAACACTGTATTTGAAACTCCTACTTATAAATGATATTTATAATTCTGTATCCAATTTTGCTTTGGAAAAATGAACTATAATTAAAAGTAAACTCAAATCAGACTAGCAATTACTATCAGCAACTTTTCGTGCACTGATATTTAAAATATAAATTCATCAGATGCAGTTTAATTTAAATCATGCTATTAATCAGTAAATTAATAAGCAAAAATAATGAAATAGATTAGCAAGCCTGGTAATGAACTCTAGATAAAGTTAAAGAAATGATTCTACCCGTATATGGCAAAAAGAGGAATTTTAAACTATTTGAAAAACATCTCACAGTACAAGAGAAATTTCAGGGGAGAAAAGAGGAAAATTAACCAGGTTTAGTTAATTGGGTGGATATAATGGTACAAATGAACGTGTAGAAGAGGCTCACAAAGGGAATTTATGGAATGCTGGACGGAATAGTAATAGCACCAATTGCAGAGCTGGGATGCATAGGAGTTAGAATCAAACAATGTTTAGTGGGTACAGGGTAATATCCACTTCTATAAAGCAAGGTCATGAAACTGTTTAAATATTGAGAATGGAGTGAA
Organism: Narcine bancroftii; assembly: GCF_036971445.1. Classification (NCBI taxonomy): domain Eukaryota; kingdom Metazoa; phylum Chordata; class Chondrichthyes; order Torpediniformes; family Narcinidae; genus Narcine; species Narcine bancroftii. The sequence continues at coordinate 22,512,525 of NC_091480.1, forward strand.
GCAAGCTGAGGCCTTGAACTCATCTGCCTTGAGTGAATGAACAGTGTGGAATGTCCTGGCGGGCAAGAAAAAGTTGAGGGTACAAAGCTTAAATTTGTTACAGTGAAAGTTACACAATGTACAATTAATTAAATAAATTTCTTACCCGTGCACAATTCATCTTTCAGCCAGTCGAGCTCTCTGACTTTTATTTCACTTCCTGTTATATAATACGTAGCACAAAATATTACAATTATGAAAATAATCAGACAATTATATACTCCTACGCAATAACTATAAAATTACATGACATGAGCCATTTCTTTCCAAACAGAACCTTCAATTTACCTTAATATAAACCACGATCACAACATTCTCATGAGAAATCACACTCAGGTCAATAAATGTTCATCTCCTCATGTAGGAGATTAGAGAATTTATTCTTTAGCCCCTTTATAAATGATAAAAAATAAAGCCCTTTCTTTAGAATAGCTGCAAAACCCTAATTCAAAAATAACAGCATGACAACAATTATTAATGCCAGGTACTGGTTGGTGCAATACAATTTCCTGCATCGCCTATACCTCACACCAAAAAAATTACATAAAACTAAATCAGAAATTTCAGAAATGTGCTTTAGGTGTAGTGTGGAGATTGGAACCTTTATTCATTCATTATGGCTGTGTACAAAGGTGAGATCCTTCTGGGAGGACCTGGGGGACATTCTGGAAAAAAAAAATACAAAAATGGATTTTCCACAGGATCCAGAATTGTATCTTCGGGAATTATGGAACAAACTGTCCAGATACCAAATTCAGTTTGTGACAGTTTCCTTGTTTGTAGCCAGAAAGTTTATAGCAGTCACATAGAAATCTGACTCCCAACTAAATATTACAAACAAATATGGAAATGCAGAGTTATAGTTCCCTGGAGAAAATCATGTACAACTTAAGGAGGAAATATGGCACATCTGTTAGGGTATTGGTATGCAGATATAATTATACCCCTACTGAATAAAGGAAATGCAAGCAGTGAAATAGTTGAGATCAATGAAGTGGGTCATGATGGAATTGAACTAGACAGGCCCATAGAGCCCCGAGGAAACGATGATCACAGGAGCAAGCACCGCATCCTGTCATAATTAGATCTTTGCACCATCAAGACAACGAGAAAATACTAAAAGTAGCAGCCCAGAATGCCAAAAAATGTAAGAGTCCTATGAGAGTACATGGTAATAAGGTTTTCTTTTATTTGGATTTAAGTGCAGTTGTGTTGAAGAAAAGAGTTTGGTCTGGTTAAAATAGTTCTTCGGAGTCAGGTTACCAGTCTGCTTTTAGAATCTCGCTACTCTTAAAAATTGTTTTTAAAAGATTAATCAGGCCAATTTTTCTTTGGAGATTTTGAAGGATGCTATGGATTTTGCACAGTCGCTTCTAAAGCTCAACTGTGGTTGGCCAGTTTTCAGAAAGATCTGCCAAGTGCCATACAGGTTGTTCAAATGTCACAGATGAAGAAGGCTGATTAAGAAGATTTGGAAATTAATGTGAACTGAATTGTTCGTGGAATGTTCATTCGGATTAAAATAGAGAAATAATGAGTATTTTTTCCAAAAAATTGAAAAGGCGAGAAGTACTGAGATTCCTTTTTATGTTGCTTTATGGTGTTTCATTGCAATGAGACTACCCCCAGACTAAGCTGTAAAACAAAAAAGTATCCTTCAAGTGTCGCAACTTACAAATGTGTTGACAACAACTGAACAGCATAGAAATTATCTATTTTACTTCACTAATTTAGGTAACTACGGCAGACCTGTAAACCTCAAAAATCACTGACACTCCTCTCTTTCACCATGTTCATTACTAACTACACCAAGAACACCATCCATTACTGCTGTATTGAATCTTCCTGAAAGACAATAAATGCTATTTTAAGTACACTCACTATGCTATTGCCTGAAGAACATGCACTTCAACATGCATTCGATCTGTAATCAATGTAATGTAAACCATCTGAATAGGTGAGCTACTTTTATAGCCTGTCTGCATCTTTCCTCACTAAGCATTCCCAAGCCTAAGTCAACATTTACACAGTACCTGAACCGAGCACATGCCCAAAATCCATTAAGTACACCCCAAAGTGTTTGGGAAGCAAAATCTTAATTGTCCTACGTCATAAGAATTGCAATAAGATCTTCCACAGTTGCTTCAAAATTCGAAAAGTGCAAGAAAACTCAGGTCATAGAGCATCCATAGGAAGTTTACAAAAAAATAAGTCTGAATCCTGCTGTTCTTCCAGGAGGCCATTCCTCTGTATTGAGACAAATGAAATCATCGCGTCTGTACTCAACACTTTATAGCTGATGAAAATAGTCACGTGATATTGTAGTTCATAGCTAAACTTCTACAATTTAAATATTATTTAGAAACTTACTGCTTGGGAAGCAAATAAAATGAGCAATCTGTAAAGCACTTCACCATTTTATTAATTTTAATTTACCTGTTGCTGCATAATCATCTTTGTTTGCAATTATATTTCTTTCGCACATATTCAGTAGATCTTCACCAACATCTAGAAATATAGAAACTCAACTTAAATTTTATATGCTCGTATTTAAATGACAACTGTCTAATTTTAAATAAATATCGGCCACATATGGAGTGGTCTGCTCATTAATCCTGTTTATTGGATTTTTATGGGAATTCATCTAATTTTCCCAGGATGTAAAATATAAGCAATCTTCAGCAAATCTAAGACCCAAGATCTTCCAACAGTGCTCAGCACATCACTAGATTAATGAACTATCAAATTAAATTATTGATACAAATATTAATTAGTTATTTCTGTTTCAGCTGAACCAGTATCTATTGGAGTAGCACCAAGATCATCTTGGGATGAATCATGTTAAAAAAGAACAGGTTTATCCACTTTCTGGGTCTCAGCAGCAAGCTATGTTAATTGACCTTGCCATGAAAAATCATAGAATTTCCTGACTCAAGTTTAAAACTTGCATATTATCCACAGATGTGGTTAAAAATTTCTAACACTGGTACCTCATCATCCAGTGAAAATCAAAACAAAAAATTGTAGATGCATCTGTTAAAGTTGAAGACCCTTTCTCAGATAAAAGAAGCTTGTTAAGCTGCAAGTAGGGTGGGGGAGGAGCTGTGTCTCTGGAGCAAGGAAAATAATTTCTCTTCCCACAGTTGTGGCCTGACCTCCTGAGTGTTGTTACCAGCACTTTCAGCTTTTATCTTATCATCCACTCAGACCAAAATAAGTATCAAATACTAATTCATTAATGTATACTGCAAACAGGGGCAAGCCATTCAATCCTTGCAAATATTCTGTCATTCTCTGTGAAGACAACCATTCCATTGATCTGTCTTTGGTCTATAACCATTTGATTTCATATTATTAAAAAATCTGTTTTCCGGTTTCCTATTTTTAAATGTTTTTTTTTTACACATACAGCACTGTAACAGGCCAATTTGGCCCTCCGAGTCCGTCCTGCCCATTTTATACCCCATTAACCTATACTCCTGTAAGTTTCTGAAGGGTGGGAGAAAATCGGAGCCCCTGGAGAAAACCTACACATTCATGCGGAGAACGTACAAACTCCTTAAAGAGAGTGCAGGATTGGAACCCAGGTCTGGTCCCGATCGCTGGCGTTGCGCTAACTGCTACGCCAACCATGCTGCCTTATTATTTGTTACCATTCACAGCCTTTTGGAGAAGAGTTTCAGATTTACAATATTCTTTTATGGGATGGGGGAGGTAATATTTCTTTATTTCATTAACAAGGGATTAAGTCTCATTTTAGCATTATGTTATCCTGCTCGACCAGATTAAATACTTCCTCCATATCCAATGGACTTTTGTATTTCTGCAAACTTCGAGTGAATAAAAGCCAAATTTATTCTAACCTGTCTTCATATTCTAACTTACTAAGTGCTACTTTCATTTTGATGATCTGTGCTGTGGTCCCTCTAATTATGACCATTATCAGTTTGCTAGATACGTATCATTAAATATAATGCAGTCACCTAAACTTAAAATGCATCCAGCAAGAATGCAATTTATGATATTTATATGACTCTCAGCTTGTGAGTGCAGTGAAACATTTTTTCCAACTGCAATCGTACTGTCTAAAGTTAGTAAAGAGAACTATTTTTGGCACAAACTCCTTGGATGAAAGCAGTGCTGCTTTGTTTGACATGGGATTCAATTCTTTTCAACATTGTGAATGAAATGAAAGAGGAACAAAACAGCAGGCATGTTAATTAAGGGATCTTAGCAGGAGCGGAGCTAAACGCATGACTATCTCCATGTAGGTGTAAGGTTTGAAATCTTTTGAAGTATTATCTAATGAGCTATGCCCACACAAATTACACTTCAGCGAGGAAGTAATTGCCCCCCTCCCCCATTCAGGATGTTCAATAATGATCCATAGATTTTGCCTGTTACCCACAGAGCCTTTGGAGTGGCTGCTGCACAATGATGGCCTTCAATCTTTATTGGATATCCTTCCTTCCAGGCAGGCACCAGAGATCATCACCACTTTGAACATCTGCTCTCTTCAAATAGAAAGTTTCCTCCACAGCAAGCTCTAACAGTTTCTGTAGGTTTATTGGGTTTCCAAGTCTTCAGAATCATCTTAAAGTATTGAAAATTTATTACCTAGTAATCCACTGCACTAGAGAAAATACAGAAATAAAATCACTGTCCCCAACCTCTCCTCTTCCAGTTAGTTCCACTTGAAATAAAAGGAAATAGGAGTATGTGGTATGTGATTTTGTTTTAAAAATACCTACATTTTTACATACCTTATCTACCAAGTCTATAATTACTTCACAGGAAACTTCTGGTGTTCTTTCCTTTCCCATCAGTTATCTAAATATACATTTTCTAACATTCATTTTCAGCACATATGGGCACCATTGTCAGAGCTAGTATTTATTCTCCTTCCCTAAATGATCTTTAGCAGTTGGTGTGGGCTATCTTGAATCCCTTCTCTCGTTGACACAAGCGCTCCCATAGAATTGCTGGAAAGAATTGTTGGAGGGAATCTCAACAATGGTAGTACCATTGAATGTCAATAATAGATCATTAATTTATCCTTTAGTCATTGCCTATCACTTTCGTGGCACAAATTTTGCTTGTGACTTATCAGACCAAGCCTTCGTGTTGCTTTGATCTTCTTGTGTACATCAAAATTTCTGAGAAATTGTGAACAGATTTAAAATTTTAGAAATCTTTAGAAATCTCTCCATTTCAGACTTTATGAAGGAAGCATGTAGTACCTGAAATGGTTCTGCCCAGGATTAGGCCATGAGGATTTATTGCATACATCTCTAGGTACTTCACAACTTGTGACTTCTTTACCTGCTTCCGATGCATTTCTCCAATTCTAGGCAGTTATGCTGACATTGCATTTTTACATAAATACAATGTAAATCATAACACAATTAAAAATAAATTGCAATGCAGCAATTTTAATTAGAAAACATGTTCTCAAACCACTCACCCCATAATGTTGCACCTCTATAAAACTGCTTAGACCACACTTGGAATATTGTGTTCAGCTCTGGTCACCTCATTACAAGAAGGAAATGGAAGCTGTGTAGGGAGTGCAGAGGGGATTTACCAAGATGTTGTTTGGATTGGAGAACACGTCTTATGAAGCAAAGATAACAGAGCTAGGGCATTTTTCTGGAGGGAAAAAGGATAAGAGGTTTACAAGTTGATGAGAGACATAGATAGGGTGGACAGCCAGCATCTTTTCCCCAGTTTGAGAGTAGCGAACACCAGAGGACATCTATGCAAGGTGAGGGGAGGAAAGTTTACAGGAAACATCAGGGGTAAGGTTGTTTATTTTTTTAAAAAGTGCGCAGTGAATGCATTGCCAGGAGCGGTGGTGGAGGCTGGTACAATAGGGATATTTAAAAGACTTTTAGACAGGCACATGGATGCAAGAAAAAATAGTGGGTTATGGGTGTGACGTTTAGCTTGTTGAGTAGCTTTATAAGGGTTGCACAACATCATGGGCCGAAGGGCCTGTACTCTGCTGTAATGTTCTACAATATAGACCATGTGCTTGGTGCTTGTGCAGCTGTTGACATCACAATATCAAAACTTACCTTAATCATGGGTAGTCAATTTCAACAGATCCTGGTCAATTAATTATCCAAACCCATTGTTGTCCTACCTGTGCAATAAACAGTCTTAGCGATAGTTGCCATGACAATGCCAGACATTCCTGTGCCTGCTCCCAACTCCAGAACTGTGCGGTCCCTGAATAGGTAGCTAGTATTTAAAATGTAATCAGCAAGGAGAAAAGCACCACGCCATATCTGCAGATGGGAAGAATGCAATCAAAAATAATCTTTAAAGAACATTTATAAGTTCAACTTTGTAAGATATATACACGTACCTGTTTTCCAACATCTTCTAGTGCAGTCCCCATTGTGTGCTCTGTAAAAGTCCAATAATACAGCATATTGTATTTAACAAGATAAATTATATATGCTATTCAAAGTATGCATAATAACTTTAACTGTGAAAAAGATGCCAGTGTGGCTCTAATGGCAATGGTGTCACCGGTATGGACCCAAGCAGAATGGTGAACAGAGGCATAGCACTCCCCTGACAAGTGCTACCGCCTAGTCCAACGGCTCCCTGCAGCCTGTTAAAGGAGCAGATGGCGTTTTATTTAAAATCCTGCGACTGCGAGGTCTGGGCTCAAGATGATGGTGCCTATGTGTGGCAGGGGTCTCATGGGGTTGCAGACTCTAGAGGGTAGCAGTGACAGAGTGGACTAGTAATGGGGAGAACAACTTACCCCCCTCCCCACACCCGTTGAGGAGAAGCAGAGGAGACAATCCCAAGGGCGGCGACCAGGAGGCAGAGCAATGAGGGGTTTTGTGGCTAAAGGACACACACAAATGATGAACTGTTGGAGACTTGTGTGGACAAGGAACCCACTGCTAGCGACGAGGTCAAAAAACTTACACCAGGTGGGCTGCTGGTGACTAGCTCATGAGACTAGGGAGAATATGTAGGGCAAGAATGGGTCCCAAAGGGCCCTGGATGGTGAAGTCTTCCTCATCGTGTTGCGAGTTTGCATCTGGGCTCTGGTTGACAGTGGTTTGGACTGAAATGGAGTCTTGTCTGACTGCAGAGGCTGCAGGAGCACTGGAGGCAAATCCACAGATACTTAGCAGATGACTCTGGAGGGACTCTCTTTTGCTTTTCTTTCTTAGGTTGCAAGGGGTGCTGGCAATGCTAATGCTGAATCTTTGTCTGCCTTATGGCAGACTAAAGGCAATTTCATGAAATGTTAATTTCTGTTTTAATAACGAGAATAGTTTCTGATTTGACTGTACAGTTCCATTAAAGTGTCTTTCAACTGTAAACTAATATTAAGTCACATATGGAAATATCACATCATTTAATCATGAAGGGTTAAAGAAATAATTTTAAGGAGTGCCTTAAAAGGAGGAAAGAGAGGTGGAAAGGTTTATTTTGGCCACTGAGCTGGAATCAAAGAGTAGAGTAATTAAATTGATGGACAGAAAGAGTTCAGAGTTTTAGGGAATGATCCCTCAAAATATTATATGGCTGGAGGAGATCATGAAGATTGTAAACAAGATGATGAAGGTATTAATAATGAAGTCTAAAGATAATAAGATTTGAATGAGAGCTTCAGGAATGAGTGTACTGATTCAGCATTGGAATCAAGCAATGTGATGAAGGCAGAACTTGCTGTTATCCAAGATAATGTGGATATATGGTCTGAAGGCTATCTCAAGATCAGTTATGATCTGGTTCAGTCTCACACAGTGGTACAAAAGTACCAAAGTGACAGAAATAAACATTTTGCTTATCTTACTAGGTTCTTACAAGCGATGGAACTGGAGCGTGTACCCTTCTTATTTCTGACTTTCTTGAAAAATAGGCTCTGGCACAAAGGTAAAGCTTTTGCTTGTACATAATATCTCCCTCGGAAACAGGGGCTTAATGTTCTACTTTGAGCTCCATTCTGGCAACTGAACAATAGAATGCAGCCTTTAACATCCACTGCAAGTTCTTATTGTGAGAAATGAGTAAAACTAATATGAAAATATGTTTAATGAATATAATAAAGCCAGTATGAATAGGATAAGGGTAGATAATAGAATGTAGGAAGTAAAGTTAGTCTGAATAAGATAAGGGTCAGAAAGTTCCGCATATGTAATTAGTAAGCCTTAGACAGAATTAGCAAGTTCTGCATATAAGAGTTAGTAACCCCTGAGGGTTGGGAAGGTGTGAATAAGGACAAAGGCAGGTGAATAAGGACAATGACATGATGGGACACACCCCCTGGTCCTCCAAGTTCACAGAAACAGGACGTAGGCAGACAGGATTGCCTAATGCCAAACTTATCCAGGAGGCAGAAGAATGTTAGAGGGGGGGAGGGTACCTCTACACTGAAATGAACTGTATAAAAGTTGGGTGAGCCCCAGTATGTGTGTGTGAGGTCTTTGCCCTCAGACAGCTCCAAGAAAAGTGCAGAGAACAAAACAAAGGGCTCTACATCACCTTTGTTGACCTCACCAAAGCCTTCGACACCGTGAGCAGGAAAGGGCTTTGGCAAATACTAGAGCGCATCGGATGTCCCCCAAAGTTCCTCAACATGATTATCCAACTGCACGAAAACCAACAAGGTCGGGTCAGATACAGCAATGAGCTCTCTGAACCCTTCTCCATTAACAATGGCGTGAAGCAAGGCTGTGTTCTCGCACCAACCCTCTTTTCAATCTTCTTCAGCATGATGCTGAACCAAGCCATGAAAGACCCCAACAATGAAGACGCTGTTTACATCCGGTACCGCACGGATGGCAGTCTCTTCAATCTGAGGCGCCTGCACGCTCACACCAAGACACAAGAGAAACTTGTCCGTGAACTACTCTTTGCAGACGATGCCGCTCTAGTTGCCCATTCAGAGCCAGCTCTTCAGCGCTTGACGTCCTGCTTTGCGGAAACTGCCAAAATGTTTGGCCTGGAAGTCAGCCTGAAGAAAACTGAGGTCCTCCATCAGCCAGCTCCCCACCATGACTACCAGCCCCCCCACATCTCCATCGGGCACACAAAACTCAAAACGGTCAACCAGTTTACCTATCTCGGCTGCACCATTTCATCAGATGCAAGGATCGACAATGAGATAGACAACAGACTCGCCAAGGCAAATAGCGCCTTTGGAAGACTACACAAAAGAGTCTGGAAAAACAACCAACTGAAAAACCTCACAAAGATAAGCGTATACAGAGCCGTTGTCATACCCACACTCCTGTTCGGCTCCGAATCATGGGTCCTCTACCGGCATCACCTACGACTCCTAGAACGCTTCCACCAGCGTTGTCTCCGCTCCATCCTCAACATCCATTGGAGCGCTTTCATCCCTAACGTCGAAGTACTCAAGATGGCAGAGGTCGACAGCATCGAGTCCACGCTGCTGAAGATCCAGCTGCGCTGGGTGGGTCACGTCTCCAGAATGGAGGACCATCGCCTTCCCAAGATCGTGTTATATGGCGAGCTCTCCACTGGCCACCGTGACAGAGGTGCACCAAAGAAGAGGTACAAGGACTGCCTAAAGAAATCTCTTGGTGCCTGCCACATTGACCACCGCCAGTGGGCTGATATCGCCTCAAACCGTGCATCTTGGCGCCTCACAGTTTGGCGGGCAGCAACCTCCTTTGAAGAAGACCGCAGAGCCCACCTCACTGACAAAAGGCAAAGGAGGAAAAACCCAACACCCAACCCCAACCAACCAATTTTCCCCTGCAGCCGCTGCAACCGTGTCTGCCTGTCCCGCATTGGACTTGTCAGCCACAAACGAGCCTGCAGCTGACGTGGACTTTTACCCCCTCCATAAATCTTCGTCCGCGAAGCCAAGCCAAAGAAGATTCCCAGGGCAAGGGGAAAGCACCCAACTTTGCATTGTTGTATAATAAATGTTCTTTGTTCTCAATTTTTGTCTCGAGCAATTTCTGTGAAGGTACTTGTTTCTCACATTATCTCTTTCTTTCTTTGGCTTGGCTTCGCGGACGAAGATTTATGGAGGGGGTAAAAAGTCCACGTCAGCTGCAGGCTCGTTTGTGGCTGACCAGTCCAATGCGGGACAGGCAGACACGATTGCAGCGGTTGCAAGGGAAAATTGGTTGGTTGGGGTTGGGTGTTGGGTTTTTCCTCCTTTGCCTTTTGTCAGAGAGGTGGGCTCTGCGGTCTTCTTCAAAGGAGGCTGCTGCCCGCCAAACTGTGAGGCGCCAAGATGCACGGTTTGAGGCGTTATCAGCCCACTGGCGGTGGTCAATGTGGCAGGCACCAAGAGATTTCTTTAGGCAGTCCTTGTACCTTTTCTTTGGTGCACCTCTGTCACGGTGGCCAGTGGAGAGCTCGCCATATAATACGATCTTGGGAAGGCGATGGTCCTCCATTCTGGAGACGTGACCCATCCAGCGCAGCTGGATCTTCAGCAGCGTGGACTCGATGCTGTCGACCTCTGCCATCTCGAGTACCTCGACGTTAGGGGTGTGAGCGCTCCAATGGATGTTGAGGATGGAGCGGAGACAACGCTTATGATTGTAGTTTAATACACAAAATTGCTGGAGAAACTCAAAAGATAGTGCAGTGACCACAGGAAGCAAAGATACATAATCAACATTACAGGCTTGAGCCCTTCGTCTTATAATTGTCACAGTACTGATTCATTGATGCCAAGGATTGACTTGAAGCCTTAACCAGGTAGCCCCCACAACTGGAAATATTCGCCCTCAGGTGTTGACTCACAAGTTTGGGTTATTCAAGATGGCTATAGGTCAAGCACCTTTCCTTGGCCACATGCCAGCATTTTACCTTGTCGTCCAACCTCAGCTAATCCACGACAAGATGGATGAATTAGCAGGAGTATTTCAAGCTGGTGATGATTCTCAACAATTACCCAAAATACATTTCCTATCATTCTCACCCACAAGATATTTTTTTGCAGGCAGATTACCAGTCAATCACATTTTGAGTATTAAACTACAATTAAACGGGTGCTTAATCTTTTATCCAAAACTCCAAAAACAGAAAACCTCTGAAAACCGAACATTTCTTCGATGGATGTCATTTGCTCACTAAAACTCGTGTTTGGCGCCAAACGTGACCCGACGTAACCCACACTCAACTCATCCTTGAATATCCCGTGTCGGTCGGTCCATGCCAGTAATTAGTGGAATTAGGGGAATTACTTTACAGTACCTGTGTAAGTTCCAGTGGGGGAAAAAAAAGTCCCAGCACCTCTGATTCGCCATATATGGACGCTTGATTCGTCATAAACGGCTCTGCCGAACACAGACTTTAAAGACTGTGAAAATGTCTAGAAGAGCTGCAGAGGCTCCTACGAGTAACAGTGAGAACCAGAAAAGGATGTGTCTATCATTATCAATAGCTCAGAAAATATTGCAGAATCTTAATTGCGTATCTGTGCAGCGTCTTACTGAAGATTATGGTGTGGGCACAGCCACCATTGATGACTTAAAGAAGCAGAAAGATAAGTTTTACATTGAAAGCAATGACCAGAGACTAATTAAAAATAGGAAAATATTGCAGAGGGGAAAAAAACCAAGCCACGCAGATATTGATCGTGTGCTGATTGAGTGGGTTCGACAACGAAGAAGTGAACGAATGCCTCTGACTGGTTTGAAACAAGCTAGAAATTCCACAAAGAGCCTGAACTTTGAAGGCGAGTGTGAATTTTCACAAGGGTTGGCTGCAAGATGGGTCATGGTGCAAAATATCTGCAAATCCGTCCGTGGTGAAAAGGTTTCTGCTGATTATGTTGCAGCTGACGAATTTGCCAAGTTGATATCTGATATCTTAGTCCAGAGCACATTTACAATGCTGACGAAACAATTTTCTGCTGGCACTACCTCCCTAGGAAAACGTTAACAACAGCTGATGAAAGAACACCATCAGGTTTCGAAGACACCAAGGACAGGGTGATTGTTCTTGGGTGTGCAAATGCTACAGCCATTGAAAGAAGCCAACATCCGAGATGTTTTAAAGGTATAACAAGGTTAACAGCGAATTATTATGCAAACAAGAAAGCATGGGTAACCAGAGAAATGTTTACTGTGTTCAATAACCACTTCGTACCAGCTAATACAAGCTAATCGTAATGAGGCAGGACTAGAAAAAAACCCGCAGAATTTTATTGCTCTCAGACAACTGCTCTGCACATCCCCCTGCTGAAATTCTTGCGGAAAAATAATGCTTTTGGCATTTACCCCCCCCCCCCCCCCCAACCACTACCAATGTAATATTGTTAATACAGCATTGACAACAAGGAATTTCATGCTCAATAAAGACCAACTATAAAGACTTTTTCTGAACTGCTTGCTTGATGCAGTCAACAGAGGCATAAGTATTGTATTATAGCCAGGGCTGTGATTATGGAACAGTCCGCAGTTTGTTTTCCATTCCTTTGAATGTAGCCTTGTGTGAGACCAAGGTCTTTCTGTGTGGTTTCAAATGAAGACCGCCAGTTTTGAATTGTTCTTTATTCTGAGGAGAAGCAGAGTCTAGAGTTTAGACCAGAAAACTCTACTTAATCAATGCGGTTAATAAGTATTAAGCACCATGTTAATAGTGTATCAAAATCGATAATTAACCCACGAGGTATAATACACTGTTGAAAAAGCTCTAGTCAACTTTGTCACTTAAGAAGGGCGAGTATAGTTGTTTCAGTAACTACCCCTTCAAAAGTGCTCTGTTTTAGAATGTTGTCAGTTAAAGCTGCTTCAAGGTCTGCTGTGTGTTTCCTTATTTCCGCCTTTTGTAAACTGAAAATTATTTAAAAATCCAAATAATTTTACATGGCTTTTAAGCTGCTTAAATCTAGGCTCTAAAGATTGAATAGCTTTGTCTAGCACTAAGCTGAAGCACTGAACTCTGTGCTTCTTTTGGATCATCTAAAACTTGATCTTTTGCCTCGTATGAAAACATTCTCTTCCTTCTACGTAGTTTTTTTTCTTGAAATTGTCTAAACTCCAATGGTAATTCAATAGCTTCAGCCAATTCATTAAAACCGCCCTCTCTATAAATTCTTAGCCATGATAATAGTTTTTCAAATGACTCCATGCCTTCATCAATGTCCTTTGTTACACTTTGTAGTTCCTTGCTTACGTAGTTAACTTTAAAAAGTACTTCATGCCAAAATATCAAAGAAACCAAAAATTTGTAGACTTTTAGCTGGTTTGCTAAAGATTCAGCTTCTGCTTTTACCTTGGGCTCATATGATATCTCTGATATTTCCACAAGTGCATCATATACTTCTCCAACCAGAAAACGAATAGCTTTAACACTATCAATCCAACACTCCCACCTCGTGTTGCTCAAGGGTTTCACTGATAACCTAGGTACATGTTTGTTAAAAACTGCCCACCTCTTAGTTGATGTAGATCCTTTGCAAGATCCCAAAAAATGTTATAGCATCTGGACAACACTTGGCCTCATCTCCGAGTAAAAGGTTATAATTGTGACATGCACAAGGTACAAATAAAGCTCTTGAATTATCCTTCAACAGTCGTACTTGTACTCCAAATGTGTGACCTTTCATGTTGTTACCATTGTCATAGCCTTGGCCTGGAATGTCTTTCACCTCTAAATTTAATTCCTTCAGTGATTTTAATAATGTTTTATATAAATCATCTCCTGTGCTACTTTCAACCTGCATAAACTTTATGAAATGTCCATAAACACCTGAAGGAACCAAGTTACCATCAGACATGTGCAGTCTAAAATTACGGCGTAGTACTTAGCTGCTTTTACACGTTTCAATATCTCATTCAAAACATAATGTCTCGTAGTTCATTCTGAGTACCTTTTCCTAAATAATGATTATGAATTTCGTGGGTTTTGACTTTTCACAAATGTTTTCAAGAACAGGGTGAAACTATCCAAACAGCTCAACTAGACCTAAAAAGTTTCCATTGTGTACACTCTCATTACCAACTTTTTCCTCTGTTCCTCTAAATGCTAGATTTCTCTCACTCAGCAAGAAACCGTGCTATTGCTACTAGCCTTTTGAATACTTGCTGTCAGTGCTTTGCATGTTCATTGACAATTATTTCAAGTTCTTTGTCAATTGTCTGTCCACTACAAAGTCTTTGGTGTAACTCCCAGAAACTCCATGTGGCTTCCAAATGGTTTTTAGAATGCTCACACAACCTTGCATGAAGATTAGACCAGTTGTTGAATCCACTTGTTAATAATGCTCAGGTTGTTTTCTTACTAAAAAGTTTACAATAAAAACAATAAATTCTATCAGCAGACTGAGAATATATAATCCAAGGTCTTTCAACTCATCCCCCATTTGGAAGTTTCCGCTTACAGTGAAATTTTGAAAAACACAATCCCTTTTCATTTCGTGGAAAGTTGTTCACTAGAATAGGAGGAGGACCTTTCATTATTAAATAATCTCTTACATTCTGATTTATGTATGCTGGCCAGTTGGCTGGGTCTTCATAAATGTTAATTAGAACTGTACTCATGGATGATTCATCATTGCATGATGTTTGGGCTTGGTCTTTTTCGGCTATAAGTGGACTTTCCGCTTTGGCACTGTTTCTGGTGTATTGTGATCATCTTCAATTTGATTCACAGCTGTGTCATCCTTTTCTATAACCTGTTATCAATTTCATCATTGTATTCATCAACTGGAATTGGACTCAAGGCTGTATTGTCATTTTCTGAATTGTTTTTGTTTTCTTCATCCTTAATGCATAGGCACTTCAAAGATTGAGTGACAGGGAATTTTGTGATAGCACCTCTATGTTTTTCATTTTCAGCTTTGGCCTTGGCCAGTGCTCGTTTCTGGTTGCCGCTTAAATACTTACGCCCTTTGTCTCTATCTCTGCTTGTGCTTGCCATGTAAAATGACAGACAAATTTTAAGCTGCTAATTCTCTGGGCTATTCTTTCTTTGGCTTGGCTTCGCGGACAAAGATTTATGGAGGGGTATGTCCACGTCTGCTGCAGGCTCGTTGGTGACTGACAAGTCCAATGCGGGACAGGCAGGCACGGTTGCAGCGGTTGCAAGGGAAAATTGGTTGGTTGGGGTTGGGTGTTGGGTTTTTCCTCCTTTATCTTTTGTCAGTGAGGTGGGCTCTGCGGTCTTCTTCAAATGAGGTTGCTGCCCGCCGAACTGTGAGGCGCCAAGATGCACGGTTGGGGGCTATATTTTTAAGGTAAAAGAATATTTTAAAATGTTTAGACTAAAAATTATACAAAATACGACATTAGCAACTTGTTATAAAATTGGACTCAACATTCCTGATAACATGTCTACGTTGTTCCAACAGTGGAACAATGTTGTCATCGTCATTAGTCTTTTCTTTGGCTTGGCTTCACGGACAAAGATTTATGGAGGGGTAAAGTCCACGGCAGCTGCAGGCTTGTTTGTGGCTGACAAGTCTGATGCGGGACAGCCAGACACGGTTGCAGCGGTTGGAAGGGAAAATTGGTTGGTTGGGGTTGGGTGTTGGGTTTTTCCTCCTTTGTCTTTTGTCAGTGAGGTGGGCTCTGCGGTCTTCTTCAAAGGAGGTTGCTGCCCGCCGAACTGTGAGGCGCCAAGATGCACGGTTTGAGGCGAGATCAGCCCACTGGCAGTGGTCAATGTGGCAGGCACCAAGAGCTTTCTTTAGGCAGTTCTTGTACCTCTTCTTTGGTGCACCTCTGTCTCGGTGGCCATTGGAGAGCTCGCCATATAACACGATCTTGGGAAGGCGATGGTCCTCCATTCTGGAGACATGACCTACCCAGCGCAGTTTGATCTTCAGCACCGTGGATTTGATGCTGTCGGCCTCTGCCATCTCGAGTACTTCGATGTTGGAGATGAAGTCGCTCCAATGAATGTTTAGGATGGAGCGGAGACAACGCTGGTGGAAGCGTTCTAGGAGCCGTAGGTGATGCCGGTAAAGGACCCATGATTCGGAGCCGAACAGGAGTGTGGGTATGACAGTGGCTCTGAATACGCTAATCTTTGTGAGGTTTTTCAGTTGGTTGTTTTTCCAGATTCTTTTGTGTAGTCTTCCAGAGGCGCTATTTGTTATTGGTACAACGTAAGAAACCAACGTCAATCCCACGTCATTTTGCTCGTTAGCTTTACGTTGTTCCAACGTCAGCTGCTGACCTTGGATCAACGCACCCAACTCTCAACTTGTGAACGCCACCGAACAGCAAAACAAACGACCGATTCTGGATTTGTTGAATGATGACAACTTCAAATAAGGTAAGAATTGCCTTTTTTTTAGTAATGGTTAGGTTAGTTAGGTTAGGTTATGCTAGTTAAGGTTACATTCCAGAACGGGGGGAACACACTTTAATTTTGCCATTTTTTTAGCTAATTTTCTAGTCAAATGTCTAGCGCTAGTTTGTAACTAGATATTTGGCTAGAAAAATTGGTGGAAAAACTGATGCGTGTAACGGATGAAATTTGCCCTCGAAGAAAACAATTTCTGCATGATCACGCTAAACTGCACCTGTTCCAAATCACCAAAAAGATGAAATAGGCTTCTCTGGCAGTGCAATAGCCTAGTACTATTTTGATACTAAATCAAACCACTGCAAAATTATGAAACAATGACAGAGGCAGCCTTGCTAAGAATATCTGGATCTTATAAAGATAAATAACCCCGAGATGTACAGTACATGCCCTGATAGCTGAATAACTTTGTAAACCAGCTCCTAAAGATGTAGGCTATAACCCCCACAGTGACCTAGCCTAGTAAAGATCAACTTAAACTAACCTAACTTTGGGGTTATTAATCTTTACAAGACCCGAATATCCTAACCAATTTCATCTACGATTGTTAACATTGTCAGAAATTCTACGCTCAGGCCTAGGCTATTTACGTTCAGGCAACTGCTTAAGCCTAGGCTATAGGCTAGGCCCTAGGCTAGCATGACCCTATCTCAATCTCATATTAAAGTATAAGTTCTCTTATTCATTAGCCTATTGTCTGTTTTGATCTTGATAATAAGAAGAGATGCTTCATCAGCTCTGGAATACATCTATCTTACTGGATCAAATGAATACGAAACATGAAATTTTTGGCTAGGGAGACAAAGGAGGCCTATAGCCAGTAGTTTAATCTGACATATTTCCTAAAAATATTTCACTGAGATAAGATCAATGAAGGGCAATAACTTCATGAGTTCACTGACAAATCCCTCAGTTTATAAGGCCTATAATATTATTATTTTCTTACAGTTTAAACAAAGTTCGTCACAGTATTCTCTGCTCAAAGCCTGGGTTCAAACACATGCACGGGACCCAATTTGTTCAAATTGGTCAAATAGGCTTAAAACCGGCCCTGGATACACCACTCTCAGAATTACTGCAAAAACCATTAAATGAATTGGATACTGAGCTCTCAAGAGTGGCTAGTCATGCCACAAGATGGTGCTGTGAAGGATGAAAATTCTAAGATGGAGACATTGTCAGAGATTGAAGTATCATCAGACTTACAAGACTAAATCAAATCACATGAGAGTGCGTCAAATATTTCCAGTTGGAGGAGCTCTAGAGCAAGCTCCAGAGTTTAAAGGATTGAATCTATGCGTTTAAAGATTCAAACAGTCAGCAGCTCTTAAAGTGAAAAGGAAAATGTTTCATCTGCTCCTCCTAAATTCAATTCAAGCTAAGACAGACATGGGAACGGCATTGACAAGAGTGGATGCTGCTAGAGGAGTAGCTAAAAATGGAGCTAAAAAAGCAAAACAAGCAACTGGAAATGGACAAAGAAATTGCTACTAATGAGGGCAGGACATGAGCACTGGAAAGTTCAAAGGTATCTGGTGCTCAGAGTAAATTATTGAAAACATCAAGTTTTGACAAAGAACTCCAGGAAAGGAAACAAGAAAGAAGACTTCCTGAAAGAGCTCTTAAAGATGCCATTTATGCACTCGTTGATGCTTGGAAAAACATAACCGAGTCAACATTAAAAAATACTTGGCACAAATTTCGGCCTGCAACAAAGTTCGACGAAAACGAGCTTGCAGATGAAAACTTTTTTTTTTCTTTTTTTTTCAGATGAAAACTTTGAAGGATTCCATTTCACTAATGAGAAGATAATATCAAACCTCATTGCTTACGCCAAAAGTGTTGCAGCAGCTGACATCCAAGGAGTGCTGGACAATTACTATGATGCATCTGTTGTGCATTCCTTGAGTGATGGAGAAATTGCTGAAATGGTGTTAAATGACGATAGACATGAGGAGAGCGGTAATGAGGAAGAAGACACTGAAAACAGGTGAAAAAAATCCCTTGGATGATATGGTCAAAATGTATAATCATTTAATTGGTGGCATGGAACAATGTGCATTTATTTATCAGTGAGAACGAGATTATAGCAATTTATTCAATCAAAGAGAGACTGTTTAGACAGAAACCTCTTTTAATGAAACAGTTGACACTGGAAGAAGTCTTTAAAAAGACTCCAACCTGAAGACAATGATCACCAGAACAATCTGCTTTTACTGCATGTACAATATATTTTCAGGTGCTTAAAATATTTTGAGCCAGTTTGTGTTTGAAGTTTAACACTGTATATTTTACTTAAAAATAAAAAGTACACTTCTGATTTTATGGTCTATCTTTATTTCACCCCTCCCACCCGTCCTGTGCCACTGCAACCCCCCCCCCCCCACCAGCCCAGTCCAGCGCCGCCACAATCTCTCCCCCCCCCACCCTGTCCAGAGTCCCTTCTAGTTGAAGTGTGTCTTTGTTTAGCACAAATCGGAAACAGCGGAAAAGTACTTTTATGCTAATGTCTGAAAACTTCCAAATCCTGCAGTGTCTGGTCCCAAGGATTTTGGATGAAAGATTAAGCACCTGTAGCAATTTTGACAAAAGGAATGCCAGGCATTCAAATACATGACAAAACAAATAACAGTGAAATGCCCACAGTTATTATAGTTTTTGCAAATGTTTCATTTGGATTTAACAGTCTGCTCAAAGATTAAAAGATATTTAACGCTGCATTTGTCCTGCAGCGGTTAACTCTTCCTGATTTGGGCTGCCTTTGACTACCTTTGTAAACATGCATCTTTTAGTTTGACATGTTGATTTGGTAAAATCATATGCATCATTTAATTTAGATCAATCAGATTAGAAATTGGCCAAGAACCACAATTTCCTGAAGATACAATCTAAGTAATTTTCTATGATATTCGCATAGCTAGTCAAGATAATATACAAAGGGTAAGGATTAATTGGACAATGTGTTCAGATCAACTTTAGTCTACATACTGTAATTAATTTTTCGATTTCCATGAAAAATGTTTGTACTTTATTTATACCTGTAGTTTAAACTGCTAAAATAAATACACCAGGTTTTCTCTTGCAGTGCCACTTCAGCATGCTTATTGAAAGAGTATATAATTAATCTTACCAGTTTACACTAGTACTTCTCAGTATCAGAATTTGAGAATCTGAATTTAGTCATGAAAATGTTATGAAATTCATTGTTTCACAGCATTACATTGCAAATATTGCTATAAATTATCATTTAAAAAAAATAAATTAGTGCAAAGCAGAGAAAGTGAGGTAGAGTCTGTGGTTCATTGGCCATTCAGAAATCTGATGGCAGAGCGGAAAAAGCCGCTTTTGTTTCATTGGGTGTTCATCTTCAGGCTCCTGCCCCTCCTTCCTGATGGTAGCAGTGTGAATAAGATGGTGAGGGCCCTCGATGACAGAGGCTGCTTTCTTTAAGTCTTTGATAACATACCAAATCTCAAACTCCTCACGAAGTAGAGCCACTGGCGTACCTTCTCCATGATTGCATTGACATTGAGGCCCCAGGAGAGATCTTCAGAGATGTTGATACCCAATAACTTGAAGTTCTTAACTCTTTCCACTGCTGACCCCATGATGAGTTTTCTGCTGATTACCCACCTCCTGAAGTCCACAATCATCTCCTTGGCTTTGCTAATGTTGAGTGCAAGGTTGTTGTCGTGACACCATTCAACCAGCTGATCTATCTCATTCTTGTACTCTTCCTCATCTGTGATTCTCCCAATGACCAGGGTGTATCAGCAAATTTGTAGATGGAATTTGAATTGTGCCTAGTCACACAGTCAGGTGCAGGGCGAGTAGAGCAGTGGGTTAAGCATGCATCCTTAAGGTAGAAGCACTACTGACTGTAGTCTTTTGATGAAGTCAAGGATCCAGATGCAGAGGAGGGTGCAGTGGCCCATGATAAGGAGCTTGTTCCTCAGTACTGAGGGTACGATGGTGGTGAAAGCTGAGCTGTAGTTAGTGATGTTCATGTTGCTGGTGTTTAGGTGATCCAGGGCTGAGTGGAGAGCCAGTGAGATTGCATCAGCTATGGAGTGATTGTGACCGTTGGCAAAGTGCAGTGGGTCCAGACCTTTACTTATGTATATGTTAATTCTGGCCATAACCAATCTCTCAAGGCATTTCATCACAGTAGATGCGAGTGCTACTGGGCCATAGTCAGTAAGGCAGCTCACCCTATTCCTCTTGGGCACCGGAATGATTGATGCCCTTTTGAAGCAGGTGGGTATCACTGACTGCAGCAATGAGAGTTTGAAAATGTCTCTCAACATTCGAGCTGGTTGGTTGGCACACATTTTCAGTACTCTGATAGCTAAGCCATCGGGGCCTGATGCTCTGTGACGGTTCACCCTTGAAGGATATTCTGACTTTGGCCTCAGACAGATATCACAGGGTTGTCAGTTTCTGCAGGGATTCTCATTGGTGCCTTTGAGTTCTCCTTTTCAAATTGAGCATAAAAAGGTGTTCAGCTCACCAAGTAGAAAAGCATCACAGCCATTTATGATGTTTGCATTTGTCTACAAGACAAATGGCCTGCAATCCCTGCCATAGCTGGCGAGTATCTGACCTGAACCAGGATTTATGGTCATAAACAAGTCAAAAAATTTATTATTTTGCAACAGCATATCACAGTGCAAACATTCATATAAACCATCTTACAAAAATAAATAAAAAGTGCACAAAAAGTCAATGTAAGGCAGAGTCTTTGGTTCATTGATTATTCAGGAATCTGAAGGCAGCAGGTAAGAAGCTGACCTTGTGTCTCTGAATGCTCGTTTTTAGACTCCTGTACCTTTCTCCTGATGGTAGCATGGCCTCTTGTAGATGTCCTCAATGGAGTGAGGTCGCAGGCCAAGTTAACAACCCCTGGAGTTTTTTCTTGTCCTGAGCATTGGCACCTCCATACCAGACAGTGATGCAACCAGCATCTACACCTGTAGATATTTATGAGAGTCTTCGGTGACATTTCTCAAACACCTCACCAAGTATAGTCACTGGTGAGCCTTCCCAGGGAATTGTCTTGTTGCTGCTGAGATAGCCTTCTGTCGGTCGCATCTGGACTTCCTGTAGAGATCTGGATCACAGTTTGAAAGACCTCATTCTCAGCAGGTTGCAAATCTTTTCATTCATAGGTTCTCATTGGGATAATCACGGTATGTTCGCGAGAGCATACAGCAGGTTTTGACAAAGTCGCTGACTGCTGTGGCACATTCAGAATTGAAGACGAGTTCTTAATGTGGTCCAGTCTACCAATTTAAAGGAGTCCTGCAGGTGCTTCTCCATCTCCCTCAACCACACTTTCACCGTCTTTCCCACTGGTGCAGTAGTCTCTGCTTGTATGATGGGAGTAGTACAGCCAAGTGATCAGACTTGCAACCTGCTGAGAATGAGGCTGATAGTCTTTCAAACTGTGATCCAGATCTCTACAGGAAGTCCAGTTGCTGGATAGCTCAGCAGGCATTCTTCATGGTGGTGTCGCAGTGGTCAAGTGTGTTGGCTCCCTGGTTTCCCAGGTAATATGCTGGTGATGGTGTATTAGAGACTTTTTCAAGTTGGCCTGCTTGAAGCTCCCTACAATGATCAGGAAAGCATCTGGAATATGCTGTCTCCTGGCTGCTTTTCCTGATGCCAGTGTCCATTCTGCGTGGTGGAGGGCGAAGCCCTCAGGCTGCAGTACTGTGCATGAATGCCTTCAATCAGAGTTTACAATAGAAAGTGGTGATAGAAAGTGTATTTACCTCTGTACAAACTTCGATCATATACAAGTACTGTATATTTTGGCGAATGTCAAGTCTTGAAACTCTCAAAAATTGGGTGGGGAGGGGAAGGGTCGACGTACACCAGATATACTTCTGAGACCTTAAATTTTTTTTTAAGTGTTTTGACGTAGATTTGGTGTATAAGACAACCTGAAGCACCTCTCCATCACCAGTGCTGCTTCTCCCTGACATTTCTCCACCGCCGATTGCCATAACCCACCCAGCCGTTCTATAACTGTAGAGCCCGAGGTCGCCACTCCTGCCCGGGAGCATGAAGGATTTTAAAAATAAATTTTTAAACGTTACTAAATGTGATCCTGTATTTTAAAACAAAAACACATTCCTAGAGTTTCCTTTTTATTTGTCATTTCAAGTGGAATGCAGTAATTCACATTAAATCATTTTCATGGTTATATAAAGTGCAATAGATAATAGAAGTAAATCACAAATATCTGTAGACACTGTGGTTGAAGTAAAAACACGAAATGATGGAGAAACTCAGCTTGTCAAACAGTGTCCTTTATGTAGCAAAAGTAAAAATACATCAACATTTTGGGCTTGAGCCCTTCATCAAGATATGGACAAATGTCGGGAGGCATCCGAAAAGAAAAAGTCGGGACACCCGACAACTGATGTACAAAAAGCAGCCTCAGACCATGTCCGGGGCTCACTTGGTTATAGATATCAAAGCTTCATGAGCAAGGCTTGAGCAATTGAGCAAAGAAAGCTTGCAAATAAAAGGCTTGAAGTTCGATTCCCTCAGTCTGAACCGAAAGGAAGACAGAGCTCCAGAGAGCTGCAAGCAAACATAACAATAGCATTTAAGAGGCTTCTAGGTGCACATGAACGGGAAGAGCATGGAGGCATATCTTTAAGCTGCAAGCAGCAGAATTTGTTTGATTTGGACATCATATTCAGCACAGATATGTGGGCCAAGGGGCATATTGCGACGCTGCAGTATTCTATGATCTAGTGTCAAGGCAATTCTGCAGCCAAATTCAAATAAAAATACCAGGGAGAAGCCTTCACTGTAACAAATATCAATAAGGCTAGTTATTCCTTGAAAAAGACTTGCCTAGATCATTTCCCAGGGAAAAAATATAATTTTACCTAATTTCACGATTAATACAGGCCCATCAATCTTATTAGAATCTAAAGTTTAAAAAGATGTTATGATCACGACATGTAAAATACCATTTATTATAGACTTACCTATTCTGATCTCATTGCAAATATCGCAATCCTCCGCATACTCCTCATTGAAAAGTTCTTCCCCTTTACTTATTATTGTGGGATATACTTTTTCTCTCCATGGATCGTTTTCATCAGAATGAAGAACTCTATCAGATCTTCTGGTCACATCCAGATCTCCGTCATCATCAAACAAGATGTCAGTGCGTGTTTCCCTTGTGCTCTCGTCAACTGTGTTTTCATTGGCGGCAATAATGCTGCGATCAATCTGGCTAATTAAATCATCATCTCTGGTTTCTTCACTGCTCATAGGTTCCAAATGACCTTTGCTGCATGCATTAATATTATGCAGGATTTTGAATTTTGACAGAAAAACTGCAGAATTTAAGAAAGGAAATTAGTGTAAGAGCACTTCCAGAATGCTAATCAACATTTTAAAAGCATCAAAATGTTTTTGTTGAATGTAGCTATCAACAGTGGACCCAGCAGTTACAGGCCTCCTCTACCACCCCTCTGCCTCATCATCAAGATAATTCAGTATCTAATTAGGCAGCTCACCCTGGATACCATGTGATCTCACATTCTCATTCATTCAGTCTATCCTGTAGGACCCTTGCTCAAGTCCACGTGGACAACATCCAACTGATCTGCACTTATCATTCTTCTTAGTCATCGCCTCAAAGTTCACGAGATGAGACTGCTCACACACAGGCCATAATGACTATCCCTAATCAGTCTTTGTCTTGCCAAATGCAATTACAGTTTAAAAAAAAACCCAGTCTCCAGCACCAATGGGGATTGGCCAGAGAAGTGAATTTGCTTGTTGTTTGAGATTGCGTGTTGTGTAATTGGCGAACTAACTGCTGGGGGTGGCGGGGGGGGGGACACGGAATTTTAAATGTTTTAATTTTTGTACCTATTTATTTTCTGTAATTTTTTTTGCCAGTTGCTTGAGGCTGCTGTTTGCTTGAACTCCAGGGATTTTACAGTAGATCCTGACTCTCTCAAACCTTTCTGGTTACTTATTCATGACAGGCATTAAGCTCACTGACCAGAAGTTGCCCGACTTATTTTGCTGTCTTTTTTAAATCTTCTTCTTTCTTCTTTTTCTTTTTTAAATAAAAGCACATTAACCACCCTCCAGTCTTCTGATACCTCACCTATGCTCAAAAATAATGCAAATATTTCTGCCAGGGCTCTTGCAATTTCTAGGAAAACAAGTAATTCTGCAGACACTGTGAATGCAGTTTACACAAAAATTCTGGAGAAACTCAGCAAGTCATGCAGTACTCTTTATATAGCAAAGATACATAACCAACGTTTTGGGCTGGAGCCCTTTGAGAAAGAAAGAGCAAAAAGCAGGCAGGTGCCAAAATAAAATGTGAGGAGCACAAGGTCACAGACAAGAGGCCATATGGGTGGGAAGGCACAAGATGAAAAGATGGAGGTGATACCTCTCTGAATGGAGAGGGAAGAGGGTGGAGAGCTGGAGACAGGGAAGTGGCCCAACAGAAACCAGATAACTACGTTGATATCATTCTGTTGGAGAGTGCCCAGAGGGAAATATTAGGTGTTGCTCCTCCAATTTGCAAGTGGCATTGGTTTGGCAGTACATGATGTCATGGACTGAAATTTCGCATGGGTAGGGCACAGAATTAAAATGGTTGGCTATGGGAGATCCCCTCCATTGCTGTGGACAGAGCGAAGGATGTGCATCTTTCTCTTCTACATAAAGAACGCTACATAACTTGCTGAGTTTCTCCAGGATTTTTGTGTAAAATCCCGCCTTCTGCAGGGACCACTTCCCATAATGTCCTAGCATAGACTTGATCAGGCCCTGAGATTTATCTACCTTGATATGTTTTCAGACCTCCAGCACCTCTTTTGCTATAATCTGGACTCTTCAAATCATTGCTATTTTACCCCTTGTATTCCTGAGCCTGCATGTCTTCCTCCATTACATGACCAAGTGGTTTGAGACATTAGAGACACAATACACATGTATGTTCTTGTTGTTTTATGTGCCTCATAACTAGCAAACAGTCAAATGAAAGTGTCAAGGAAAATAAGATGTATCATGATTTCCAGACAGTACCTGGTTGTCCATTTCCATTTAGTCTCACCATCAAGTGGCTACTGTTTGGTGTGTACATATGGACATCAGAAAGCACTACATCACTCCTAGACATGATTGAATCCATACATTCCTTGAGTCTGGTCCAACATGACGGGACATCAAAACACTATAAACAAGAAAACATTACAGCAAGCTGGTATCTTCACAAGTTGACAAGAAAAATATGAATTACAAAAGGTTTGTACTATTTTCAAAGAATTCCATTTTCCTAAGATTAAAAATTGCACTTTAAACGGAATAAACAGTTGAAATAGATTCAGAAAGTTCTACAAAGTTAAGCATTAATGGTAAACAATGATAAAGTTCAGATCCATTCATACTTGCTTGGTTTACCAATCAAATAGATGACGTGATCATATCTTGTACTTGTGATAAATAAGCCTTTAAATAGTGGTCAAATTATGAACAGTTGATTTGTTCACTTGTTGGGAAAACAAATCAAATTGTTTGACTTTTGACTCTGGGCTCCTCCCTATCACACTCCCTCTTCCCTCTGCAAATTAAGACACTGAGCATTTTTTTGAACTCTCCATTTCTTCTGAATGGTCTTTAGCTGGAAACGTTTATTTCTCTCTCCACATATTGTTCTCAGCATTTTGATTTTATTCCAGTACATTCCAAACCTCGATATTTTCCATTCAAGCCCATGTCTCCGGATCTCCAGTCCATTTTGGAACATGCATCCAACCGAGGCTGGATCTCGGATATCCAGTCCCTCCTGTTCCAGATCTGCCGACCTATTTAAAATGGCGAGCCTCCAATCCAATCTGGGCCCCTGTTCTCACCACCATTGCCAGATCTCCTGTCCAGCAGGCCTCTGAACCATTTTTGGGTGTGTGCAAAGAGATGAGGATCTCATCTTGCTTTTAACTTTAGGAGCCTCAAGACCAGCAGATTCAACAGACTTCATTCCAACAGTTCCCAGGCTCTTGTATTACCCAAACCACTCCAGAACCATGAAGGGATTGGTCTGCGTGGTTGAAACATCACTTTTTGCATGAACTGCAATCCCTTTTTTTTTAAATTCTTTTTTCTACCTCAAAGGGCATTACAGTCATTACTATGGTAGGTGGAGTATCTTCCAGAGCTGTGTGGCTGCAACAAGGGTTTCGATGCATCTGTACATTGAACTTATGTAGATGAACATAAACATTCAGTCCGTCTTTGCAAGACTGGCCCAGCTCTCCCCTCCCCAACAGTCCAGTCCAGCCTGGCCCTCCCCTCCCTTCCCCTCCCCAACAGTCCAGTCCAGCCTGGCCCTCCCCTCCCTTCCCTCCCCGACAGTCCAGTCCAGCCTGGCCCTCCCCTCCCCGACAGTCCAGTCCAGCCTGGCCCTCCCCTCCCCGACAGTCCAGTCCAGCCTGGCCCTCCCCTCCCTTCCCTTCCCCTCCCCGACAGTCCAGTACAGCCTGGCCCTCCCCTCCCTTCCCCTCCCCGACAGTCCAGTCCAGCCTGGCCCTCCCTTCCCCTCCCCGACAGTCCAGTCCAGCCTGGCCCTCCCTTCCCCTCCCCGACAGTCCAGTCCAGCCTGGCCCTCCCCTCCCTTCCCCTCCCCGACAATCCAGTCCAGCCTGGCCCTCCCTTCCCTTCCCCTCCCCGACAATCCAGTCCAGCCTGGCCCTCCCCTCCCCGACAATCCAGTCCAGCCTGTCCCTCCCCTCCCTTCCCCTCCCCGACAGTCCAGTCCAGCCTGCCCTCCCCTCCCTTCCCCTCCCCGACAATCCAGTCCAGCCTGGCCCTCCCCTCCCCGACAGTCCAGTCCAGCCTGGCCCTCCCCTCCCCGACAGTCCAGTCCAGCCTGGCCCTCCCCTCCCTTCCCTTCCCCTCCCCGACAGTCCAGTACAGCCTGGCCCTCCCCTCCCTTCCCCTCCCCGACAGTCCAGTCCAGCCTGGCCCTCCCTTCCCCTCCCCGACAGTCCAGTCCAGCCTGGCCCTCCCTTCCCCTCCCCGACAGTCCAGTCCAGCCTGGCCCTCCCCTCCCTTCCCCTCCCCGACAATCCAGTCCAGCCTGGCCCTCCCCTCCCTTCCCCTCCCCGACAATCCAGTCCAGCCTGGCCCTCCCCTCCCCGACAATCCAGTCCAGCCTGTCCCTCCCCTCCCTTCCCCTCCCCGACAGTCCAGTCCAGCCTGCCCTCCCCTCCCTTCCCCTCCCCGACAATCCAGTCCAGCCTGGCCCTCCCCTCCCCGACAATCCAGTCCAGCCTGTCCCTCCCCTCCCTTCCCCTCCCCGACAGTCCAGTCCAGCCTGGCCCTCCCTTCCCTTCCCCTCCCCGACAATCCAGTCCAGCCTGGCCCTCCCCTCCCCGACAGTTCAGTCCAGCCTGGCCCTCCCCTCCCCGACAGTTCAGTCCAGCCTGGCCCTCCCCTCCCCGACAGTCCAGTCCAGCCTGGCCCTCCCCTCCCCGACAGTCCAGTCCAGCCTGGCCCTCCCCTCCCTTCCCTTCCCCTCCCCGACAGTCCAGTACAGCCTGGCCCTCCCCTCCCTTCCCCTCCCCGACAGTCCAGTCCAGCCTGGCCCTCCCTTCCCCTCCCCGACAGTCCAGTCCAGCCTGGCCCTCCCTTCCCCTCCCCGACAGTCCAGTCCAGCCTGGCCCTCCCCTCCCTTCCCCTCCCCGACAATCCAGTCCAGCCTGGCCCTCCCCTCCCTTCCCCTCCCCGACAATCCAGTCCAGCCTGGCCCTCCCCTCCCCGACAATCCAGTCCAGCCTGTCCCTCCCCTCCCTTCCCCTCCCCGACAGTCCAGTCCAGCCTGCCCTCCCCTCCCTTCCCCTCCCCGACAATCCAGTCCAGCCTGGCCCTCCCCTCCCCGACAATCCAGTCCAGCCTGTCCCTCCCCTCCCTTCCCCTCCCCGACAGTCCAGTCCAGCCTGGCCCTCCCTTCCCTTCCCCTCCCCGACAATCCAGTCCAGCCTGGCCCTCCCCTCCCCGACAGTTCAGTCCAGCCTGGCCCTCCCCTCCCCGACAGTTCAGTCCAGCCTGGCCCTCCCCTCCCCGACAGTCCAGTCCAGCCTGGCCCTCCCCTCCCCGACAGTCCAGTCCAGCCTGGCCCTCCCCTCCCTTCCCTTCCCCTCCCCGACAATCCAGTCCAGCCTGTCCCTCCCCTCCCTTCCCCTCCCCGACAGTCCAGTCCAGCCTGGCCCTCCCTTCCCTTCCCCTCCCCGACAATCCAGTCCAGCCTGGCCCTCCCCTCCCCGACAGTTCAGTCCAGCCTGGCCCTCCCCTCCCCGACAGTTCAGTCCAGCCTGGCCCTCCCCTCCCCGACAGTCCAGTCCAGCCTGGCCCTCCCCTCCCCGACAGTCCAGTCCAGCCTGGCCCTCCCCTCCCTTCCCTTCCCCTCCCCGACAGTCCAGTACAGCCTGGCCCTCCCCTCCCTTCCCCTCCCCGACAGTCCAGTCCAGCCTGGCCCTCCCTTCCCCTCCCCGACAGTCCAGTCCAGCCTGGCCCTCCCCTCCCTTCCCCTCCCCGACAATCCAGTCCAGCCTGGCCCTCCCCTCCCTTCCCCTCCCCGACAATCCAGTCCAGCCTGGCCCTCCCCTCCCCGACAATCCAGTCCAGCCTGTCCCTCCCCTCCCTTCCCCTCCCCGACAGTCCAGTCCAGCCTGGCCCTCCCCTCCCCGACAGTCCAGTCCAGCCCGGCCCTCCCCTCCCGTCCGGCCCGGCCCTCCCCTCCCGTCCGGCCCGGCCCTCCCGTCCGGCCCGGCCCTCCCCTCCCGTCCGGCCCGGCCCTCCCCCCCCCGACAGTCCGGGTCTCCCCCCACTCCCCCCCCCCCGACAGTCCAGGTCCCCCCCCCCCGACAGTCCGGGTCTCCCTCCCCCCCCCGACAGTCCGGGTCTCCCCCCCCCCCCGACAGTCCGGGTCCCCCCCCCCCGACAGTCCGGGTCTTCCCCCCCCCCCCCGACAGTCCGGGTCTCCCCCCCCCCCCCGACAGTCCGGGTCTCCCCCCCCCCCGACAGTCCGGGTCTCCCCCCCCCCCGACAGTCCGGGTCTCCCCCCCCCCCCGACAGTCCGGGTCTCCCCCCCCCCCGACAGTCCGGCCCGGCTGACCCTTTGCTGCCCGGTCTCCGTGTCTGAATCCGGCCCCTCGCCGTCCTGTGGAGCTTGAGTTAGGCGGCAACGCCCGGACAATGACTGGGCTCAACCAAACCCCGGTTACGTGCCTGATTCGGGCCCCGAGTCCCCGTTCCCTCTATACGCGGCTGCCTCACCTACCTGCGTGGACGGACCCCACCGCCGGACGTCCCGGCTCAGCTGGTCCGTCCGTCCGCTGCTCCCTTCCGGCAACCTGCGCTCGCACCAAAGTTCCTCCTCCCCCCCCCCCCTTCCTCCTCCCCCCCCCCCCCTTCCTCCTCCCCCCCCCCCCTTCCTCCCCCCCCCCCCTTCCTCCTCCCCCCCCCCCTTCCTCCTCCCCCCCCCTTCCTCCTCCCTCCCCCCCCCTTCCTCCTCCCTCCCCCCTTCCTCCTCCCCCCCCCCCTTCCTCCTCCCCCCCCCCCTTCCTCCTCCCCCCCCTCCTCCTCCCCCCCCCTTCCTCCTCCCCCCCCCTTCCTCCTCCCCCCCCCTTCCTCCTCCCCCCCCCCTTCCTCCTCCCCCCCCCTCCTCTTCCCCCCCTTCCTCCTTCCCCATCATCATCCTCCTCCCCCTCCCCTTCCCACCCTCCTCCTCCTTCTCCACCTCCCTCCCTCCTCCTCCTTCCTCCTCGATCCAGCCCTGAACTAGGAAGCATGTTAAACATGTGGATTGCTACTGCTCCTAGACCAGTGGTTCTCAACCATTTTCTTCCCACTCACAGACCACTTTAAGTATTCCCTATGCCATCACTGCTCTCAACCCAATTGTTACTGAAATATTTTGCTTGAGAAAAATTGTCATTGGCCCATTTCCTTTGCAGTTCTGAAACCGTGCACATAACGAGTCAATTAGGTCCAATTAAAACAGTGGTTTTTCCACCATTTTCTTTCCATCCCCATACCTTACAAATCACAGAGCACCAACGGCATAGGGAATACTTAAAGTGGTATGTGAGTGGAAAGAAAAAGGATGAGAACCACTGTCCTAGACGATCCCTCGGATTTGGGATAACATGATTCTAGTCTGATATGTTGGCCATGTACAATCCTGGTGCAGGGAGAGCAGAAGGTGTGTGGATGAAGCACGTGGGTAGTTGAGGATGTGGTGCTTTTTCCACACGTTATGCATTACTTTGGTGTGCTGTCAGGGGTTCAAAATACCCTATTGGTATTTTTCCCCCATTTTAGATATCAAGGTTCAAGCATTCCCATATCAGTGGAAAATAAAAACTCCAGACACTTTGAGAATATCCTTGAATTCTTTTCTCTTTCTACCTTGTCTTGCTGTGAATTTGGGAACAGAGTATGTATTTCCAGAGACGGATGCCCAATATTCAAAAGATGAGGTCTGCCCATTAGTGTCCACAGAGTGTAATTAGGAACAATGCTGGGATTGTTGGTCTGGAAGAGGATATTGATATTGGTTGATGTTTATCCTGCTTATGGGAATTGCTGAGATTTGTATTACACACTGACTTAACTTTCCTCTGTCCCCTTTGGCTAAGACTTCTCAAAGATCTCTAATTATGTCAGACATAATTTTACTTTATGAAAATGCTGCTTAATTAAATTATTCTGCTATTACTTCCATAATAATTGATTTCAACATTTTTTTCAATAATAAGTCAGGATAATTGGTTTATAGTTTTATTTTTTTGCCTCTCATTCTAAGTATAGTTGGAAGATTACAAATATCTGTCAATTCTGTCACCACTACTTTCTAAGATTCCAGAATTCTGGGATGCAAGCCTTGGGGACTTATCAGCTTTTGGCCACATTGTTAGCCTGTGATGAAGATGACATCTAATTGCTCTCCCCTTTTTAATGAGATGTTCAGAGTATCTACTGCAGTATCATTTTAAGTCATCCCTATGCCATTGGTGCTTTCTGATTAGTAAGGTGCTTAAGGTGGTATGTGGGTGGAAAGGGAAAGTTGAGAATCACTGTTCAAGACCCAATTGTTAATGAAATATTTTGCTTGAGAAAAATTGTCATTGGTCCATTTCCTTTGGAGTTATGAAACCGTACACATAATGAGTCAATTAGGTATGATTAAAAGTGGTTTTCAAACTTTTTCTTTCCACCCACATACCACCTTAAGCAATCCCTTACTAATCACTGAGCACCTATGGCAGAGGGAATACTTAAAGTGGTATGTGAGTGTAGCATAGATAAAAGCTCACACTTGACTGGAGGGAGAAGAAACACTTTTATTAGCTTATTACATAGATAGGGTTCATGAATAGGCTTCAGAGGGATTCTGAGTTTAGGTGGGAAACCAGGGTTATATACGGGCCCCAGGGGGAGGAGCTAGGAGGCAAGACCAGTTGACAATACAGCACATTTCTAGCGAATCCCAGTTTACTACAGTGAGTGGAAAGAAAAAGGTTGAGAACCACTGATCTACTGTAAAACCTGATGGAAGTATATGTTTAAATTCTCTGCGGTTTCCTTGCTTCTCTAAGGGGTTTATATTCACTTTAACTTCGATCTATAATGCTGTGATCATAATTTCCTTGGGATTAATTTACATTGAGATATTAAACCTTTCTGCTAACATTACCAGATCCAAAATAGTTCCATTAAATAGCAATAGAGATCACATCCAACACAATATTTTGGTAGATAATGCAGTTGAAACCATGTAAATCCAATGTATGCAAAAATTGCATTCATATGTGTCTATCTAAAACAAAATACTCAAACCATGTTGGAAAATTGTTTCATTCACCTAACTTGTCATCAGACACAAAGCATCACATCTGTTGATAAAAATTGATGAAGCAATTCTAAATTTCAGGGTGATTCACTACCTTTTGTTAATGATATACAATTACATCCTCAGCTGAAAGTAATTATATTATTACCTCACATTCTGTGCAAGTTCTTCTTGATTTACAGAAATGATATGATTTTAATATTCCACAAATTGAATCTCTGGCATTGAAAGTTCCATAATGGGCCTAGGATGTTACAAAACCTAGGTCTTGAAAAGGTACACATCATTATGAAACAGAATTGGTTCATCTACATAGTGATTATAACTGACCAATAGTCAGAAAAATGGTCAGGCACTTGGAAGATCTCCTTGTAGGGTTGTTTTTGGGCCTGGCCAAGCTGGCCATTCACAGGTCAAGGAGGCGGGCAATTGAGGGTTCAGGATGGGCTGGTGACCTGCCTTCTTTCAGTGATACATCTGGGCCCGTGTGTCATTAAAGTGGGAACATGCGGTGGCTGAGTTCCTGGAACAGTGGGCCCACCAGGTGATTGAGTGCGTCATAGAGAAGAATAATAGGATTTTAATTTGAAATGTAAAGTGCATGTATTGATTAACCGCCTATTTCAATTTTTTTTTTCTCTATTAATGTAAGCAGCTTATTAGATACAGTTCTGTGTATAATTTGTGTTTTGTCATGATGTTACAATAAATGTTTTGTTAAAAAAAAACCAGAATAATTCTTCTTGCCTCTTCCACTGGTTGTGAGAGACATTTGGCTGTTTAAATTCATTTCTTGGCATTTTTCAGATCCTAGATAAATGTAGTCATTAAGATGAGACACAGCTACTAATCTTTATTAAAATCTTTCATGGTGGGATTCTGGACAAAAGGCAATGAGGGAATGTTTGTATTTTATTTGCAAAAGGTAATTTTCAATTAGGACATCGACAAATGAATGATTGCAAGTTATCTGTGGGCTGTTTTATCCTCAAATTTAAAGTATACACTGAATATCTTACTAATTTCTGGATACGCAAGTAAAACACGAATGTCTGCAGACACCGTGGTTGAAGTAAAAACACAATGCTGAAGAAACTCAGCAGGACAAAGGGATAAAGATACATAACTGACATTTAGGTTCATTGGTGTATTTGGGTGGCACAGGCTCATGGGCCAGAAGGTTTTGTTACTGTGCTGCATGTTTAAATTTAAATAAAGGCTAGATAAAGTGAGGAAGTTGACCAAAGTCAATAACTAATATAATTTTCACCCAAGTGAAAATTTACATATTTCTAAGTTTCACAGAAATAAATAACATTAGAAACCTTCTTTGCCTACAACTTGTGGTGCTCAGTGTAATTTTACCTATTTTCTATAATAATTGCGCTATTAAGTTGAAATCATATAAGCGTTAGGTTTTGTGAAGCATATAATTACAGACATTCATATAACTTTCCACATTCTGTTGATTAATGTAATTTATTTTTTCAAAAGCTAGCAGGTTTTATTATAGCGTAAATTAGTTGTTTCAATATATGGCCACGTCTGGCACAATGCTTGGCAAGCAAAAATTCATTCACAGTTGGCCCAGGGCTCCCTTGTGATCCTACCATTAACAGATCTTCCTTAATTCAGATATAATTCATGTCAGATGGTTCAAAAGAGCTGCTCCATTCCTTACATATAAATTCTTAGGCACTAAAATAAATCTCGGTCTGGTTGTAATCCAATGACTGTTTGTATATTGATAAAGGAAGCAGAAAGAATTTTCCAAATCTTTCATTACATGCTCTGTATTGAGAATATGAATTAAACAGAAAATTGTCACATATCTTTTGGTTACGGTGTTTATGACATGATTTTTCCATCAACATAGGCATTGTGTTTAATGTGTTCTACATATTGGTCTGACATTTTATTGCTCTATTTGCTGAAAGTCTGGTGTCCTATTTTCTTTATACTGAACTTTATTGTCATCCAAAAGTGATTGGCACCCACTGTGAAACTTATGATGTTTTGGCCATGTTAGTACTTGTTATAGTTTGTCTGGACACGCTCATTGACTGTCTGTTCCTCTGGCTCTTCCACAGTCCCCTAAATAAAGACAACTGTGTCATAGCTCCCACCTCAGTCTAGGACAGTTAACCAGCATGGTTGTGCCTCCATTCTGTTGACAATAGAAGCCTATCAGTTTCTATATAACTTCTAGTCTTTTGAAATAAGTGAAAGTGCAACAATTTTATTAACAACATTTTTTTAAATAATGGAGCATATTTTGAAACCAGAAAAGCTGGAACTTGACCACAATCACCTGACACCCCCAACAGCTTCGAACTCTAGCTGCGTTGCTGTAGGCCCATGGAAGGTCCAAGTGGTGATGGTAAAGTATGGGGAGAAACACAGAATGTTCATTGACTACAGTTAGACCATTAATAGATATACGCAGCTGGATGCGCACCTTCTTCCCTGCATATTCGACATGGAAAATCAAATCGCTCAATATCAGGTATTCTCCACTAATGATTTAAAGTTGACATACCACCAGCTCCCAATCTGCCCGGAGGACCGGCAATATACTGCCTTTGAGGCAGATTGCCACCTCTACCATTTCCTGAGGGTTCCCTTTGGTGTTGCGGACGGGGTCTCGGACTTCCAGCAGGAGATTGACCGAATGATAGACCAGGACGAGCTGCAGGCCACATTCCTGTATCTGGACAACATCACCATTTGCAGCCATGACCTGCAGGATCATGACACCAATCTCCAAAAATTTCTCCAGGCCGCCAAACTCCTTAACCTTACATACAATAAGGATAAATGTGTAAACCCGCCTTGCTATCCTTGGCTGCATTGAAGAGAACGGAGTCATTGGCCCCTGATCCTGACCGCATGCACCCTCTTTTGGAACTTCCCCACAGCCTAAAAGCTCCAAAATGGTGCCTGGGCTTCTTCTCCTACTATGCCCAGTGGGTCCCCAATTATGCGGATAAATCTACCTCTTTTACCCTGATGTCAGAGGCCTGTGTGGCCTTCAGCTGCCTCAAAAGGCACAAGGTGTGATGCCTGCAATGGACGAATCCACCCCATTCCAGGTAGAGAGTGATGCATCCGATTTCGCCCTTGCCGCCACTCTTATCCAGGCAGGTAGACCAATAGCCTTGTTTTCCTGCACCCTCCAGGGCCCTAAAATTCGACACTCCTCTGTTGAGGAGACCCAAGCCATTGTTGAGGCAGTATGGCACTGGAGGAACTACCTCGCCGGCAAATGATTTACCTTGCTGACTGAACAACGTGCAGTTGCTTTCATGTTCATCAGTCAGCAGCGAGGTAAAAGCAAAAACAATAAGATACTGAGGTGAAGAATCGAACTTTCCATTTACAATTATGATATTTTGTACCAGTCCAGGAAACTCAATGAGCCCCAAGATGCCCTATTCCACAAAAAGTACCGGAGCACAAATAGACCGGTTACAAGCCCTCCACAGTGACCTCTGTCAGCCCAGGGTGACCAGGTTCTTCCATTTTATCAAAGCCTGCAACCTACCTTACTCCATTGAAGAGTTCAGGACGTGACTATAAACTGCCAGGTCTGTGTGGAATGCAATCTGCACTTCTATCGACCAGACAGAGCACATCTGATAAAGGCTAGCTGCAAATTTGAGCATTGATTTCAAGGGGCCCCTCCAATCCTCTGACCGCAATGTGATGATGAATACTCAGGTTTTCTGTTCACCATCCCCTGCCTCGACACATCCACTGCCACAGACATCAAGTCCCTGCACAACCTTTTCACCCTGTTCAGGTACCCCTGTTATATCCATACTCCTCTTTTATTAGTGACAAGCTGCATCAGTACCTGCTGGCCAGAGGCATCACCACAAGCAGGACCATCAGTTACAATTCCCAAAGGAGTGGCAGGTGGAAAGGAAGAACACTACTATCTGGAAGGCCATCCTCCTAGTCCTGAGGCGTTCCAGTCACCCACTGGCAAGATGTCCTCTCCGATGAGCTCCACTCAATCATATCACTCCTATGCATCGCATGAAAGAATGTTTCCCTTCCATAGGAAGTCCACTTCAGGGACCTTGCTGTCGTCCTGGTTGATGTCTTCAGGGCCGGTCCTACTCTGGAAGCACATGAGGAGCCATAAGTTTGACCCGCTAGTCGAAAGGGTCCATCTCCTCCAAGCCAACCCCCATAAGCCTATGTGGCATACCCTGATGGGTGCGAGGACACGGTCTCTGTTCAGGACCTGGCGCCACCAGGAGTCCCTGAGACCCTTGCCAACCACCCTGCACCCCCTTCACCTAACACTACCCATGATGTACCAGGCATGTTACCCCAGTCCCAGTGGATGGCATGCCAGATCCGTCGCCACGCACCCACCAAGCTGACGCTAACGACAACATACAGGTGTTCTAAACCATCCAGGATTCAACAACTGCACCTATGATGGTGGCAGCGGCAGACCAGACCTCCCAAAAGAACATTTAATTCACTTCACCCCGCCAGAATTTTTCTACAATGAAGGGTGAATGTGGTAAACCACTGTAAATATCTTTTGGCTGTGCTAGTACTTGTTATAGTTGGTTTGGACACTCCCCTTGCTGACTTTGCTGGTGGCTCCCCCACAGACCCCTGAATAAAACCGACTGGACCACCACTTCTTTTCATTGTTACCTGAATAAGATGAACGTTCTTTTTATTATTGAGATTTGGAGGGAGAAAAAAAAAGCTTAGCAACCATAATTATCATTCGGTTAAATAAAAGAAGAAAATACATTTCAGGTTCATTGATGCAATTCAAACTATTCTCCCTTTTGGTGTTTCAAACAACGATTTTAGTGCACATTCATTTTCAGAAAAAAGAATGAATGACTGTAATGGCTTTAAAGAAGGCTGGCATCTCTTTGTGGTAATTGTGCAAAAATAATTCAGAGTTTTTCCTTTGACATAACTTCTATTCTTTTCAGCCAAACATCTGTTTATTTTTGAGTCTCAATGTTGTCACCAAGAAGCATCTCATGAGGGTGTTTTCCTACAAATCTGCAACCTTTTTTGGGGGTGGGGGAGGGGGTTTGCTTTCCTTCCTTTAACATTTTTTTAAAATGTCCTCTCTTAACAAAAAAAAAATGTCAAACACAGGGCTAGATTTTAAATTTCAAACGCAGGGCTAGATTTTAAATTTCAAACGCAGGGCTAGATTTTAAATTTCAAACGCAGGGCTAGATTTTAAATTTCAAACGCAGGGCTAGATTTTAAATTTCAAATGCAGGGCTAGATTTAAAATTTCAAATGCAGGGCTAGACTTTAAATTTCAAATGCAGGGCTAGATTTTAAATTTCAAACGCAGGGCTAGATTTTAAATTTCAACTGCAGGGCTAGATTTTAAATTTCAACTGCAGGGCTAGATTTTAAATTTCAACTGCAGGGCTAGATTTTAAATTTCAAATGCAGGTCTAGATTTTAAATTTCAACTGCAGGGATAGATTTTAAATTTCAAATGCAGGTCTAGATTTTAAATTTCAACTGCAGGGCTAGATTTTAAATTTCAAATGCAGGTCTAGATTTTAAATTTCAACTGCAGGGCTAGATTTTAAATTTCAAATGCAGGTCTAGATTTTAAATTTCAACTGCAGGGCTAGATTTTAAATTTCAAATGCAGGGCTAGATTTTAAATTTCAACTGCTGGGCTAGATTTTAAATTTCAACTGCAGGGCTAGATTTTAAATTTCAAATGCAGGTCTAGATTTTAAATTTCAACTGCAGGGCTAGATTTTAAATTTCAAATGCAGGGCTAGATTTTAAATTTCAACTGCAGGGCTAGATGTTAAATTTCAAATGTAGGGCTAGATTTTAAATTTCAAACGCAGGGCTAGATTTTAAATTTCAACTGCAGGGCTAGATTTTAAATTTCAACTGCAGGGCTAGATTTTAAATTTCAAATGCAGGTCTAGATTTTAAATTTCAACTGCAGGGCTAGATTTTAAATTTCAAATGCAGGTCTAGATTTTAAATTTCAACTGCAGGGCTAGATTTTAAATTTCAAATGCAGGGCTAGATTTTAAATTTCAAATGCAGGGCTAGATTTTAAATTTCAACTGCAGGGCTAGATTTTAAATTTCAACTGCAGGGCTAGATGTTAAATTTCAAATGCAGGTCTAGATTTTAAATTTCAACTGCAGGGCTAGATTTTAAATTTCAACTGCAGGGCTAGATTTTAAATTTCAACTGCAGGGCTAGATGTTAAATTTCAAATGCAGGGCTAGATTTTAAATTTCAAATGCAGGTCTAGATTTTAAATTTCAACTGCAGGGCTAGATTTTAAATTTCAAATGCAGGTCTAGATTTTAAATTTCAACTGCGGGGCTAGATTTTAAATTTCAAATGCAGGGCTAGATTTTAAATTTCAACTGCAGGGCTAGATTTTAAATTTCAACTGCAGGGCTAGATTTTAAATTTCAAATGCAGGGCTAGATTTTAAATTTCAACTGCAGGGCTAGATTTTAAATTTCAAATGCAGGGCTAGATTTTAAATTTCAACTGCAGGGCTAGATTTTAAATTTCAACTGCAGGGCTAGATTTTAAATTTCAAATGCAGGGCTAGATTTTAAATTTCAACTGCAGGGCTAGATTTTAAATTTCAAATGCAGGTCTAGATTTTAAATTTCAACTGCAGGGCTAGATTTTAAATTTCAAATGCAGGGCTAGATTTTAAATTTCAAATGCAGGGCTAGATTTTAAATTTCAACTGCAGGGCTAGATTTTAAATTTCAACTGCAGGGCTAGATGTTAAATTTCAACTGCAGGGCTAGATGTTAAATTTCAAATGCAGGTCTAGATTTTTAATTTCAACTGCAGGGCTAGATTTTAAATTTCAACTGCAGGGCTAGATTTTAAATTTCAAATGCAGGGCTAGATTTTAAATTTCAACTGCAGGGCTAGATTTTAAATTTCAAATGCAGGGCTAGATTTAAATTTTCAAATGCAGGGCTAGATGTTAAATTTCAACTGCAGGGCTAGATTTTAAATTTCAACTGCAGGGCTAGATTTTAAATTTCAAATGCAGGGCTAGATTTTAAATTTCAACTGCAGGGCTAGATTTTAAATTTCAACTGCAGGGCTAGATTTTAAATTTCAAATGCAGGGCTAGATTTTAAATTTCAACTGCAGGGCTAGATTTTAAATTTCAAATGCAGGGCTAGATTTAAAATTTCAAATGCAGGGCTAGATGTTAAATTTCAACTGCAGGGCTAGATTTTAAATTTCAAATGCAGGGCTAGATTTTAAATTTCAACTGCAGGGCTAGATGTTAAATTTCAACTGCATGGCTAGATTTTAAATTTCAAATGCAGGGCTAGATTTTAAATTTCAACTGCAGGGCTAGATTTTAAATTTCAAATGCAGGGCTAGATTTAAAATTTCAAATGCAGGTCTAGATTTTAAATTTCAACTGCAGGGCTAGATTTTAAATTTCAAATGCAGGTCTAGATTTTAAATTTCAACTGCAGGGCTAGATTTTAAATTTCAAATGCAGGTCTAGATTTTAAATTTCAACTGCAGGGCTAGATTTTAAATTTCAAATGCAGGGCTAGATTTTAAATTTCAACTGCAGGGCTAGATTTTAAATTTCAAATGCAGGGCTAGATTTAAAATTTCAAATGCAGGTCTAGATTTTAAATTTCAACTGCAGGGCTAGATTTTAAATTTCAAATGCAGGTCTAGATTTTAAATTTCAACTGCACGGCTAGATTTTAAATTTCAAATGCAGGTCTAGATTTTAAATTTCAACTGCAGGGCTAGATTTTAAATTTCAAATGCAGGTCTAGATTTTAAATTTCAACTGCAGGGCTAGATTTTAAATTTCAAATGCAGGTCTAGATTTTAAATTTCAAATGCAGGGCTAGATTTTAAATTTCAAATGCAGGGCTAGATTTTAAATTTCAACTGCAGGGCTAGATTTTAAATTTCAAATGCAGGGCTAGATTTTAAATTTCAAATGCAGGTCTAGATTTTAAATTTCAAATGCAGGGCTAGATTTTAAATTTCAACTGCAGGGCTAGATGTTAAATTTCAAATGTAGGGCTAGATTTTAAATTTCAAACGCAGGGCTAGATTTTAAATTTCAACTGCAGGGCTAGATGTTAAATTTCAAATGCAGGGCTAGATTTTAAATTTCAAATGCAGGTCTAGATTTTAAATTTCAACTGCAGGGCTAGATTTTAAATTTCAAATGCAGGGCTAGATTTTAAATTTCAACTGCAGGGCTAGATTTTAAATTTCAAATGCAGGGCTAGATTTTAAATTTCAACTGCAGGGCTAGATTTTAAATTTCAACTGCAGGGCTAGATTTTAAATTTCAAATGCAGGGCTAGATTTTAAATTTCAACTGCAGGGCTAGATTTTAAATTTCAAACGCAGGGCTAGATTTTAAATTTCAACTGCAGGGCTAGATTTTAAATTTCAACTGCAGGGCTAGATTTTAAATTTCAACTGCAGGGCTAGATTTTAAATTTCAACTGCAGGGCTAGATTTTAAATTTCAAATGCAGGGCTAGATTTAAAATTTCAAATGCAGGTCTAGATTTTAAATTTCAACTGCTGGGCTAGATTTTAAATTTCAAATGCAGGGCTAGATTTTAAATTTCAACTGCAGGGCTAGATGTTAAATTTCAACTGCAGGGCTAGATTTTAAATTTCAAATGCAGGGCTAGATTTTAAATTTCAACTGCAGGGCTAGATTTTAAATTTCAACTGCAGGGCTAGATTTTAAATTTCAACTGCAGGGCTAGATGTTAAATTAAAAAAAACCCAGAATGCTACAGAAAGCAGGTCAAACAGTACTTTATGCAGCAAAGATAAAGATTCATTTCCAACGTTTCGGATTTGAGCCCTTCATCTCGGTAGGGGGTAGATTGTTCACCAAGGACGGACACACACATTACGGTTTCTGGGTCATGCGTCTGACATCTCCACTCGGCGCTGAACAGCAGAGGCAGAAAGCGGTCGCCGCTGATGGGTCAAGAGCCACCAGTGAGTGACAAATAGCAGCGTTGCAGAATTCCTGGGCTCTTGAACCGGAGTTGTCTGCTAGTTTAGCCATCTCGGCGACCGATGGTTGAGGATGAAGTTAACCTTCAGTTTCCTCTCGGTGTCCGTGGTCTTGACCGGCGCGATGAGCTTTGTGCTGCTGGTGGTAGCGATAAGAACGGATTACTGGTACATGATCGATGCCTCCAAACTGGAAACGTTCTCCAATTCTACCGATCACCTCAGCTCCCACTCCGGGCTTTGGAGAACTTGCAAATGTAAGGCGATTGAATAGTTTCAACCTTTTAACGGAGTTGCTCTGATTATTGCTGTACTCTGATGCAACCATTCCTCAGGCCATCAGACGGCTGCTAGGATTTATTGTCTTGTGCAACAGGTTATTCCTATTTTGATTGTGTATTGTGTGTTTTTTTTTGCTTACAGTTCAAAGTAAGTGTTTTCATTTAATGAATCCATTCTGGAAAGGAAATACAAACTTGACAGTCTCACAAAAACAGCTTTTAAGTAAGTATTTATACATTTTCCTTTGAATCAGAATTTATAGTCACGAGCAGGTTATGAAAATCGTTGTTTCTGTGCAAATATTTCTAAAAAAATCATAATTCGGGTGCCTCGCCGTCCGGCGTGGGCGATCACGTCTCTCCATCCATCGTGATCTCTGACCCTCCGAGTTGCAGTTGTTGCCTCCCCTGTTCTCCTTCGGTGACGGCTCCATCTTTGAGCTGAGACCGTAGTGGACGTTGAGTTCATGATTAAGTGCTGGAGTGGTTTCGCGGTGCCTTCTTCAGTTGTACTGCCCATACTGGACGGGTAACCCTGGCCATTGATCAGCAGATTTATCCGCCCAGCATTTTTAGTTTTGCAATCAATTTGTAGAATCTGCTTGTAAAAACCTTCCACCATCTGCAATCCATGGCTTCACGTGACCCTGATTGGGAGGCTAAACAGGTACTGCACTTTGCTCAAGGATGACTCGTAGGCTAGTGGACGGAAGGAGTGTCTTACACATCCTTTTGCTGAGCCCTTGCGCAGCACCAACACCAAAATACATATAGTACAAAAGGAAGAAAAAGCAAAGAATGGGAGTATCTGTGGTTCATTGTTCATTCAGAAATCTGATGGCAGAGGGAAAGAAGCTGTCCTTGTGTCACTGAGTGCTTGTCTTCAGGCTCCTGTACCTTTTCTCCTGATGGAAGCGTAGTGAAGAGGGCATGGCCTGGGTGGTGATGGTCCTTGAATGTAGAGGCTTCTTTCTTAAGACATTGCCTCTTGTAGATGTCCTTGATGGAGTGAAGCCTGGTGCCATGATAACAACCTTCTGGAGTTTATTCCTGTCCTGAGTGTTGGAACCTCCATACCAGCCAGAATGCTCTCCATGGTACATGTAGAAGTTTTCAAGAGGCTTTGGTGACATACTGAAGTTCCTCAAACTCTTCACAATTATAGGCACTGGCGAGCCTTCTTCATGATTGCATTGATGTGGAGACTCCAGAATGGAACCTCAGAGATGTTGACACCAAGGAATCTGAAGTTCGTGACCCTCTTCACTGCTGACTACTTGATGAAGACTGGTTCATGTTCTTCTGATTTCCTCCTAAAGACCTGAAATGCCTAATTGTAATAATTGAAAGCAATGTGCGGAGCAACTGGGTTGTTCCAAATCTTGTTCAATTCAACCAACACTACCAACCATAATTTTAAGTGCAAAGTGATGTAGAGTTGTTGGTATTTGCCTTCTTTCCTCCGGTTGTCCAGGTTTAAATGTGGTTGCTATGAACACAGTTGGAGGCCTGATGATATTAAATTCCAGCATGGAATGAACTTTTGTGAAAATAACTTTCTTGATAAGATTGCCAAACAGTTTTCATGAAAACTATATTCACAATTGAGTAGACAGTTAGATTATAAATAGAAACTGAACATTGAATGATTATTTGGAGCGAGAATTTATTGAAGCTAGGAAGGGTAATATTTGGCTTAATGTCAAAATGGTACAGAAAGCATTTGGTGGAGGATGGTGCAACACATTTGCAATGATAGCTGCTCATATAACACACTCCTCCAAAGATTAGGCCAGGTTTGTCTCAGGCTTATCTAATGCACTATAAAAGATGTTTGTTTCCTAATTTTGAGGGGTAATCAATAATCCATTTTATTTCTTAATTATTTTAGTATTTCAGAAAGCGATTTATATCATTTGTGGAGGTAAAGATTGTTTAAGTGCAATTTATTGGCTTGTGACATAATTCAAACAAGATGCCCAAATTCCTGGTGGCGTGTGTCCCTTTTCATAACATTGTGCAACAAAGATGCTTCTTGCAGCATATCATCAACTCTTAAATCATGGTTAATTATTGTTTTTAACGATGACACCATTGTTAAGGGGAGGATGATTAGTGGAGTTTGCGTTTCTACCACAGTTTATCAAGAAAGCTTCTTTACTGTGTATCTAGATAGTTCCGATACTCTCTTTGAGAATCTTCTATAGCCACACAAGATGCACCAACCGCAACCACAATGTTCCAAGTGAGGAAAAGTGATAATAAATATAAAATAAAAGATAAATGAAAATTCACAATTGCTGTTACTGCAAGAAAAAAGTGATGTGTCAATAGTGTGGACAGATCTTTTCATGGACTCGAGAGTTGTTTTAAGGTAATATGGGAAAGTCCAAGAACCTGATAGCTGTTGAGAAAAAAAACCTGATTACATTAGAAACACAGCACGGTAACAGGCCCTTCTGGCCCACAGGTCTGTGCAGTCTAAATACACCCATGTAACCAATTAACCTACTAATCCTGTATGACTTTGGAATGTAGGAGGAAACCCTTATGGTCATGAGGAGAATGTGAAAAGTCCTTTCGCATAGAAGTAGGTTCGACCTGGGTCACTGGCGCTATAAGTACATTGCACTAACCACTGCACAAACTGTGGTTTTAGAGGTATTGGACCCTAGACTTCAATACCTTCTACCTAAATAGAGCAGTGAGAAGTAGTTGTGATTATGGTGAAGGAGATCCTTTATGATGTTTGCTGCCTTCTGGAGGTGGTGTCCCACATCAAT
This sequence comes from Narcine bancroftii, assembly GCF_036971445.1. Taxonomy (NCBI): domain Eukaryota; kingdom Metazoa; phylum Chordata; class Chondrichthyes; order Torpediniformes; family Narcinidae; genus Narcine; species Narcine bancroftii. Next base: position 22,556,866 of record NC_091480.1, read on the forward strand.
GTCCTCAATGGATAGGAGGCAAGTGCTCATGATGGACTTAGTGAGGTTTCACATTTCTGCATCCTTCTGCATCCCTGAACATTTGAATTTCCTAACCAGGCTGCGATGCAACCAGCCAGTGTACTTTCCACAGTACGCTGGTAGAAGTTTAGAAGAGTATTTGACAACATGCCAAATCTACTCATACTTAGAAAATAGAACCATCGGTGTGCCTTCTTCATGGTTGCTTTAGGAGAGGCCCACAGATGTAGACAACCAGGAATTAAAGACCCATTAATGAAGACAGGTGCGTGGTCCGTCAGTCTCCCCTTGCTAAGAAAAGTAATGATGTGGAGTTTTGACCTGAAACTTCCACAATCCCTTTGCCTCCGTCAATGTCGCTTGAACACCTGAGTTCTTGCTGTAGTTTATATACTCTTTGCTCCAAACTACAGCAATTGGAGTTGAAAATGACTAAACAAATTTATTTGTGGTGAAACACAAGAGTCTGTCGAAGCTGAGATTGTAGTAAAAATACAAGAATGTTGGGGGAACTCAGCAAGTCTTGCAGCCTCCATAGAAGGTAAAGATATATAACCTGAGCCCTTCTTCAAAGTATGAACAAACTAGTTTATTTGTTACATTCCTTGTGCTGGTCCATTCTTTAAAAGTGGAGGAAGTTAATAGAAACATTTCAAATACTATTGTTTTCTGCTTCCTGCAATTGGAGCTTGCTTTCTGCTCAGTTTGAACATATCACTAGAACACATTTTCCATAAAGGTAGCTGTTCACCTTTGCACTCAAAAATATGTCAGAGATAAGATAGAACAGTTATCCTGATTCTAAAAAGGCTGTCAAAATGACAATGCAATTCAACAAGCCCTGGAAGGTCTGTGAAAATATGAGAGCCAAGAAAAAGAAGAGAAAGGAAGCCCCCTTTTTTCTCAGGATGTACATAAATTCTCCTCATGTGCAAAATGGCAAGAGTCTTTTGGTTTCTGTGGGATGTTTCACCAGTTGGGTTTGAAAGATGGAAATAGATATTACACTTATTCAGGCATGATATGACTATCTTTGGTTTTCAGATGGCCTCAAACCTGTATTATAATTAGGGAACCAATTCAACAGAAATTATTCTCCAACCTTTTGGCCACGGAGATAATTTCATTGTGACAAGTTGCCTTTTCCTCAATCGATTTCAGATTTATTGTCAGTGTACATACATGATGATGTACCATCAATAATCGCAAAAGGCTGAAGTTGTGAACTTTTATCAACTAAAGACAGAAACTACCATCAGCCTCATAGACTGAATGAAGTAAAGAGAAAGGGGAACATGCAAGGGGCTATGCAAGATCAGTCTCAGGAGGCGTGTCCAGCTGGCAGCAGCAATCATGGCACAACAGTGGTTTATGACACATGACATCACATCCAACCCTGAGATTCTTTTTTCCTGTGGATGCAGCAGAATTATCACTTTTGGTAATGCAATACAAAAAAAATTGTACACAGCGTATACACAAAGAGAATAAAAAAAGAAAAGAAAATCAGTAAAGTGCACAAATAAGAGCCTTAAATGAGTCTCTGATTGAGTTTGTCATTGAGGAGTCTAGTGGTGGAAGGGTAGTAGCTGTATCTGAACCTGGTGGAGTGAGTCTTGTGGCATTTATACCGCTTTACTGATGGTAGAAGTGAGAACAGAACAATTATCATATATTTGTCAAGTTCTATTTCCCATAATATTAACTGTTGCATATTACCTAATTACTGACTGTTGTTCTTGACGGTAGCTGACAGAAGTTTAAGCTCTGAATTCTAACATTGTTTTTGTGACTTGGTACTAAAGCCCATTTACTGAAATAAGTAACGTATGTTCCCCAAATTCAAAAGGTTTTATCTCTTTGGCTAAAATAGATTTGATTTTTCTTTCTCTTCCAGACATGCATGGAACATTTGTGGTTCTGCTTCCACTCAGTCTCATCTTGATGATATTTGGAGGAATAGCTGGGTTTATCAGTATTTTAGCACGGGCCTATGCCCTACTGCTATTGACTGGAACTCTTTTCCTTTTTGGAGGTAAGACTAAACTGAAGTTATCATTTATTTTCCTTCAGTTGGTTTGCATAATCTTCTGCTTTCCTCTCCTCACTCCCTGAAGCTCTTCTCTCACCATTTCACAGCTGGCGTTTTCATTGCGATCGGCAGCCATTGCGTAGAATGAATGACCCTCTAATTCCATCTTGTCTGCTGACCTTTGAATTCGTGACATTCTTGTCCTTTCTAAATCTCTCCCTCTCTCTTTGCTGCCCTTATTTTTAGTTTTTCACTTCCATGTTCTCTCTATGTCTGTGCCAATGGGTAACTTTGAACATTTAATGTGGTCCTCACTACTCTATACCTTTTAAAGCAAATATCTTTGTATAAACATTTTGCTTAATGACCTCCTCTTTTGAAACCCCTTTAACCAGAACTTCCATATAATTTTTGATTTGCTCAACCACTTGAAGTTAAGGTCATTTTCTCATATTTAATTTCCTCTTTGGATCTTCATCTTCAACATCTCCCAGGTTCTGTACACTGTGACAAAGATTCTTTTATCGATTTCTGCACAGTTTGTTTGTTTCAACTACACCATTTAGTCTATAATATTTATTATTCTTTCTGTCAAATTGCATCAATTCACACTTCTCTATATTATATTTCATCAGTCATTCATATTCCCATTCGGCCACCCATCCCTTCTTGGTGGCTTCAAATGAGAGGCAAAGTTTACTCTACATACTCATCTCTAAATTGTGAAACATGCTGTAATCCCTTGCAATAACCACTGAATGTGATCCTCCAATCAAAGAAGCAATAATTTATTAGAACCTGGTGCTTTGAGGTTTGAGCCAATTTCCTATTCATGCTTACTTCTAAGCTTTTAATTTCATGGTCGTCGCTTATGCAAACCATACAAAAACTGGTCTGAAGGTATCATACTTAAATGCATGCACGATGACCTTGCAGTACAGCTACACATTGGAGGGTACAATGCTGTGGCCATAACTCAGTCATGGTTAAAGGATGGATGTCATTGGGCACTAAATGTCCAAGGAAACATGATGTATCATAAAGATAGGTAGATAGAAGGGTGACGTGGCTCTGCTTGTAAAGAACAATATTAATTCATTGGAAAGAAGGAACATAGGATCAGAAGAGGTAGAATCCTTATGGGTTGAGTTAAAGATTAAAGGACTCTAATGGCAGATATCTACAGGCTCCAAAATAGCAGCCAGGATATGGATTACAAAATACAACTGGAAATAGATAAAGCACGTCAGCATGACAATATTACGATAATCATGAGGGGTTTTAACATGAAAATTGATTGGGAAAGTTAGGTTGGTATGGGGTCTCAGGAGGGACATTTTTTGGAATAACTATGGGATGGCTTTTTGGAGCACCTTGTTGATGAGGCCACCAGCGGATCAGCGGTTCTGGATTGGGTGCTGTGGAAGGGACCAGAGGTGATTAGAGAACTTAAGGTAAAAGAAACATAGGAGGCAGAAATCACAAGAGGATTGAGCTAACTTTGACATTTGAAAAGGAGAGGCTAGGGTCTGATGTGTCAGTCTTTAAGTGGAGGAAAGGAAATGAGAGTCACATGAGAGAGGAAATGGCCAAAGTCGAATGGAAAAGCACGCTAATGGGGAAGGCAGCAGATCAGCAATGGCTGGAGTTCCTGTGAGAAATGAGGAAAGTGCAGGACAGGCACATACCAGAAATAAAAAATAAATTTGTGAATGGAGAAGTGAGATAATTGTGGCTGAAGAAGGAAGTTAAAGCCAAAGTAAAAGCAATAGAGAGGGCAGACAAGGAAGCAAAAAAAGATGGAGGACTGGGAAACTTTTAAAAACTTAGAGAAGACAACTAGGAAGGTGATTTAGAAGGAAAAGATGTATTATGAAAGGAGGTTAGCAAGTAATATCAAAGAGGATACTAAAAGCTCTTTTAAATATATAAAGAGGTAAAGAGTGATAAAAATAGACAGGACTGATAGAAAACGATGCTAGAGAAATTGTAATGGAAGACAACGAGCGGAACTGAATAAATATTTTGGATCAGTCTTTACTGAGGAAGACATTAACAGCATATCGGAAGAGAAGTGGGGGCAGTGAAGATCATGAGAGAGTATGAAATTGGGAAGCTAAATGGTCTATTGGTAGATACATTTCCCGGACTAGATGAGATGCACCCTTGGGCTTTCAAGGAAGTAGCTTGTGGAGGCATTGATAATGATTTTTTAGGAATCAATAGATTCTGGCATGGTTCTGGACTGGAGGATTGCAAATGTCACTCCGCTGTTTAAGAAGGGAGTGGGGCAGGAAATTATAGACATATTAGCCTGATGTCGGTAGTTGGGAAGCTGTTTGAGTTGATTGTCATGGATGAGGTTACGGAATACCTGGAGGTACATGAAAAGATAGGCCCAAGTCAGCATGGTTTCTTTAAAGCAGGGTTTTCCAACCAGATAACATTCCAGGGGGTGCGAGATAACATTTCAGGTTTTTTTAATAAATCCATACTCCTTCAATTTGGATAATATGTCGGATGATGAAGAGCTGAAGGAAGATCTTATTGAACTGCGCACAAATCGTGTTCTTGAAATGCAGTTTGAAAGCCAAACTTTGGAACAATATTGGTGTTCGGCAATGGACATGGTTCCAAGACTTTGTGAAAAAGCACTAACTGTGCTCATCCCATTGGCGACGACATACTTGTGCAAGTCTGGATTTAGTGCCCTTTTGTCAATCAAGACAAAATCTAGAAATCGCTTGGGTGCACAGGCAGACACGTGGATTGGTGTCAGCAACAAAGTGCCACGTTTTGAAAAACTCTTAAGCAATAAACAGGAACAAAAGAGTCATTAAATTTAAATTGGCTTACGAACATTTGAACATTAGTTCTTTAAATTTTTTAAAGAAATTTCATGCGTGGATGAAAATTTAATTTTTTTGTAGGGTTTATGCAACTTTTAATTTGTTGTAATTTTTTTTCTTTTCCATATGTTTCATTTTTGTTTATATATTATTAAAAATTGATTATACAAATTTGTTTTGGTCACCTTCACCTTTATTCTTAAATAAATTATTACTTTAAGGGGTGTGAGAACATATTAACATTTTTTAGGGGTGCGGGGCATAAAAAAGGTTGGGAACCACTGCCTTAAAGGAAAATTATGCCTGACAAACCAATTGCAATTTTGTGAAGAGATCACAAGTAGGACAGTCAGGGGAGATGTAGTGGATATTGTGTATTTGGACTTTCAAAAGGGCTTCGACAAGGTGCCACACATAAGGCTATTAAACCAGATGAGAGCATTGGCTTTATAACAGGAAGCAGAGAGTGGGAATAAAGGCTGGTTACCAGTTGCATGTGGTGTTCTGCAGGGGTCATTATTGGGTCCACTTCTTTTTACCTTGTTGATAAATTATTTTGATTATGGAATAAATGGCTATATTTGCAGATGGGGTGGTACTGGGGATACCGAAAGGATGCAGAGAGACTTGGATCGATTCGGAGATTGGGCAAGGAGATGGCAGGTGAAATACAATGTTGGGAAATGCACTTTGGTTGAAGGAATAGACGGGCAGACTATTATTTAGATGGGAGAAAATACAAAATCCAGAGGTTCAAAGGGACTTGGTAGTCTTTGCTCAGGAAATCCTAAAGATGAACCTCCAGGTTAAGTCAGTTGTGAAGAAAATGAAAACAATGTTGGCATTCATCTCTAGAGGAAAAGCATATAAAGAACAGTGATATAATGTTGAGACTTTATGGAGCACCGATGAGGCCTTACTTGGAGCATTATGTACAGTTTTGGATGTCTTACTTGAGAAAGGATGTGCTGGTGTTGGAGAGGGTTCAGAGAAAATTTACTAGAAAGAAACCAGGAATGAAAGGCTCAGCATATGACAGGGGTGGCCAAACTTGCTTAAGGTAAGCACCACATACGATAAACTTCAGATGTTTGAAAGCACCAAGACATGAAAAAATATAACATACTGTATATTTTGCTGTTAAGTTGACTGGCAGATAGGTCAACCCGCCCCCCCCCCCCCCCCCCACCTTTTTTAACCTGATTTTAAAGATTTTGTGGGATATCCGATGTGTAAGTTGACCGCCATTTTCGGGCTTTCTGATCCTCCCAGCAACAACCCTAATTTTTTTGTAACACCCCAATTGCCAAGTAAAAAAGCTGTAAAATACTGTAAGCAAGTTAAAAAAAAACAGTTAAAAAACCTAGGCCTACCGGGCAAGAGCGGGAACCTCATTCTCCCAATAGGAGCGGCGACATCAGTCTCCCAGCAAGGGTGGTGTCCTCGGCCTGCATGGTAGAAGCGGTGATGTTATGCTCCAGGGTAGGTGTGGGGACCTCGGGCTCTATACAGTATTGTAGAATGCCTGAGTGGGGATGGTGGTGCCCGAGTGGGGATGGTGGTGCCTGCTAGTGGGAAGGTGCTTCCCAGGTCAACTAATACGCTGAATTGGTGCCTCCAGGGTTGACCTATATGCTGAAACAGTGTCGGACAATTTTTGACCTGAATTTAAGGTCTCAAAAGTATATCCAGTGTATAAGTCGACCCCCATATTTTTAATGATTTTTGGAGGTTTTACTACTCAACTTATACACCAAAATATATTGTTCATGTTTTGCGCATGCACATTTTGTTATAAAATTTTTATATAAATATTAAGAAATACATGTATGTAATCATATTTATTCAGGTAGGTAGTTTTTAAACTGCTAATTTGTATTAGTTTAAATAATCAACATATATCTTTCAATCAATCCTTTAATAGTCAAATTTTGTTGACGAGTTTTTAGGGTAAAATTTAGGAGGTTGATTATTACACAAATACAACTTTCGACCACGATAGAATCCTGAGTCGTTTGAGGCATCAGGAGTTCAGATGGGCGACTGGTAGGGACCCGGAGATATGTCCACATTCGAGATGTCAGGTACTCTGATAGGTGGACGAATACCCAGGGCAGAAGCGAGAGTTCATGGTCAGAGCATTGGGAGCTTCTGTGGGCAGGAGGTCTGGGTGTCGAGAACTCCGATGGGTAGGTGGGTGGCCGGGACTGAGGTGAGACTCCATGGTCGGGTTGACGGGAGCTTCGGTAGGTGGGCAGTCGAGATGTTGGGATTTCGGATTGGAGGTCAACTGGGGCCTAGGTGAGACGCCAAGGTCTGGGCATTGGGAGCATCGATGGGTGGGCTGCTGGGGCATCAGATGCTCGGATTGACAGGGGGCCAGGGCATTGGTAGCTCGAATAGGTGGGCAGCCGTGGTGTTGGGACCTGGGATAGGTGTTGAGAGCTTGTATGGGGAGAGTGGACAGGGAATCGTGAGCTTGGAAGGGCTGGCGGCTATGGCATTGGAAACTCCAAAGGGTGGGTAGCCCGGCGTTGGGAGTTCAGATGGGTGAGCGGCCAGGGTATTAGGTGCTTGGATAGGTGGGACATTGGTAGGTCAGATCGGAGAGCAGGCTGGATCACACTTACACTCCGCGCAATTTTCACGCAATAGCAATCCATGCCCACTAACACTACACAGCCAAAATACTTCTGCAAGCTGCACATTCATGTCAAAAAGCTACATGTGGCTTGCTAGCTGCAGTTTGGTCCCTCTGGCCTACAAGGAATCAATTACCAGCTCTTGGAATATACTCACTGAAGTACAGAAGGATGAAGGGGGACTTAATAAAGTTATTTCGAATGATAAAAGGCCTGGACAGTGTAGATGTGGCAAGGATATTTCCCATAGTAGGGGAATCGAGAACAAGAGGACATAACTTGAGGATAAAGGGGCGCAAATTTAAACAGAGATGTGGAAAATTTTCTGTATTTAGAGGGTCATGAGTCTGTGGAATTTGTGCCACAGGCGGCTGTGGAGGCGAGGTGATTGGTATTGAAGGCAGAGATTGACAAATATTTGATTTGTCAGTACATCAAGCCGGGAATGGGGCAGAGTGGGAATATGGATCAACTCATGATTAGAATGGCAGAGCAGACGTGACGGGCCAATGGGTCTACTTCTGATCCCATCTCTTGTGATCTTGCGATAATTGTGGGATGTTTTCCAAAATCCATCAACTATTATCTTCAGCAACCTTCTCTGTTAATGCATTACAATTTATTGAATTTACAGGGAAACCTGAAACTCTTCAACTTGTTTGATAACGTTTTTTTTTTACTGGTACAATAATAACCAGCATAGAACCACTGGACTGTGAATGAAATGCATTTGTTGATTTCACACAGCAAAGTTCAAGTCCAAGTTTATTGTTGTGTTCAGAAGCGCTGAAACACTTTCTTAGCAATTTTCTCAATGTGGGTGAACCTTGACAAATCACTTGACTCCTAGGAACTTAAAGTTGCCTGATATCTCCATCTCCTCACCATTAATGCGGATCATGGAGTGAGTTCCACTCCTCTTGCAGAAGTTTATAACTTTCTCACTGATATTGAGGGAGAGATTGCTATCCTGACAAGCCACTGTTCTGTCTATCTCCTGGGATTCATGGGGTTTGGAAAAATATTTCAACATATGTAGATTCTTATTGTAAGGAGAGCAAACAAGAATATACTGGTTACTTTTATGTTGACAATTTGTAATTATCGGTTCTAGGATCAGAGCTTGGGTCTTAGATGGAAGAATAAACTGAGGAGGATGCAACAAGATTGGGGATCTATACCAGTAGTTCTGAACCTTTAACTTTCCACTCACAGACCACTTTAAGTAATCTCCATGCCCTCAGTGTTCTGTGATTAGTAAGGGATTGCTTTAGGTGGTATGTGAATGGTAAGGGAAGGTTGAGAACCACTGCTCTAGACCCAATTGTTACTGAAATATTTTGCTTGAGAAAAATTGTCATTGGCCCATTTCCTTTGGAGTTATGAAATTGTGCACATAACGAGTCAATTAGGTACAATTAAAACTGTGGTTTTCAAACTTTTTCTTTCCACTCTCATACCACCTTAACCAATCCCTTACTAATCACTTCTTATGGCATCAGGAATACTTAAAAGTTAGTGGAAAGAAAAAGGTCGAGAATCACTTATCTAGACAGATTAAGTAACTGGATAAGGAGTAAGAGATAGATTATTCAATTTGACCCCAACAAGCAAAGCGAAGGTGACATTTCTGGGTGTTGTCCTGCTAATTTGCCTGATTTACTTAGGAATTTTCCAGTCATAGACTGCAGAAGGACATGTGCTTTTCGTGCTACCTGTCAGAGGCTCCAATTGTGGCATTGTTTGTCCAGGGCCACAAGAGGTCATGCAAGGACAGAGACCAAGGAATACTGGAATCTCTGCTGTTTTTCCAAATCTTTTTGAATCATGAACTTCTTTCTTTGCTATTCCCTGACCTCTTGCTACTTTTGATGATAATAGGAAGTAACATCCATAATATGTCAGTGTAAAAAGTCTTTCAATAATTATTCTAAATTTCCCTTCCCAATGACAATCTGATAAAGTGGGATTTTTATTTTGCATTCCATCGTCAAATTCCATTCAAAACTTTGGCATAAATTAACATCTGGATAAAAGTCACATAATCCTGCCACACTTTTCAATACCAAAGCAATCCAGATTCATAGATCAAATATTGATAATGATTTAATTGAGTTAAAAAGTTGGTTACACGTCAAAGAAAATATGTGGACAAAGACCCCTTGCAGCTCAACTCTAGCAGCAACATTATGATAAATAATGTTGTTTAGAATTCTGCACGTTCTGAACATTTTAAGGATAATGTGTCCTTAAATTGAATGCACCTAATTCACTTAAAATATGGTTGTTCAATTCTATGAATCGAAATTTGTCAAATCGTTCAAGTTAGAAAGGAATCAGTCTCAATTATTGAGCTCTGAGGATTTGTATTTCACAGATAACATTTCCATGCCAGTAGCATTGCAGATATTACAATATTTAAAAGTTTGATGTTACGATGTCTGGAACCAATGGGTACTCTTTATTTTGTTACTTACTGGATGTGGTTGTTGGCAAAACCATAATTATTACATTTCCAATTTTCTCTTGAACTAAGTGGCTTGCAAACTCAATAGGAAATTCAGGAATGGTTAGTCCTGTGCATTAGAGATTTTTTTTCAAAATTCCTGAATTCCAGGATGGTAAAAGAAGATTGGCAAATAGCTTGGTTCAAAAACAGAGGAAGGCACATGATGGGATGCTGTAAGCCAGTTAGTTTTACATCTTTTTTGGGGAAGATGCCAGAGTCAATAATAAAATAGGAAATAATTAATTATTTCACTAAGTTAAATATATAGTAAAACCAAATCAACATGATTTTATGAAAGGAAAATTATATTTGATAGATTTCCTTGAAATCTTTGAGAATGTGTCATGGAGAATTGATGGATGGTAACTTGTGGAAATAGAGTATTTAAAGCAAGTGACAAGGTGCTACAGTTGTACAGAGTGTTGCTGAGATCACACCTGGAATATTGTGCATAGCTTTAGTCCCCTTACCTTAAAAGGAATATAGAGACAGACCAAGAGGGTTTACCAGGCTAATTCTTTGGACCCAGGTTGAGAGCATTTGAAATGTATGCATTTCAGACCAAATTGTAGGGACAAATTGAATATGGATCTCACTTGTTCTATGTGCCAGGTTTCCCATTGGTTATATTGGATATAATGGGAACATTATAGGGAGGCTGAAGAATGAAGTGTCACCTTATCCTAAGCAGACTTGGCAGGGTAGATGTTAAGATATTTTCACTGGAGGGAAAATAACAAACAAGAATTGAAACCAGACAAGTGGGAGATGATGCATTTTAGAGATGCAGTCAATGGCAGGGACCTCAGGAGTGCTGATTGACTGAGGGACTTTGGGATGCAAGTTCGTTGTTTTCTGCAAATGGTGACTCAGGTGAATAGGAGCACAAAGAAGCCATTCCGTGTGCTTATCTTCATGGACCAAGGCATTGACTCTGAGTTGGGATGTCATCCCAGCTTTGTCTTCCATTCCTATCTTCAGTTTCTCAATGAAGAGATTCACATGCAGTATGTTGGCATAGCCAATATTTGAGATACATTTCCCAGTTTAAATTGGCATTTGAATAATTTTTAAGAAGAAAATAAATAATGTAAGAATATTGTACAGATGAGTCAACCCAGTAGCAGAATTCATCCAGTGTATTTACATTCACATTTTGTTGGCAGGTTGACATATCTGTAAATACAGTAGGAAACTGGCTATGCAAGCTGTTGTAGGCAGCTGTACATGCTGAAACCGCTGCAAGTCCCTGCTGCAATGCCAGGTCATTATGTTCTGTATTCCAACAGAGGAGAGCTTAGTCTATTCTCATGCTAACTACTGTGCTTTGGCCTGAAATTCACACTGTTTTGGAGGAGGAGATTTTCTTGAATGCAAGTAAATGAATCATTTACCTAATGTTCAATTGATCAATGTCCCTGTAAAATTTCTAATAGCACCAACATTTCTCACGTTCAGTTGTTCAATCTTATCTCACAATCAATTAATCTTTCCCTTTGTTCCACACCATAGTCATCCACTGGATTAGATTGTACTGTTTTTCCTACATGCCTCCAGGCCTAAAGAATGGTGTTATTAGATGGTTGCTATAGTAACTAGCATCTCCCAAAATATATCCCGGAGCACCAGATGCCAATGTTAGACATTCTAAAATAAAATGTTTCATTATAAATTGCCCCATGTATTTAATTCTTAACAGTTGCATGGTTGAATAGCTAAATGATTAATTTACCATTGTAGATATAAATGTTCACATTATATCCTTATCCAATATAACCAATCCAATTGGTCCCTACATATATTTCAAATACTCTCAACTTGGGTCTATTTAAAAATTTGTATTACATTGGATTAATGAGCCATTTTACAATCAAAGTTCCAATTTATTGTCAGAGTATGTACATGAAATCACATACAACCCTCAAATTCTTTTTCCTGATGGTGAGGCAGAATTACCACTTATTGGTTGTGCAAAAATAAACTGTAATAAACGTACACATGTAAACAAATAAAGAAATGTTAATAAACTGAACTGTGTAATACAGAGAGAGAAAAAAAATCAATAAAATGCAGAAGTAAGAGACCTTAAATGAGTCCCTGATGAGAGTGCCATTGCTTGACTGTCATTTAGTCAAGCAATACCATACTCTTCTTAGGCACCGATATGATTGACTGTATGAAACAGGTGGGTACCATGTCCTGTCAGAGTGAGATGTGGGCAAGTTGATCAACACAGGTTTTCAGTACTCGGCCAAGTTCTCCGTCCAGATTCACTCTCCTGAAGGCATCACGCACGTCATCCTCGGATAAGGACAGAAGAGGATCATCAGGTGACATGGTGGTTCTTCCTTGTTCTTGTGGTCAAATCGGGTATAGAAGGCATTGAGTTCATCTGGGACAGAAGCGTTACCATCTCCTACTACACCAGATTTTGCAGCAGGTTGAAGTCAAGTTGTAATCAAGTTGGAGTTCATGTGATATATTTTATTCATGGGGTTTTCTTGTGATTTAGACTCCTGGCAGAAGGCACAGCCTGTTAAAGTGAGCTCATCAGAATAATTTCCGGGAATCAGATGTTTGAGGGAAGTGAGGAGTTCCACATGACTGAGAGCTGGGAATTAATGAGTTAAGTATGGGGTGATTCTGTAATGAGTTTTAATGGAAATGTGGTAAAGACAAGAGATTAAGCAGAAGAATAACATCAGAGCTTAGAAGGAGGTATGGAAGAAAATTCAGAAAAGGAATTCATCAATAACATTGGGAAAGGGTCAGAGCAAAATGCAAGAAAATCTGTGATGGAGTTTAAGATGATTAAATGAAGATACCAGGCATGGCATGTGTATATTATTGAGCAACTTTACGAACTCCCAGTTAATAATTTTGTCATCGGCATGTTGTATATCTGTTTGTGAATGCGAATTAATGGAATTTAAAATGAGATATATTCTGTAATGGGTGGAGGGTGGAAAATATTAAATTTAAGGTAAAATAAAAACTGAATATGAAGCAAGTTGAAAAGTTATCCCACAGCGTATTTAAAGGATTGAACAAAGGATCATTATCCCTTCTCTGATCAATCTGAAAACCATTGTACGATGAACGAATAAATATCTTTCAGTAGCAGTATATCTATTGTTTATTCCCATAGCATGCTGGTGAAGAATGGGATCATTAACACAAAAAAATGGATAGGGTTGGATCAAGTTTGTGGCAATGAGAAAAAGTTGATTATGTCAGAAGTTTCCTGGGGGCTTGCTAGGTCCAAGATTGTTGAGTAGTAACTGCACAATTAAATTACTAAATCTCCACATCTATCTAAACAGGGTCAATGTTTTTAACTGACTTTGTAAGAAATTGTGTGAGCCAGATTATTATAAGGAACCTGGGGCTTGAATTTTTGTGGAGTTCTTTAGTTGGAATGTCTTGTAAAAACAATATAATTTTCACTTGTTTCCAGAGATCTTTTGGTGGATAAGATCCCCATATTAATGAACTGACAATTGAAAGATTTATTTTATCTGATATTACCATGGGTATTTTTCCACAAATTGTGTAGAGTATAAATTATTCTAATTTGCTATGATGGCTGTCAGTCATTGATATTTCTTCTGCTGCTAAGTATCCATTTAAATAGTCTGTAATTTATCATACTATGTGTGGCTAACTGCCCAGGTGCACCCTGGGGAGCCTTGGTTCATTGTGAGAGTTGCACCTTATTCTGTATTATTCTTACAGAGTCATGAGTAGCTATGATTGCTTTTTCTGGGCCACATAACTTTGCAATTTTTCAGTGGCCTCTGTCAAATGCATGAATACACCTATAACATTTTAGGTACTGGGAATAGGGAGGTCGGCTTTCTGGTTCTATGCTCCTGATGCTTAATTTTCCATCATGCTTTACGTCTCTGATTTCCTTATGCCTTGCACCAGGTGTATGTTTGAGGTGAACAGGCAGTCAGTGGGGGGGGCTTCCTGTAATCATTTCAAACATTAAGAGTGTCCATACATGTGTATATATGCATGAATTGTGTCTTTCTGAAGTAGACATCTTAGGACATTCACATCAAAGTCACAACGTGCGCTTCAGCTGTTGAAATTTTGAGAAATAATTTAAAGCTGGAGGAACTCAGCAGGTTGGACAACATCCATGTAGAGAAATGGGCAGAAAACGGTTTCAGTTTTTCAAGATTAAATTAGCAAAAAGTGATAGCCAATCTAAAAGGAAGTGATGTGATCTAAATTTGATGAATACATTTACTCAGTGATGCTGTCACACCCTTCAATACAATATTCCACAAGGTATTGCTTGGTAACAATATCAGACCTGGCTAACAATCATTCATTGTATTGCACATAGTGTGATCCAATTGCCTTGCAGGAAGATATGACAAGCAATAGTTTTGTTGGTTTCAGAATAGGGTAGGTTTTTATTGCCTATTTTTCTTTATTACCCATATATCATATCTTTTTATTCCCTATCTATGTTATGTATTGTCCCTTTTAGTTTAATTCAAGCATGTGGTGATATGTAATTACACCACTAGGGCACCAGGGGTCATCCCGGTGACCTTGTCTATCAAGCAGTCCAGAGCTACAGTCTAGCCTTCCAGGTTCGTCTTGCGGAGACAAGACCTCTTAGTGGACATATTAGTTTATTAAAGTTGCCTTATACTCGCACTGCTGGTGTGGTTATTGTCAGTACATAATTACACCATTGGGCCACCAGGGGTCATCCCGGTGACCTTGTCTATCAAGCAGTCCAGAGCTAAAGTCTAGCCTTCCAGGTTCGTCTTGCGGAGACAAAACCTCTTAGTGGACATATTAGTTTATTAAAGTTGCCTTATACTCGCACTGCTGGTGTGGTTATTGTCAGTACATAATTACACCACTAGGCCACCAGGGGTCATCCCGGTGACCTTGTATATAAAGCAGTCCAGAGCTACAGTCTAGCCTTCCAGCTTCGTCTTGCGGAGACAAGACCTCTTAGTGGACATATTAGTTTATTAAAGTTGCCTTATACTCGCACTGCTGGTGTGGTTATTGTCAGTACATAATTACACCATTGGGCCACCAGGGGTCATCCCGGTGACCTTGTCTATCAAGCAGTCCAGAGCTACAGTCTAGCCTTCCAGGTTCGTCTTGCGGAGACAAGACCTCTTAGTGGACATATTAGTTTATTAAAGTTGCCTTATACTCGCACTGCTGGTGTGGTTATTGTCAGTACATAATTACACCATTGGGCCACAAGGGGTCATCCCGGTGACCTTGTCTATCAAGCAGTCCAGAGCTAAAGTCTAGCCTTCCAGGTTCGTCTTGCGGAGACAAAACCTCTTAGTGGACATATTAGTTTATTAAAGTTGCCTTATACTCGCACTGCTGGTGTGGTTATTGTCAGTACATAATTACACCACTAGGCCACCAGGGGTCATCCCGGTGACCTTGTATATAAAGCAGTCCAGAGCTACAGTCTAGCCTTCCAGCTTCGTCTTGCGGAGACAAGACCTCTTAGTGGACATATTAGTTTATTAAAGTTGCCTTATACTCGCACTGCTGGTGTGGTTATTGTCAGTACATAATTACACCATTGGGCCACCAGGGGTCATCCCGGTGACCTTGTCTATCAAGCAGTCCAGAGCTACAGTCTAGCCTTCCAGGTTCGTCTTGCGGAGACAAGACCTCTTAGTGGACATATTAGTTTATTAAAGTTGCCTTATACTCGCACTGCTGGTGTGGTTATTGTCAGTACATAATTACACCATTGGGCCACAAGGGGTCATCCCGGTGACCTTGTCTATCAAGCAGTCCAGAGCTAAAGTCTAGCCTTCCAGGTTCGTCTTGCGGAGACAAAACCTCTTAGTGGACATATTAGTTTATTAAAGTTGCCTTATACTCGCACTGCTGGTGTGGTTATTGTCAGTACATAATTACACCACTAGGCCACCAGGGGTCATCCCGGTGACCTTGTATATAAAGCAGTCCAGAGCTACAGTCTAGCCTTCCAGCTTCGTCTTGCGGAGACAAGACCTCTTAGTGGACATATTAGTTTATTAAAGTTGCCTTATACTCGCACTGCTGGTGTGGTTATTGTCAGTACATAATTACACCATTGGGCCACCAGGGGTCATCCCGGTGACCTTGTCTATCAAGCAGTCCAGAGCTACAGTCTAGCCTTCCAGGTTCGTCTTGCGGAGACAAGACCTCTTAGTGGACATATTAGTTTATTAAAGTTGCCTTATACTCGCACTGCTGGTGTGGTTATTGTCAGTACATAATTACACCATTGGGCCACAAGGGGTCATCCCGGTGACCTTGTCTATCAAGCAGTCCAGAGCTAAAGTCTAGCCTTCCAGGTTCGTCTTGCGGAGACAAAACCTCTTAGTGGACATATTAGTTTATTAAAGTTGCCTTATACTCGCACTGCTGGTGTGGTTATTGTCAGTACATAATTACACCACTAGGCCACCAGGGGTCATCCCGGTGACCTTGTATATAAAGCAGTCCAGAGCTACAGTCTAGCCTTCCAGCTTCGTCTTGCGGAGACAAGACCTCTTAGTGGACATATTAGTTTATTAAAGTTGCCTTATACTCGCACTGCTGGTGTGGTTATTGTCAGTACATAATTACACCATTGGGCCACCAGGGGTCATCCCGGTGACCTTGTCTATCAAGCAGTCCAGAGCTACAGTCTAGCCTTCCAGGTTCGTCTTGCGGAGACAAGACCTCTTAGTGGACATATTAGTTTATTAAAGCTGCCTTATACTCGCACTGCTGGTGTGGTTATTGTCAGTACATAATTACACCACTAGGTCACCAGGGGTCATCCCGGTGACCTTGTCTATAAAGCAGTCCAGAGCTACAGTCGATATCAAGGTCACCGGGATGACCCCTGGTGACCTAGTGGTGTAATTACATATCACCACAAAGTAGTTAACTTTGTAGTTTTTCTTTACCAGTTCAGCTGTAGCAAGTAAGATTTTCAATGTACATGAACATTGTATAATATTTATGATAATAAAAAGCACATTAGGTAACATGAATGAAAAATAGGCACCTCAAGAAAACTGAGGTCCTCCATCAGCCAGCTCCCCACCATGACTACCAGCCCCCCCACATCTCCATCGGGCACACAAAACTCAAAACGGTCAACCAGTTTACCTATCTCGGCTGCACCATTTCATCAGATGCAAGGATCGACAACGAGATAGACAACAGACTCTCCAAGGCAAATAGTGCCTTTGGAAGACTACACAAAAGAGTCTGGAAAAACAACCAACTGAAAAACCTCACAAAGATAAGCATATACAGAGCCGTTGTCATACCCACACTCCTGTTCGGCTCCGAATCATGGGTCCTCTACCGGCATCACCTAAGGCTCCTAGAACGCTTCCACCAGCGTTGTCTCCGCTCCATCCTCAACATTTATTGGAGCGACTTCATCCCTAACATCGAAGTACTCGAGATGGCAGAGGCCGACAGCATCGAGTCCACGCTGCTGAAGATCCAGCTGCGCTGGGTGGGTCACGTCTCCAGAATGGAGGACCATCGCCTTCCCAAGATCGTGTTATATGGCGAGCTCTCCACTGGCCACCGTGACAGAGGTGCAGCAAAGAAGAGGTACAAGGACTGCCTAAAGAAATCTCTTGGTGCCTGCCACATTGACCACCGCCAGTGGGCTGATATCGCCTCAAACCGTGCATCTTGGCGCCTCACATTTCGGCAGGCAGCAACCTCCTTTGAAGAAGACCGCAGAGCCCACCTCACTGACAAAAGACAAAGGAGGAAAAACCCAACACCCAACCCCAACCAACCAATTTTCCCCTGCAACCGCTGCAACCGTGTCTGCCTGTCCCGCATCGGACTTGTCAGCCACAATCGAGCCTGCAGCTGACGTGGACTTTTACCCCCTCCATAAATCTTCGTCCGCGAAGCCAAGCCTAAGAGAAAGAAAAGGATTTGATCAGAAGTCCAAAGTTATTGCTTATAACACATTTTGCCAAAATTCAGCAAATTCTTTCTGAGATTTCTTTGTATAAAATCCTACAGTTTAGTGCAGTGGTATTCAAGGAAAAACAATAGATTCCATTTTCGCAATGCTCTGTTGTGTATGAGTGGCCCATGAATGATGTGAAGCACTCATGCAGTCACAAAGAATGTTAGGCCGACTTCAGTGACATTTACGTGGGACTAAGCCCAAGGCCAGAGAATTGTCTGGAACCATCAGCAAGTTATTCTTTACATTTTGAAGGTATCGCTTTCCATAAGAGTCTTTAGGGATCCCATCATTGAACGTGGTTTGTACTGGACCCTAAGTCACCCCCATAAGCCCAATGGCAAATACTGACCAAACCTGCAACCTGTGTGACGTGTAACTGCCTAAGCGCTACTTTATTTGAAATATAACACTGTTCCTTCTTTGTCACTCGATTCCCAACCCAACAGCATCGTCAAGATGGATTCCAGCAGCCATAGAAGCAGAACTTACTCAAGAGCAGTCAGGGATAGGAAATAAACGCTGCGCGAGAATAGTTCCCAGCTCCTTAAAATTAGTAATTAAAAAAAGCTTTAAAGCTTGGAAGCACATCTGCTGCATAATGTTGAGGGCATACTGATTATAAATTTGTATTTCCTGTAAGAACACACAGAAATGCTGGAGGATTTCAGCTGGATTTGCAGCATTCATAGGAGGTAAAGATACATTACTGACTTCCTATGGAAGCCGAGTCTGTCTGAAGAGCTCGGTCCTGAAACATTGGTAATGGATGCTGCAAGACCAGCTGAGTTCCTCTGGTATTTCTGTGTGTTTTTACAAGCAATCATAGTGTCTGCAGACTTTCTTTCGTGTTTCACTTTTTAACGTACTTTATGACTTTCAATTCTATTATTTCTCAGACAAATGTTATCAATTTTTTTTGCATTACATTGGAATTGTGATATTTTCATTGACAAAATAATTTACTCCGAACCTGTTTTATGTGGCATCAAAATGAAAAGCAATATTTAAAAAAATATTTTATCTACAGACCTTTTATTTTGCTTAACCTATTATTTTAAAAATGAACCCCTCTTGGCATTCAATTAAGTTTGTGGTTTGTAATGGATGTTGCAATTATTAGGATTCTAACTCTAAAATATTGACTGATCGATGTAAGAATGCAATTTGGATGGCTTAAAAGCCTCATTTTAATAATCGCAGGTTCATTTTGAATTTGAGTGAACAAAGAGAAGTAGAATGAACCCAGCTGGTGCAAAATACACAGGCATCAGGATGTAGTCATATAGGTTGTTTTGAATCCAGACCAGTTGGCCAACTTTTACAGAGTTTAAGTAAGACATAGTCGAAAAATGGTGAGAAAGATCAGTAGGTACAGAGCAAAGGCAGCATTCTATTCTCAAGTCGTCAAGTTGATTATCATCTGATTGCACAAGTACAACCTGACGAAATGGGGTTCTTCAGTCCTTGGTGCAAAATATGCAGAAACGCAGCCACATGCAGGCCAAACAATCTATACGCAGAACAAGTATTTTTATATGCCAATAAATAAATATTGTTTCATAAATATGAGAGTCTTGGAGGGTTAGTATGAGTAGTTCCTTTAGTTGTTCAGCATTCTCACTGCCCGTGGAAAGAAGCTGCCCCTCAGCCTGGTGGTACTGGCTCTGATCCTCCTGTATCTCTTTCCAGACTGGAGGAGCTGTGTGCAGGGTGGAAGAGGTCCTCAGTGATTTTTTGTGTGTCGTCTTCAGACAACAATCCAGGTAGATCATGTTGATGGTGGTGGAGGGATTCTTCAGTGATCCTCTCTGCTACTCCTATTCTCCTGTGGATTGACCTCCGACCCATTTCTCTGCAGCAAACGTACCACACTGTGATGAGCCGGCCAGGACGCTCTTGACATAATGGCAGCCTGGCCCACTTCAGTCTTCTCAGAAAGTGCAGTCACAGTGGCATCTCTCTGACCAGTGAGGAGATGTTGTGTTTCTAAAAATCATTCAGGATGATGAATTTGGTGGTGCTTGATCTCATACCTATGAATCTTATTCCTGACTGGAGGTGTATGGTTAGTGTGGCTGGGATGGGATGAGTCTTTTAATATGTTGACTCCTTTTCAAAGAGTTAGGCTGTATTCATGGAGAGAATTGATTAGTCAGCATTCTGGGTGAGGTTGAAGGAGGCGGAAGTCGAGAAACAGATAGGGGAAGGAACCAATTTGTGTACCTGATAGATTGCTTCTGCAATTTGTCCAAGCTACTTTAAATAACAGAAATGATCAACACGCAGAGAAAAATTAAATATTGAAAGGTAGCTATCCTGAGGCTGTAAAATCATTGCAATGGCAGATAAACATTTCTTTGGCTTGGCTTCGCAGACGAAGATTTATGGAGGGGTAAAATGTCCACGTCAGCTGCAGGCTCGTTTGTGGCTGACAAGTCCGATGCGGGACAGGCAGACAGGGTTGCAGTGGTTGCAGGTGAAAATTGGTTGGTTGGGGTTGGGTGTTGGGTTTTTTCTCCTTTGTCTTTTGTCAGTGAGGTGGGCTCTGCGGTCTTCTTCAAAGGAGGTTGCTGCCCGCCGAACTGTGAGGCGCCAAGATGCACGGTTTGAGGCGAGATCAGCCCACTGGCGGTGGTCAATGTGGCAGGCACCAAGAGATTTCTTTAGGCAGTCCTTGTACCTCTTCTTTGGTGCACCTCTGACACGATGGCCAGTGGAGAGCTCGCCAAAGAACACGATCTTGGGAAGGCGATGGTCCTCCATTCTGGAGACGTGACCTACCCAGCGCAGTTGGATCTTCAGCAGTGTGGATTCGATGCTGTCGGCCTCTACCATCTCAAGTACTTCGATGTTAGGGATGAAGTCGCTCCAATGAATGTTGAGGATGGAGCGGAGACGACGCTGGTGTCTCTCAAGCTTTACTTTTAAATTAATCCAAATGGAGAAGCAGATTTCTTCTCACATCATCGAGAGTTTGTCTTGTCTATGAAATCATACTGAGATGATGGGATCACGTGGCTAGTTTGAGGAGAACAAGTTAACTCTTATCACGCAACAAACAAAAGTCCTGGAGAAACTCAGCAGGTCATGAAGCATCCAGAGGAACCAAATATATATAACCAATGTTTTGGGCCTGAGCATCCTTGGTTGAAGGGCACAGGCCCAAAATATTGTTCATAAACTTTTGCTTCCTATGGATGCTGTGTGACCTGTTGAGTTTCTCCAGCACTTTTGTGTATTGCACTACAAACAGCCTCTGCAGACTTTCCTGTTTAACTTAATTCTTTTAATAACTTGTTTCGCATGATCAATTAAGACTTTATCTGTCTGGAGGAATTTTTTCAGGTTAGCATCGTGATCATGCAGATCATGGCCACGTTGTCCAGGTAGGGAAACATGGCTTTCAGTTGGTGATCGTTCACCATTCGGTCCATCTCCCTCTGGACGACCGAAACTCTGTTCGTGACTCCAAAGGGGACCCTGAGGAAATGGTGGAGGCAGCCGTCCACCTTGAACACCGTGGATGGGCTGTTCTCTGGGTGGATTGGGAGCTGGTGAATGGTGGAGAAGACTCGTATTGGGCAATCTCGTTCACTCACGTTTAGAGGGAGTAGGCATCCAAGAGGGTGAACCGGTTGATGCTCTGGCTGTAGTCTATTGACCATCCTGTGCTTCTCTCTGCTCTTTACACTTTTTACTTGGCACTGGAAGTCCAGCCTCAGTATGACCGGTGCACAGAGTTGTGGCAAAACTAGTAATTTAAAATTCTTGAACTGGTGCCATTCATGGTTAGCATTACTGTGCAGCTACCTCGGATTTCTGTCAAATGGTACAAATGGTATAAAGCTTTCAGTGTTCCTGTGTCGAACAAGCAGTTTGTAATGCGACCATTTACCTCAATGTCCATGGTGGACTTTACTCTGGTCCATAATAATGAATGCTAGTGTATGCTCATTGTCTGACTCACTGCTACTGTATGTGTGCATTGACGACCTCCAAGATGTCCGCCCCTTAAAACCATATTTTTTAATTTTTAAGGTGTCAAATATAAATGATGTAAAAATTCTAATTAATCATTGCATAATGTGCATTTATCAATCTAGTTACACTATCATAACCAATATCTAACCAATCCTCTTCAGAAAAAAATAAAACCAATATCCACTTCCCATTTAATTTTAGATCTATCCTAACATTTTTTATCCATACCATCCTGTAATATTTGATACATAAATGAAATATAACCCTTCTCTGGTACCTTCATAAGAAAAGTCTCAAATTTAGTCATTTTAGGTAAAATCATCTCTCTACTAACCATACATTTTACCAAAGATTTGTGTTTTAGATGTGGTGATACGGTTGGAACTTTTGTTCATGTTGTTTGGTCATGTATACATATACAATCTTTTTGGAAGAAAATTCAATAGTTTTTAGAATATCTGTATAAGATTAAAATAGTTTTAGATCCAACAGTCTTTTTATTGGGTAGTTTGCAATCTCTGAAAGGCTTGGGATTAAATAAGTTTCAGGTTGCTTTTGTATATTTAGCTTTATCCATAGTGAAAAAATGTATTGCTAGTATGTGGAAAGATACAAATTTGATTGATATTAATAGATGGCATAATGAGATCAAATATTGTTTAATAATGGAAAAAATTATGTATGTTTTGCATGATAATTATAATTTTTTAATAATGTGGCTGTTATATTCAGAATATTTACATTTCAATTAACATTGATTAGATTTTAATATGTATATTTAACTTTTTTTTAATATCCTTTTTTTATGGCTCTCCTTAGGAGAGTTTGCGGGGGGGGGTTTCTCTCTTTCTTCTTTTCTTTTTTAAATTTTTTTTATATACATAAAAAATGTTCATGTTTAATTGCGGTATATGTCATATGTATACAAAATCATCAGGGGGATAGACAGGGTGAAGTCGGATTACTTGTTCCCAATGATGGGGGAGACAAGAACTAGAGGGCATAGTTTAAGAATACAGGGTAGGCCCTTTAGGACGGAGATGAGAAAACATTTTTTTACCCAGAGAAGTGTGAATCTGTGGAATGCTCTGCCACAGAGGGTGGTAGAGGCAGATTCGCTGATTATGTTCAAAAGAGATTTAGATAAGACTCTAGTGGGCAAAGGAGTTAAGGGTTATGGGGATAAGGCTGGAAAGGGGTACTGATGGTAGTGATCAGCCATGATCTGTAAAATGGCGGTGCTGGCTCGACGGGCCGAAGGGCCTACTCCAGCTCCTATTGTCTATTGTCTATTGTCTATATTATTTGATTTTTGAACGAATAAATAAAGCTAAAAAAAACAAAAAAAAAACAAAAAAACAAGATGTCCGCCCCGAAGATGGTTGCCCCCATGGTCACCGCCGGAAGTGAAGCTGGAAATGACATGGTCCAAGATGGCGATGGCCGTTGTTCGCACGCAGTGCTGCAAGGGGAAGGTCTGGACCTACATATCCTTGCGTAGTGTCCTTTTCTTCTTCACCTGGAGCAGACCGTACTTTTGGCAGGACAGCTCTTCCATAGGTGCTTTGTCTGGCCATAGTAATAGCATTTTGGGTGCTCAGTGATAGCAGCTGCTATTTGGGACCAAAATGGCAGCACCCGTGCTCCCTATGTGGTGGCCATGTTCCCAGAGAAGCAAATCTCTAATGCCTTGGCAAGATCAACCACGTCCTGCAGAGTCTGATCGCCCTTCTCCAAGAGCCTTTGTCTGATATGATCAAAAATCAAAAATTGATTTAAAATGGGGCTATCATCAATTAGAGCTGGACCCAGAATCCAGGACGTGACAACATTTGTGACTCACTGTGGATTGTACCGGTACAAGAGACTATCGTTCGGCATCAATGCAGCTCCTGAGATCTACCAGTATGAAATCCATTGAGTGATTCAAGGCATTGCTGGAGTTGCCAACATTTCTGATGTTCAACTGGTAAAGCATGTGGTGATGGTGTTATTAATTTCACATTTTGGGCCACAAATGTGACATTGCCTTTATTAGGAATCCTGAAGGGGAGGAGTTACAGTATCAGGGGTGAGCCAACCCGTACAATGCATGTATTACGGTGTTTCACCCCAAAGTGTTATTGGGAGCAAGTGATAAAGTGCCTGTATTAGAAGCTCATCTGAGATTTGAGCTGGAATTTTACAAGCTGGTGGCAGTTCAGGTACTGAATCTTACAAAGGTTGTTCCTTCATTAAACATGAAGATTACTAGCACAAGATAGACTTGTTCAACGAGTTGGCCAATTACACATTTAACAGGGAACTACAAAAGCTGCTACTTCAGTCATGCTTAAAGGTCTAGAGTTTGCAGTAAAAGGGCATATAATGCTTTTA
Source organism: Narcine bancroftii (assembly GCF_036971445.1). Lineage (NCBI taxonomy): Eukaryota > Metazoa > Chordata > Chondrichthyes > Torpediniformes > Narcinidae > Narcine > Narcine bancroftii. The sequence goes on from NC_091480.1 coordinate 22,581,269, forward strand.
AAATAGCTGCTTAGGCCCCACTGCACCTTTGATGCTATGTTTCAAAGGTTTCAGTAAATGCTCAAGTGCAAGGTTTTCCTGTTTGGCCCCTCACATATAAACACCGAAGCTAACACCTTACACAGATCCCTCATGTTAATTTTTCACATGAGGAAGTTAAAAATAAGAAATGATAAGAATGACTTTTTTTCCTGGGCTCAATGAAGAGGTGGTGCTTGTTAGATAATGGCTAAGATGCTTCAGTGGTCAGATTCAATACAAACTCTTTCATGCGTAAACACTTTTAGATACCACTTCTATAGTATTTTAATCTCCAAAGAACCTTGATGTTGAGAAGAAGCAGAAGGAATGGAGAATGTTTTTAAAAAAAATATTGGGTAGTGTTGATGTTCAGAGGAAGCTAGGTGTGCTTGAACATGAATGTTGAACAGCAATAAGGGCAGTGAATAGTGTGTTGGCATTTATAAAAAGAGGATTCAAACATAGCATGAGAAGGTTTGACAATTATACAGCATTTAGATGAGACTGCACCTGGAAAATTAGAAACAATTTTGGTCTCCTTATCTAAGAAATTATATAGAGTAAAGACCCTGGCATCTGGCACCTATGAGGATTGGTAGATGCTGGCTAAGTGTATTTTCCGGTTGCTTGAGACTTACTTTTACAAGGTCTTTCGACATTAAGAATAAACAATTTAAAAGACAAAAGACAAAAATATTATACTGTACTTACCATCACAAGTAGATCTTTAGAGCGAGGATGGGCAAACATTTTTTAAGAACTCGCATTCCATCTTAAGTGCCATAAGTGCTCTGTGATTAGTAAGGGATTACTTAATGTGTATGTGAGTGGGAAGAAAAAATTTGAAAACCGCTGTTTTAATCGTACCTGATTGACTCGTTATGTGCAAGGTTTCATAGCTCCAAAGGAAGTGGGCCAATGACAATTTTTCTCAAGCAAAATATTTCAGTAACAATTGAGTCTAGAGCAGTGGTTCTCAACCTTCCCTTCCCACTCAGATACCACCTTAAGCAATCCCTTACTAATCACAGAGCGCTTACGGCATAGGGAATACTTAAAGTGGAATGTGAGTTTTTAAAAAAAAAGTTTGCCCACCCCTGCTTTGGAACCTAGTTGTTTAAGTGGCACGTAAGTGGATTGGTGAACTAATGGGGAGGAACGCCAGTTTTAAGTGTGTGTTTTTTTTTTGCCTGTTGTTTGAGGCTGCTGGTCGCTCGAAATCTGGATACCAAGGGCTTTACAGTATTTGTCATGCAGGGAATGTAGTGAAGCTTCATTGGGTTGGTGTTTTTGCTGCATGGAAAAAAAAGCGTGAGTAACTAGGTCTGTATTCTTTAGTTTTGAAGAAAGAGGTCTCATTGAATATTCCTAGATGACAAATTCAAAACCACAGGAATCACAGGCTGCTTAGATCCAAGGTGAGGAGAAATTTCTTCCCTCCGATGGTGGATCTTTGGAATATTCAACCTTGGAAGACGTTGGGTCTCAATTTTTGAATTCTTTCAGATAATAGATTGAGAAATCTCTTGATATTTTACAGCTCTTGTTGCAGTTCATCATACTGTGAAATGTGCATCTCTTGCCAATTAATCTGTTGTCTCTTGCAGACATGGGGGGGGGGGGAGGGTGGGAGGAGATTTATTATGATTCCTGATTGTAGGTGAGGAATACCTACATTATAGCTCACAAATTCCATGGGTCTGTTTCAAAATATAAAGCACTTAATGTAATAGTTTATGAAGTACAAAAATTAAAAAGAATGATGCTGGAGTCATTGTAAAGCAGGCTATGCATTGCAAAAAAATAAATGAATTCTATGGTACGTGCATAAGGTTGTGAGGAAACCTTTTATCAGTAATATGTATACATAATACAATGGAGCAATGAATGTTATTAAATCAATATTAGTTGTGGGAACAAAAATCATTCAATTGAAAATTGGATACCCTATTGCAGTGATTGATGTTTCAAATGATCTGCCTGTGAGCAGATCATTGCAGCGCTTAACAAATCTGGTGCTAATCCATAAGAAATGTTCATTTCAGTGCTGTTCTGTAAACATCATTTTCTGATCAATAAATGTTCAGTTTGGGAACATCAGAGCTACAAAAATGTCACCAATACATTCAGATAATGTGTTACATTTCTTTTGATTAAACTTAACAGCATTAAAAAGAAAGGGTGTTTTCAAAATTGGGCCCCTGCTGACTGCAATTTTCTGTGATGTGCAACGATCAAAGGGTGTCAGCCACTTCAAAGAAATCTGGTTTGAAGAATTTGAATTGCTTCTAAATTGGAGACAGGCAACCATAGTTTCCCAGATCAAGACTGCATGCCAGTTTAACACTGTTATTATCATAGGGTTATTTATGTGGTTCGGATTTAGAACTTCATTCTGGATGAGGATTTTGAATTCTCAACCTTTCTGAAGGCGTATAAACTGGAGGTTTGCTCATAATTGTTGGTCATTTGGTTCAGTCTTCCGTGTATGATATTTCCTTGCAAAAATTCTGAAGCACAAGAGGCTTGAATTTGGAAGTTGTCTTATTCACCCAAAAAGTTCCTGTAATATAATAGAATGCTCATAGATCATGCAATCAATGATTCTTATCAAAATATTGGGAGAAAGTTTGTATGTGCAAAGTTAGCGAGGGGGAGGCGGTGGCCCCGGCCTTGGAAGAGTGAGGCAGGCGGAGGCCCCGGTCCGGGCAGAAGCGAGGGGGAGGCGGTGGCCCCGGGAAGCAGGCGGAGGCAGAGTGAAGTAGGCGGAGGCCCCGAGAAGCAGGCGGAGGCCCCGAGAAGCAGGCGGAGGCCAACAGGTTGGATTGCGACCAGGTATGGTCCGACCTAGGAGGGGAGGCAGGCCCCTCCAGCCCGGGTAAGAAACCTGCATAGGAGAAGGTCACTCCGATATAAAACCTGCGACCCAAGGACCTCGCTGCCATGTCCCAGTCCGCTCGGCAAAGAAGCGAGCTGCCCACCAGGCTCACCTTGCAAAGCCGTCCTGGCCAGAGAAGAAACGAGCCTTCCGTCGCGCATGCAGTCATCTTCAGCGCAAACTCCGGGAGATCCAAAATGAGTGATGGACTAGCCTCGCCAAACGAACCCAGCTCAGCGCGGACATTGGCGACTTCAGGGGTTTTTACGAGGCTCTAAAGGCTGTGTACGGCCCCTCAACCCATCCAAAGCCCGCTGCACAGCTCAGACGGCAAAGTCCTCCTGAGCGACAAGATCTCCATCCTCAACTGATGGTCAGAACACTTCCAATCTCTTTTCAGTGCCAACCGCTCAGTCCAAGAAACCGCCCTGCTCCAGCTCCCTCAAAAGCCCTTAAGGCTAGAGCTGGATGAGGTCCTCACCCGGGAAGAGACATATAAGGCGATTGAACAACTGAAAAGTGGCAAAGCAGCAGGTATGGATGGAATCCCCCCAGAGATCTGGAAGGCTGGCGGCAAAACTCTGCATGCCAAACTGCATGAGTTTTTCAAGCTCTGCTGGGACCAAGGAAAGCTGCCTCAGGACCTTGGTGATGCCATCATCATCAACCTGTACAAAAACAAAGGCGAGAAATCAGACTGCTCAAACTACAGGGGAATCACGCTGCTCTCCATTGCAGGCAAAATCTTCGCTAGGATTAGCCTAAATAGAATAATACCTTGTGTCGCCAAAAATGTTCTCCCAGAATCACAGTGCGGCTTTCGCGCAAACAGAAGAACTACTGACATGGTCTTTGCCCTCAGACAGCTCCAAGAAAACTGCAGAGAACAAAACAAAGGACATACATCACCTTTGTTGACCTCACCAAAGCCTTCGACACCGTGAGCAGGAAAGGGCTTTGGCAAATACTAGAGCGCATCGGATGCCCCCCAAAGTTCCTCAACATGGTTATCCAACTGCACGAAAACCAACAAGGTTGGGTCAGATACAGAAATGAGCTCTCTGAACCCTTCTCCATTAACAATGGTGTGAAGCAAGGCTGTGTTCTCGCACCAACCCTCTTTTCAATCTTCTTCAGCATGATGCTGAACCAAGCCATTAAAGACCTCAACAATGAAGACGCTGTTTACATCCAGTACCGCACGGATGGCAGTCTCTTCAATCTGAGGCGCCTGCAAGCTCACACCAAGACACAAGAGAAACTTGTCCGTTAACTACTCTTTGCAGACGATGCCGCTTTAGTTGCCCATTCAGAGCCAGCTCTTCAGCGCTTGACGTCCTGTTTTGCGGAAACTGCCAAAATGTTTGGCCTGGAAGTCAGCCTGAAGAAAACTGAGGTCCTCCATCAGCCAGCTCCCCACCATGACTACCAGGCCCCCCACATCTCCATCGGGCACACAAAACTCAAAACGGTCAACCAGTTTACCTGTCTCGGCTGCACCATTTCATCGGATGCAAGGATCGACAACGAGATAGACAACAGACTCGCCAAGACAAATAGCACCTTTGGAAGACTACACAAAAGAGTCTGGAAAAACAACCAACTGAAAAACCTCACAAAGATTAGCGTATACAGAGCCGTTGTCATACCCACTGTTCGGCTCCGAATCATGGGTCCTCTACCGGCATCACCTACGGCTCCTAGAACGCTTCCACCAGCGTTGTCTCCGCTCCATCCTCAACATTCATTGGAGCGACTTCATCACCAACATCGAAGTACTCGAGATGGGAGAGGCTGACAGCATCGAATCCATGCTGCTGAAGATCCAACTGCGCTGGGTAGGTCACGTCTCCAAAATGGAGGACCATCGCCTTCCCAAGATCGTGTTATATGGCGAGCTCTCCACTGGCCACCGTGACAGAGGTGTACCAAAGAAGAGATACAAGGACTGCCTAAAGAAATCTCTTGGTGCCTGCCACATTGACCACCGCCAGTGGGCTGATATCGCCTCAAACCGTGCATCTTGGTGCCTCACAGTTCGGCGGGCAGCAACCTCCTTGGAAGAAGACCGCAGAGCCCACCTCACTGACAAAAGACAAAGGAGGAAAAACCCAATACCCAACCCCAACCAACCAATTTTCCCTTGCAATGCTGCAACCGTGTCTGCCTGTCCCGCATTGGACTTGTCAGCCACAATCGAGCCTGCAGCTGACGTGGACATTACTCCTCCATAAATCTTTGTCCGCGAAGCCAAGCCAAAGAAGATTAGGTGATACAATTGAGTACATTTCATAATTAGAATTATTGTACTCTGGATATAAATTTGACTGCCTTTAAGAATGAATAAACCATAAACCTTATCTCATTTCATACTCTGGATTTGCTTAGAAAACAATTTGATTAGAAAACAAAGTTCTGCCTTAGTGCAGAACTGTTGGGAGTACAGGAACAGGTGTAGCCCACTCAAAATATAAAGCTCATTTCACCACTCAATTAGACAAGCTCGATTTAAATTTAAATGATTAAATTTAGAACTACAGCACAGAAGCAGGCCATTTTGGCCCATGAGTCCGTGCTGCCCATTTTACACCAAATTAACCTACACCCCAGGTACATTTTGAACAGTGGGACGAAACCGGAGTCCCGGTGAAACCCCACGCAGACATGGGAAGAATTCCTTACAGACAGCGCAGGATTCAAACCCAAGTCCTGATCACTGGCACTGTAAAGGCATTATGCTAACTGCCACGCCAATTGTGGCAACGCTGTATCTCAATTCCATCTACCAGGTTTAGCACATATCCCTTGATACCCTTCTTATTATGCTGGTGCTTTGTGTTTTAACATTTTAAGGATTTGTTCTCTCTGCCAGCATTTGTGGCAAGAAATGGTTGCAGCCTCTGTATTGTGAAGTGTGAGTTGCTAGGAGGAGATTTAGGTTCATATTATAATAGCCAGACCCGTGCAGAAATGCTGGAGACACCCAGTTTGCAATAGGTCGTGTACAAGACCAAGTTAAGTGTAGGTAATGGGTTGAGATGGAACCCATGGACATTGTGAGTAAAGCTGACCAATCAGAGATGGAGCAAATGTAAAAAGTGCCTAATGCACCCTTTATTTCCTTGTCAAAAGATTCCTTATAACAAAGTCCCCATGTACTCATGCACAAAGTATGCGTTATGAAACATTCAGTAATGGCGGGAAGAGATGGTCCTGGTTATTCCAGATCATGCAACTTCCACAAAAAAAAACTTGTTTTAGTACCTTTCCCAGACAGAGTAGAGTTCCATTAGGCATTGCACAACAGTTCACATGCAAAATTGAATTCGTTGTGATAATTAAATGCTGCCGAAAGGTTGTTTGGATTCATTAAGGCTACTTAAAGAGAAACATGTTGAATAGCCTGTGAACACCAGACACTAATTTTCCTGAAAGATGATAATTGCACTTAATTTGATAGATTGAGAAACACAGTGAATGATAATATGACTTGTTTGCATAAACCTCAAGATGGGGCTTTAGATAGTTTCCTCGTAGTCTTACGCTCGTGGTTTTGTGCCCAAATAATTCTCAGCGCAAATATTACCTTTGTGATGTTGGTGCTCAGTATAACTTGCCGGTTACTTCCACAGTCTTCATGTTTTTAAAGCGCTGCATCAATGAATGTCACTCAAGACAGGAGCTCCTTCTCTCTTGTGGAATGTGTTCATACTGAAAGGAGCCGGTGAAGTCCTGGGGCCTCTGCCATCATCAAGAGCACATGGTAGTTCGTGGCAACCACTGAACCAGAGGATAGTAGAGTCAGCAGCTCAATACACAATAATTGTAGAAATATTATCAGTGCGTATCAAGTTTAAGAAGAGCATTAAATTGTTGCTAAGGTATGCATGTCTAAATTTAAGTATGTCTAAATACCATTTTATTTACGAATCATTATTTAAAAATTTATAATTAAATTCATCCACAGTCCTGATTTCACATTTCACATGCAAGCAGTTTGAATTTTGAACAGCCTATTATAAATGCAATAAACTAGTTGACTAACTTTTCAAGCAGCTCATCTTAAATTAGTTCATCATGATTTTCATTATTATGACTGATATGTTATGAACTAGAACTATAGCCATATTCTATTACCATTTTTTTCAATTTCCTGTCATTATATTTACTTTTCCACATTAAATGCATTTCCTCCAAGTCTTCTTCCTACTCGGGTATTGATATTTTTTCCTTTTCTTTAAACACGCAGAACAGACCGCAGATTTGGGTCAGAAACAGCTTTACTCCTGTTGTCAGCTTCCAAACATTTACGTTGCTGACATCTAGCCAGTTTGCCAAGGTTTTGTGGCTCACTCCTTATACTTGAGCCATATTTGCAGAGTTTCAATCACAAAATCACTGTTTGCACTGATTTGGCTGTTATTATTTCCTATCTGCAATAAAATCACTGACTAGCAAGGCAACAGCAACCTTACTGAAAAATGACAGCCAAAGAATTTACTTTGTAAAACAACATTGGACATTTTCCCATTGAACAATGGGAAACCCTTAACAGGGTTTGCAAGATTTCTGATAAAGCCTTAACAGCCTTTGGTATGACATCAGAAGCCTTAGCAAATTTCTACAGATGTGTGGTAGAAAGTGTGCTGACTGGCTGTATTACAGCCTGCTTTGAGAACACCAGACATCACAGCCACCATCGGGAGCATCTGCAGGAAATGCTGCCATCGGAGAGCAACAGTAATCACCAAGAATTCATACCACCCAGAATGCTCTGTTCTCGCTGCTACCATCAGGAAAGAGGTATAGGTGCCACAAGACTCACACCACCAGGTTCAGGAACAGCTGCTACCCCTCCACCATCAGACTCCTCAACAACTAACTCAATCAGGGTCTCATTTAAGGACTCTTAACTTTTTCAGTTTATTGATTTTTCTCTCTACATTACACAATTTGTTTACATATCTCTATTTGTTTATGAGTACATTGTGTGCAGTTTTTTTGCACTACTAATAAATGTTAATTCAGCCTCCCCCACAGGAAAAAGAATCTTAGCGTTGTATGTGATGTCATGTATGTATTCGGACAATAAATCTTAAATTTGAAACCTGACAACTGAAATCTAATTCACAGTTCATTTGAGTTTCTCCAGTATTTCAGCTGACTTCTACTTCCTGAACAATTCTCATTTCCTATAGAAATTTTGTTGACTCTCCTTTAAAGTATAATCCTTAAGAGCTCACTCTTTCACTACAACTACTTACAAGGTGCCTTATAATGCTTTTCTCAACAAAGGTTGCTCCTTCGTTACTCTGAGTTATTCCATTGTGCTTTATAAAATTATTAGGTTGGCTGCTTAGCAATTCTCACCAGTCTTGTTTTTTTTTGATTACCTGATGTTTCAAATGGCCTGTATTTTATTGGCTGAATTTACTCTCTGCATGAACAAGTAAAAAGTCAATACTGAGTTTTGCAAATAATCCGTGTGGGGCTTGGGGAGCAAAGGTTAGTTTCCTGGCCCCAAAAAGCCCTGCTACCTTCCTGCAGCATGCTTCCATATCTCTATTGCCTGCTATTTGGTTCAGCGTGGCCACAATAGCAGCGAATTTTAATCCTCCCCCACAGCTGTCCAGCATTGCTATGTCGCCAGGAACAAAATGTCTATGAAAATTGCTCCTGTCTCTAGCCAATAATACTGGAGGAGAACATCTTATTAGACTGCTAACCATCTGCTTCAGATGAACTGAAACTGCAAGCTGGCTCCAATGCATTCCTGACTGATAAATTGTTTATGTGTCAGAGATAAATATAATTCCACGATTCGACTAACTGGTTCACAAGATTTGCTTGTTCCACCTGATACTTTAACCTAGAATATAATTGATGAATACCATGAATCATATCTGTGCCCATACCTAATCACTTTTCTCTTTTCCCGCTCAACCTAGCATTGGTAACCCTCGCTGGAGTCAGTGTCTACATCGGGTATTCTGCAGCAGCCTTCAAGGAAGCAGTCTATCTGTCTGGAAAGAGCATGCTTGAAGATATTAACATCAAGTTCGGATGGTCCTTGGCTCTGGCATGGATTTCACTCATCGCCGAGGTTTTTACAGGTGTTGCATTCATACTGGCTGCAAAATTGTCAGGCGTGAAGAAAAGGCACGAAGAATCCACACAAAACTAACATGTTTACTGGAACTCAAAACCGAAGGGAAAAGGGGGGAATTAAATAAAGTCTGTGAAAAGAATTTTAACATTGTGCTAATAATCTGGGGAAACTGCAACAAATATGATGCTCTCAAAATCAGTATCATTTATAAATGCATTTGAAGCTGGAAGTTTGGAAATGAATATAAGTTGCTGAAGCATTTATGGAGAATATTTTGTAAACATTTGGAGCTATGCTTTCGTTAATGAGATCTTCATTTCTTTGGTAATGGAACTTCATTGTAAAAAAAATCAAAAAGCATTCCTGTTGCTACTTTGTGCGTGATGACTGAGTGAGTGAATAAGATTTTCTGTTTGATGGAATTTATTTTTGTTTGTGTTGTTCATTCTATTATCAAATAAAATTTGATCAGTTCACAAAATATTTCTCATCTATACAAACAATCTTACATGTTTGCAGCTAGTTGTACTTTGCAGAGCATTTTGTGTAAAATCAGACTGAAATATTGCAATCCCAGCTCGGCCAAAATTTAGCTGTGAATTGGTTGATATCTCATTAGAATCAGGGAGCTCAAATTCAATCCCCAGAGACTTCCTCAGATAAATCTAGATTATACTGGGGAAACTTGGTATGGTTGATGGTTGCTCTCTCAAGTAAAAGTGGACAACAAATATTTTGCTTCCTGAACACTTTTGGGTGTTTTTTTTTTTTTTTTTTTTTTTTTTTTTTTTTTTTTTTTTTTTTTTTAAATTTTTTTTATTTTTCACACCATAAATCACATTAGCCATGATATACACTATTTCTTTTCACACATATACAGTGACTTTTTCTCCCCCCCCCCCTTTCCTCCCAAACCACCCCCCCACCCCCCCCTCTCATCCATTTTAGGTATACAATCTAGGTTGCATTAAGCCAGTCAGACAATGTTGTCATTCAACCAAATTACACCAGAAATTCTACTGAGTCCATTCTTTTCTTTCCTTCTCCTTCCATCAACTTAGGTAATGTTTGTCCCCGGTAGGTTTTCGCTATTGTATTTAATGTAAGGCTCCTATACTTGTTCGAATATTTCAATGTTATTTCTTAACCAATATGTTATTTTTTCTAATGGAATACATTTATTCATTTAAATTTGGTAGTTTCTTCCTTTTAATTTGGTTATGTATTCCATTAATATTTAAAGACATATAGTTCAGCGTAGCCCTTTTATATTTTGTTTATCTTCTCTTTCCGTTTTTCCATCATTACCTTTCCTCCTTTTCCATTTCTGTTTTCTTATTTTCAACTCTTTATAAGACAACATTCCTACAACATCTAACATTTTCCTTATTCTCCTATTTCTATCTTATTTATCCCCAATCTCCCCTTCACCTCCTGAGTTGTCCTTTATCCCTTGTCGGACAACCACATCTCCCCTCTCCATTTGGATTTGCGAATCCACTCGCAAGCGTCAACTGATTTTGCAGTGACCGCTATTTCCCCCCACCCCGCCTCCCCCAGAAAAGATTTCACTTTTCATATGTCACAAAGGTCCCTCTCTTAATTCCCTCCTTATTCTCTCTATTCCATTACCTTCCCTTATTAATTCTTGTCTATACTATCCATATTTTCCTCTAAGTACAGATACATTCATGTATGCTCATTGTCTCTATTCACTCTTATACCTCTTTACCTGCATACATATCAATCGTGATCATTTTTACTCTCATTACCCGTCTTCATCCCTCAGTCTATTTTTGTCTTTACCCACATACATATCAGTCGTGATCATTTTAACTCTCATTACCCGTCTTCCTCCCTCAGTCTATTTTTGTAATTGTTCTGCAAATTTTCGTGCTTCTTCTGGATCCGCGAATAGTCTGTTTTGTTGTCCTGGAATAAATATTTTCAATACCGCTGGATGCTTTAGTATAAATTTATACCCTTTCTTCCATAAAATCGCCTTTGCTGTATTGAACTCTTTTCTCTTCTTTAGGAGTTCAAAACTTATATCTGGATAAATGAAGATTTTTTGTCCTTTATACTCCAGTGGTTTGTTGCCCTCTCTTACTTTTTCCATTGTCTTCTCCAGTACCTTTTCTCTTGTAGTATATCTTAGGAATTTTACTACAATAGATCTTGGTTTTTGTTGTGGTTGTGGTTTAGAGGCCAATACTCTATGTGCCCTTTCTATTTCCATTTCATGCTGTAGTTCTGGACATCCTAGGGTCTTAGGGATCCACTCTTTTATAAACTCCCTCATATTCTTGCCTTCTTCATCTTCCTTAAGGCCCACTATCTTTATGTTATTTCTTCTGTTATGGTTTTCCATTGTATCTATTTTTTGAGCTAGTAGTTCTTGTGTCTCTTTAGTTTTTTTATTAGATTCCTCCAATTTCTTTTTTAAGTCTTCTACCTCCATTTCTGCTGCTACTGCCCGCTCTTCCATCTTGTCCATTTTCTTTCCCATTTCTGTTAAGGTCATCTCCATTTTATTTATTTTCTCTTCTGTGTTGTTTATTCTTTTTCTTAAATCCTTAAATTCCTGTGTTTGCCATTCTCTAAATGATTCCATGTATCCTCTAATAAGAGCAAGTATATCCTTTACCTTGCCTCTCTTTTCTTCTTCTATTTCACCATACTCTTCCTCTTCTTCTTCCTCTGGGTTGGCCATCTGTTGTTTCTTTGCTGCCCTTTCCTCCTCTTCTATCTTGTTTCTATTGTCTTCTGTGGTCTCTTCTTGCTGCAGGTGTTCTGCAGCTGTCGTTGCCGGCTGTGGAGATCGACTCCCCAGCTGGTCCCCCCTCCCGTCGGTGTGTTTTTTTTCATTCGCATCGCGCATGCGCGAAACTTCGCGCATGCGCGGTTGCGCACTTTTGTTCGGCTCTGCGAGCCATTTTTGTAGTCCATTATTTACCGACCTGAGGGAGCGGGTTTCTCTCTCCGCAGCGGGCCTCTTTGGACAGGTAAGGCCTTCACCTTTTTCCTCCTTTGTCTTCTCTTCCTCTCTTCTTACCGTTGCTTTCGACTTTTCTTTTTTTGTCGCCATCTTCTTTCCACCTTTATACTCACTTTTCTGTAACTTTTATTTCTGTGCCTTTGTGTTTTCTCTTGTTTTTCCCGACTTTTCTGGAGAGGGCTGGAGTTCACCGTCCGGCCACTACTCCATCACGTGACTCCTCCACTTTTGGGTGTATTTTATGGAATTTGGATTGCTGATCATGGAAATCACCTTTAAATTTTCCAACTACATACTGGTTTTTAGATGTAATCTATTTTTGTGCTTTCCTGTCATATTTTAAGTCTACTAGTAAATTGCCCCTGAAGCAAGCTGTTTTGTTCAGTCCAAGAGTGTCTGGTGTGATGTAAATGCTGCCTTAGGCCTGGACATGCTTGGAAGGCATTTAAAGATCTTGTTGAGAATTTCTTGGCAACTACATCCAGCTGATTGACAACATGTTTCAAGTGTACAAAATTCATTTTCTGCATTTCCATCTGACAAACATAGTGAAAAGTTTCACCAGACATTGCAACCATGGAAAAGCAGTATCAGGGTGTAGAGCTCGTTGAAAGAACCAAAGACTTGTTGATCCAAACCAAGGCTTCTATTAGCAAAAGACCGGAGCTCTTCACAGGTGGCCGACCAGTCCGGAATGATCCGACCTGGCTAGGGACACAACCCTTTAAGGCCCAGACAATAGGTGTGGCTTAGCTCTCAGCCAATCGCTGTAAGCACAGTCTAGATACAGTAACTATATACACTATGTACATTGGTGATAGATCTGTACTATCACACAGGGCAACTGGAATCCATCAATGCCGGCCAACTATTGTTGGACACTGACACAAGAGGCATCAGATGCTGAGTACAAACAAAAATCAACAGCAAAACATTTTTAGGTCAGCATCATAATGCGATTAAACCTGCTATAGTCAATAAAAGCTAATTTAATGTTTCTCCAACCTCCAACGTAGTACAGCAAATCTGAAATTATCTTTGTGTTCAGATTGAAGTTGTCTATCATAATCCCCATTTTTTTTCAGGAAGCAAACATTTTTTAAAAAATTGTTGCCTGGTGGAATTGTAACAGATGCAATGGCATTGCTTTTATTCTTGGCACTCTAGGAAACAATTAATCCTAAAGCCACCCCCGCTTTCCCCCGACCCTTTTGTTTGGTTGCCTGCTGACATTTCTCCGTACCTTGATGAAGGGCTCAAGCCCAAAACGTTGTTTCAAGCTTTGCTACATAAAGGACACAGTTTGACATGCTGAGCTTCTCCAGAATTTTGTGCTTTTTAACATTATCTAATCAATCTTTTCCGTCTGTGGAGAGATTTGCTTTTTTATGAACCTTGTACTTTCCAACATTATAATATCCAAATTGCAAAAAAAATCAGAGAAATGAAAGTTAGCATGTGAAATCAAAGCTTTTATCTGTGAATATTTTGTTCCTTAGATCAAAGATTTTAAACAACCCAAGGAATTAGGAGCTAACTCTTAAGCACTTGACTTCCGTGATGTTAGAGATAATGATTTAAAGCCAAGAATGATATTTCTTTTTCCGTTTGCGTCAATGTTTTCCTCTGGCCTCCCTGGATATTGTTCCGTGCGCAGCATCTAGCTCAAGTTTTCAGGGTTTATTTGAGAGCTTTAAGAGAAAACTCACACTGGAGAGTCATCAGCTGTATGCCATCAGTAAATGCAAAAAAATGATGAGTTTTTAAAAAATGAAATATTAGGACTGGGAGAAGCAAACTAGTTCTCTGCTCTCTAATTCATGCGAGTTGTGGTTCCCATCTGTATTCTGTGGTACTAAGCTAGTTTAACACATGTGCCAATATCTTTCTGCAATTCATGATTCAGTAGCTCACTGTACAAACTGAGCCATTGGTGCAACCCAACTAATTAATTTTCTCCTATCTACAGAAGAGAAAATGAATAATTTTCTTTAAATTGCTGCAGACAGATTGGGATAAGCAATAAATGCAATAGTATTTCATCGTGGGATTTAGTTTCATTTGAAGTTAATGCCTTGCTATTTGACCTTTAAAAAAAGTGAAGCTACAAATGTGGTTTTAATGTATTTCATGAACAAAATATTGAAGAAACTGTCATTTATGTTCATATTTTAGAGGGATAAGGGAAAGAAAGAAACCAGGGAAGAGGTTAATGGAAACTGGGGAACTCGATATTGAAGCCGTCTGGTTCAGTGGTTCACAACCTTTTTTTTGGCGTTTACATACCACCTTAAGTAATTCCTTACTAATCGCAAAGCACCTATGGCTTCTTCTCTGAACCCTCCCCAACATCACCACATCCTTTCTCAAATAAGGCACCCAAAACTCTACACGCACTCCAAATGAAGTCTCACCAATGCCCTATATGCAGCCAGATTTGCTACAGCAGTGGGAGAGGGTTTGAACTAGTTTGGCAGAGTGATGGAAATCAGAATGTGAGTACAGAAAAATAGGGCAGGAGGTCTAAAGCATCTAATAGTGTGCGTTCTGAATTTGTGAAAAAGGACAGGTAGGGGACAAAACAAATGTTAGAGGGCTTGAAAGGTGTCTACTTCAATGCTAGGAGTATTAGGAATAAAGGGGATGAATTTAGAGCATGGATCATATGTGGAAATTCACTGTTGTGGCCATTACAGAGATTTGGCTGGAGGAAGGGCAGTATTGCGGTTTAGGTGCTTTAAAAGCAATAGGATGGGAGGTAAGAGAGCGGGAGGGCGAGTGGTGAGTACCATTACTGGTCAGGGATAGTATCATGTCTATAGAAAGGGAGGAGGCTGTAGAGGTTGGAAGTCAGAAATAGGAAAGGAGCAATCATTGTTCTGGGAGTAGTCTATAGGCCCCCAAATAGCCCTTGGGACACCAGGGAGTAGATAAGGAGGCAGATTTTGAAATACAGGGCTATCATCATGGGTGATTTCATCTTCCCGAATATTGACCGGCACCTCCTTATAGCAAGTGGGATAAATGGGGGTGAATTTGCCAGCTATGTCCAAGAAGGATTCCTGACACAGTATGAGGACCAGCTGACGAGAGGAGAGGCCATACTGGATCTAATTCTGGGCAATGAACCTGGTCAGGTGGCAGACATCTTGGGGGGAATGTTTTGGTGAAGGTGACCACAACTCCCTGATCATTTGGAGAAGTACAGTCTACTCAAGGATAGTCAGCATGGCTTTCTGAAGGGAAGGTTGTGTCCCATGAGCCTTCTTGAGTTTTTTGAGAAGGTAACAAAAGAAATTGATGAAGGTAAAGCAGTAGATGTGGGCTACACAGATTTTAGTAAAGCATTTGACAAGGTCCCTCATGAGAGGCTCTTTCAGCAAGTCTTGAGACATGGGATCCATGGAACCTTGACTGTGTGGATAAATAATTGGCTTGAGGTAGAAAGCTGAGAGTAGTAGTGGAAGGAAAGTATTCTTCCTAGAGGTCAGTGACTCGTGGAGTACTGCAAGTAGTGCTCCCTCTAAGCTGTACACGTGCATGCACGCATGCACAAACATTCTGTGTGCACATACATTTGCACAAAATAGACTATATACACATGCATGTGCACAAATGTGCGCTCATTGATTTTCTTTGTGCATGTGCATGCAAACCGTTTGTATGTGTGCACGCGTGCACAGCTTAGAGGGAACATTTTTATAAATGACCTGGATGAAGGGGCGGAAGGGTGGGTAAGTAAGTTTGTGGATGATACGAAGGTTGGATGAGTGTGGATGGAGATGAAAGTTGTCGAAGGTTACAAAAGGATATAGATGGGATGCAGAGTTGGGTGGAAAAGTGGCAGATGGAGTTCAATCCAGATAAGTGTGAGGTGATGCATTTTGGAAGGAAAAACCACAAGGCTAATGGTTGGTTCCTTAAGAGTGTGGATGATCAGAGGGACCTTGGGGTCCAAATCCATACATCACTCAAGGACACCACACAGGTTGATGGATTAGTTAAGGCGGCCTATGGATGGGATGCTGGGCTTCATTAATGGGGGATTGAGTTCAAGAATAGGGAGGTAATGTTGTAACTCTAGAGTATTGTGCTCTGTTCTGGTCTCCTCATTGCAGGAAGGATGTGGAAGCTATGGAGAGGGTGCAGAAGAGATGTACCAGGATGTTACCTGGATTAAAAAATAAGTCGTATGAGGTAAGGTTAGCAGAGCTGGGACTTTTTTCTTTGGAGCTTAGAAGGATGATGAGAGGAGTCTTAACAGAGGTCTACAAGATAATGAGAAGCATAGATAGGGTACACTGCCAGAACCTGTTTCCCAGGGCAGGAATAGCAAACATCAGAGGACGTGAGTAAAAATTGAAGGGAGAAAAGTTAAGGGAAGACATCAAGGGTAATTTTTTTATGCAGAGAGTTGTGGGTTCCTGGAATGCCTTGCCAGAGATGGTGGTGGAGGCCGAAACATTAGGGGCTTTTAAGAGACTCCTAGACAGGCAAATGGCTGGAAGAAAAATAGAGGGTTCTGGGGTAAGGAGGGTTTAGTACATGAATATATGGGCCGGCACAACATTTAGGGCCGTAGGGCCAGTTCTGTGATGCTGTGTTCTATGTTCTAAGATTACATTTCTGCTCTTGTATGCTATTGGTCTAGAAATGAATCCTTTGGCTCGTCATGTTTGCTTTGACCATTTTTACAAATCTATGCTATTCCCTTTTTTCATTTTCCCACATTTCTGTCATTTCCCCCCAGATTCTACAACTCACTTACACACTACAGCAGTGGTCAATAATCTACCTGCCTGTATCGTTGAGATTCGAGAGAAAATTTAAACATCCAGAGGAAGCTCACGTGGTCACAGGGGGAATGTGAAAACCATACGCAGACAGTGTGAGAGTTCAGGGCAGAAGTCAGATCGCTGGAGTTGTGAGGTAGTTGCTCTAGTAATTGTACCACTGTGAGACAGCATCATCTATAGCAATAATAAAGCTGATTACACGTCTCTTAAAGAGCTGACTGGAAGAATAGTATCTCCATATTATACAACGACTGTGAGAACTTGCAGTACATTGATAGAAAACCCGGAGCAAAATGTAACTATATAATTGCAGCATGGCTTTACCCACAGAAATTCAAGAATGCTTTCCTGTTCATCTGCCTTCTGAATTTCTCATGTTTTATGAAACTTTGACAACTAGAATAAACAAAATCATTAATATAATGACAAAAAATAGCATGGAGTAATTGGTGAGTTGATTTCTTTTAAGAATTTATATTTTTAAATTTCTCATCTACTATGAATATTGATAGTTATTCTGCTATTAGAAACCAGCTAGTACCTGTCCTGAGCTATCCTTAATGAAATACCCTGGACCATCTTGGTCTCAAATCTGCTTTTCTCCTCTTTTCATAATTATGATTCTATAAAAAGGGACTTTTTTTGATGAAGTGTTAATAAATTGCTCAAACCAATGTTAGAATTATTGGAATAATAAATGTAATTATCTCCCTTACTCAAACAGCATACACATTTAGGCTTACATAAGACTCCCCTCAGTAGTCGGCCTACAGGCACCCACCAGAGCTCCCAACATCGACTCTGAAGGCCGAACCCTCCCTTTGGCCTACTACCGTACATGCACCCCTGATGCCAGTGTACGTGCAGTAGGCCAAGGGGACAGGGAAGGGTTCAGAGTCAGGACTTGGGTGTTGGGAATTCCAGTGTAGGCCGAGGGGAGGGTTTGGAGTTGGCATCAGGTGCTCCTGGCTCCAGTGACTGGAGCTCCCGATGCTGACTCCAAACCCTCCCAAGTCTCAACTCCAAACCCTCCCAAGTCACAACTCCAAACCCTCCCAAGTCACAACTCCAAACCCTCCCAAGTCACAACTCCAAACCCTCCCAAGTCACAACTCCAAACCCTCCCAAGTCACAACTCCAAACCCTCCCAAGTCACAACTCCAAACCCTCCCAAGTCACAACTCCAAACCCTCCCAAGTCACAACTCCAAACCCTCCCAAGTCACAACTCCAAACCCTCCCGTCACAACTCCAAACCCTCCCAAGTCACAACTCCAAACCCTCCCAAGTCACAACTCCAAACCCTCCCAAGTCACAACTCCAAACCCTCCCGTCACAACTCCAAACCCTCCCAAGTCACAACTCCAAACCCTCCCAAGTCACAACTCCAAACCCTCCCAAGTCACAACTCCAAATCCTCCCAAGTCACAACTCCAAACCCTCCCTTGTTCCCTGAGCCTACTGTACATGCACACTGGGGCTCCCAGCGCTGACTCTGAACCCACCCTTCGGCCTACCTGAACTCACTTCTCTTCCAAGATAGTCAAGAGAATCCTCTATGTTACTAATTTCTTCCACAGTGAAGATTGATCCAAAATGTTCATTCAGTTCTTCAGCCATCTCCTGAGGCTGTGACCCTGCTGAACCTTGAATCACTGCACAGAGTGGTGCTGCACTCACATTGTACTGTCAGTACCTTTAGAATTGTTTGCTTGCTGGATATGCTTGTTTTAATTTGCACGTAGTTATTTGCATGCAGCACTATATTTTTAACTAATTGTATTTCATTTAGCACAATGACAATAAAGTGGAAGCTAATCTAATCTTAATATCTATCCTCTTTGATATTATTTGCTAACCTTCCTTTCATAATTCAT
This sequence comes from Narcine bancroftii, assembly GCF_036971445.1. Taxonomy (NCBI): domain Eukaryota; kingdom Metazoa; phylum Chordata; class Chondrichthyes; order Torpediniformes; family Narcinidae; genus Narcine; species Narcine bancroftii. The sequence continues at coordinate 22,599,947 of NC_091480.1, forward strand.
CTTTTCCTTCCTAATCTTCTTAGTTGCCTTCTTTTAAGTTTTTAAAAAGTTTCCCAGTCCTTCATCTTCCCACTAATTTTTGCTTACTTGTCTGCCCTCTCTTTTGCTTTGGCTTTAACTTCCCTTGTCAGCCACAATTGTCTAATTTTTCCATCCACAATGTGCTTGTCCTGCACTTTCCTCATTTTCCCCGTTAATGTGCTTTTTCCAATTGACTTTGCCCAGTTCCTCTTCCATGTGATTCTAATTTCCTTTACTCCACTGAAATACTGGCACATTTTCAAATTTCCCAATCCTCTTGTGATCACTACCTCCTAAGAGTTATTTTTCCTGAAGCTCTCTAATCCCGCCTGTTTCATTACACAGTACCCAATCTAAAAAAGCCAATCCCCTGGTGGGCTCATCCAAAAAGCCACCCCGTTGGCATTCCACAAACTCTCTCTTCTGAAATCCTGTACCAATTTGATTTTCCCAATCTGCTTTCAAAACCCCCCATGATTATAGTAATGGTTTCCTTCTGACAAGCCTTTTCTATTTCCACTAGTATTTTGTAGTCCACATCCTGGCTGCTGTTTGGGGGCCTATATACATCTGTCATTAAGGCCATTTCTTAACTCAACCCATAAGGATTCCACCTCTTCTGATCCCATGTCCCTTCTTTCCGATTATTTAATATTGTTGTTTACCAGCAGAGCCATGCTACCTCTCTGCCTACGTATCTCTCTATTTCCTTGTGATACACAGTGTTTCCTTGGATTCTGTTTCTCTGTACAGATTTTACCTGACTTGCTGAGCAATTCCTACATTTTCTGTTTTACAGGGAAAGGTTGTGCAGATTGGGGCTTTTTTCTCTGGAGTGTAGAAGATTGAGAGGGGACTTGATAGAGGTGTTTAAGATTTTAAAAGGGACAGACAGTAAATGTGGATAGGCTTTTTCAATTAAGAGTGGGGGAGATTCAAACTAGAGGGCATGGTTTAAGATTGAAGGGGGAAAATTATAAGGGGAACATGAGGGGAAATTTCTTTACGCAAAGGGTGGTAGGGATGTGGAATGAGCTTCCGACAGACGTGGTCGAGGCGGGATCATTGGTTACATCTAAGGAAAGACTGGATAGTTACATGGATAGGAGAGGACTGGAGGGGTATGGACCGGGTGCTGGTCAATGGGACTAGGAGGGTGGGGATTTGTTATGGCATGGACTAGTAGGGCCGAACTGGCCTGTTCTGTGCTGTAAGTAGTTATATGGTTATTAATATAGTTTAATTTTACTGCATCCTTCCACTAAAAATGACACTTGTGCTTCAATGGAAGATACTTTCCAATTTAAAAAAAAATAATTAAAATTTTTTTTAGACATACAGCAGGGTAACAGGCCACCCATTTCTACCCAAATAATGGTGGGAGGAAACCGGAGGAAAACCCACACAGACATGGGGAGAACGTATAAACTCCTTACACACGGTACGGGATTCCAAACCCAATCCTGATCGCGAGTGCTGTAATGGTGTTGAGCTAACCGCTAAGCCAACCGTGCCATTTTTTTCAGACTGGCTCATTTTAACTTGTATCTGCTAATGCCAGTTTCTGAATTTCCGAGTCGTTTAATGGGGTCTTTTGTTCTCTTGTGACTTTAAATACGGAGCAGCAAGTACATTTTTGGGAATTATTAAATTTCAGCTGTGCATTTGGATAGCACAGAAAATATATTCCAATGGTAACTTCCCATCTGCACCTTGAAGGATCAAAGTGCTTTTGATTTGCATATGCTACAAAATTTTTACGCAGCGCCCTGTTGATTTGCAGACTCTCACGTGTAAATGGTAGAAACAGCAGGCGCTGCAGGGTTCTCCCCTGCTGTAGGACCTGAGGGATTCACACTCTGAGTTTATTGTTATATTTTGCTACTGGATGGGTCACGTCTCCAGAATGGAGGACCATCGCCTTCCCAAGATCGTGTTATATGGCGAGCTCTCCACTGGCCACCGTGACAGAGGTGCACCAAAGAAAAGGTACAAGGACTGCCTAAAGAAATCTCTTGGTGCCTGCCACATTGACCACCGCCAGTGGGCTGATAACGCCTCAAACCGTGCATCTTGGCGCCTCACAGTTTGGCGGGCAGCAACCTCCTTTGAAGAAGACCGCAGAGCCCACCTCACTGACAAAAGGCAAAGGAGGAAAAACCCAACACCCAACCCCAACCCACCAATTTTCCCCTGCAACCGCTGCAACCGTGTCTGCCTGTCCCGCATCGGACTTGTCAGCCACAAACGAGCCTGCAGCTGACGTGGACTTTTTACCCCCTCCATAAATCTTCGTCCGCGAAGCCAAGCCAAAGATGTCCTGTTTCTGAAAGGAGGACTTTCAACTGGTGAGTAAGCTTTGTCTTTTGTGAATTGGCAGAAATCAGTAGCTATCACCTGGACTACCTGGCATTGAAAAGCTGTGCCATTAATATCATTAACATTTCTTGGCAGATGTGCATGAGTAGTACTTTTTTTTCCCCAGATCATTTTTCTCATGGGGTTACACACACCTGCTGAATTCTGTGGAGAATATGATGGCAGAGTAGGATGAGTGGCAAAAAAAAAATCTACCCCTTGTGTCTCATGACAGCTTCAGTACACATTTCTGTGGCTGCACAGAACACATTACAACTAATTTGCTTAGTATTCCCAGACGCACAATGGTTTCAAATCCTTTGGACAACTTGCACACTAACCATCCTTCAAAACAGTTTCAAATGCAAATAGAATTGTGGTTAACAGGGTGTGATAATAGAATAGATTACCATTAGAATCAGCATGTTCTGCTTTTATAGTGAGAAAAGGATGCAGGATAGAATGTCGATTTACATTCCCATGGCTGCTTCATGTCATTTATTGTCTTCCTCATATAACATCTAGAGACCAGAGCAGTGAAAACATTTGCATGTTTTCTCTAGAGCTGAATAGTTTATATTAGCTGCAGCTGATAGTAGCTCCTGAGACCCAGGTCGGATTCCGTGGTGTCTGAAAGGAGTTTTTCCCAGTGACACGTATGCATTTTCTCGGGGGGCTCCGGTTTCCTCCCACCCTCCAAAACATAGGGGGTTGGTAGGTTAATTGGGTGTAGTTTCATGCACTGGAAGGGCTTGTACTGCTGCATTGTTAATTTTTAAAAAAATCCTCGGTAATCGCACCAAATGTGTAAAGAACAATGAATCTGGATGACCAAAGTATCTGTCTATGTTTGTCTTTATTTGTTTAACTTCTGTTCTGATTGGATTAATACCCTTTTTCACTTTGTTTATTTATTCCCTTCTTCCTTGTTTTCTTGAGCGTTTTGTCTTCACTCAATTCCATTGTCCCCGAACTGAAGGTCAGAAAGATGGCGGATGTGCAGAAAACGAGCTTTTAAACACGTGGGGCAAAACAATGAGGCCAGAGTCGGAAAGATTGATCGGACAGCCAAGATCATAAAGAAGTAAAGAAACCCGAAAGAAAAACAGCAGAATTGAGTCGAAAGCAAGATACGCTCTTCAGTTCTTAATACCACACAAGTTTTTTTTCCCCCCACTCTTTGTTTGCTTTATTTCTTCCATTTGTTAACGGAGTCAGTTTTACACCACTGTGTATAGCCTGCAACCAGGAATGTGTGGCGATAGTTTCTTCTTTGCTTTTTCTTTTGCAGATAAGATGCTTTGTATCTTCAAGGTGATTTTTTTTTCAATAAAGTTTCTCAGCTGTGAAAAAAAATGTTATTTAATTTACAAGTAATTTCACTCATAATATGGACCTGCTGCAAATTAAACCCACAATGCATTGATCTTGCCCTGAAGATAAATCCAGTGATACGCTTTTAAAGTACTCATTTATCAATGCTTGGCATAAATTTTTGAAAGATGAAGCAATAACAATGATTTAAAAAGCAAATAACATTTTTTGCAAAGGAATAAGATGGGCTCGAGGACATACCTTGGTAATCATAAATTTCAACAAATGCTGGACTGGAAGGTGAATTCTGAGTGTGAAGTCTAAATTTGCTATCTTTTATTTGGTCAATGCGCCATGATTTTGTAAGGTACTAGAGATTATATTAACTCGTTCCATAACATTGGACAACAAAGATATTGCTTCCTGAACACTTTTAGGTCGAGTTTTATGGATTTTGCACAGCTAATCGTAAAAATCACCTTAAAATTTTTCTATCATGTACCATTTACTTTTTAGATATAACCTATTTTGTGATTTGCAAGTCTACAAGTATATTGCCCACAAAGTAAGCTGCATTGGTCAGTCCAAGCATGGCCGTTTATGGACTCAGTGTAGGTGCTCTGCAAATTATGTCTTAGGCCTGGGAAAGCTTAGTCAGGATAGATGCAGACAGGCTATAAAAACAGCTTACATATACAGATGCTGTGCATTATGTTGATTATAGATTGAACGCATGTTGATGCTCCTGTTCTCAGGCAATTCAGACAATTGTGAGTGTACTTAACAATAGCATTGATTGTTTTCAGGAAGATCCAATACCGCAGAAATGTCTTATCAATATCGCAGCAGCTGCAATACATTCTTTTGCATTGGTGGTGAGTATGTGCTCAATGCAAAGTTCAATGAAAGTTAATTTAAGGCATCTCCAGCTTCTTATATGATACAGCAAATCTGAACTGATCTTTGTGTTCAGGGCCTGTAATGTGCTGTTATGTTCTATGTAATAAATAGATTCATTCCAGCACAATGAACTGTCTAACCATTTGCCTATATTGGAAATTTAAATAATTAACTGCTCCTTTGTTAACCACAGCATTACTGGATGCAAAAGGAGCTTTTGGAGTCAATTGAGGCCATGGTGGAAATCAGGCAAGGATTTTCCAGTGTCACACAGATAATTGTGGATCTTACCTTGATATTCTACCTTTAAACTCCCTGATTGGCTAGCCAGTCTCCTTTGGCATAAGTGGGAGAAAGTGAGCTGGAAATTGCAGTTTTAATCAAGTCAAATTTATTGCCATCTTACTGTATAAGTACAACCTGACAAAACAGCGCTCTCTGGTCCTCAGGGCAAAACATGCAGACACACAACCAGACATAAGACACATACAGGCAAACAATGCATATGCAGGACAAATATTTTGTCTATATAAATAAATAAATATAGATATTGGTTTGTACATAAATATATTGTTTTGTTAGTTGTGAATAAGTGGCAATGGACATGCATCACCGTTGTCCGCGGGTATTTGTTCAACCATACATCCAATGTAATGTAAAACAGCTAATGTAAATCTGGGTCCTGAGTGAAACAACTGTCATCCAATCAGATTGAAGAATCATTAACAAACAGTGCAAACATTGAACTGTTACAAGAGGTTCCGGGTTCATAATCCCGGATGGTCCCCATAAAATGTTACGAGCCCAAAGGACCCCAAAACCCAGCAGCAATAGACATTCACCAAGACAAATAGTTTTTAAAAGTTGTTTTTAATCAAATTTAAACATGAAAACAGAATCAAACTTTAACTTATCTCTATACTTAACTAACCCAAATTAACCCCCTTCTTATTCGAAGTGCACGTGTATGTAATGTGTGTGTAAATTTAAGAAAAGTTCTTTGGTTTACAGTTCAATCTCACTTCTCCTTCTTCCAAGTTTTCTGGATGCAGGCAATTCTTATCTTTGGCGTGGCTTCGCGGACGAATACTGTGCACAGAATTTAACGTATAAAGTTCACCAGGCTTTGGTGCTCAAAAGGTAAATGTTTACTGCTCAGGAAGGTTCTTGTAGGGTTTGCACAGAGAGATTTGTTGTTCCAGGATTTCCACAACTGAGGTACCATCATTAGTCACCTCAAGGGCTCGCTGATGAAACTTGCCCCATCAGGGTTTTCCAGATGGTAACTTCTTTCTTCAGGCTACCACCACAGAGTTCCGTTACGTTCCTCTTATTCCAAGAGAAACATCAGACAGATAGCACTTCCAGCCATCCACTGCTCTGGAACTTTCTAGTTCCAAACAGCTCTTCCTGGCTTGGTTCAGCCGTGACTGTTCAGTCTCTTTTCACGTCACACACATGAGCTGTGAGGGTTTATTTCCTCTTCCTCTCTCTTTTCAACTGAACTGCCAGAAAGCCCATGTGACTCTCTCACTTGCAAAACCCCCAACTTCTTCAGTGAACAACAGGAGTTCTTCTCCTTGGTCAAGATGTTGTCTTAGATAAACAAAACCCAGGAGTGACCTTTCTGTGCACTCTGTCAAAACCCTTGAAAAGAGCTTCCAACAGCCAGAGAGTCTCTAGTCCATTCACTTTATGACATCAGTTCAATTAGCACCTACTTGTGAAATGTGCATCATATTCTCCAAATATCCTGCAATGTTATTGAATATGAATTCTTCAGTCTTTCAAATAAGATCTGTTTTAAACCCACTAATCTTACCAAAATCCCAAATATTTATAATCCATTACAGAATCACCAAGTAGTAGAAGAGCAAATGTACTGTCAAATTTGGCATAACGGGCAAAATAAGATATGGGATTTGATCAAGAGAGAAGCAATTGAATGAGACTCAAATTTCATTCATGTTAATGTTATTTTTGATTGCCAGAGAGATTTCCACACAGTAATTAAAACGTCACATCACTCTAAGGTGTTGGCAAAATATTTACTCATTTACAAGTCATTCCATTGACCTGGCCTGAGCAATTACAAAGCAGATCAAGGTTTGTAACCATAGCAGTATGGAATATCTGAGAGAAGCAAGCTCCCTTCATGCCCATTGTTGCTATGGTGCAAATGACATGAAGTTTGGAAGACTCTCTCCAGAATTTGCAAGTTACTGAGGTATGAATGAGAAACACGTTAAGGCCTGACAGGCAGCAATTTTGTAGACAGGGAAATTGAGAGGGAGTTAAGTTCAATGCCTCATTTATGTCAAATACCATTTCAATTCTGCTCAGAAGACAATGGAGGGATGATGAATAATTAAGCTAACTGCAGATCAATACAGATTATCTACTATAATATTTAATTATACTGAAAATGCATCGGAATTATTTTTGTTTTGGTAATCGGACTGCAAAATGTAAATAACTCCAGATTAGATTCAAGGTAGTACTGAAGTCAGGAACAAATCATAGAACAGAAACAGGTCATTTGGTCCTTCTAATCTGTGCTGAAACAACATTCCGCAAGTCCCACAGCTCTCCAGACCACTCCCATCCACGTATCTATCCAATTTATTCTTAAAACTTCACAGTCAGCCGACATTTACCACATCAGATGGCGGCTTGTTCCACACTCCCACCACTCTCTCAGTGGTTCTCCCTAATGTTCCCCCTAAATCTTTCCCCTTTCACACTCAAGCCACCTCCTCTTGTATTTATCTCTCCTAATCTAAGTGGAAAGAGCCTATTTGCATTTACTCTGTCTATACCCCTCACAATTGTGTAAAACCTCTATTTTCGTGATGAGCAGCTCAAAATCTATAAAATCGACCCAAAAGTATTCAGGAAGGAAACTCTTCATTGCCAAGAATTAACAGTGTTTGGTTTCAGAAAGCAATTACCAGTAAGTGTCAGCTCAGTTGCTGTGTCCATGGGCTCTTGTGCAGGTCAGAACAGGCAGATTTTTGTCCCTTAATGGAATTAGTGAATCAATTTGACCTTTATAAAATTAGTTCTTTTACGGCCACGGTTACCTAGACCAGATTCCTCAACCATTGTGACAACTTTGAATTCAGATCATTACACCAGTCCTCTGGATGACTGGTCCACGAGATTAAACCATAAAGCAACTATCTACAAAGAGGCACTAAAATCTCGTCCTTAATTTTCTTTGAGCAATAAATACAATTTTCAATTTAGTTATTAAAATATCAGAGAGAGAAACCAAGCTGCTTAACTCGCAGGACAGGTTTGTGTAAGAGATTATCTTTTATACAACTTAATGGAATACAATAAAACTGCTGGTATCCGGCACTGTGGGGATTGGTAGATGTCGGATACGTGACTTTTCCGGTTGCTTGAGTGTGTGTTATGTGATTGGTGAACTAAGGGTGAGGTGCACCAATTTTTAAACTTTCATATTTTTTAGCTATTTATTTTCTGCATTGATTTTTGCTGATAACACTAATGTTGCACTTCAGGAGATTAAATGTAAGATGCAAGTACAGAGTAAATGGTGGGACCCTAAGCAGCATTGATAAACAGATGAATATTGGGGTGCAAGTCCACAAAATTGAACTGAATTGCTTCTAGCTTTCTGAATGGGACTAACCAAGCAGGTAGGGTGGTAATACTTGGTTGGGAAGTCATTCTACAACTGTATAAACTTTAATTAGGACGTATTTGAAGTATGGTGTGCTGTTCTGCTCAACACATTATAGGAATGATGTAGAGCAGGGGTTCCCAACCTTTTTGTTCCTCTGTACCCCTTGGGCATTTTTATAGGTTCCTGCGTACCCCTAAAAATTAAGGAAAAAAAAACATGATATTGTGCAATCTGACTGCAGAAGAGGTTTCTGGGTAATGCCTGGATTCGAGAGTGTTACCTACAAAAAGCGGTTTCACAAATTCAGACTGTTTTCTCTGGAAGACAGGAAGCTTAGAGGTTGATCTAAGAATTATGAGAGACCTAAAATTATGAGAAATATAGCAGATATCCCAGGGTACAAATATTAAATATTATATGGCATATTTAAAGTGAGAGGGAAGAAATTTAGAGATCTAGGAGTTTAAGTTCTTTTGTACAGAGAGCGGAAAAGGCTGGAACATATTGTGAAGGCAAGCGCTGGAAGCAGATGTTATAACAACATTTAAGTGTAATTTAGGCAGATACAGGCAGGGAATGAAGGGACATAACCACATTCAAGATGACTTTATTGTCAGGTTATAAAACAGAAATTGTGACAACACATGAAATTTCCTTAGTCTAACATAAGGCAGACAAAAATTCACCATTGGCAGAAATAGCTTGGCATTCCTTACAGTCAGTGAAAGAGAAGCAAAAGAGTCCCCCAGAGTCACTGAATGTTCATGACTCCGGCAGCTTCCACGGCCACACAGCCTTCAGTTCAAATCATCAGGAACCTGAGCTCCTGACAGAGTCAGGAAGCATCCAGTACCCTCTCGTATCCCGATTCCAATACCAGGACCCCCTTCAGCCAGTCTCAAGCCATTCTGCAGCAGTCTGCACCCTGGCACAAGTCCCTTTATTGCAGTTGCCTGCAGTCTATGTGGGTTCCTTGCCTCAAGCCACCACAGGCCGTCACCTGTGCGTTCTTCGACCTCAGAGCCCTCACTGTTCCGCCACCAAGGTCATCATCCTGTGGGGTCATCTCCTCTGCTTCTCCATCTCAAACAGGGGAGGGGGTTGATCTCCCCATTTTCCAGAGCCCTGCATCAGTTCTCTGCTTCCCCGGAGTCTGCAACCCCTCGAGACTGCTGCCAAACATACACACCACCAACTTGGAGCCAGACTCCGTGGTCACACATGCAGTCTAAATTGGCACCAAGATCAGACATAGTGGGCAAAGAGCCTGTTACTTTGCTGCTCTGTTCCATGTTCCACATTCAGTCACATGTTTATAGTCCATCATTGATCTGCTCTGTTTCTCATTGTTTTTATCCTATCTTCATCAATGGGAGCAGTCTGCCATCTGCTGGAGAAATCCTGCCACTTTACCTCCATGACTCGTGTTAAGATAAATGGAAACCTGTCTATTGATAGAACAAGTTCTCCTATCCAACACCATTACCCAACATCAGAATCTCCTTTGCCTTCACTTTATTTTTCATTTACCCAATCACCAATTTGCAGAATTTTGGAAGGGTCTGCACATGCTCATAGCCACACTTATTTTAAAGAGATCATTGGGGAGTCTATGCCCTCATCTCGGGCATGTCCTGATCAAAAATATCACTTACGCTCAAACACAGAACCAAGAATCTGAGCTTTGTTCACATTCGGTCTTTATGAATTCAAGAATAGCACAAAGATGATCCGGACAAGTCTGGATGGACTAGAAGAATGGCAGGTCAATGAATAATACCTGCTGAACTACAGACCACACAGCTACCCAAATGAATGGATTGTACAAGAGTGCAGTTGGATTGGGTCACTCAACACAAGTCAGCAATGGGCAAACGTTTGGACAATAAGAAAATCAATGTATTGAGGTTAGTTTAGTAAACACTAATGGAAAAGATCAGTCATGATTTATTAAATGGCAGAGCTGACATAATTGGTCAAATGGCTACTGTTTATATTTCTGATCTTTTATTATTTCTGAGTCATGTACGAAGTTGTACAACAGAGGTTGTCTGATCAAATGAGTCTCACGCAGTTAGACGGCCATCGGATGGGATTAAATATTTTTGTAGCGAGCTCAAAGCCTTACTTGGTGGGCCTGAAATGAGAAAAGTTAAGCTCAAGCTTAGACCGCAGGCACAGAGCGGCACAATCAAGGAATTTTGCCACTACCCGGGCAGACGAAAAAGGAACGTGCAGGGATTTTGAGTCAATTGCTGCACCGCAGTTTATCGTGCAGGACCCCTACAACTTTTTGGAGGTAGCCTGCCGTGTAAATCGTAGCGGAAAAATTCGTTGAAAATTTCTACCACACGTCCAACCACCGGGACTGTGGCACTCAGGTACTTGCAGTCTAAAAAGGTTCCCAGTGTCAATAACCACACAGGCAGCAATTACGTTAATTTTTTTCAGCAATTTTCCCAGAATTGCAGTCTAAAAGATATAAATATGTCAATTAAAAAAAATCTTTTATTCACATTGCTATGTAACAAGTCTAGAGACTTGGGAAGAGCAAGATTAACATTACTTGTATTCATTGGGGCTCCATCTTTCTTCCTATCAGTGTCTGAATTAGGCTGTTTACCAAACATGCTCAAGACAAATTTATGACAGAGAAAACCATTTGATTCTTATTGTCTGGCCAATGGTGAACCCTATTGGCTCCTATTAAGCAATGAATCAATTTAAAAATTCTCATGGTTTCTGAAAGTAGATCCAAATCCTTGCCTTTATTAATATATTCTCTAACAACTGCCAAATATCCCTAAAGTGGCCAGGTGTCTGAGAGTTAAACTTTGAGAATGCTTTAATGAAGCTTCATCTTGTGAGGTTTATGGCAATTTGGCTTGTTATGGTTGTAGAAGAAGCTTTAGTGCAGGTGCATTCCATTATTCAGTTGAAACTCTGATTAGAGTTTGAAAACGAAGGGCAGAGATTTAAGGTGGGAGGGGAAAGATTTAAAGAGGACATAAGGGGAACTTTTTCACACAGAGAATGGTTAGTATTTTGAACAATCTGCCAGAGGAAGTGATAGAGATGGATAGATTTTTATTTATTTGTAAATAATTGATTATCAATCCAGTTGTATTTATTATTTTGCTTCCTGCCTCATGGCTTAGGAATGTAATGTGCACCATTATTGTTGTAGTATGTACCTGTATGGCTGTAGTAAGTAAGATTTTGGTGCATCTGTACATTGTGGATTTGTGTATGACAATAAACTCTCATACTTAATTTTTATAGTATTTAAAGTGTAGACATACAACACAGTAACAGGCCATTTCAGCCCACGAGCCCAATTAATCTACAACCCCTCCAGTGTATTTTGAAAGGTGGGAGGAAACCAGAGCCCCCTGAGGAAACCCACGCAGACGTGGGGAGTACCCACAAACTCCTTACAGACAGCGGGGGGGGTTCAAACCCCAGTCTCGATCGCTGGCGCTCTGAGAGCGCTGTGCTAACCCCCTCGCTATCTGTGCCACTCCAAAATTTCACCTAATTGAAATGCAACATTTTGAACGGTGGGAGGAAACCCATGCAGACAAGGGGAGAACGTGGAAACTCTGGCTGCTGGCGCTGTAACAGCGGGCGCCAACCACTACGCTAAATACAAAGTTCAAAAGACATTTTGGCAGGTACGTGGATATGGGGACTAGTTCAGAAAGGTAACAAAGTCAGCAGGGACGAGTTGGGCCAAGGGTTAATTTTTTGTGATTTATAACTCTGATGTGCAAAAATGGAGTAGGAAGTTCATGATAATTTTAACCAAGGCAGCATAACCAAGGCCGGTAACCTTGACCACTTCAGTCTTCTCAGGAAATGCAGTTGCTATACTCTATTACTATGCTAAGATCTTACCTGACCTTACGTTTCATCTTGATAAATATAATGAATATTAATATAATATGAATAACACTATATAATAATAGTTTCAAAATAATTTATATGACAGCCATAAAATATTAATACCATCTCATGATATTTTCTTGCTATAGCTTTGTCAGGGAAAAGTACTGCATTACAAACCCTAATTATATTGATATGCTTGTAAATAAAAATATGGATGCATTTTTTTTATTTGAGTGAATGTTGGCAAAATTAATAACTTTAGCCTGAACTTTCATAACCTTGGCTCAAATGCATCAGGTGTGAAGATCAGAATCGGTCAAACTGTGGCTGCTGTCTCCCTCTGGTGGCTGCAGCACCAAATGACCGTGTTCAGCTTTATTGTCGTCTGATTGTACAAGTACAACCTGACCAAACAGTGCTCTTCCGTCCTCGGAGTAAAGCACTTCCAACACATATGCAGACCTAACACACATTACAGGCAAACAATACATATACACAGTGTGCATACTGTGGTGATATGGAATTCCACCACTAGGTCACCAGGGGTCATCCCGGTGACCTTGTCTATCAAGTAGTCCAGAGCTGCAGTCTAGCCTTCCAGGTTTGCCTTGCAGAGACAAGACCTCTTAGTGTACATATTAGTTTATTAAAGCTGTCTTATATTTGCACTGTTGCTGTGGTTATTGTCAGTACATAATTACACCACTAGGTCACCAGGGGTCATCCCGGTGACCTTGTATATAAAGCAGTCCAGAGCTGCAGTCTAGCCTTCCAGGTTTGTCTTGCAAAGACCTCTTAGTGGACATATTAGTTTATTAAAGCTGTCTTATATTTGCACTGTTGGTGTGGTTATTGTCAGTACATATGCACATATATAAAATTAAATATTGTTAAAAAAAATAGTAGAGTCAAAGGGGCTTGTATGAGCAGTCTCACTGCCAGGGGGAAGAAGCTGTTTCTCAACCTTGTGGTTCTGGCTTTGATAACTCCTGTATCTTTTTCCTGAGGGGAGTAACTGGAAGATGCTGCATGTGGTGTGGTAAGGGTCTTCAACGATTTTTCGAGCCCTCTTTTAGACGACGATCCCGGATAATCACGATAGGGGGAAATGGAGACGCCCGTTATCTTCTCTGTTGCTGTTATGGACCTGTGGATTGACCTCATATCTGTGGCTCCACAGCAAATGTACCACGCTGTGATGCAGCCGAACAGGACAGTGTCAAAAGAGCTCCTGCAGAAAGTTAACAGTATGGTGGCCGGTAACCTTGACCACTTCAGTCTTCTCAGGAAATGCAGTTGCTATACTCTATTACTATGCTAAGATCTTACCTGACCTTACGTTTCATACGTCCTCAGCCTCTGCTCGCTGATGTCTCTTGAGCCAAAGCCTCAGATCCCCACTTTTGCACTGGGCCACTCACATATTGGCCACTCGCCTGAGCTTCCCTCCTTTTTATTGGCTACGCCTAAATGGCCAATGGAAGGAATGAAAAGAGCACCGACATCTCCCGTTCCTCCTGAAAGGCTTCATGTTGAGATGTTCAGTTTTATTTTCCGGAGACTGGATTTGGAGTGAGAGAGGGAAACTTCGAAAGCCGTGCATGAACTGGTTGCTTTCTTTTCCACAGACCTTGGAGTGAGAGGGAGATCTTAAAAAAGCTGTGCTGAGTGGGTATCTATCTTTTCCAGGGACACTGGAGTTGGAGCCACTGTGAGATGAGACCTTGAAAATGTGAATGTGGTGCTTGTCAGTATATTTTTGAGAGCCATTCGAATTTAAGCAAGAGTGTAGTGCATCTAAGTTTGCTGATGTCACTAAATTGAGTGGAAAAGCAAATTGTGCAGAGGATACGGAGAGTCGGCAGAGAGATATAGATAGGGTAAGTGTGTGGGGAATGGTTTGACAGATCAAGTACAATGTTGGCAAATGTGAGGTTTTCCACTTTGAAAGACAAAATGGAAGATTAGGTTCTTATTTAAATGGCAAGCGATTGCAGCTTGCTGCCGTGCAGAAGGACTTGGGAGTGCTTGTGCGTGAATCGCAAAAGGTAGGTTTACAGGTGCAGCAGGCTATCAAGATGGCAAATGGAATGTTGGTCTTCATTGCTAGAGGAATTGAATTTAGGAACAGGGAGTTATGTTGCAACTGTACAAAATACTGGTGAGGCCGCAGCCGGTGTACTGTGTAGAGTTATTGTCTCCTTACTTGAGGAAGGCTTTGGAGGTGGTGCAGAGGAGGTTCACCAGGTTGATTCCAGAAATGAGGGGGTTAGTCTTTGAGGAGAGATTGAGTCATCTGGGACTGTATTCACTGGGAATTTAGAAGAATGAGATGGGATATTATAGAAATGTATAAAATTCCAGAAGGTACAGATAAGAGAAAGGTAGGTAAGTTTTTTCCATTGGTGGGGGAGGCTAGAACTAGGGGACATAGCCTCAAGATTCAGGGTAGTAGATTTAGGATGGAGATGGGGAGGAACTGCTTTTCCCAAAGGGTGGTGAATCTGTGGAATTTGCTGCCCATTGAAGCTCCCATTGGAGGCGACCTCAGTAAATATATTTAAGACAAGAGTGGATAGATTTGTACAAAGTGGAGGAATGAAGGGATAGATACCTGAGGAGGTAGGTGGAGATAAGCCAATCATCAGATCAGCCATGACCTCATTGAATGGCAGAGTAGGCCAGGTGGCCGACTCCTGCTCCTAGTTCTTATGATCTTAGGTTCTTCCTAATAAGTGAAGAGAAGTTGTAAGTCCTTTTAAGTCACTTCTTAAGTGGACTCTGAGGAACTTGGTGCTCTCTACTCTCTCCACTACCATAGTGGAGGGTGGTCCTCCTGAAGTCCATAATCATCTCCTTTGTCTTGTCCACATTGAGAGTCAGGTTGTTACTCTTGCACCATTGCTTCTCCATAGTACAACTCATCGTTGTGTCATTTGCAAACTTAATGACACTGATGGAGCTGGATCTGGTGGAGCAATCATGGGTCAGTAGCATGAACAGGAGTGGGCTGAGCACACACATAGTGCTCACCGTGTCAGTGCTCACCGTGTCGGTGCTCGACGTTCTGTACCGATCCACACAGACTGTGGTCTTTCTGTAGGAAGTCCAGAATCCAGTTACAGAGAGAGGTGTTGAATCCCAGTGAGGACAGCTTCTACACGAGCCTCTGGGATATGATCGTATTAAATGCGAGCTGAAGTCATGAATGCCTGGCGTGTGAGGCATCGTTCTCCAGGTGGGCCAGGATGGAGTGAAGCACCATCAGTGGGACGGTTTCGTCTGGAGGCGAAATGAAATCGATGCAGTGTCCCTGGGAGGTGTCTTTTTTTCTCTGTACCATTACCAGACACATGAAGCATTTCATAATGGTGGAGGTCAGTGTCTCTGGGCAGCAGTCACTGAGGCCTGTAACTGTTGCCCTCTTTGGTACCGAGATAATGGTAGCTGTCTTGAAACCTGTGGGGATGATGGACTGCTGGACTGATGTATTGAAATGCCCGTGAAAACCTCTGTTCTTCACAGTCTGTCAACACCCAACT
The DNA here is from genome assembly GCF_036971445.1 of Narcine bancroftii. Lineage (NCBI taxonomy): Eukaryota > Metazoa > Chordata > Chondrichthyes > Torpediniformes > Narcinidae > Narcine > Narcine bancroftii. The sequence goes on from NC_091480.1 coordinate 22,615,625, forward strand.
GGGTGCGTTGCCTGGATCCGCTCCCTTCCGTGGGTTCACTTGTATAAGTTTCTCCTTACTTTGGCAAGGATCCTATTCACCACGGGGAGACAGAGCGATTTTTGGTAGCAGCCTGTTCTTCTCGTCAACCAATGCGGAGAAGATGTTCAGTCTGCCCAGAAAAGGAAGCGCCGTTGACTTTGACTTATCTTGAGGTCTATTTTAGTTTTGATCACTTGCCACATGCACCTCATGTCACCAGTGTCACACAGCTGTCTGTGGATCCTCTGTGCGTACCCCTGCCTTGCCTTCCAGATTGTGTGGGTGAGTTTGCCCTGGGTGATCTTAGTGCCACCTCGTCTCCAATCCTGAAGGCAGCTTCACGAACTCTGAGAAGTGGCCGGACCTCTGCATCCAACCATGGTTCCTGGCTAGCCCTGGCTGTGTAATGCCTGATCTTCGTGACATCCTTGATGCATTTGCTAACGGAGCTCGTGTACTCTATGATGTTTAAGCTTCCCTGAAACTGCTCCAGTCCGTCGTCTCAAAGCAGTCCTGTAGTGCTGCAGTGAGCCACAACTCTACTTTGTCACATCAATATAAACCACACCCAATATCTAAAAATAGATGCAGCAATTTATAAATCTAATACCTTCATCCCTGCCTATTTTATTGAGCATAAATACCTCTTTAAAAGAAAAGGAAACATGGTGCTGCTCTGCAGGGTCCTACTGCTCAGACCCAATGCCGATACCACCTTACAGGCTTTAAGCAACCTGTTAAAGGAGATGATGGTGCTTTTGTTTAAATCCTACAATCATCAAGGTCTGTGCCCAAGATGGCAGTACTTTTGCTGGGAAGTGTACCATGAAGGGTTGCAGACTCCAGGGGAGCAGTAGCCCCGAAGGGCCTCTGGCATTGCAGGCTTCTTCATTGTATTAGAGGTTTGGGATCTGGAGCTCGGCTGGCCAATAGTTTGAACAGGGATCCGTGTGACTGCAGAGCCTGCAGGGGCTCTGGAGGTGAATCCATGGACACTCAGTTTCTTGTTTCCTTCTTTCTCCTATTGTTAGGGGCATCAGACAATGTGCATGGCAACTTTTTGCCTTATGGTAGACAATAGATGAAGTACATTTTGTTTATTATATTTTATGTAGTATTATATGACAATAAACTGGATAGTCCCTGAAATCAGTGAGATAATTGTGATGCGTGGTTAATTCACACCCATTGCTTTCGACTTGCTTGGTGATTCCTGCTAATCTCCTTGTCTACCAGACGTGGACAATGAGAACTACGCTGTTATATGGCACAGGAGGCCAATTCTTAGAAACCAATCAGACTACATTGTTGTAATTGTTTATTATAAATGATGAGCACTTGGAACCTTCAATGCAGAATAAGGAGTTCAATATCCTCATATAGGTGATTAAGATTAATAAATATCACTGTATTCTTTGTACAGTATTATTAACTACATCACCAATCCATCCCAATCTATAATGCACCACATTCCCATCACTAATGTATCGATCAGTGCCTGATCTAACTAGACGCACACTCATCCAAGAGCTTGCATTGCCTCTGGCTATCAACCATGTTGGCCATGTCATCCAAACAATACATGATACTTAATGACTGAGTATCCTCTCAGAATATGGGGTCTACAATAGTGTGGCAGACCATGTGGCCGCACAACTGGACAGACAAAATCAACGCACTGAGCAGCTGGCATAGAATGGTGTGGGCTCCCCTTTGCCCAGGAGAAGCCCCCGTTTGCAGACCCAAGTGGGTTGACGAAGCGCGTTGCTTCCTTGTTGGCATGTTGCCAGAGAGACAATAACTCTGCAGCGCGCTGACATCAGGCCCCTTTATGAGACGCGCGATTGTTTAAAATAAAAAAAACCAGTTGGTAGTTGACTCTTCTATGGTAAGCTGAGTTTGAGCTCTGCAGTTAGTACCACTAAAATAGCTTTTGTTTTTGAAATATAGCCAGTGTAAGCATGGATATCCTATTTCTCCTAACCACAAGAATTTGAGAAATAGATACAGGCTCATCTCTCAAGCTTTACCTGGCATTCAATGTTGGCCATTAAAACCCATTTACTCTCCTGTTGATTACCTTCTGTGCAAGAATCCAACAACCTCACTAGTGCATGTCCCCAACTACAGAACATTCTCAACCCAATGGGATAGAGAATTGCAAGCAAATAAATTTCTTCTTGTCCAAAATTCCCCATGCCATGTTCTTGGACCATGCCCGAACTTACAGTTTCTCCAGCCTGCATTTAAAATGTCAATTTCTTTCAGGACTTTGCTGGCCTCTGTGAGATAATCTCCTGTTCTTATGAAGTCCCATGGATGAAGGCCAATCTAGCTCAGCTTCTCCTCAGAGAAGAAACCCTCAACTCAGGTCCTGGACCAACACGTTCACGATGCCCACGCTCACACTGTGGATGTTCTTCTTCTTTGAATAGTGAGAATTGAACTTATCTCTCAGCAAAACCCAGTATACCTGTAGCACAATTTCCCTACTCTTCACCCCCAACTTCTATGTGTTTGATTTCCTGTTGATCTTGTTTACTTTTTGAATTTTATGAATAAAATGCATCAAACACTTGCACATGAGCATTTTTAGATCTAAGAATTGTTTGTTCAATTAAATGTGTTTAAATACTTTAAAAAGCTTTATATTTTAAAAATTGATCCAATTATTCCATTTTTACCAATATCTGATCAGTTTTCAAATGGTGTGGTTATTTAGATGTGAGACCTATTCAGATCCATTCATGGATTTTGACTGCAGGTTAGAAGAGACGTGGTTTAGCTGAAAGTTAACATCTTTTCTCAGCACTTTCCTGGACATAATGTTGTTCTGCACTCTCCACACAAGGGTAATTAGTAGCAGATAGAGGACAGCCTTGCCACCAAACTTGGAGGTGAACAAAGGAGATATTTGAATGACTGCTTAGGTCAGAAGAACGGGTTAAATATTGACCAGGATTCTGAATTCATTCATCTTCTGAATAGTATCTTGTGATCTTTCATTTCTTTCATTTCTGCCTCAAAAGAAGGAACCCAGATAAAACCTCATCCAAAATTTATTTCTAATGGTGTAGCATCCCTTAAGTTATCATTGTTAAGCTGGACTCTAACTTATGTCTTCAAGTCCAGAGAATGAAGCTTGAGTCTGAATTCTTTGGTCTTTTGATAACCAGATTTCAGATTTATTTGTCAGAGTGCGCACATGATATCACCAATGACACTGAGATCCTTTCTTTTGCAGGTGAGGCAGAATGACCACTTATTGATATTGCAAAAAAAAACCTATACTCAATATCTAAATGTAAACAAATAATGTAGATAAAGACAGAGAATAAAAAGCAATAAAGTGCAAAAGTAAGAGCCGTACCCAACTATGGGTGAGAAAAATATTGAGATCTAGGTTTTTCGAGTAACATAACAATCATGTGACACATGTTAATACAGGGGGGATGGTGCATGTCTAACTTTAACCAAGTCGATGAGGTGGTGGCCATGTGTTTCTCGGTATCTTCTCTTTCTGTCTTGATGCCTCTAACCTATGTCTTTAATTGGAGAGTTTGCTCTGTTCAGCAAGAACATAATCTTGTATTGCAGCATTTATAACCTTTGAATCATCAATTCTACAGAACGCCATCCTTTTTAATCTATCTCTTCTTGCCCTTTTAATTGGATCCACAGACCAAATGCTTTGAAATTCATGAAATTCATACATGGCTGAATATCAGGTTGTTATCAGTTCTTGCTTTTAGCAGCTGCTTTGCATTCCAAATAACTTCTTGAAGCCCTCCTTGAGAAAATCAAAACATTCTGATGACTCTTGCTGCCTCCACTTTATGATCCATTAATGTGCCTATTCAGGCAATACTTTTCTATTTATCTTCCAATCTTTCAATTTGGTTTTGAGTGGATTTATTTACTTTTTCCAACAATGTGTGCATAATTACTTTAGAGCAAGGAAGGAAATTCACTTCTTTTAGGTTTACCATTACTGGTGAACAACATAACAGCTTCTTGGCTTCTTTCCTTGACCCATTAGTTATGTAGGGATCTCTTATTTCATCAATAGCTGAAACCTTGTTTATCTGTCTTATAAGCAAACTTTTTTTTGCTCTCCACTGTCACAGATGGATAAAGAGGATTTAATACTTAGATTTGTCAAATCATGTTTTAGAGTGCTGTATGAAAGTTCATTGCCCAGAATAAAACACATTTTGGCCTGGACTGAAGATAGGCTGGCTAACAGTGAACAGAAAATAGACATAAATGGGTCTCTTTCTGGTTGGCAAGATGTATTGAGTGGTGTGCCATATTAATCTTCATTTTGGATTTCGTGAAAATAGAACATTATAGCTGAGTACAAACCCATGCCTGTCTCAGAGTTACTTAAATGCCCCTATTGTTCCATCCTCCACCGCCCCCCATGCCAATGCATTCCAGGCACAAACAACTTATAGAGAAAAAAATTGCGACTGCAAAGGCTGACATTCCCTGCCCTCACATCACTGAACCAACCTCCAAAAATCCTCTTTGCACGGCTCCAAGATGCCGAACCTGATCCTTTCTCAGGATGGTCGCACACGTGGAGCCGAGCTTTCTGCCTCGCTCCGTAAATGTACTGCTGCTGCAAGCGGTTGGCTAGGGGGCGGGCTGACGATGTCGCCCGGGGCCCGGGATCCAGTCGTTGTAGCAGCAATACTGCATATGCTGGAGGTCAGAGTCCCTCGGCATACCAGAGCGGCAGAAGGATCAATGGCTGTCTTCATTACCCATCATCCCTCACGCAGCTGGAGCCAATTTGTGCCTCCCAGAGCAGATCCAGCCATGTGGGGGAGGATGGGTGACAAAGATGCTGTGTACGTATGCGGTCATGTTGACGGGCTGCGCCACGGCACCCAGTCACTCTGCCTCCATCGGCTCCGGTGGACACAACGAGGCGCTGTCCATCATAAAAGCAATGTTGCAGCGGCCTTTTAGGTCTTCTCTATGAAAAGGAAAGTGCACATTTTTCTCCACTGCTGGAGCTGGCCTCAAAGTGGTGCCCCTCCATAAAAACACCTGATGTAAAAAAAAAACCCTCGATGATTTCTCTAAGCTCCCTCCCCCTTCACTTTGTACAGTAAGCATATTACACCAATGAACTAAAAGTATGATTGCTTGATTGGCAGATGATAAATAGGTAGGAAAGTAAATTGTGAAAAGAAGACTAACTGAATGGGGAAAAAAATAGGGCAATACTCTGTATGTGGGAAATTGTCCATTTTGGGTTGCAAATTAGATAGTGTGCATGAGAGATTGTGGGGCTCAGGTGTAAAGCAATCGGAGTTCACTAGTATATAATTCAGAAATATAGTGAATAACTCTAGTGTATCTAAATCTTGGTATATAATTCATGGACTGCTCCGACAAAACAAAGGGACGGACTTCATTATCGTGTCACCTTTTTTCCCGCACTTGGATTGCTGTGAATATTTGTATGGATCTATCTTATGCATTTATTGTCATTTTTAAATCCAGTTTAACTATTATTTATTGTCATTTTTAAATCCAGTTTATTTCTCACAATACATATTTGACCGCAGCAAACAATAAATTTTGGTGCAAATATACATTGACAGTAAGCTCATTACCATGACCAAAAAGCTGGTGTTCAGGCGCAGCAAGAAATTAGGAAAGCTCACAAAATGTTACTGGTTAATGATTGGGGAACAGTGTACAATAGCAAGGAGGTTAAGTTTCAGTTTGGTGTGACAACATTTGGAGAATTATGTACAGCATTTAACAAATTATGTTAAATTGTTAGAAGTAGTTCACAGAATGTTTACTCAATTATAATATAGGAGAATCTAAAGCTAAGAGTCACTTAAAAGATAAGATTTGGCCATTTAAGACTGATGAGGGAATACATTTTCAGAGGTTGATGAGTATTTGGAACACTTCTTCAGAGTTCAAGTTTATTATCATCTGTCTGTACATATACAACCGAGGAAACGGCGTTTCTCTGGATCATGGTTGCCACACATACACACATAATGCATAATACATAGAGATATAGTTAAAATAAATGTCCATAAATATTTTAGGATAATTTACTTGGCGACAGGATACTGTTCATCAATTTCAAAGCTTGCGGGAAGAAGCCATGTCCCAGCCTGGCAGTCCTGATTTTGATGTTCCTGTACTACCTTCTTGGTAGTAGTGGGTCAACAATGCTGTTTGCAATCAGTCCTCACTAATTCTTTGAGCCCTATTTAAGCAAGCCTCCCAGTACTCGTCATCAGAGAGGAAAGGGAGATCCCAGTGATCTTCTTGGCCATTTTGATGAGCCTTTGTATTGACTTGCTTTCCAGCTCCCATGTCATGCAATGATGCTGTCAAACAGGACACTCTGTGTTCAAGATGGGGCTGACAGCCTCACCCTCCTCAGCCTCCTTTGGAAGTGTTGGTGCTGTCATGCTTTCTTGACTAATGAGGATGTGCTGTGGCTCCCGGTTAGGTCATTCTTTATATGCACACCAAGGAACTTTGAGCTCCCCACTCTCCCCAGCACAGAGCCACTAATATGCAGTGGGGAGTAGCCCTTCATCCTCCTGAAGCCTACATGCATCTCCTTTGTTCTTGTCCATGTTTTTTTTTAAATTTTTTATTTTTCACACCATAAATCACATTAGCCCTGATACACACTTTTTCTTTTTCACACATATACAGTGACTTTTTCTCCCCCCCCTCCCTCCTCCCAAGCCACCCCCCCACCCCCCCTCCCATCCATTTTAGGTATACAATCTAGGTTACATTAAACCAGTCAGACAATGTTGTCATTCAACCAAAATACACCAGAAATTCTACTGAGTCCATTCTTTTCTTTCCTTCTCCTTCCATCAACTTAGGTAATGTTTGTCCCCGGTAGGTTTTCGCTATTGTATTTAATGTAAGGCTCCCATATTTGTTCGAATATTTCAATATTATTTCTTAAGCTATATGTTATTTTTTCTAATGGAATACATTTATTCATTTCTATATACCATTGTTGTATTTTCAAATTATCTTCCAATTTCCAGTTGACATAATACATTTTTTTGCTACGGCTAGAGCTATCTTAACAAATCTTTTTTGTGCATCCTCCAAATCAATTCCAAATTCTTTGTTTTTTATGTTACTTAGGAGAAAAATCTCTGGATTCTTTGGTATATTGTTTTCTGTTATTTTATTTAATATCTGATTGAGATCTTCCCAAAATTTTTCTACTCTCTCACATGTCCAGATTACATGAATTGTTGTTCCCATTTCTTTTTTACATCGAAAACATCTATCAGATACTGTTGGGTCCCATTTATTTAACTTTTGAGGTGTAATGTATAGTCTGTGTAACCAATTATATTGTATCATACGTAGCCTCGTATTTATTGTATTTCTCATCGTTCCAGAACATAATTTCTCCCATGTTTCCTTTTTTATCTTTATATTTAAATCTTGTTCCCATTTTTGTTTAGTTTTACCATTTGTTTCCTCATTCTCTGCTGGATCTATTATTTCCTCTTCTATTTTAAATGGCACATTTTTACTAATTAATATAGCCACTCCTCTTGCTTTTGAATTATACGATGCTGCTGTTACATGTCCTACCCAATCTCTCTTTAATTTCTTGTGCTCCCATTCAGTTAAGTGTGTTTCTTGGACAAATGCTATATCAATTTTTTCTTTTTTCAGTAAATTTAGTAGTTTCTTCCTTTTAATTTGGTTATGTATTCCATTAATATTTAAAGTCATATAGTTCAGCGTAGCCATTTTATACTTTGTTTATCTTCCCTTTCCGTTTTTCCATCATTACCTTTCCTCCTTTTCCATTTCTGTTTTCTTATTTTAAACCCTTTATACGACAACATTCCTAAAACATCAAACATTTTCCTTATTCTCCTATTTATACCTTCTTTAGCCCCAATCTCCCCTTCCCCTCCTGAGTTGTCCTTTATCCCTTGTCGGACAACCACATCTCCCCTCTCCATTTGGGTTTGCGAATTCACTCGCAAGCGTCAACTGATTTTGCAGTGACCGCTATTCCCCCCCACCCAGCCCCCCCAGAAAAGATTTCACTTTTCATATGTAACAAAGGTCACTCTTTTAATTCCCTCATTCTCTCTATTCCATTACCTTCCCTTATTAATTCTTGTCTATACTATCTATATTTTCCTCTAAGTACAGATACATTCACGTATGCACATTATACCTATACACTCTTATACCTCTTTACCCACATACATATCAATCGTGATCATTTTTACTCTCATTACAAGTCTTCATCCCTCAGTCTATTTTGTAATTGTTCTGCAAATTTTCGTGCTTCTTCTGGATCCGAGAATAGTCTGTTTTGTTGTCCTGGAATAAATATTTTCAATACCGCTGGATGCTTTAGTATAAATTTATACCCTTTCTTCCATAAAATCACCTTTGCTGTATTGAACTCCTTTCTCTTCTTTAGGAGTTCAAAACTTATATCTGGATAAATGAAGATTTTTTGCCCTTTATACTCCAGTGGTTTGTTGCCCTCTCTTACTTTTTCCATTGTCTTCTCCAGTACCTTTTCTCTTGTAGTATATCTTAGGAATTTTACTAAAATAGATCTTGGTTTTTGTTGTGGTTGTGGTTTAAAGGCCAATGCTCTATGTGCCCTTTCTATTTCCATTTCTTGCTGTAGTTCTGGACATCCTAGGATCCTAGGGATCCAATCTTTTATAAACTCCCTCATATTCTTGCCTTCTTCATCTTCCTTAAGGCCCACTATCTTTATGTTATTTCTTCTGTTATAATTTTCCATTATATCTATTTTTTGAGCTAACAGTTCTTGTGTCTCTATCGCTTTTTTATTAGATTCCTCCAATTTCTTTTTTAAGTCTTCTACCTCCATTTCTGCTGCTACTGCCCGCTCTTCCATCTTGTCCATTTTCTTTCCCATTTCTGTTAAGGTCATCTCCATTTTATTTATTTTCTCTTCTGTGTTGTTTATTCTTTTTCTTAAATCATTAAATTCCTGTGTTTGCCATTCTTTAAATGACTCCATGTATCCTTTAATAAGAGAAAGTACCTTCTTTATCTTGCCTTTCTTTTCTTCTTCTATTTCACTGTACTCTTCCTCTTCCTCTTCTTCTTCCTCTGGGTTGGCCATCTGTTGCTTCTTTGTTGCCATTTTCTTCTCTTCTTTCTTGTTTCCATTGTCTTCTGTGGTCTCTTCTTGCTGCAGGTGTTCTGCAGCTGTCGTTGCCGGCTGTGGAGATCGACTCCCCAGCTGGTCCCCCCTCCCGTCGGTGTGTTTTTTTTCATGCGCATGCGCGGTTGCGCACTTTTACTCGGCTTAGCGAGCCATTTTTGTAGTCCACTTTCTACCGACCTGAGGGAGCGGGTTTCTCTCTCCACCGCGGGCCTCTTCGAACAGGTAAGGCCTTCTCCTTCTTCCTCCGTTGTCTTCTCTTCCTCTCTTCTTACCGTTGATTTCGATTTTTCTTTTTTTGTCGCCATCTTCTTTCCACCTTTATACTCACTTTTCTTTAACTTTTATTTCTGTGCCTTTGTGTTTTCCTTTGTTTTTCCCGACTTTTCTGGAGAGGGCTGGAGTTCACCGTCCGGCCACTACTCCATCACGTGACTCCGCCCCGTTCTTGTCCATGTTGACACTCAGATTGTTGTTCTTGTGCCATTCCAAGAGCCACCCAACCTCCCCTCTGTAGTTCAATTAATTGTTGCTGATGAGGCTAACTACAGTTGTATCATCCATAAACTTGATGGTTCTGTACAAATTGGATTTGGCAGTGCAGTTATGAGTCAGTAGTGGGCTGAGCACACAACCCTGAGGTGTGCCAGTGCTTATTGTGTTGGGGCTTAAGATTCTGCTGCCATCACAGATTGACTGTGGTCTTTTAGACAAGAAGAGCAGAATCCATTTGCAGAGAGGAATGCTGAATCCCAGCGAGGACAGTTTATCCACCAGTCTCTGAAGAATGCTCATATTGAATCCTGAATTGACATATGCCTGATGAATGAGGCATAATTCCCCAAGTGGGTCAGGACAGAGAGGAGGATTAAGGTTATATATCTGTGCACCCATTTGGATGGTAGGCAAATTGAACTGGTTCAATGTTGTTGGAAGGTGTGCTTTGATGTGTTCATCACCACCCGCTCAAAGCACTTTGTGATTGTAGATGTCAGTGCTACTACTCGTTAGTCATTTAGTCCTGTTACTGTCACTCCCTTGGAGGCCCGTGAGGGCTCCAATAGCTCAGTGGTTAGAGCACTGGTTTTGTAAACCAGGGGTTGAGTTCATTCTTTGCTGGGGGGCGTCTCATTTCTGTGAAGGGTGCTTGACAAAGTGGTGACTCTCTGTCTTCCTTATGGTAGGCAAAGTAGTTCATGTATGTTACATTCTAAATGTAGTATTACCTAAGAATAATGGAAGCTTTACCTTTACCTGACAGTGGACTGCTGCAGTTACATGTTGAAGATGTCTGTTTTGACATCCATCAGCTGGGCTACTTCAACCTTCTGATCAGGTACGTTGTCTCTTTGTGTGGGTTAATCCTTGATCTTTCTTATCTCAGCAGTGGCTATACAGGGTGCCTGTACTTCAGGGGTGATGGACCTTCTTTGGTGTCACCTTGTTTTTCTCATCAAACTGCATGTAGAAAGTATTCAACCTGTCAGGAAGGGAGGTATCATTGTGGAAGATTTGCAGGGTTGATGAGTAGTTGGTCTGAACACCCTGCCATATGGGCCTCGTGTCGCCAGTGCCATGGTGCCAATGGATTCTCTGGGCATATCCATGTTTGGTGTTCCTGATTGCACAGAGAGTTCAGGCCTTGCTAATCATAACACCATCTTGTCACCAGACCTGAAAACAGGATAGTGGAGGCAATTTGAATATTTTTAAGACAGTGGTAGATAGATACTTAATAAGGAAGAGGGTGAAAAATTATCCTGGGTAGTTGGGATGATTGCATGTTACAATTTGATCAGCCATGACCTGATTTGAGGGGGTTGAATGACCTCTTCATGCTCTTAATTTGTATGCTTAGAGTATAACATGAAACAACATTTTTTTTCCAAAAGTGTTGCTTCCTGAAAAGATTGGGGATTGTGATAGATAACTTCAAACTTAACACAATAATAATTTCAGATTTGCTGTATTATGTAGGAAGATAGAGAAACACTTATTGAAATTAGCATTTTTAATCACATAATGACGCTGACACATTGCGTTAGTTCAAATATCCTAAAAATGTTTTGCCACTGATCTTTGTTTGTACTCAGCATCTGATGCCTCTCATGTCAGTGTTCAACAATAGTTCGCCAGCACTGATGGATTTCAGTTGCCCTAATACCATTTTTCCATAGTCACAATATACTGGTGAAACCTTTCACCGTTTTGGTCAGTGACTGCACCAAGATCAGCTGGGAAGATGTCCAAGTGTGAATACAGAAAATGGATTTTCAATGACACGCTGCACTTCATGGTTTTGTAAGGTTGAAGCAGGTTGTCGATCAGCTGGTTGTAAAGATGAAAGTAAAGGTTCCATTATTGTTAGAATGTAACATACACAAAATTCTTCAACTTTGCCAACTGTAAGGAAGACAGAGTCGCCACTTTGTCCAGCACCTCTCACAGAAATGAGGCCCCAGCAATGAACAAACTTGCATCCCCTGGTTTACAAGGCCAGTGCTCTAACCACTGTCCTTTGGAGCTGTCTGCATTTGGTGATTTTCATAATTATCAACCCAAAATGTATAAAATAAACCCAAAAGTGTTTGGAAAGCAAAATCTTCATTGTCCAGTCTAATTGCCCACATTCTCACCTCTCCTTTTATAACACCTTCTGTTGGCCTGGACTCCTCCCCCAGCCAGTCTTGCCTTTATTCTGATGCCTGTTCTTTGCTTATTCCTTGAAGGAGAGCTCAGGCCCGAAACATCAGTCATATATCTTTACCTCCTATGGAGGCAGGGAGGCCAGATGAGTTTCACCAACATTTGTGTGCATTTTTCTGGAATCACAATGTCTGCAGACCTTCATGTCTCACATCGACTAGTTAAATACAACTTTTCACCATTAAAACTTCCATTAAGGATTAGGAAGAAATTAACGCCACATCAGGAATTTTATAGCTGCTGGAACCAAAATGTAGGTGGGATACACTGACTGATGCAGCCCAGGATGGCAAGCAGCTAAATACTCGCCAGGTGCAACAGTTTGCAAATGAAGTATTAAAACATCTACTGGCGTAAAATAGAATTTTTGTTGCCACTGATACAAGTAAAGGAAAATGCTCACCATTAAAACAACAGATTTAAATGTCCAGACATTGTTTTATTTACTATAAGCTGAAAAGAAAAAGGAATTACCTTCCTTCAGTAAATCGTCAGCAGTTTTAATATGATAGAATACCACAAATACGGAATTTTTGTTTATAAATGACTGCGCATAAAGACAGATGGTACTCTTAAAAACTGAGGATTCAATACTATCATAGCAGAACCTTCAACATTTTAACAATAGCTTTGAAATCCCTTTGACTCAATGATGCAGTTAATTTTTTAGGAGTCTCAGACTATATGAACTAACCAGGGAGTTTTAATGATGTTGGTTTCTCACACACAGCAAACTGACTATAAAACATCTCGGCAGTGTAATAACTTGTAATTTTCTACTTAGCCACCAGCAGCCAAGAACAACTGCACCATTTAATAAGATTATGGGTAAACATCAAAGAAACTAAGCATAATCGCACTCAGTCAGAGAACATTAAATATATTACACCACAAGGCCCATGAAATCAATATATTTGACATTTATGTGTTTGGTAGCAATAAGCCTTAGTTTTATAAGCAAAAAATAAACTTTTAAAAATACATTTGCATTTTTAAATCACACTATAAAACAAATTCAAATAAGGTTTTTAATATCAAACGGATATAGCTATATGATAAATAATGCAATTTAACATTAAATATTCAGATACCGAAACAAAAATCATTACTTGCCAGTGGAGAAACAAGAAGAGATTTATCAGGATTAAACAGCTGTACAAGTTATGGGCAATAATTAGTAACCTTGCAAATGAGGACCATAACTGACCATGACATACATGTTCATTGAGACAGATAATTATGCATAACATAAATGAAAGAATAAAGAAAACATTAACACATGATTAGGAACAGCTGGATTTTCACAAAATTACAGAATATGTGTGTTATGTCTGTATGTGTCTTTGCAGTGTGTTGCTCAGAGGACTGGCAAACGCTGTTTAGTTGGGTTGTACTTGTATAATCAGATGATAAACAAATGCGAACTTGAAATACTGCAGATGTGGTGAGAAATGAACTTTGGAAAAGCTTTAACAGTATTAGAGCTCATTAATTAATTTATGGGTATTGAATTTAGAGGAAGATAGTAAACTGGATTAAGAATTAGAAATTGAATGGATCTGTTCCAATTGATGGATTTTCTTTTCTTTTCAACACAATAGAAGCTGATTCAAGACACTGAAACCTGCGCTGCTCAATTACACCCAATTAGCTTACCAACTCTCCTATGTTTTTGGAGGGTGGGAGGAAACCAGAGCACCTGGGGAAAACACAAGCAGATCACAGAGAGAATGTACAAACACCTTACAGTAGAGAGCTGAACTGTGAGAAATAACAACAAATGCTATAGCTTCAAAGTGCCTCTTCATTTTCCAATTGAAAGGGAAGAAATTCCAATGCAATTTGTTTTCTTAAAGTATCCTTAAAAAACACCGAAAGGAGGATTAGGGACACGAGGATTGTTTAGTGGAGAAAACAGGCTGAGGAGGATGCAACGTCTATGGTGGATTCCCTATCACTGGCTCTACACAAAGCTCTGGAACACTTGAACAGCAAAGATGCATACATCAGCATATATATTACACCCACACACCCAAAGCTCTTCTCAACTATGGTTCAGCATTCAACACCATCATCCCTTCAAACTGACCTGGGACTCCACACCCCAATGTGCAATTGAATCTTGGATTTCCTCACCTCCAGACCACAATCAGTGAGGATTAGTTAGATGATCTCCTCCCTAATCTCCATCAGTACTGCAGCACCACAGGGCTGTGTTCTTAGCCCCCTGCTCTACACGCCATACATCTATGACTGTGTGGCTCAGTACAAGAAGAACTTAATCAACAAATTTGCTAATGACACTACAGTGGGGGGTTGTACAAAAATGGGTGATGAGTCAGCATGCAGGAGGGAGATTGAAAACTTGGCTGAATAGTGCACCAAAAACAATCTCTCACTCAATGTCATCAAAACCAAGGAGATGATTGTTGACTTCAAAAAGGGAAAATCAAATGTGTACGATCCAGTGATCAGTGGGGGGATCAGAGGTGGAGAGAATGAGCAAATTTAAGTCTTGTGATTCATTATCTTGGAGGATTTTTCTGAACCCAACACACTTCATGACATTGTGAAGAAACCACATCAGTGCCTCTACTTTCTCAGGAGTTTGCGGAGGTTTGGTACGACATCGGAAATCTTGACAAATTTTGACAGATGAGGTGGAAAATGTGCTGAGTGGCTGCTTCATGGTCTGGTATGGGGACATCAATACCCAAAGACAAAACCCTGCAAAAAGTTGTGGACACAAACCAGGACATCACAAGCAAAACTCTCTCCGCCATTGAGAATATCTGCAGAGAACGCTGCTGTAGGAGAGCAGCTGCAATCATCAAGGATTGACATCACCCAGCACATGCTCTGTTCTCATTGCTGCCATCAGGAACGAGGTATAGGTGCCACAAGACTCACACCACCAGGTTCAGGAACAGCTTCCTCAACAACAAACTCAATCAGGTACTCACTTAAGTACCTTTACTAATTTATTAAATCTTACTGCTGTTCCTACATTGTTGCTGGATACACACCCTAGAAGTCCCTCTCAACTCGCACTGTGAAAGTATTTTGAGTGATGAAGTAGTTCAAGATGATGGCTCACCACCATTATTTCGAAGGCAATTAGGAGATATCTAGTTGTTGCGACTATGTTGGAAGCGGGTCTTAGCTTCGGAGTCTGCTCTGTAAGTCTCTGAGTAAAATGAGTGAAGAGTCTCAGCCATATTTTTATGTGAGAAACATGTTCAATGGGTCCAAGAACCAATGAGTCTGGTCATAGATTAGTTGTAACTAATGTCTTTATTTGCCTGTGAGGGGAATTCACCATAGGGAATCACACTCACTCACATGCCCCTTTTCCACTGGCATCCCAGTTAATTGGCTCTGCAGTGTCCTGGGCTAGGAACCCCTTTGTACTGTTTCCACTGGGCCACCCTTAACTGGGACACTAATTGCTTTTCCACTGAATACAACTCATCCCTGGGGATATTAATAGGGGTAGAGGTGATAAATCCCCAGCATGAAATGACATCATTTGATGCTGGCGTTCAGACAATGTTCCTTTTTCACTGGACCCTGTCCCAGCAAATTCCCAGTTACTGTAATTCATGGGACAGGATACCAGTTGAAAAGGGACTACAGAGTACATACAACAGTCTCATAGGATGCCACTAAACAAGTAATAACTATAAATTGTGCTAAAAATAAAGTAGAGGAATATGCAACAACAACAGTACATACCACCCTTTGACCTGGTGCAGGTGCAGTACTAAAATTAGTTGAGAAGTTAAAGCACAGTACAATGATGCACCACAAAGGCTGTTACTGGCACATACCTTGGCATCAATTCTCCAGCCTTGGCTCTGATTCATAACTTGGAGTTGAGCTTGGGCTTGTCCATTGGGGGAAGGAGACCCAGCAGCCCCAAATGTTGGGCTTTATATCCTCCTGCTGGACAGTGGGGCAGGGGTGATTAACAAAGCCAGTGGCTCTTTGGAAAAGACCATTTACAAGGTGTGGTCAGCATGGGTAGTCTTGACCTTGAATAACAGATCTGGTGGCTTCTGACCAGGTTCCTGCCAGAGAAATCAAATGACCCTCCACGCTACACGTACAAGGGGTCTTTACTCACTATGGCAATCAGCCATCCTCTTGGACACGTTCTCAGCAAGAGGCTGTTCTTTAACTGCACAATTTGTCTTAATCATAAGGGGGAGAAAATGATGGATTTTCTTTTCTTTTCAACACAGTAGAAATCTGCACTGCTCAATTACACACAATTAGCTTACCAACCCTCCTATGTTTTTGGAGGGTGGGAGGAAACCAGAGCACCTGGAGAAAACACGAGCAGATCACAGAGCGAATGTACAAACACCTTACAGGCAGACAGCCGAACTGTGAGAAATAACAACAAATGCTATAGCTTCAAAGTACCCCAATTTTCCAAATGAAAGGGAAGAAATTCCAATGTAATTTGCTTTCTTTAAAAGTATCCTTAAAACACACAGAAAGGAGGATTAGGGACATGAGGATTGTTTACGTTCCTAGTGGAGAACAACAGGCTGAGGAGGATGCAACAAACTAACAGATTTAGTTTTTGGATTCAGCCAACTATTTTAGAAAAGGAATAAACTGTACAAATCTGAGCATGTAAAGCTGTCAACTTTTCTCATGCTTGAGCCACAGAAAGAGTAACATGACAAAGAGTAAAAATTACCAAGTCAAGCAAAAGTATCAGTATAATAAAGGGATAAGTGATTAGCAAAACAATCAAATAGAACATAGAACACAGAACAGGCACTTCAGCCCTTCATGTTGTGCCAACCCACGTATTCCTTAAAAAAAGTACTAAACCCTCCCTACCCCGTAACCCCCTATTTTTCTTTCATCCATGTGCCTAAGATTCTCTTAAATGCCCCTAATGTTTCAGCCACCACCACCATGCCAGGCCCCCACAACTCTCTGCATATAAAAAAAAACCTACCCCTGACGTTTCCCCTAAACTTCCCTCCCTTCACTTTGTACTCGCGACCTCTGGTGTTTGCTGTTCCAGCCCTGGCAAACAGGCGCTGGCTGCCCACCCTATCTATGCCTCTCAATATCTTGTACACCAGTGGTTTTCAAACTGCTCCCCCCAACTCACATCCCACCTTAAGCAATCCCTACGTGTTCTGCGTTATAGTAAGGGATTGCTTAAGGTGGGATGTGGGTGGGAAGAAAAAGTTCAAAAACCACTGTTTCAATCGTACCTCATTGACTTGTTATGTGCTCGGTTTCATAACTCCAAAGGAAATGGGTCAATGACAATTTTTCTCAGGCCAAATATTTCAGAAACAATTGAGTCTGGAGCAGTGATTCTCAACCTTTCTTTCCCACTCACATCCCACCTTAAGCAATCCCTTATGAATCACAGAGCACCAATGGCATAGGGAATACTTAAAGTGGTATGTGAGTGGGAAGGACCACTGAATTATGGTATAGGGATAGTTTAAGGTGGAATGTGAGTTTAAGGGGGCAGTTTGTAAACCACTGTTGCAGATCTCTCATCCTTCCAAGCACCAAAGAGAAATGAGAGTTCAAAACCTTTAAAAAATAGAATCTGAAACTCCATGGGCAGAAAATAAACCAAGTATATGTAACGAATGATCTAAATTCAGACATTAAACCAAATGAATTTCCAGACAGGACGACGGAGCGCAATGGGAAACGGCTGCACAAGGGCCCAACAGTTGTGGGCCGCCGGCTGCAGCAGGGACAATGGGGACATTATCAACGAAGCAGGCATTAGGGGATGACAAGCCAGCGCAGATCCGGATGGCTCACGCGGACCTGAAAGGAATACACGGGCGGACCCGAAAGTGTGAAGGCGCAGTCACAGGGAGAGGCGCTGCGGGTTCCTTTCAGGTCCGCTCATGCTCCACGCAGCGCTTGTTCCTCGGACGAGAACCACCCCACCACCTCCCGTCAGGCTGAGGCGAACCCCACCCCAGCGGCTCCCCCCCCCCCGGACCCCCAGGGGCTCCCTCCCCCCGGACCCCCAGGGGCTCCCTCCCCCCGGACCCCCAGGGGCTCCCTCCCCCCGGACCCCCAGGGGCTCCCTCCCCCCGGACCCCCAGCGGCTCCCTCCCCCCGGACCCCCAGCGGCTCCCTCCCCCCGGACCCCCAGCGGCTCCCTCCCCCCGGACCCCCAGCGGCTCCCTCCCCCCGGACCCCCAGCGGCTCCCTCCCCCCGGACCCCCAGCGGCTCCCTCCCCCCGGACCCCCAGCGGCTCCCTCCCCCCGGACCCCCAGCGGCTCCCTCCCCCCGGACCCCCAGCGGCTCCCTCCCCCCGGACCCCCAGCGGCTCCCTCCCCCCCGACCCCCAGCGGCTCCCTCCCCCCCGACCCCCAGCGGCTCCCTCCCCCCGGACCCCCAGCGGCTCCCTCCCCCCGGACCCCCAGCGGCTCCCTCCCCCCGGACCCCCAGCGGCTCCCTCCCCCCGGACCCCCAGCGGCTCCCTCCCCCCGGACCCCCAGCGGCTCCCTCCCCCCGGACCCCCAGCGGCTCCCTCCCCCCGGACCCCCAGCGGCTCCCTCCCCCCGGACCCCCAGCGGCTCCCTCCCCCCGGACCCCCAGCGGCTCCCTCCCCCCGGACCCCCAGCGGCTCCCTCCCCCCGGACCCCCAGCGGCTCCCTCCCCCCGGACCCCCAGCGGCTCCCTCCCCCCGGACCCCCAGCGGCTCCCTCCCCCCGGACCCCCAGCGGCTCCCTCCCCCCGGACCCCCAGCGGCTCCCTCCCCCCGGACCCCCAGCGGCTCCCTCCCCCCGGACCCCCAGCGGCTCCCTCCCCCCGGACCCCCAGCGGCTCCCTCCCCCCGGACCCCCAGCGGCTCCCTCCCCCCGGACCCCCAGCGGCTCCCTCCCCCCGGACCCCCAGCGGCTCCCTCCCCCCGGACCCCCAGCGGCTCCCTCCCCCCGGACCCCCAGCGGCTCCCTCCCCCCGGACCCCCAGCGGCTCCCTCCCCCCGGACCCCCAGCGGCTCCCTCCCCCCGGACCCCCAGCGGCTCCCTCCCCCCGGACCCCCAGCGGCTCCCTCCCCCCGGACCCCCAGCGGCTCCCTCCCCCCGGACCCCCAGCGGCTCCCTCCCCCCGGACCCCCAGCGGCTCCCTCCCCCCGGACCCCCAGCGGCTCCCTCCCCCCGGACCCCCAGCGGCTCCCTCCCCCCGGACCCCCAGCGGCTCCCTCCCCCCGGACCCCCAGCGGCTCCCTCCCCCCGGACCCCCAGCGGCTCCCTCCCCCCGGACCCCCAGCGGCTCCCTCCCCCCGGACCCCCAGCGGCTCCCTCCCCCCGGACCCCCAGCGGCTCCCTCCCCCCGGACCCCCAGCGGCTCCCTCCCCCCGGACCCCCAGGGGCTCCCTCCCCCCGGACCCCCAGGGGCTCCCTCCCCCCGGACCCCCAGGGGCTCCCTCCCCCCGGACCCCCAGGGGCTCCCTCCCCCCGGACCCCCCCGGACCCCCAGCGGCCCCCCCCCGGACTCCCAGCGGCCCCCCCAGACCCCCAGCGGCCCCCCCAGACCCCCAGCGGCCCCCCCCGGACCCCCAGCGGCCCCCCCGGACTCCCAGCGGCCCCCCCCCAGACCCCCAGCGGCCCCCCCCCAGACCCCCAGACCCCCAGCGGCCCCCCCCGACCCCCAGCGGCCCCCCCCGACCCCCAGCGGCCCCCCCCAGACCCCCAGCGGACCGACACTTCCCAACAGCCGAGTTTTAAACCAACTTTAACCCAGCAGCTGAGTCGAGGACCCTTCCAGCTGCCTAATTACACCCAACGAACCTGCCAACTCGACAATCCCTGCTAGACGACGCCGTTTCTTAAATCCCAATCTGAGGTGACACCCGGTGGGGGGGGGGGGGGGGGCAGATGTAGCACAAGCGGACCTGAAAGGGAAATGGCAGCGTCACGCCCCTGCGGACCGGAAAGAGCGAAGGCCGAGCGGACCGTGTAGGGCGAGCCGTGCGGCAAGGAGGGTCGGGGCGCAGGGCAAACCTAACCCAGGGATGGGCTCCAGTCCTGGGCTGCGGGGGTGGGGTGTGGTCAGGGTCGGTGGGTAATGGACCGGTCCACGGGATTGCCGGGCCAGTGCACCGGGTGTGGTTAAGCCGGTACTGGGACCCGAGGGGAGGTGAAGTAGTGACAGGGCGTGTGCCTGGCGTAGAGGAACTCATGGGGGAACCCGCGACCGTAATGGACGGGCAGCGTCCAGCAAGGAGGACGGGTGTTTTAAACTGTAGGTCGTGGGTAAAGGTATTGAAGAAGCAATGCGCCGTTTAAAATGGGGCAGAACAGGTCGACATGGGCTGGAGGGGAGACGCCAAGGTCATGGTGAATCAGCCTGAAAGGGAGATGGCAGACTGCAGAAGGGGAGCGAGGGGATTGGGCGAAGGGCCCTATAGGCAGACCGTGGAGGGTCAGGGGGGCCATAGGCCCCATGGGCGGACCGCAGTGGGCGAGGGGGGGGGGGTTGTGTGGAGAGCCACATGGAGGGGCCTCGGAGACTGACCGTGGATTGTGAGACAGCTGGGGCAGGACTGCGGAGGGAGGCAAAGTGACTGGGGATTGGACCAAGGAGTGGGGTGAGGGTCCAGGTGGGGGAACCACAGAGGAAGGCAATGGGCCCGGGCGAACCACGGAGGAAGGCGAGGGGTCCAGGCGGACTGCGGAGTGGGGGCCGAGAGTTCGGGGAGCCGGACCACGGAGAGGGTGTGAAGGACCCGGGGGAGGGAAGGAGGGACTGCAATGAGAACCACCGAAGAATATGCCCCAGTTGCGAGCCACAGGGGGAAGAAGGGCACTCCTGGAGCGTGATCGGGGGCCCGGCAAGAAAAGGAGGTGAATGGTGCAAGCCAACGTGGACCTAAATGGAGGTATGTGCAGAGGGTGGAATTAATTTATTTGCCATATTTTGTAATGTTGGATGTGGCATAACATGGAAATTAATGGTGGGGTCAATGGAGGTAATGCTTCAATCAAGGCAGAGTTTGACCAGAGATTTGATTAGATACACTGGTAGGCAAGGTTTAGCAGGAGATGATCTAAACACAGGCATGTGGTTGGCATGGATGAGTTGGCCAGGCTCCATGCTTCAGTAAACTTTATGAACTCTAGATACACTCTTATCCAATTACCTGCAGTGATACTACCAGTCTTGTATTATGGTCTGATTTCCCTTTTTGCCTTTAAGATATTCTAAAAGTTTGCCTTTCTGAGCAGTTCTATCTTGTATCTCATTTTGTGTTTCTCAAACAAAATATTGATTGATCTTTTCCCTCCCAAGCACATTGCATTGCATTGGAGGAAAATGGCAGATATTGAATTGGCCTATTCATTTGTCTTGGCCTGTCTCTCCATGATTTGCATTGTTCCTTTCTTTCAAAATCATACTCTTTTGTTTATTTATTCAACATTTAAATGAAGTTTCTTTGCTTACAACTGCTGACGGTTTTGGTTTTTGGTAATCGGAGTTTCTGTTGGAGAGTCAATGTTGAAGTAGTCCTCAACAGCCAGACATACATGGTTGAAGATAACAGATAATGCTTGGGGGGGGGGGAACTCATCAGTATCTGCGTAGATATTTAATCTCAATGATCTTTGATTAAAATTGGAACAAGTTGCAACTGGCTTACTCAATAAGGAAATTTGTTAAAGTGAGCAATTGGGGAATCATTAACCTTTGACAGTCACCTTCAAATCAGAAGCCGAGTCTAGGCCTGATAATGGATTTGTGATAGCAGAATCGTACGTGCTTGAGAGATGACCTTTTGCCCTAATAATAGAACCACAAAATATGGCCAGTTAACCCAATGTAGTTACCCTAGCTCAGTGGATGAGGGCAGATTATTAACTTTACTACCCTGGTTTTGTCTGTAGTTCAGAAAAACAACAACAAAAAAAAATCTCCTCCAATATCCATCTAGCCTTCTTTTGGATAACACTATTGTTTCAAGTTTTATACAGGTATTTATATTGATTACTGATAATGAAATTTTACAGTAGTTGAAAGGGCACGTTAAGAGGTATTTTTGCAGGAAAGGATATTTGTCAGAATTTATTGCCATCAACACGTCATGAAATTTGTTCTTTTGCAGCAGTATGACTGTGCAAAATTTATATAAATCACTTTACAAAATAAATTTTAAAAATAGTGCAAGAAAAGGAAAAAGGGAAAGTAAGGCAGTTTCTGAGGTTCATTGTTCATTTAGGAATCTGATGGCAGAGGGAAGAAACTGTCCTTGTGCTGCTGAGGGCTCGTCTTGAGGCTCCTGTTCTTTTTTTTCCTGATGGTAGCAGAGTGAAGAGGACATGGCTTGGGTGGTGGGGGCCCTTGAGGATGGAGACTGCTTTCTAAGCCACCGCCTCGTGTAGCTGTCCTCGATGGAGTGGAGACTGGTGCTCATGATGTTGTAGGCCGAGTTAACAACCCTCTGGAGTTTTTTTATTGTCCTGAGCATTGTCACTTCCGTACCAGATAGTGATGCAACCAGTCAGAATGCTCTCCACGGTACACCTGAAGAAATTTTGGAGAGTCATTCTGAACCACTGGCAAGCTTTCTTAGTGATTGCATCGACTTGGAGGCTCAAGGACAGATCTTCAGAGATCTTGACACCCAGGAAGTCTAAGTTCTTGATCCTCTCCACTGCTGACCCTGCGATAAAGACTGATTCCTATTCTCCTCATTTCCTCCTGAAGTCCACAAACCTTGGTTTTGCTAACATTGAGTGCAAGGTTGTTGTGACACTCTCATCTGACTGATCTATCTCCCTCCTGTATGCTTCCTCATTGCCAATGTGCTGTTGTGTGCGAGGCAATGAATCAGGCCCAAAGAATCCTGTGCCACTTAGCTGGATCCTTTATCAGGGAAGCACGCATCAACATTCCGTGGATGAGGCTTATATCTACAGCAGGCCTCGTGCAATCAACACATTTGTGCTCAATGCTGTTCAGCATTGAAATCATAAAACCTGCAGATACTTCAAATTTGAAATAAAAACGAAGAGCTTAAAACAGTGGTTCTCAACCTTTTTCTTTCCTCTCACCACTTTAAGTATTCCGTAGGCCATCAGTGCTCTCAGGGATTGCTTAAGGTGGAAAGAAAAAGGTTGAGAACCACTGGTTTAAAATATTCATCGGATGAGGGTGCATTCATGGAAGGGAAAGTAAAATTAACATGATGAGCCTTCAGCTAGAAATAGTAATTCTCTTCTTCCTTCCACAGATGCAGCCTGACCTGTTGAGTCATTGGAATATTTTCTGTTCTATTCCACATGCTTGTTACTGTTTTGGTCATTGAGTTCCATTTTCTCCTTGCTGTTGACCTATTTTTGACTTAATGGCACGCACTTCAATCTTGTTAACAAGGCAGTACATTGTCAAGTGAGCAACCAAATACCTTGCATGTATATGTATGTACCTGAGTTCTTTCATCTGCCTGGTTTTGACATTGTGGAGGAAGACATTTGATCTGAAGATTAAAGGTGGTTAAGTATGAGAGGTAGGGAGTCAAGCACATGAAAACAGAAAGGGTTAATTTAGGGTTGGGAGTATTTGGGGAGTGGAGAGGTGATTAGGGGATCCGAGGTTGACTAGTACATTGACAGAAAATGATCTCTGAGAACTGGGCAATTTCTGGACTTGCCAGCCTTTTAACTCTCCTCTTAGATGATCAGTACGAGTTAGGATTTGGGCAGGTGGGAGAATTGATTAGTGGGAGGATCGGAGGGAATCAATATGATTGTGGGGCATGAAACGATCATGGAAACCATTGACACTGGGAGAGAATTGGTGGTAGTAGGAGGGTGCTGGGTTTCATCAGTCAGAGAAGCAGTCAATGATAAAGAGGATGGATATCTGGAATTGATGGCTGGCGTCAGAGGCAGCTTCCCAGTATTAGCAATGGTGAGGAGGGGGGAGGAGCAAACACAGTATCACGTTGATGAGAATGACTGAGGACTGGTGCCCTCTCCTATTTATATGGCCAAGACCTCCCACTTTTTGTTTTCTTTTCTTCGCTCCAGATTCAGAATTGTTCTTGGCCTGAGTAAAGTCTCTGCATTGGCTTCATTAAAAGTCTCCTAAGATTTTGAAAGTCAGCTGAAAGCTGCTGGTACAGCTTCTAAGTAGCTTGACAAGTCTCAAGTCCCAGTTTGAAATGAAAGCTGCAGTGACTGTCTCTCCTGCAGTGCAGTGTTGGCTCTCTCAAGTGCTCTCTGAACCTACTACTTGTTTCCCTTGCTTCTATTCAACCAACTAACATATTGTTTGATTTGTTGGCTTAAATGCAAGGGAACTTGAATGTGCAATGACAACTTCCATAAACTGGCCATGCAGGTAGCTTGCAGGATGGTTCGCAGCCTTTGTGACTGTTTTCAGACATTCTACCTGCTCGGTAGAAGCTATTTGAAAATGGACAAAAAGAAAACAAAGGAGATGTTCATTTAATTACAGGCTCTCTGGATAAGTAGTGACAGGAGCATTCTACTTGTGGCTAATGAGGGACGTTATCCTCAGCATTTTCTCTGGAATCTGTCATATTTTGGGGGTGCACTTCAAATGAAAACTACTGCTTAAATGTGGGGTTTTCAAACTCCACAGAATAACAGGCTTCAGCTCCTCGTGTACCCTATGATTTGATTAGATTGAAGTTTATATTTATTGTTGGAGTAACACACATGACATCACATGCAACTCTAGATCTTTCTTCCTGCAGGCCAGGCAGAATTTCTACTCCTTGGAAGTGCATTAAAAAATGTACTCAAGCAAAAGGTCCATATAGAAAAGAGATAAATGTAAACAAAGAAGGAAGTGCCAACAAACTGTGCAATACAGGAAATAAATATTCAAAAATAAATAATGTGTAAAGTAAGGGTCCTTAAATGAGTTTTCATTTGAGTTTGTTGTTGGGGACTCTGATGGTGGAGGGTGGCAGCTGTTCCTGAACCTGGTGGTATGAGTCCTGTGGCACCTATTACCTCTTTCCTGATGGCAGCAGCGAGAATAAAGCATCTGCTGGGGTGGTGCGGATCCTTGATGATTTCTGCTGCATTCTTGTAGATGTTCTCTATGGTGGGGAGTGTTCTGCCTGTGATGTCCTGGGCTGTGTCCACTACCTTTTGCAGGGCTTTCCACTCCAAGATATTGTTGCCCCCATCCCAGGCCATGATGTACCCAGTCAGCACACTTTCCACTGCACATCTGTTGAGGTTTGCCAAGGTTTTTAATGTCATACCAAATCACCACAAAACTCTTGAGAAAGTAGAGGGGCTGATATGCATTCTTCACAATGTTGGGTCCAGGAAAGGTCATCAGAGATAGTGATTTCCAGGAATTTAAATTTGCTCACCCTCTTCACCTCTTATCTCTAATAATCACTGGATCATACACCTCTGGTTTTCCCTTCCTAAAGTCCACAATTAGCTGCTTGGTTTTGGTGGCAATAGTGCGGGAATGTTGTTAGTGCACCATGCAGCCAAATCTTTAATCTGACCCATCCCCTCCTTTTATACAACTCACCACTGTGGTATCATGAGCAAATTTGTAGAAGGTGTCATTGTTGTATCAAACCACACAGTTGCAGATATAAAGCGAGTAGAACAGGGGGCTACAAAATGCAACTCTGTGGTGCTCCAGTACGGATGGTGGTTGTCGAGGAGATGTTCTTATTAATCCTCATTGATTCTGGTCTGAAGCTGGGGAAATCCAGGATCCAATTACGCAGTAGGTCACTTATGAGGGGATAATGGCGTTGAATGCCGAACTGTAATTGATAAAGAGCCTCCTGATGTTTGCTTTTTTGCTGTCCATGTGTTCCAGGGCTTTGTGTAGAGCCAGTGAGATGGCATCTGCCATAGAGAATTGATGTGGTAGGCAAATTAGGATGGATCTGCATTGCTGGAGCTTCAACATCAGCCCCTCAAAACACTTCATCACTGTGGATGTGAGTGCAACTTGTCGAAAGTCATTTAGGCACATTACCTTCCTCTTCTTGGGCATAGCTATGATTGATGCCTGTTTAAAACAGGCGGCACCATGCCCTGTTGGAGTGGGATGTTGAAGATATCTGTGAATACATTGGTAACTTGGTCAGCACAAGTTTTCAGTACTTGGCCTGGTACTCCATCAAGACCAGATAGTTTCCTTGGATTCACTCTCCTAAAGGCAGCCAGCACTTTATCCTTGAATGCTGACAATAGATCATCAGGGGACATAGGGGTGCACAGAGGCCTTTTCTTGTTTATTGGGTGGAGAAAGCATGGAAGTCATCTGAGAGAGAAGGTTTGGTGCCTCCTTCTGCACTGGATTTGAATTTGTGGCAGGATATATGGCAATTTGGCCCTGCCACTGTTGTCAGATTTCCTTTGTTTTTTTTCAATTCGTGTCTGGAATTTCCATTTTGCCTGGGAGATAAAAGGCTTTTTGTAGGTTGTACCTGCTCCTCATGTAGTGTTGATCTCCAGACTTAAATGCCTGTGATCTGGCTCTCAGCTGCTTCTGGATTTCATTGTTCATCTGGATCTTCTGTTTAGGAAAAACACTGAGGAATTTGGTTCAAATGATTAAACAGTGGCTAATTTGGACCTTTTCTTCATTTACCTATCTTTCATCACATTAATGCAAATTATTTAGAACGGGATGACAAAATGGCACTTAACAGTGTGGAAGAACAGAGGGCTCTTGGGCTCCGAATCCATACATCTCTCAAGGTGACACACAAGCTGATAGGATAGTTAAGAAGGACTACGGGATGCTGAGTTTCATTAATAGGGGGATTGAGTTCAATAGTTGAGGTCATGTTGCAACTCTACAAATCTCTGGTGAGACCACACTTGTGTTCAGTTCTGGTCACCTCATTATAGGAAGGATGTGGAAGGTATGGAAAGGGCGCAGAGGAGATTTACCAGGATGTTGCCTGGATTGGAAAACAAGTCTTATGAGGCAAGGTTAGCAGAGCTGGGACTCTTTGGAGTGAAGAAAGATGAGAGGTAACTTTTAATAGCAGCAAAAAGATTTTGAGAGGTATAGCCAGTGCCTTTATCCCAGGGCAGGAATAGCAAACACCAGAGGACATTTGAATAAAGTGAAGGGAGGAAGGTTTAGGGGAGACAACAGGAGTAAGTTTTTTTTAAAACACAGAGTTGTGGGTGCCTGGAATGCATTGCCAGGGACGGTGGTGGAGTCTGAAATAGTCGAGGCATTTAAGAGACTCTTAGACAGGCACATGGATGAAAGAACAATTGAGGGTTATGAGGTAGGGAGGGTTTAGTTTTATTTTTAGTAGGAATATATAGATCAGCACAACTTTGAGGGCCAAAGGGCCTGTACTGTGCTGTAATGTTCTATGTTGCAAAAGAAATTTAAAAAAATATTATTTTAAAAGAAAGTTAAAGCCTGGTGTACACATACTATTATCTGCTTTAAACACAAATTGCAATTCTGGTAACTTTATGTCCCCAAAGAATGACCACATATCTATTTCCAAATGGCAACTGCAGACGAATTGCTCTAAACTAGCGATTCTGATATTCTTGACCTATGCCCTTTCCATCACGTGCATAAATAAATAGCAGTGTCTTAGCCTACTTTCACTGGAATGTGTCTTTGTTTACGTGGGAGAGAAACACTATCCACGGTGATAAACTTCATCTGTTAATGGAATGGTAACTACTGAAATATGAGTGTGTCATCTTTAAGCCAGCTATAATTTTTGCAACAGCTATTGATGCTGAGTAATTCACATTAACCTGGCACCTCCTGTTTATTTAACAGTTCCTTGTGGAATCTTAATGACCAAGTCTAAATCATCCGTTAGTCTTTATTACACAAAACTCATTCTTGCAATGCAAAGCTGTGAATACTAATTTTCTGTTGTTAAGCTATTTTCCACTTATGTAAAAGATTTTTTTAAAAATCTGTCACTCAACAGAAAGTTATGGCTTAAATATTTGATTGGATAATGTTTTGCTTTGTTTGATTGAAAATTTGGATTGTGCACTTTGTGTTGTGTATCAATGTGAATTCTGCTCGCCTGTGTTGATTCCATCAGATATGGGTGCCCCTGTGTTTTGCCTTTACAAATTGGGCAGTGTGTGAATCCTGGCAGGAAAGTCAAGTCAGAAATGCAGGAAAATCTCCCAATCATAATATGTCCTCCCATACCCACAGTATTGAAAAAGATTCTCAATCCTTTGCAGAAGTTGGAGCAGACCTTGTTGTGTTTGACTGGACTGAAGAATTGCTCTGGAATTTTTACTTTGGTTAGGGTTGAAGGCTGAGTTGAAACTTTCCTTTCTGTTCACCTGAAACCCTTGCTGGGGTTCTGGTGTTAACAAAAGCCAAGAGATGGGAGTCTAAGACCAGAGGGCACAGCCTCAGAATCAAAGTACATTCCTTTAGGACACAGATGATGAGAAATTACTTCAACCACGGGACGGTTAATCTGTGGAGGTTGTTGCCACAAATGGCTGAGGAGGTCAAATCATTAGGGATATTTAAAGTCAAGGTTGATGGGTGACTTCTAATTATGGAGTCTTGGTTGCAGTTATGTAAGTAGGGAAATGTCTTGGCATATGTGCCCTGGCACATTCCAGAGTAGGTGCTAAGGGAAGGGATGCAGTGCTGCTACTCCGGCACTTCACCGGGGTCACTTCGGGGCCATTCCGGCACTTCACATGGCCACTCAGGATGGTAGCAGTGCCCCCCTGCTATTCTTGACATACCTGTATCTTCCACGACCTGTCATCCTACTTCATAGTCCTATAGTTTGCTGTCAATTATATAACACCAATGCAACATGGCAGCCACCAAGGTTGGGTCTCGTGAGACCTCCTTGTTGCTGTTTTTGGGGAGCTCCATCACTTAAAAAATTAACACTGCAGCCCTGGCTAAGGGGCGCACTGAGGCTTGGTGCATCCAAGGCAGGGGAACTGTGGGGAAGGACCACAATCTAGAGTCCTCCTATTACTGGGCATTGAGGGGCTGAGACCAAGGAGAGGGGGGGAGAAATGATGAGGTGCCACAGGGGTGGTAATGGCATATTTAGAAAATATTATAATAATATACATTGAAGGGAAGATATATATATGATAGACACTATGGGTGTGAAAAGACTTTGAATAGTTTTCTTTATAGTAAGTAATTTATTGTGAATAAAGTCTATTCTTGGGGGAAAAAAATCTGCCAATATAAGAATTTTGTTACATTTTGTGATCACCTTTTATTTTTGTAAAATCAGAACGGTAGAAGACGTGTCTGATTATTCTCATTTTAGGTCAAACTCCTTGCCCAGGAATCTCACAAAATCTGCTCCACTTCTCCCACGACCTGCATCGAATATTCCAAATCCACTTTCACCAGACCTTGATGCTATTGAAGCACAGCATCTCTACTCTTTGACTCGTATCTTCCTGCAATAAACAAAATACTTTACTGAACCTCCTTGTAGAAGGACACACAGGATCATATGAGCTCCAACATCCTCAAGATGCTGGAGAAAAGAATACAGACTACTGGAAGAAATCAGTGCGTCTCCAGAATTTATTTTTTTTAAATACCAGATTCCAGCATCCACATTTTCCCCCATCACCTTCCAAACACGAACCTCTGAAAAATTACTGTTTCATTCTTAATACTAGAGTTGGATGACTTCCCATTCTCAGCGTCTATTCACTTGACCAGGCATCTTAATCACTTTGAATCATCTGTGCATCCTTCTGCTACCTGAATCTTTACCTCCCAAGGACACTGCCAGGCCGGCTGAGTTCCTCCAACATATCTGTGTTTTAACTAGACATGCAGGTTCATTGATGGGCGTGCAGAAGAGAAGAGCATTGTAACAGGAAAACCTGCCTTGACACTCATGTTGAGAGCATTACAATATTCGTGGCATTTTAGGCAGTCCATGGTGACAATGCTGGCAGCAGCAAAAATTTGAGAGTAGATTGTAGAGGGTCATGTGGCCTCTCTGTCTGGAACTAAGAGGGAATGCGGATCGTGGAGGGTCACGTGACCTCTTCACCTGGAATCTAGTCGGAAGTCGCATCACTTGCCAAATCCAGGTTGGAATCTGCCCACCCATTAGTGCACACCTGACCATTGGCCCCTTTAAATCATTCACTGATGACCATTGGCCCCTTTAAATCACTTTGATTACCAGGGCCTGAATCACCAGCTTACTGTACTTTAAATGCCCACCATGTGTAGGTGACTGGTCTCTTTGCACCTTGGTCTTGACTATGAAAGCTGATCTATGCCAGGTTTGTGAACTGTGAACATTGTTGGAGGAAATTTTGGTAAGGTTTGTACGACACTTAGAATGAGACTGTACTATTGTGTGGGAACACTTAGCATTGAGCCACACCCCATTGGTACAGGGATTTTGGGAATGTGTGTTGAAGTTTCTGTTTTGTAAGAGTGTGTTAGTAAGTGTATATTGCAGCACGGTGTAATAGAGAATGAGAGAGAGAGAGAGTAGGCAGCCACTGATGTCAGAGATCGCTGTATCTGATGTGAATGCCAAAGTAGTTTTAGTATCTTGTTGTTTTGCCTTCCCCGTTACAATTTCCCTGTGTGTACAATAAAGATTATTCGTGTTTTGTCAGCTTGTGTTTGGACTCGCTTTTCTGTGAAGCCACTCAACCTGACTTAAATCTCACATAGCAACATCACACCTAGAGTGTTCACTAAGTTGTTGTATCATCCACCACCTGCAGAGAAAAAAATCATCAACCTTTTATTCTCTTTTCTCCACTATAATCTCCATTATTTCATCTTCAATCCCTGCATCTGACTGAAAATCTCGTGGCAGACAACCTCTGACTATCCCACAAGAAAACATCCCTCCTTTGAGCTGCTTCATACTGACAGCTCTTCTCAAACACACCAGTGACAGTTAACTGGAACGTTAAGGAGTGGGCCACCTCTCCTGGTTAGCACCCTTCCAGGTAGTCAGCCAACATTGCTCTCTATGCTCGAGTGCTATTAGGTTTAATGTGTTTTAATTATTTAATATCGCTTGTCATAATTTGCAGAGATTACTTAAGATGTGAGATTGTCTGATCTCGAAAGCTAAGCAGATCAGGCCCGGTCAGTACTCGGAGGGGAGACCGCCTCGGAACACCAAGTGTTTAAGGTTCTGTGAGGGACGCTGCACAAAGTGGCGACTCTCTGTCTGCCTTACAGTAGACCAAAGTCGAATGTCATGTATGTTACATTCTAAATGTAGTATTATGTGCAAAAATGGAACCTTTACCTTTAGATGTTGAAACATATTAAAAAATCAACAGGCCTGATCTTCCAGACCTTGCAAGCTCAGTGTTGCAGGAACCTTTAGGTTCACAGCTATCTTGCCCGTTTAGAAGATCCATTAAAGTTTGGATTATGAAAAACTCCATTCACTCTTCCTATTTTTGGACTTGGTGCCGACAGCTATATTGCTCCACGTGGGAGCTGAAACTAATATTGTATTACATAGTAGAAAATGTCAGGTAGACGGCAGCTCAACTACTGAATACTTTCAGAGCCAGTATAATTTGTGCTCACACTCTCACCAGGAATTTTAGATGACATTTCATCACAGCATTTTGTGACTGCGTAGGATGCCTCCGAACTGACAAGTGCCAGGTTCTTTGTTAGATGTTGTCCAGGAAAAGACCTGGCAAGGATTTAAGCTCAAGAACTGCTTCTACTTGAGGCTATGTTGGCAAATAGACATGTTCACAAAGGACTATCTTTTCTTTGTGATATGATACACTTTATATAAATGGACTAAAATCTCTCTGACAATCCTTCTGGTGCAATAAATGGCAAATGACTTCTCAGATGGGGCACAGTAATATCACTAACAAAAGGTAGAATAAAATACCGCTGTTTTGAACTCGGAAGACAAAACACACAGCTACTTGAAGGATGGCATAAATTATATGAATTCCTAAAGGGCTGTTTCATTAGCTTGCACTGTGTGAAGGGTCCATAAGTTCCTTTTAAAGTGGATTGAGTTTCAAATTCATTCTCCATAAATAAAGAGCAACATAGGTGTTAAGAATCCGTTAATAGACTATTAACCAACTGCTGATCTTTGTTGATGAAAGCTGTTACGGACTTAATTGAAAATTTGCTGGGTCATCTTTAAAATTGTCAAAAACAAATGGCAAAAACAGCATGGGGCTGAAATGCGGCAACTCTTAGTGAAATTCACACATACCGAGACTGGAAAATTGGTTGGAACGTTCTAAAATTGATACTTTCTCCAAACTTTGCTCCTTGCCAATATATTTTCTGGGAGTTTGGTTCTATTCAAAATATCACCAACGACTAAATTTGACAGATAAAAATGACAGCAGTTATATCCTAGTACATCAAACACTTTAGAACATGAATCCTAATTAAATTGATGATTATTTTGAGTGATTCTGAACTTTGTTCTTATTTCACTTTTACAATTATTCTTCTAAGTGAGGTTTGGGATTGTCTGGGATGCAACGAAATGTGGGTCATGATGGAGGAAGACATTTGCTGCCAGATTGTTCACAAAACAGACTTTTAGGGTCCTTCCAAGGAAATTATTGCTGACAATCTTAAAATAACGAATTGCCAAGCTTCGCAAGTATTTTCTAATGCTGAGGGACAACTTGCAGCGTAATGTGCACCAATGAGTTCCCCAAATTAACATCTCAGTTTAAGAATAGAATAAAGAGTAAACTGTGGGCTCATCAGCCAAAGTGGTTAATCTACTGTAGTCCATAAATAAGGGTACTCAAAAGAACATGCGTTAATT
Organism: Narcine bancroftii; assembly: GCF_036971445.1. Classification (NCBI taxonomy): domain Eukaryota; kingdom Metazoa; phylum Chordata; class Chondrichthyes; order Torpediniformes; family Narcinidae; genus Narcine; species Narcine bancroftii. The sequence continues at coordinate 22,648,352 of NC_091480.1, forward strand.
AAGGACAGCCAATACAGATTTGTAAAAAGTAAGTTGTGCTTGATAAATTTAATAGAATTCTTCAAGGAAGAAATGATAATGAAAATTCAGTGGATATTAGGTATGTGGATTTTCAAAAGGTATTTGATAAGGCACGGCTTAGGAAGCTTGTTTATATTACGGTGCACAGTATTAAAAAGAATATGGCAACATGGATAAGAAATTGCCTGGAACGGGGGAAAAAATAGAAAGTAGTGTTTAATGGATTTAAAAAAAAACTAGAGGGACAGAACAAATGATGCTCCTGGCAATGCATATTAGGACCACTGGTCTTATTTATACAAACTTACATGAACTTGGTTATGGAAAGGGGGAGAGAGCAATGTCAAAATTTGCAGACTCTGTAATAGTGAACTAGGAAAATAATGGAACACATAGAGAATAGATTTGGTCAATCAGTGTCCGATGCAAGTTAATGGGAAAATGTGAAAGGACATGCTTTGGTTAAACAAAATGTTCATGGAATTTAAATATTAAAACTTTAAAGTGTGTAGTGGAGACCCTCATATTTACTGATCAATAATGTAGTTGCGTTTGTCCTCTCACAGTGGGGTGAAATCCCTGTCATTTCACTGTAACTTCATTGAACACTGGAAACCAGAAGGAAAGGGTGGAACATAAATGAAGGGGCGAGGAAGGAAATTGCAGAGGACAAACTCCTGTTTATGAAAAGTAAGTCTGCACTCAGTAGTGGCCTGTCATTTAAAAATATTCTGTTTCTCTATTCTCCTTCCAAATATTTCTCTATGTTAAATTCTATTTATTTAAATTTTCTACATTCCTCTGGAGACTTTTACACTCTTTTCAATCTCCCATGCCACCTGGTTTGTTTTGCAAGCAACTTCAGATAAGCTTTATAGGGCCTCTTCAACCGATTAGTTGAGGGAGATTGTTTTAGTTATTGCTAAACGATCATATTGGAATTGCTGGTGTTCGATCATTGAAACTGCAGTGTGTCCTGGCACGTACTGCCGATTGCAGAAGTTCAAGGCTGTCTGACAGATTCAGAATACAAAACCCTGTCACATTAATTTGGCGCGTGCAAGTTCAGGAGTAAAGCTCAGACTTACCAGGGCACATAGCAAAATATTCTGACATCTCAGATTGGATCCCAGACCTTGCTGTCCACAACTGGGATTTTAAGTAAAAGATTTATGACCATGTTTTAAAAAAAATATATTTTTGTGCTTTGGGATGTTTTCAGTTACATCTTTTGCAATGATTTACTTCACTTTTAAATTGTTTATGAATTTTCAAAACCTCTGAACATCGCTTTTGCAGCAATTTCCGTCCCTCTTTCGTTGCTGTCAGGGAGTTTCAGAATGAGGGTGCCTCACTGCATTACCTGATGAGACCCATCATTTCACTGTAATGTAATCAAACACTGGAAACCAGAAGGAAGTGTGGGACATAAATGAAGGGGCTAGGAAGGAATTGCAGAAAACAAACACCAATTTACAAAAAGTAAGTCTGCACTCAGTAGTGGCTTGTCGTTTAAAAATATTCTGTTTCTCTATCCTTCTCCCAAATATTCCTCTGCATTAAATTCCATTCCATTGTGAGAAATAGGGCACCAGAACTGGGCCCTCCATAATGTTTGGGACAAAGACATTTTTTCCTTTATTTGCCCCTGTGCTTTTAAATTTGTAATTAAACAATTCACATGTGATTAAAGTGCACATTCCAGATTTTTTTAAAGGGTATTTATGTTCGTTTTGGTTTGACAGTATAGAAATTACAGCTCTTTTTATACATAGTCCCCTCATTTCAGGGCACCATAATATTTGGGACATTGTAGTCACGTTTAGTACTTTGTTGCCTATCCCTTGGATGCAATGACTGGTTGAAGTCTGTGATTCATAGACATGGCCAGGTACTGAGTGACTTCTCTGCCAGGCCTTTGCTGCAGCCACCTTCAGCTCCTGCTTGTTTCAGGGGCTTGTCCTTTAAGTTTTTTCTTCAGCACATTGGAAGGCATGCTCAATTAGGTGACTACCTTGGCCATGCAAGGATTTTCCAGTTTTTAGCTTTGAAAAACTCCTTTGTTGCTTGAGCAGTATGTTTGGGATCATTGTCTTGTGTCATCCAATGAGTTTGGAGGCATTCACTCAAACTTGAGGATGAGATGTTTCTATACACTTCAGAATTAAATTTGCTGCTGCCATCAGCAGTTTTACATCATCAATGAAGATAAGCGCACCAGTACCTGTGACAGCCATACATGGCCAGACCATAATACCCCCACAACTATGTTTCACAGATGAGATGAGATGCTTTGGAATTTGGACAGTTTATTTATGCTTCCACATTTGCACTCTGATACAGGATAATCTTGGACTCAACTGTCCATAAGATATTTTTCCAGAATTCTGCAGGCACTTCTTGGCAAACTGTAATCTGGCCATCCTATTTCTGTGGCTAACTAGTGTTTGCATCTTGCAGTGTAGCCTCTGTATTCATGCTCATGAAGTTTTCTGTGAAGATTAACATAGTACGATGGCATAATGAATTAAGAGCTTGTCAGTGACACATCTACACCTGCCTCCTGAAGAGTGTTTCTGATCCGTCAGACAGGCATTCGGGGTTTTTCTTCTTCATTATGATGGGAATTCCCCTGTTATCAACAGTGAAGGCCTTCCCTTTGTGATAACTGAGCTCACCAGAATGCTCTTTCTTTTAATGATGTTCCAAACAGTTGATTTTAGTAATCCTAAGGTTTGGATGATTTACTATTTTATTCTTGTTTTTCAGCCTGATAATGGCTTCTTTGTCTTTCTGGTCCTCGTGTTGAAAAATGCCAACTTCAGACTCCAAGGGTGATCAAAAGTTTAGAAACAAGATGAGCTCTCTTATTACCTGCACCAATGAAGCAATTAAACAAACACCTGTGAAGCCAAACGTCCCAAATATTATGGCGTCCAGAAATGAGGGGAACTATGTATAAAAGTGCTACATGGTCAAACCAAAATGTCTACAAATCTCCTTGGATAAAAACCTGGAATAATTATGATGCAATTTACATGGAATGTGCATTTTGATTCTTCTTCTTTCTTCTTCTTCTTTGGCTTGGCTTCGCGGACGAAGATTTATGGAGGGGGTAAATGTCCACGTCAGCTGCAGGCTCAATTTAAAGCTGTTGAGCACAGAGGGGCAAATAAAGGAAAAAGGAGTCTATGTCCCAAGGATTATGGCAGGCTGTGAAGCTGGAGGAAGTGTCGGCTGCAACAGGTCAGGAAGATCTGGCCTGTTGATCCAAAATAGAAATCGCTGAAGACCCAGTCATGCCAGTTGGAAAATTACCATTAAAATAACATGGTCTTTTCATTGAGAGAGGAACACATTAGTGAGGAGCTACAAATGTCATGCCCGTTTTCTGCAGTGTATTGGAATTCTGCCTATGGCTTCAATTCTGCATACTATGCATGCAACAGTCCTTTAGTTGTACCACATACTTTGTTTTAGTAGTCTCAGAGATGATAGTTTACTGCTTTTCAATAAACTACAGTAAAATCCCTTGTATCTGGCACCTATTGGGATTGGTAGACACCAGAAAAGTGTACTTTCCAATTGAGACTTACTCTTACAGGACCTAATTAATACACTTTCATTAAGAATAAACTGTGGATAAATTTCAAATTGCTTTTGTACGTTTACCATTATCTGTAGCACGAAAATGTGTAGCTAGTACTTGGAAAGATAATGTGGAGATTAACATAGTATGATGACATAATGAATTAAGAACTTGTATTCCGTAGGAAAAAAATTACATGTAAATTGCATCATAATTATTCCTTCTTTGTTAATATGTGGTCTTCTTTGGAATATATGAATTTGAAATCACTTTGGAATATTCTATATATTTTGTTTTGTTTTTGTATTTGGCTCCCCTTAAGGGAGCTGGCTAAAGGGTTGGGAGGGTGGGGAGGGTTTTTTTGTTTAATGTATCTAAAAATTTCTTGCTGTTATTTGATTGTATTTTGTTTTTTAAAAAATCTTTTAAATAAAATTTGGAAAAAAAAGAATAAACTAAAAGATAAAAGTACTATTCTGTACTTGCACAGAGCAAACTTCACTTGCATGAATATATAAACCTTAAAGCTTTTTATTTTATTTTCTATCACATTCTTTGAAAACATTTACTGTCGCTGCATCTGTAGGTATCTCCCCCTCTATGGAGTTGCCTGAAAGACTAACAATAACATTAAATTACGCCCCCCCCCCCCCTAAAGTTTACAGCTAAAGCTTCTGACTGGGGTGACTCTTACTAAGTAGAGATAAGAAGACACTTTAACAGAGTCACCCCAACGGCAGTTCATCCTGGGCGACACCATTACTGTTTCACACAACTCTATTGTAACAGCAGCTACGAGCAAAACTCTCTGCTGGCTGAATATTTTCACCCATCTTCATCAAAGATTTCAGTGAACATTTAAAATTTTACATTTTTAAACTTGCATTTTTTAAGCTATTATTTTATTCTTATTTATTTTAATTTTTTAAATTTATTTTTATCCTTTTTGCCAGTTGCTTTATTGTGCAGTATTACTAAAGAATCTACAGGCACCATTCTGGCAACAAGGATGGGTGTAAGAGCTGAGGAGCTGGTCACGTACAGTGTATGAAGCAAATAGAGAGCAAGAATCTCCATGTAGACAAGTTGTGATGGCGGGCACAATAAATTGAAGATTTTTTTTGGTGAGCTTGAGATACACGAACCTATTTGATGATTTGACCTGCATATGGAACTAATGGGAATGATCCTGAAGGCCTACAACATCCTTGACCAGTGGTTCTCTACCATTTTTCCCCCCACTCACCTACCATCTTAAGTATTCCCTTACTAACCACAGAGCACCTGTAGCATATGATGCCGTAGGTTCTCAGTGGTTAATGGGGTTTTAGTGGAAATAAAAAGGTTGAGAATCGACATCATAGAGATAAAGTCAGAGGGATGGATCTGAAGGTCATGTTGCCGACTTGTAAGCCTGCAGAGGCTGCAGGAACACTGACTCTAAAGGGACTCTCATTTGCTTCTCTTTGTCTGGTACTGAGAAGGTCACTGGCTGACACTAATGGCGACTCTTTGTCTGACTTACAACAAGCTGAAAGCAATTTTGTGTAATATTACATGTTAATTTTGTGTAAAAAAAAAAAAAAAAAAAAAAAAAAATAAAATTTAGTCATACACCATGGTAACAGGCTATTTCAGCCCATGAGACCATGCCACCAAATTTACACCCCATTAATCTACACCCCCAATACGCTTTGAACACTGGGAGGAAACCAAAGCCCCTGAAGAAAACCCACGCATTCACGGGGAGAAAGTACGAACTCCTTACAGACAGCGTGGGATTTGAACCCAGGTCCGGTCCCAATCACTGGCACTGTAAAGGCGTTGCATTAACCGCTATGCTAACGTTGCCTTCATGAGACAAAGTTCTCATTGCTTGGGGATTAGTTTGTTTGACGCTAATTGTATTGAAATAGTAGTCTGATAGCTTTTTCTGTGGTTCAGATGTTCCAGGGCTGTGTAGGGCCAGAGAGATGGCATCTGCTGTGGACCTGTTTCAGCTGGAATGGGTCGAGGGTGACTGGATTAATGTGGGTCATGACCAACATTTTAGTGTATATCATAATGGTGGATGTCAGAGTCACTGTCAATTGTCATGCACTCCCATCAGTACGACCTTCAGCACTGGGGTGATAGTGGCTTCTGGAAGCAGATGGGTACCTCAGCTTGTTGGAGAGAGAGTTTTTTTTTTAAATTTTTTTATTTTTCACACCATAAATCACATTAGCCATGATATACACTATTTCTTTTTCACACATATACAGTGACTTTTTCTCCCCTCCCTTTCCTCCAAAACCACCCCCCCACCCCCCCCTCTCATCCATTTTAGGTATGCAATCTAGGTTGCATTAAGCCAGTCAGACAATGTTGTCATTCAACAAAATTACACCAGAAATTCTACTGAGTCCATTCTTTTCTTTCCTTCTCCTTCCATCAACTTAGGTAATGTTTGTCCCCGGTAGGTTTTCGCTATTGTATTTAATGTAAGGCTCCTATACTTGTTCGAATATTTCAATATTATTTCTTAACCAATATGTTATTTTTTCTAATGGAATACATTTATTCATTTAAATTTGGTAGTTTCTTCCTTTTAATTTGGTTATGTATTCCATTAATATTTAAAGACATATAGTTCAGCGTAGCCATTTTATATTTTGTTTATCTTCTCTTTCCGTTTTTCCATCATTACCTTTCCTCCTTTTCCATTTCTGTTTTCTTATTTTCAACTCTTTATAAGACAACATTCCTACAACATCCAACATTTTCCTTATTCTCCTATTTCTATCTTATTTATCCCGAATCTCCCCTTCACCTCCTGAGTTGTCCTTTATCCCTTGTCGGACAACCACATCTCCCCTCTCCATTTGGATTTGCGAATCCACTCGCAATCGTCAACTGATTTTGCAGTGACCGCTATTTCCCCCCACCCCGCCTCCCCCAGAAAAGATTTCACTTTTCATATGTCACAAAGGTCACTCTTTTAATTCCCTCCTTATTCTCTCTATTCCATTACCTTCCCTTATTAATTCTTGTCTATACTATCTATATTTTCCTCTAAGTACAGATACATTCATGTATGCTCATTGTCTCTATTCACTCTTATACCTCTACCCGCATACATATCAATCGTGATCATTTTTACTCTCATTACCCGTCTTCATCCCTCAGTCTATTTTTGTCTTTACCCACATACATATCAATCGTGATCATTTTAACTCTCATTACCCGTCTTCCTCCCTCAGTCTATTTTTGTAATTGTTCTGCAAATTTTCGTGCTTCTTCTGGATCCGAGAATAGTCTGTTTTGTTGTCCTGGAATAAATATTTTCAATACCGCTGGATGCTTTAGTATAAATTTATACCCTTTCTTCCATAAAATCGCCTTTGCTGTATTGAACTCTTTTCTCTTCTTTAGGAGTTCAAAACTTATATCTGGATAAATGAAGATTTTTTGCCCTTTATACTCCAGTGGTTTGTTGCCCTCTCTTACTTTTTCCATTGTCTTCTCCAGTACCTTTTCTCTTGTAGTATATCTTAGGAATTTTACTACAATAGATCTTGGTTTTTGTTGTGGTTGTGGTTTCGAGGCCAATACTCTATGTGCCCTTTCTATTTCCAATTCTTGCTGTAGTTCTGGACATCCTAGGGTCTTAGGGATCCACTCTTTTATAAACTCCCTCATATTCTTGCCTTCTTCATCTTCCTTAAGGCCCACTATCTTTATGTTATTTCTTCTGTTATGGTTTTCCATTGTATCTATTTTTTGAGCTAGTAGTTCTTGTGTCTCTTTAGTTTTTTTATTAGATTTCTCCAATTTCTTTTTTAAGTCTTCTACCTCCATTTCTGCTGCTACTGCCCGCTCTTCCATCTTGTCCATTTTTTTTCCCATTTCTGTTAAGGTCATCTCCATTTTATTTATTTTCTCTTCTGTGTTGTTTATTCTTTTTCTTAAATCCTTAAATTCCTGTGTTTGCCATTCTTTAAATGACTCCATGTATCCTTTAATAAGAGCAAGTATATCCTTTACCTTGCCTTTCTTTTCTTCTTCTATTTCACCATACTCTTCCTCTTCTTCTTCCTCTGGGTTGACCATCTGTTGTTTCTTTGTTGCCCTTTCCTCCTCTTCTTTCTTGTTTCTATTGTCTTCTGTGGTCTCTTCTTTCTGCAGGTGTTCTGCAGCTGTCATTGCCGGCTGTGGAGATCGACTCCCCAGCTGGTCCCCCCTCCCGTCGGTGTGTTTTTTTTCATTCGCATTGCGCATGCGCGATTCCTCGCGCATGCGCGGTTGCACACTTTTACTCGGCTCTGCGAGCCATTTTTGTAGTCCATTATTTACCGACCTGAGGGAGCGGGTTTCTCTCTCCGCAGCGGGCCTCTTCGGACAGGTAAGGCCTTCACCTTTTTCCTCCTTTGTCTTCTCTTCCTCTCTTCTTACCGTTGCTTTCGATTTTTCTTTTTTTGTCGCCATCTTCTTTCCACCTTTATACTCACTTTTCTGTAACTTTTATTTCTGTGCCTTTGTGTTTTCTCTTGTTTTTCCCGACTTTTCTGGAGAGGGCTGGAGTTCACCGTCCGGCCACTACTCCATCACGTGACTCCTTTGGAGAGAGAGTTTGAAGATGTCTGTGAATACATTTCCCAGTTGATCTGCAGGATATATCCATGGTTTCTGCCTGCTCCCTTTCCATGGGTTCACTCGCTGGAAGGCCGATCTGACACCTGTGGTGGTGATGGTGGGTGCTGCTGTGCTCAAAGTAGGGAGGTGTGTTCTACTGGGTCGATAGCCTCCTGCTGGGTTTGTCCAGGGGGATGCGCTGTTGATCACTGTTCTGCCTGGCTTTGCAATGGAGCTTGCCCTGTCATAAGCCCCTGGTATCCGTGAGGTTCACCTGGGACTCGCGTCTAGTCCAGTACTACCTCTTGGCATCTCTGATGGCCTTGTGCAGGTGGAACCTGCCATTATTGTACAGGACTGGGTTGTACACCACATTCCTGCCCTTCGGTAGCCAGTGCACCTCACCATTCACCCATGTTTTCCAGTTGGGGGAAGGGGGAGCGGAGGATGTGGACTGTTTGACGCGCAGACCACTTCATGCTTGCTAATGAAGTCGGTGGCGCATTCATTTGCTTGAGTCCTTGAACACAGATCAGTCGAGTGAGTCAAAGGATATCGTGTTTCCTCCATCCATTAGGGGTTTTTATACTGCAGGCACCTAATGACACAATCAAGGAATTTTGCTGCTACGCAGGCAGTCTGAAAAGGAATGTGCAGGTATTTTGAGTCAATTCCTTCATTGCGATGTATCCTGCAGGACCCCAACAACCTTTTTGGAGGAAGCCTGCAGTGTAAATCGTAGCGGAAAAATTTGTCATTCACTCTACTGCACGTCCAACCACCGAGACTGTTGCACTCAGGTACTTGCAGTCTAAAAAGGCACCCAGTGTGAACAACCACTCGGGCAATAATTTATGTTAATTTTTTTCGGCGTTTTTTTTTCTCCCCTGACATTGCAGTCTTTAAAAAAAACATTAGTGATGCAAAAATTTGACTTCTGGATCGTCACACCTCTGCTTCTGCTTGATTCATTTTCTGATTTATCAACTTGCCATCATATGTTGGAGTGGTAGGCATCTTTGTTGGATATGCAGCAGTGGGAGCGGATGTCGGGGCATCTGCTGGGACTCGTGATGTGTTGGAGGAGTTTTGGTAGCATGCTCTTGGGTTTTGGCAAGGTTATCTCTGGCACTAATGAACATGGCTTTGCAGTGCTTTAATTCATGGCTGTTGATGGAGGTGAGTAATTCATCCGGCGAGAGCTTCATGTTCACCTGGGGCAAGATGTGGACTGCAAGCAGTGTTGCTGATGTAATCTCGTGGCAGGTAGTAAGGTTGGCACTTCACGGTCAGATGTTACTGGCATTTGAATTTAATAATATTGTGGGATCTTCTTGGTATGTAGTTGTGTCCTTGATGGGCATTTGTAACCTAGAGTCAGCCAGTAAAAGCAGACAAAAACCCAATCATGCCCCTCACTTTTCAGTTCTGTTCCAGGTCAAAGGCAATAGAACTTTCGAGCCATCTGCTCTTACGCACAATTTCTGTGCACTGCTCGGAGAATGTTAAGATAGCCATTGTCTCTGTGCCACGGCTGAGCATCCCCTTAACAGACTGCAGTCAGGCTGAACTCTAACCCCAACCAAGATATTCAGCAGCTTGTCTTTTTGGATTTTGGCCGGGGAAGCATCATATTCTTGCAGCTTAAAAGGAAAGAAGATTACACGGGCAACAAAGAATTTTCTTCCTGAATAATTTTGGATGTATTTTATGGATTTTAGGCTGTTGATCACGAAAATCACCTTACAGATCTCCTATCATGTACTGATAGATATAACCTATTTTTGTGAATTCCTGTCATACTTTAAGTCTACTTCAAGCATATAAAACCACGAAGTGCAACGTGTCATTGAAAATTCATTTTCTGCATTTGCACTTGGACGTCTTCCCTACTGATCTTGGTGCCGTCAGTGACAAATGTGGTGAATGGTTTCACCAGGATGCTGCAACCATGCAAAAGCAGTATCAGGGCAATTGGAATCCATCAATGCTGGCTGACTTGTTGGACACTGACACGAGAGGGCTCGATACTGAGTACAAATGAAAATCAGCGGCAAAACCTATTTAGATCAGTTGAACTAATGCAATGCGTCAGTGTCATATTTTGATTAAATAGGCTAAATTCAATACAAGTTAATGTTTTTCCAACTTCCTCTGTGATACAGCAAACCTGAAATTATCCTTGTGTTCAACTTGAAGCCGCAATTTTTTTTCTTCAGTATATAAACCTTTTGAAAAGCATTATCTCTCAAGCCTGGGTTTCCAACAGACTGAAAACTATCATAATTATCCATTGAAATCCCAACTCCGATAAATTTCCCTGGACAGGGCGGGAGGCAGGACGAGGTTTTACATTTTGTAGCACTGAATGTCGAAGCTCTGCATTTGCACCTCTGGCTAATGAATCACTCAGTTTCCACAGGGAGTTTTGCTTTGAATTTTGTGGATTACACTACTTATAACTATGAGCAAACTTCCTCTGATCAACGCAGAAGGGATGTGATGCTGAAGTTTTGGAACGTGGCCTTTAAACAGCAAATCTTGGCATAAATCATGTATTAATGTGCTTGAAAAGCAACAGATTAGGAAATGCCTAACATAAAGCAGCAGATTTGGGCGGTAATCTCAACTCTTAACTCAGGCAGCTGTGAACCAGGGTTCCAGGGAGCTGACACATTGCATTCATTCTCCCAATGCCTCCCAGTAAGTCACCCTGTGCATCCATCAGAGAAATATAAACATTTGGTTGTGCACGATCGAGAGTAATCTCCCGACAAATTGCTGATTGTGGCTCTATAGCCCCTGTCCTCTTGTAGATCTCAGAACCACCAGAAGAATCATCTGTAATGGTGGGTGTTTCAGAGGGGAGCGGCTGTTCCAGTAGGGTATTCAAATCTTTCAAACAAAAAACTTTCAAACTCTGCTAATAAAATAAACTCTCACTGAATCACTAAGCACAGAAATCTGGCAATAGGAAGAACACTTTAATGTTGAGTCAAGTTTATTGTTATCTGACTGTACAAGTAAAACCCGACGAAACAGCGTTCTCTGGTCCTCGGTGCAAAACATGCAGACACACAACCAGACATAACACACATACAGACAAATAATATCTATATGCAGGATAAGTATTATACCTATAAAAATAAATAAATATTGTTTTGTGCAAATGAGTCTTGGATAGTTGGTGTGAGCAGTTCTTTTGGCCATTCAGCATTCCCGTGGGAAGAAGCTGTTGCTTCGACCAGTGTGGTGGCTCTGAGACTCCTGTATCTCTTACCCGATGGGAGTAGCTGAAAGATGCTGTGTTCAGGGTGAGAGGGGTCCTCAATAATTTTGAATGTCTTCATCACGATCCTGGTGGATCATGTCAATGCTGCGGTGGGGTGGGGGGGGGGGGGGTGTGGTGTGGAGGGAGACTCCATTGATGGTAAAATCTATAGCTACTCTATATTACTTTGTATTTCCTCTGCTAGCAAACCATAACAATGTACCTATTTTACTATGTAGATGAGATTCGTGTATGGTCCTAGTGCTGAGTGTTGGAATTAGCTACTGGAACTGTTATTAGGCAATCAAGGATGTTGGTCTCCTGGAAGATGGGTAATTTCCTCTCTCACCGTGATCACGACATCCCCAATCAATAGTCCCTGGAACCATTCCCCAGTCAGCACCCCATCCATTTCTCAAGGCCACATTGATCAACATCCATCTTCTCACAATCCAAGCAATTGAATATGAATACTTTCACTCTTGTCTGACTGACCAAAATTCTATCCTGCTATCCTTTATATTTAATACTATTCACACACTGCTTGTAAGATAATTACATATTCATATGTATTCATCATGTGAGATTGATTTGTTTACTTATCAATTACTTCAGCTAACCATCTATGAAAAATTATGTAAAAGCATAACAGCAATTTACAAGTTCATTACTGCGTGCAATTTAAAACATATTTTCCAATAAAGGTTTTAATGTCAAAGGAAATTGGATTTTCTTGTAATTTATTTTTCCAGATACAGCAATGGTATGAAATAAACATGATATTTTTTGTGGACAAATGCAAATGAAATAATAGACTGACCAGGATATTGTCTGTATAATTTTTGTTTTGTTTAAAGGCAGCTACCCTAAACCTTGGGACCTCTAAGGGTCATCCGTGTTAAGGCAAATCATTAAATTCATTGGTATGCTTTTCTGTGTTGAACAATTTCAAAATGTTGCTTTGAAAATCAATCTGCATAAATGTGCCCCAATAAACAACTCATCCTATACCACATGTAGTAAAGAGAGACTGAATCACTTTGACAGAAAATAGAGGAAGCATGCAGATATAAACATGAATACGTGTAACAATTCTGACACAAACATTACTCATTGCCATCCCCATTAAAGCATATGCATTCATTCATGGATTACAAAATAGATGAGTAATGCACCTTCCCCAAAACATTAAAAGAATTGGTTTAATCTGATTAATGATTGGTGTACAAAGACAGAGGAATAAACATGTGAATTTAGACATTTAAAAGTCAGTTTAACCATTCCCCCAGAAACAAAATATCAATGGAATAATGCAATATTATTTGGTACAGTTTGAATTAGTGCCTTTCTTTCTATATTTTTTTTATGACATCTCTCAATCATAACCATCAGGTTTAGTGTGTCGGAATTATTAAAAAACCTAATGAGCTAAAAGCAATCATAGGTATAGAAGCAGGGCACTAAGCACACAGCCTTCAGGTTTCCCTGTGCTGATGACCAGTGAGGACGAACAACATAGTAACTAGCCCTTTTGGCCTACAAGCCCATGTCGCCCAATTACACTGATTTATCCTACACCCCCATATGTTTTTCATTGATGGGAAGAAACTGGAGCACTTGGAGGAAACCCATGCAGACACTGGCCGAATGTACAAACTCCTTTCATACACTGGCAGATTCGAACCCTGTAACAGCTTTGCGCTAACCACTACACTAACCGTGCCACCCTTTATCTTAGTCTTGACAAAGGATTTAGACCCAAAATGTTGACTGATCATTTCTACCCATGGATACTGTCTGACCTGCTGAGTTCCTCCAGCAACCCTTTTATCGACTTAAGATTCTGGCATCGACAGCATTTGTGTCAGGACCACCCTCATGAGATTCAGATTACAGACACATTCTCTGAAATGCATGCACTTGAAGTTTTGTGATTCATTCCATCATTCAGAAAACACTATATAATGTCAAAGTGACATCTGTTGCTCAATTTATGCATAATGGTCCAGAAGATGAAAGAGGCTGCAGATGCTGGATGTAGAATAGAGAAGACTGTAAGAATTCAGCAACTCAAGCAGAAACCTGGTGGAGGGAGAAGGTTGGATAGCAAAATGAAGGGAGACGAAAACCAGATGGACAGGTGGTGTGTGTGTGAGGGAGGGGAGCACGGGGGAGTGTGGGTTACCTGAAAATGGGGGAGTTAATATTCATGCCATTATGTTTTGTTGAATATGAGATGTTCTGCTTGATCATAATGGACTGTGACAGTCCTCTCAATGGGCCACCTTATATTACAGCAACCACTGAACTATTTTCTATAAGTTTTTTGCTTGAGGTGTAGATTGTATCGCTGGTCTGCTGTCACTAGCTGGGGATTCCTTAAAACTCTGAAATATAGGTTGATCATTTGTCCAGAGTCAATGACCCCCCCAACTGTGAATAACTTCTGGATTGCCTCACCACCCAATGCAAGTTACACATGTATTTGGTACATAAAGTGTTGGATATCATGAATGTTGCAAAACCTTTATTTTAATAGTTTCTTTGTGCACATCTTTTTACAGAATTCTGCATTCTACCTCCCCCTCAACACAGATCTTACCTACTATCTCCATGATTAGCAGTAGATCACATTAGAATGTTACTTAATCTAAGTTCTCATCTGCAGTTGGTGATGCTGGTAGATACACCAACTTCTCAAATACCTCCACTCCTTATTCCAGCAGCAGTATTGGCTTCTGCCTCTCATATATGGTTGTTTTTTTGTTGTTGTTCTATGTCTTTCCCTGGAATCTTAACTATGTAAGTTAACCTCAGAAACATCTCCAACCACATTTCTTGACAGAGAATATAAGAAAACATTACAGTGCAGTACAGGCCCTTCAGCCCACAATGTTGTGCCAACCTATATACCTAAAAAAAACTAGACCTGTGTTATTCTTTTCTTCTTTTCTTTGGCTTGGCTTCGCGGACGAAGATTTATGGAGGGGTAATGTCCACGTCAGCTGCAGGCTCGTTTGTGGCTGACAAGTCCGATGCGGGACAGGCAGACATGGTTGCAGCGGTTGCAAGGGAAAATTGGTTGGTTGGGGTTGGGTGTTGGGTTTTTCCTCCTTTGTCTTTTGACAGTGAGGTGGGCTCTCCGGTCTTCTTCAAAGGAGGTTGCTGCCCGCCGAACTGTGAGGCGCCAAGATGCACGTTTTGAGGCGATATCATCCCACTGGCGATGGTCAATGTGGCAGGCACCAAGAGCTTTCTTTAGGCAGTCCTTGTACCTCATCTTTGGTGCACCTCTGTCTCGGTGGCCAGTGGAGAGCTCGCCATATAACACCATCTTGGGAAGGCGATGGTCCTCCATTCTGGAGACGTGACCTACCCAGCGCAGTTTGATCTTCAGCAGCGTGGATTCGAAACTGTGTTATTACGTGTGTAAATAAGAACTACAATTTCCAGCATGAAATGCATGTAGTTGAACAGAAATAGGAAGTAACATATGAAGGGAAGTCAGTTGAAGCATCTCAATGAAAATAAAGATGGCTAAGTGTTAAACCCGTATAAAATCATTCTTTTTGAAAGAACATGGTGTCGGAAATGTCTGAGGAGTATTCCTTGTTCCAAGTAAAAACTTCACATTTGAGAGATTAAAGTTTTTCTCCTGTGACTAGAAACAAGGTATGAGCTTTGACCAATACAGCCAAGCTTCACACACTGAGTAAGTCCTGTGAATTTAGAAATTTGGAAAATTCACTCATTCAAGATAGAATCTCAGATTATGGACAGAGAAAGACTGTTGTGTTGGCTCTGGAAAAGGCTGTGAATATATGTAGGGCAGTGGAGACCACATGAGCACAAGCTAAGGAGCTGCACAATATAGGCACAACAGTTAAGGAGCTGGACAGGATAGACACAACAGTGCATGGGATGAAAACAGAGAAACAGAGCACCAGGGGTTTCCCAAAGCAACAACAAAATGGAGTGATAAGCTCAAACAGCAAATGCAGCAGGTGAGGAGGTAGACATATTCCAAAGATGTTACCTGTCTATGGAAAATCCTGCTATAAATGTGGGAAGAAGAATCATTTTGCTAAGGGTGGCAAAGCAGAGGCTAACAGGAGAAAGGTATACACAGTGGATGAAGAAATGGAAAGATTCTTTGTCGATTCACTCCAGACTGATGCCGGTAAAACAGAATGGATCGTTCCAGCGACTGTGAATGAATCAGTAATTCCATTTAAGTGTGAGACCAGACATCAGGTGAATCTGTTTTCTTCGGACGATTACAAGACCCTCACCGTAAAGAGCAAGATTTATCCAGTGAAATTAAAAGTGACAGGCTACACTGGAGAAGAGCATTCCAGTAAAAGGGAGCCGTGGTGACCTTCAAACACAAAGGGCACCATCTAAAATTTTCTACTGATTGTAGAAAAGAGAGTACAGCCAACATTAGTTCTGAATACATATGAAGAGCTTGACCTAGTTGAAAGAGTTTTGATAGTGGCTTTACAGAGTGAAGATGAGCACACAACACTCAAGGAAGAGTATGCAGACATCTTTGAGGGGCTTGGATGTTTACCTGGTGTATACAAGATCCATGTAGATGAGACAGTGGCTCCCATTGTCCATGCATGTGGGTAAGTTCCATTTACACCTAGGGACAAACTTCAACAAGAACTAGCACATATGGAATGGATGAAAGTTGTACAGAAAATTGAAGAACCTGCAAAATGGGTCAGCTCACTGGTCAACATGCAAAAGAAAGATGGAGTATTGCGTATATGTCTGGGCCCAAGAGATCTCAATAAAGATATCAAGAGGGAACATTTTAAATTGCTGATGTCCCGGTTTGCAGGTGCCAAGTGGTTTAGCAAACTTAACGCGCCATCAGGATTTTGGCAGATGAAGCTCGATGAGGCATGTTCAAGGCTAGGCACTTTCAATACTCCACAAGGCAGATACCGCTTTATTCGGCTACCATAAGGGATCTCGTCCACATCAGAAGTCTACCATAAAACCATCCACATGATCTTTGAAAGTATACTTGGAGTTGACACCATGATGGATGACATAATTGTATGGGGGTCCACCAAGGATGAAGATGATATGTCACTAAGACTTTAGTCTTTATTTGAAATTAAATAAAGATAAATGTGAGTTTGGCATAAAGACATTGACCTTCATAGGAGATATATCTGAATAGGGAGTGAAGTCTGACTCAAGAGAATTGAGAATTTTGCGAGCCCCCACAGAGGAGGTGAAATGTTTCTTGGGGATGGTGACTTACCTGGCTATGCTCATCCCTTGTCTGTCAATTGTGTCAGCATCACTTAGTCACTCCTTGAACAGAAAAATGAGTGCATCTGGTCGCATGAGCAAGAAGAGTGCTTCCAGGCTCTCGAAAAAAGTCCTAACAGAAGAGCCTGTACTAAAATTTAATGATCTCGGCTGATGCATCTCAACATGGCCTTGGAGCAGTACTACTGAAGCAACATGAGAACACATGGCAATCCGTGGCCTATGCATCAAGGGCTTTCACAAGTGCAGAAGCCAACTCTGCACAGATAGAGAAAGCACTTCTTGCCAGCATTCATGCATGTGAAAGGTTCCATCCATATATTTTTGGACAAGCTTTGGAAGTGGAGACAGATCATCGGTCTCAGTTATGTCAAAATCACTGAATGATTGTCCTATGATTAGTACAGTGCATGTTAATAAGGCTGCAGAAATATGATGTGAAAATGCTCTACATGTTTGTCGCTGGTGCACTGTCTCGAGCAGTTAACAAGAAAGAAGAGAGCGACCAAGAAATTGATGCAGAGATACAGGCCTATGTTGACGTGATTGTCACCTCACTTCCAGTATCCCAGGATAGAACAGAGCAGATCAGGAAAGCAACAGAGACAGATGCAACAATGAAAGAGCTCAAAGATACAATACAGAAAGGATGGCCGGTAACTAAGAATGACTGTCCAATGAGTATTTGGGATTGGTGAGCATGAAGAGATGAATTCAGTGTTGTGATTCCAGTTTTGCTACACAAGGAAATACTCTAGAAGATCCATGAAGGACATCTTGGTGAGGAAAAATGCAAATGTAGAGCTTGAGAGGCAATGTACTGGACTTCTGTTTTAAATCTAACCATATTCACACCACCTTATTAGGGGCAAACCTTATGTTTAACCTCAAAAGGCAAGGAGTGACAAGGACGGATAGTGCCAGTTATTTCTCTGGCCTCCGGTTGTACACCTCGATTTACTACAAATTGCTATATATTTTGGCAGATATTTTAACACCTAGTCCTGGACACCCAGATGCTAGACTCACAGGATTTGGGGCCTTAAAGTCAGGTCCTAATAGATGGCAACATGATATAATCAGTTCCAATTAGTATTTAGATATTCTTCTTCCATGTCCATCCACCAAATTCATAATTCAACACAGATACATAACCCTTCATGTTCGTACGCTGATCCCAGCAAGATCTTGTACCAGGCAAATGATGTCCATGAGCAATTATCAGAGCTGCACACTCTTTGTCTTATCACATTCCCAGGTCCAATCAACAAAGCTCCTTGATTGGCGCAGAGGCTGTTGGGGCCTCCTCCACAACCTCCCAATTGCCCCTGTGTGAGTATCAGCATCAAGTTCTCCAAGACATGTCCACCACGCATGGGCAATTGCACGTTTGGTGTTATGGTGCTTGCAGTATGTATTGGAATGAAGAAATTTCTGCACAACTTCTTGAAGGAAGAGCAAAAGATAGAGAGGTGGTGATACCTGAGGAGGAATTGCCATGGCCAAAACAGAAAGAGCAGTGATAGCCCAGGGCGTTGTGGAGCTGAAAGAGAAATACAGATGTGCAGAGATTCCGGAACCCAGAGGGATTTGCTACTGATGATCAGAAGTTTAAAATTAAGATATACTTTTTCTGTGAACAGCGCAGGCCAGAAAGATTGAAAGGAACCTGATGTACGTTAGGGGCATAGATAGCAGATTCTTTTCAATCCCCTCAGTTACAGAGAGTAGAAAGATAGTAGCTGGACAGAAATAAATACTGGAATGGGCTGAATTGCAGGTTTAAAAAAAAGGCTCGAAATGGGACTTCAGTGATGGATGAGCTCAAACAAGAATTGAGTCAGGTGGGGCAAATAGGCAATGTCAGTGGCAGTGTGAATACTTACTTCAGAGCTCATCGGAATAAGGTATAAACATTCTGGATCAGAGACTGTTGGCAGAAAGAGGGATGGAGTCAATGGCTGGGGAATGGAGTTTAAAATCATTAATTTGGGGCTAAAAAGGATTTTCATTAACTGTGCAGAAAGCACTATGTCTCCTAAGAAATTAATAATTTTTTTCTCTTGTAATATGAATGCTATGCATCCCTGAAGCATCAGTTGCATATGGTCATTTAATTTAAAAATACAGTGCAACAGATGTGGTGAATTGATTAAAGGCTTAGGTGTTCAATCAATAATCAATTTTGACAGCTAACTGCTTAGTCAAAAAAATCTGCATTCAGTCTAGCCTCTAGTCTGCAACTGGAATCCAATAGCTCTTTGGGATGTTTAGCTATCGCATTTAATTATTGGAGTATGATGCAAAATTGAAATTTGCTGATTTTATGTTAGAAATCAGGCTTTTTTTCTGAGCATATGTTATCTTTGCATTTGCTGTCAAAGATAACAAAGATTAAAATGGAAATTTATATTAATTATGCAGCCTAGAAAAATTAATTTGGAGATACAAATCCAATTAATATGATAAGTTGACTGTTAAGGTAAGTCAGAAAAATTATAAAGATACTCTAACTATACCAGAAACTAGCAGAGTTGGTAGCTATAATGCCGTAAGAAGTCACTGGCAGCGCTAAAATTTTGCTCTGATTGCATTAGCTTATTTGTGCTTGACTTGTTGGTGTTAGTGTCCCCAAGTAAGATGCGATTTTTGGTACGGGAATGCAAAGATTGGACAAGGTTGGATGTCCTGGTAAAGATCATATATGTGTGTGTGCAATACTTCAGTGTGGCATTTACAACTTGCTATCTGCTGTTCAGTTAAGACCATAAGAGATGGGAGAAGAAATAGGCTATTTGGCCTATCGAGTCTGACCCACCTTTCAATCACGAGCTGATTAATTTTCTCACTCAGCCCCTCTGCTTGGCCTTCTCCCCATAACCTTTGATGCCCAGGCTAATCAAGAAGCTATCTATCTCTCCCTTAAATACACTCAATGACATGGCTTCTGCATGTGTGGAGGTGAAAGGTTTCTAACCTGAAATATTAAGTTTGCAACTTTTTCCAGAGGTTCAATCTGACCTGTTGAGTGTTGCCAGAATTTTCATTTTTTACTTCAGATGTTCAGCATCTAAGGTTTTATTCTACTTTTCACTCTCTAATCTGAAAGTATCTCGACTTGTAAATCAGAGAGAGGACTGCTCTCAGTTCTGAAGTATGCTGTGATTGGCAAGGATATTTAAGACAATTGGTTATGAGGGTTGCCTTCCTCAGAAAGCAGCCTCCAGAAGAGTGATTATATGCAACAGAAGGGGGCCATTCGACCCAAA
This sequence comes from Narcine bancroftii, assembly GCF_036971445.1. Lineage (NCBI taxonomy): Eukaryota > Metazoa > Chordata > Chondrichthyes > Torpediniformes > Narcinidae > Narcine > Narcine bancroftii. The sequence continues at coordinate 22,668,408 of NC_091480.1, forward strand.
TGTGCAATGCTGACATGCATTAATCAGATTCCTCCATCTCAAGTAGCATCCAAGCCTCCCAGTTTGGCCCCCACAAGGATCTCAAGTACTTAACTGGTGTTCCCTCCCTCCCTTATTGACATTATCTTCTGCCTGAGGACCTGTGCTCCTCCCACCACCCCTTCCCCCCACATTCTGTTCTGGCACCTGCCTATATTTTGCTCATAACTTGATGAAGGGCTCAAGCCTGAAATCTTATCTTTTGTTAGATAAAGTACACTGTTTGCCTAACTGAAATTACCTGCAAATTGGAGGAACACCTCATCTTCTGTCTGGGCACCTTCCAACCAGATGGCATTAAAATTGACTTCTCTGGTTTCTGTTAAACCCCCCCAACTTCTTCACCCTGTTGCCATCTCCTAGCTCTCTCTCTCTCTCTCTCTCTCTCTCTCTCTCTCTCTCTCTCTCTCTCTCTCTCTCTCTCATTATCCCTTCCTCTCCTTTCACTGAGCTAAAATCACTTTTCACCTCTCCTCTTATCATATGCTATTGTTAGTTTGGACTCCTCCCCTGACCAGTCTGCAGTCTTTATTCTGACAGCCTCCTGCTCTTTACTTATTCCTTGAAGAAGGGCTCAGGCCCAAAACATCGGTAATGTATCTTTACCTCCTATGGATGCTGCGAGACTTGCTGAGTTTTTGCAGTGTTTTTACACTGTTTGACCCACTGAGTTTCTCCAACATTGTGTTTTTAACTTAAATCACAGTGCTTGCAGACTTTTGAGTTTAACTCATGCTTTAATCAAGCACCCTTTCAGCTTTACTCATTTAGATCTATCAGAATAATCCATTCTTCTTGATATCTTTGTCCAACCTCCCGTTAAATAAATCTGTATTATTTGCTTCAACCACTTCCTGAGCCTGAGTAAGTCAGTACAGTTTCAGCTGTTAAGAAGTCATCCTTACAAGTTGATGTACCATCAATAACTCCAAAAGATTCCAGTTGATGAACCGATAGGGTTTTATTAACTTTAGAACAAAAGCACATCCATACTGCCCTACTGCTCTGCAGGGAACTGTGGAACATTCTGGAGCCTGTGGGAGAAGCCACAGGTACATTTGGCCAATGGATGTCCCCAAACAGACAAGCATATGCATACAATGGTTTACCACGCAAGTGAACACAGGTTAAGGTATGTTCATGCATGAGTGAGGGTTAAACTGAAAATATTTTTTATTAATGATAAAGATTCTGTAAAAAGCCACTCAATATCTCACATTTTTATTTTGATGGGTCCAGTGATCAATTTCATAACTTGGGGCAGCAATGTTTGAAACAAAAGACAGATTTGTAAACTGAAAGAGTAAACCAGGACTCAGGTCCTCATCAAGACTGAGAAACTGTCATTAAAGTCTGCCATCCCTGGTTTCTACTGGGTAAGAAAAGAGTAACCAAGCATAATGGTTAGTGTAATGATATGGTTGCATGTACAGGCTGGCCCGGCCTCCTGATGATATCCTCTCCTAGATTCCTCCCTGGTCTCCTCCAATGTGACCCAGGCCATAAAGGTTGAGTCCCCTCATTTTCCCTAGCCTTGACCCAAGCCAGCAGTCTCGTGTGTAATAAAGCCCATCATTCCATATAACCATATAACCGTTTACAGCACGGAAACAGGCCATGTTGGCCCTTCAAGTCCGTACAACTCCACTAGCTCCTCCGCAAACTCCTGAGGAAGCAGAGGCTTTCTTCATGATGCCATTAAACAACTACATTCCATTAAAAGAAAAGTGAAAAATCAAATGCAATAAGAATGTCAGAAGGAAATGGTGAAGTGTTAGGGATGCCTTTTCTGAGGCACTTGCCCCTCAGTCTTTGTCTCTGTAATTATTGGGGCAATTGGTAGCGACCAACAGTTAGCACAGTGCTTTTATAGCGCCAGCATTTGGTACTTGTTGTGTTTGAATCCCATGCTGTCTGTCAGGAGTTTGTACATTCTCCCCAGGTGCTCTGGTTTCCTCCCACCCTTCAAAACATACTGGTGGTTGTAGGTCATTTGGATGTATTTGGGTGGCATGGGCTTGTGGGCCGAAATGGCCTGTTACCATGCTGTATGTCTAAATTTAAAAACAATTCAAATTTAAAATGATCATTAAAATATAAAAACAAAATGCCATCTTCTGGTGCTTGCAGGATATATATCCTTCAGACTTTCAAGATGCACACTGATGGAAGGGATTGTAATTCTTGGGTTGACAGATCATACACTCATCTGATTACCCCAACAGTCCATCAGAAAACTCACAGCTCATGGTTGCATTTTAGAATTACAAGAGTAAAAATTCAGCACTTAAGAAGGAGGTCATAGACCCTTCCATATTGAATTTTCTGATCTCATTCTGGCAGTCGTTGAAGGCCATCCAGGTTAATGAGTGGATTGATAGAGTCAGTAAGAGGTAAGTTTGCTCCAAAGCTCATTTCCTGTCCTGGTGGCTAACATTCACTTCATGTGAAGAAATTGCTTTAGGGTAAAAGGTACATGAAGCCTGTTTAAGTGAGGCTCTAGTCATTCACTGTCAAATCCACTGAAAACCCACCTACTGGAACCTAGTGCTTTTCTCTTGGAGCTGCAAGTAAGCTCACCTATTCAGTAGAAGAACAAGTCTTGGAAGGAGCTACTCTGGGAAGTGTCCAGCAGACTAGCCTACCCCGTCAATGCAAATGCTTATTCAAGCATTACAACATCTGAAGTAACCTCCAAGTGAGAAGGGTGAAGACATTTCCTGCTCCATACAAAACCAGTGATGTAGAGGAGGAATTGTTGAAGCAATCCACATTTTATTTAGCCTTTACTAACACCATCAAAATCTATCATAAGAGCTGTACATCTCATGCTGGCATATACTCTGCTTCAATAGCCATAGTGCCAATAACTCATACTTTCCCACTCCCACAACCATCCTGAGTATTCCACATTATATACTTTCCATAGTTTAATGTTTTTTTTTTCCCCTTGAAAAGGATATCTACAACAGTGCAGTAAAATTGAACTGCAGCACATTTGGGATTTTGTACAAAGTCAACATTACATTTCTCCTTATAACTGCCCCTATTGTAAAATCCAAATGTCTTGGGCACACACTTGTAGATTTATCCCACACTTAAGGAGTTGTGCATTCGCTGCTTTAGTTACCTTGTTCATCTGCAAGTTTCAGTATGATTACATTTCATGCACAAGATCAATAGCTTCTGTTTTTCTCTCTTTAAAAAGGATTATTTTGTAGTTTATCCCACAAACTTTGCTTCTCACGCTTTCCCAGTGCTTTTCTCAATGGGAATCCCTAATGACTTGCATCCTCTATAGTTCCTGGGGCTTGAGGTAGTTGTTGAGGCCAAAGCGGCATCCAGGTATCCTGCCGCAGGTCGGGCAGGACGTGCTTGATAAATGCAGATAGGTACCTCGGGGAGTAGTGCCTTCCTCCCCCTGTCTATGATGTTTAAATTTGTGATCCCAACAAATAGAGATGAGGTTCTCAGTGCCATCCTGAATGCTCCTTGGGTGATTGGAAGAGTTAGATTTTCTGTAAGGCTTTGAAAACATTCTTAATTTTTTTTCTGTCAAAAGAGGAGGATAATTAGTGAGGGCTGTGCAGTCAGTAGGGTGAGAAATCTGTCCATATTTCCATCAAATCCCACTCCAATAGAATCAAGCCATCAACTCCACTTTGATATTATCACCAGGGGGTAATTTACAGTGGCTAATTAATCCAATTCTTGAAGTTGGTAGTGCCAGAAAATATTTCATCGATTCCTTGCTGTAGTGGCTGGATATTATCTGCACAAGGACTGTGTTGTGATCAGACTAGCAATGGAATGATGAACAGATGCACCTGCAACAGATGGATTGTTGAAGTCACGAAGATGTATCCATCATATTACTCACTACTTTCCTCAGACCTAGTGCCATTACTCCTGTGCTTAGTAAAGGGGTGAACTCGGCACTTACAGCCCATTAATTGATATTGGCATTGGGAAGTTTGCAAAATCTACTTTAGTAACTGACTTTGACGATTCAGATATTTGATGAAGTAACCAAAAAACAGGCATTATACTTTATATTATGAATGGGGACTTTCAACTCCCTTTTGGTGGAATAGAATATAGAAAATAACAGCGCAGTACAGGCCCTTTGGCGTACAATTTTGTGCTGACCTATATAAACCAACTGTATTGTAGGTCATGTGACAGCTCAGTGCGGAACCTGGTTATATTGAGGATTGTGGAGGGTCACATGACCTCCAACTGGAACCCAGTTGGAAGTCACCTCACCTACCAATCAGGGGTTAGATCTGCCCACCTGTGAGGCTGAAGTGTGATCGGTCTTAGTAGATCACTTGAACTGGCCCTGCACTGAAAAACTATACATGGAGTCTTCTCATCCTCTTTTGCTGCTCCCTCTGGATCATCACTGAAGTCCAGGCTGCCGGCCACAGGTGGGCACCGAAGGGTTGACTGCAATGGACCCATCCAGATCCCTCACTTTGGTTGATGCTGGAAACCAGGTTCACTTGTGATATGCTCGTTAATTGTAATTAATTAACTGTTCATTAATATGCTGTGCCTGTGGGTGGAGGAGCATTGTGTGTTTAATCCTTCCCTGATGGGAGCTGAGAATGATTAGCAGTGATTTATTTGCACCCAATGTGCTGTTATTTGTGTATTATTTCAGTTTAGTCTGTGCCTTTTGTGAGTTCCCCTATGTATAAATAAAGACCACTGTTGATAAAATGTGTCCAGCCTTGATTCTCTTTGAACTCGCCGAACCTATTCTGAACATCTACGTCCCTATCTAAGAGTCTTTTAAATGTCTCTGTGGCACCAGCCTCCACCACCACCCCTGGCAATGCATTCCAGGCACCAACTTCTCTGTGTGAATGTTATGCCTGATGTCTCTCCTAAACTTTCTTCCCCTCACTTTAGGCAGATGTCTTCTGGTATTTGCTACTGTCATGCCTCCCATATGGAATACAACAGAATTATTTTGTTAGTAAAACTAAATCCACTGAAATTGGGCAACAACTGCATTGATTGAAGTGCAGAGAGGAGGAGTAGACGATTGCTTTTCATACTGGGGAAAATATTGTACTGATAGCCCATAGAAATGTTGTGGGGATCATTGGATTTATATGGCATGCACTCAAGACCAGAATTTTGGCAACCTGGGCCAAATGTTTGCCGACTAACACAAAACCTGGAAATAAGGTGAGCATCAGAGTTGGAACAGATTTTTGCGACTAAGTGACTGGTGAAATGTGCAGACTTTCAATGCAGAAGAGTGGAAATTGGTTACAATGGACTGAGACATTGACACAATTTTCAAAAGCTTTGGAGTAGAGACCTGGGAGTATTTGAAAATGGCAGAACAAACTCACTAGGAAATTAAAATGAAGCAAATATTTGAATAAATTACTGGTTAGTTATATAGAATCCTTAGTATTTTAGATAGAGTAATAACCCTCAAAACTTGTACTAAATGTTTATAGAATATTAGTTGGACCCCAATGATTGTGCCAGAGGAGCTTGGGTTGCTGATGGTTTGGACTAGACTCCGTGTGGCTGCGTGGGCTATGGGAGCACTGGATTGAATCCACGAACGCACAGTGATTTGGGGGAGGGGGGGCCTCTCTCTTTGCTTCTCTTTCTCTAACTGTAAGAGGCACTTCAGGCAATTTCTGCCAATGTGAATCTGTTTGTTATAAGGCAGATAAAAACAAATTTGTGTAATATCGCACTGTTGACAATTAGATGACAATAAATTGAATCTTGAATCCTTAGTTTTGAAAATAGAGTAATAACGCACAAAACTTGGGCTAAACATTTATAGAACATTAGTTGGGCCCCTCTGGAGTATTCAGCCAATTCTGCCATCATACTTTATGAAGTATGTCAAGAGGGCAACTGTGACAGATTTGTCTTAATATTACTCTTTAAAGTTAAACTATTTCTTAGTAAGGGAGTAAGAGTGGGTTAGATTCAGGGGCACACTCACACATAGACACACACATAATACTTTGAGATGGCAGATGGCAAGCCATTTTTGGAGTCCAAGTGTTTGGGAAAGCAGCCATAAAGCTGAAGTGGCTTCTTAATCGAAACTGAAGAACAATGGGTGTTTGCTTAAAAGCATTTGTGTGTGCACACCATTCTACTTGCAGCTGTTCAAACAAGCAAGTTCTTCCTTGAGTAACTTGTGCAGACAGTTCAGAGTCTTTCACTTTAGATTCATACTTTAGAAGTGAGTCTTAAGTGGATAAAGGTACTTTTAGCATGCAGATTGAATTAACTTTGGAAGCAACTTCAAAAGGCTATCTGCCATAATTCATGCTTTTGGAGAAATAAAACAGAAATGATGTCATGTGATGAGACTTTTACAGTGAAAGATATTACTGGAACCAGAGGCATTTTTGAGCAGAAGAAATTGGCCACCCTGTGAGTAACACAGGATTGAAATACAGTAACCATAAAAGGTGCTGTTACTCCTAGTCAAAGAAGAACACCGAATAAGTGACTTTTGACGGAGGAAGACCACTTCTGACTGTCTCTTTAAGATAAAGTGGGCAGCCTTGTAGTGTCCATGGAAATGGTCACTTTTGATTAAGAAAGAAAAATTGATCTTGCATTTGAAGCATAACATTTTTAGATGGTTATCATCATGGAAGAAAATAGCCACTTCTCTGTCTCTTGGAAAAGAGGACAGATTCTTAGTGTGGAAGACAGGTTCTAAAATCTCCTGCAAGAGAGAGTAAACCAATCGTAAGAAGAAATGTTGGTCTGAAAACATCTCTACCAAAGAAATGTGAGTTTTAAAGAGGTGTGATGACTTGATGTTTTAATTGTCTTTGAGCAACAATTTAAAGAAATCTGATGCCTCACACTTACTGTACTCCAATAATTGCTTTTGGACAGCAGTAAAGACTTTGACTTTGACTTTGACTTTTGACACAAAAGCTTTCTGAGACTGAACTTTGAATTCACCCCTTCAGTTTGGGTTTTTAACACGTGCACACACACACACACACACACACACACACACACACACATTTGCGCATAGTGGGGGTTAAGTTTAGAGTTAAATAAGAAGTGTTATGTTATTTATAATTAATAATAACAATTATTTTTGAAAATGCCAATGTCTGGGTTATATTCCTATTTATTTCATAACTAGATACTGAGACAGTAGATATAAGCATGGCTTTCTCCAGGGCAGAGATTAAGGGGTGAATTGATAGAGGTTCCAAATGTTGATGCATTTTGATCAAGTAAATAAGAGTAAGCTGTTTCCAGAGGACGTAGATTTAAGATAATCGGCACTAGAACGAGAGGCAAAATGAAAGGAAAAAATAACAGCGAGTTATAATGATCTGGAATGCACTGCCTGCAAGGAAAATGAAAGCATAATCAACAAAAGGTTCAACAAAGATTTGATAAGCACACAAAAATTTGTTACAACACGGGGAGAGAGCAAGAAGGTAAGATGAAGCTCTATCAAAGGGCTAGCATGGGAAAAATGGTCAAATAAGCTCCCTTACTGGAGCAATCCAACATTTCATGTTTCACCCTCATTAATTTAATAATTGAATTAAATGCTTATTAATACATATGCAATAGAGTATTCCAGCTTTCTTTCAATGAAGTTTTACCACTTTTTCCTTGGGATATTTGACAGTTCTGACATTTTGTGATGTCTAGATGAATAGATGCATTAGTGAGTGCAATGCTTGAATAGCCATCAGTACAAGTTTTCATCCAGAGAGTGTTGTATCCTGTACCCTCATTATATCTAGCCCTGCAGGTAATGCTCTGAACTGCTAGGCTTTAAATAATTAGATGTCCAATAGGAGAGTTGTGTCTCAAGTGTAATGGGAAATACATTTTTTTGCTATTAACACTTTAGCCAAAGAGCCTAACTCTTCAACTGTTTAGTTAAAATCTTTGATTGGAAAAAATGTCAACGTTCTCTCCATCTAGGAATCTTCAAATGCATTATAATTTCAAGCCATCAGTTTAAGTGGTGATACAATACTGACAGACAGCAAGAAGATAGTTGAGTGTAGAAAGTAGCAAGATCTAGTTGTTCAATATACTGATATAGCATTTCTCTGGTGGGATGTGGGTTATTGGAATCAAAATGTTTATATGCCGAATAAAATGCTCTTGGGAAAATAAAAAGCAGTGCAACTCAGTATATTAGGATTTTGCCAAATGTAGTCTTACTCTAGAGCAGAATCTTAACAAAGATTTCCTCCTTCTACCAATGAACATTTGGGCTTGCTGTCAGCAGCCTCATGTGTTTATTAGGTGACGTTTCCAGAGTTCATAGTTGTTTAAAATAAAATAAATTAGAGATTAAGCATGATAACAAGTCCTTCAGCCCATGTGCCATCGCTGCCCAAATACACCCACGTGACCAATTAAACTACCAACCCCATACATCTTTGGAATATGGAAGGAAACCCAGGAGGTTATGGGGAGAACACACAAACTCTTTACAGACAGTGTCGGATATGAACTCGGGCTGCTGGCATTGTACCAGCATTGTACCAACTGTGCCATCCAATTTATCCGAAATGAATTATGCTTTGATACATAAAAGGAGAAAATATGAATGGCAAATTTCAGAGAAGAAAGAAAGCAATGGGTGGTTTTCATGCCATCAGACAGAAAATTGTTTTCTGCACTCGTTTAAATATCATCATCAGGTTGCCGAATTAGGCAAGCCACAATTTGGACAGGGCAGAAAATCCAAACTTTCTGTCAGCATTACAAAGCTGGTTAGAGGCAGAGTCCGAGACAAATGCAACACATGAACAGGCCATTTCGTTCATCGAAATTAGGATGACCATCAATACTTATTTTACCCTAATCTACTTGTCACCACAGATTTTAATCACCAGTGGCAATTAATTTCCCCAACCAACCAGAAGAAAACCAGAGCTGGAGGAAACTCATGATTGCAGAGAATGTGCAAATGCGCAATTCGAACATGTTGTCTCCCTGCAGACTGCTGCTGAGTTCAGGATTGTACCCCGGTTTCCTGTGCTGTGGGGTCTCACCTCCACGAGCTGCTCCATTGTTCCACCACAAAGAAAATGGTCGTGTTTGTCAAATCGGGACAAGCCTAGTAAAGCGCTTGTGGGGGACTGGGCTTGAAAATTGGGGGAATTTTTCAACAGTAATGCTTATTAGAATGGATAACCTCCATTTTGTTATCTGGATTTAGTTGGTGATGTAATACCATATATGTCAACATATAAGATGGATTTGAACCTTAAAAATGTCACCTCAAAACAAGGGGTCATTTTAAATCCCAAGTATAAAATCTGAACCTTCATATCCTGTGTCCCCCGTGGCAATGGAAAGCACTCGCATATCTCCTACATTCCCACTACTAAATATTTTTCTGTTAAAACTTACATTTGGGAGCTGAATTAATTAATATATTAAAACAATAAAAATGTATTATAAACCTGTCTAACATACCCTAAAATAACAGCACAACACAAGAAGCTAACAGTTACCATTTGCAACAGCTGACAGAGTTTCTTGGAAAGACTCAAATTTTCACTACTTCATAAACAGCAGCACTCTCTCTGGGTGAACATTAAAGCTACCGTAAAACCCCATCATTCCTGTAACTGATAACCGAATGAAATAGGAAGCTAGTTTTAAGATGAAAGTCTTTTATACATAAATAAATCAGTGAACTAATTTGAAGTAAATGGTAAAGTTATACTCAACCCCATGTTTGTTCCTGTAAAGAATATGACACTTAAATGATGTCACTAGTGTTTATGTATTTTGAAATGAATTGGCTAAATTTTAAATAACTAAGACTGTGTTGCTTAGTAGTGTCCTTAACAACGTTATTTCATAGGGCAGTGGGATGGTTGGTAAAGGTCTATTGCGGCAGTAAGCTCTCAGCATTAAGTTCCAGACTTGGGGTAGTCTTATACAGTGATAAAAACTCAAAATCTACATTTTAAGTGGAAACTCTGGGGTCATCTCATTACATCTTGTAGGCTGACATGTCCGGTATATGCTCAGACTCAAAATGGTCTAGCAGTACAGAGCACTAACTTGGTGGTCTAGTAGCTTACCAAAGGAAATGGTAGAGCTCAGAACCTATGGGACTACTATCATGGCTTTGAACAAACATTCTAATTTTACTAATACACATTCCTGGACTGAAGCTAACATCATACAGACAAATAGCATAGTAACAGACCCTTCCAGACTACAGGATTGTGCTGCCAAATTACGCTCAATTCATCTGCAACCTTCATACACTTTCAAGGGTGGGTGAAAACCAAAGTGCCCGGAGGAAACACATCAAACATGGGGAGAACATGCAAATCTTGCTCTGGCTGGAAGTAGTTTCCTCCACACTTTCCAACAGCCCTTGGCAGTCAGCTCAGGCCTCAAACTGCTTACGAAAGATCACTCGAAGACTAAAAAGAGACTAAAGCCTGCATTGTTGACCTGTCCATGGCAGAGTGAGAAAGGAGGCTTGCCTCCAGACAATCAATTTCTTGGGCTGCCTTTTCTACTCTTGTCTGCTGCTGCCCATCGCTGCTGAACACTGCACCCCTTGCAGACCTGTTATGTCAGGAAAAGCAAGTTTGACAGGCCCTAAGAACAGTGAGTCTGAACCCAGGCTGATTAAAACTGAACTTTATAACCATTTGCTAAAACTACATGGGATTGTATTTTGAAGCGTGTTCACTCCTCTTTGTACTAGACCTTAATTAATTCAATTTAAGGTAGTCCATCGAGCACACTTTTCCAAGGTTCAGTTAGCTAAATTTTATCCTAATATTACCTCTAAATATGAAAAATGCATAACTGAGGAAGGTATGTTTTGGCTCTGTCCTTCTCTCTTTAATTTTTGGAAAGGGATATTTCGTACTTTATTGTTAGTCCTTAATATTAACGTGACTCCTGGCCCTTTCGCTGCAATTTTTGGAGTGAGTCGGCCAATGGATTTAATATTGACTTTTTCACAATCCCATGTTGTGGCTTTTGCTTCCCTCGTTGCTACAAGGGCCATTTTGCGGAGATGGAAAGACGCTGTCCCACCCACTCATATGCAGATGTTGTCGGACGTGATGGCATATTTGTCTCTAGAAAAAAAATAGGTGTTCAACTACTGTATGGGATCTTAACTTTCTTTCCCTTTGGGGTCCTTTTCTCAATTACTTTCAAAACTTGCAGATTATTCATCTCTGCTTTAATTTTAATGATCCTGTAGTTATTATTAATAGTAGGTGTTCTCTTCAACTTGGCCAGCAACCCCCATAGAGTGGGGATTGATTATGCAGTTATTTTCTTTTACTTTTCTTGTTTATCGTTACTTGATACTTGTAACGAGATTAATTTACTCTATCATTACTATATATACCTATATATTTTGCATATGTTGAAACCAATAAAAAGATTGAAAAAGAAAGAAAACTGAACTTTGTTCACACACCCACACACACCCACACACACGATTGCATAATACAATCGCATTAGACACCACAACAACTACCTGATACAGCCACCCACGGATAGATAACTTTACAGTCATGGACTGCCATCCCTTGATACAGTGCAGTCATGGCTCTTAACTAGACTAGGGACAGCGGTTTCTCTGTACACCATACTACATCTCCCATCCATAGCACTTGCCAGCACCTGCCTACCAATGGCTCTCTAGCATCACCCATGGTTTGCAATCTGGAGGAAGAAGAACAAAAGCAGCAGATGACCCACACGTTGGGGGCTTTATAGTGCAATCAGCTGGAGAGTCTGGCCTAAGTATGGGTTAGGTGACACCAGGGGCCAATGGCCAGATGTGCGCTAATCTGTGCACAGAGCCTAACCTTGATTGGCAAGTGAGGTGACTTCCGACTGGGTGCCCTCCAGTAGGGTGATATGACACATGTGATCCTCTGTATTACAGAACTAAATGTAGTTTTACGTGACAAAATAATGGAACCTTTACCTTATTCCATCAGCAGAGCAATGGGAAAATGGAGTGAGGGAAAGTGTTTCTTCACGGGGCTGTTCCACTCATTCTCAGAGTTGAGCCGAAAGAGTTTGCAGCAGGTATGAGGTCATGAATCAAAACTCTCGCTTCTGTGCTTAATTGTGGATGCAGTCACCAGGGGAGTGAAGTGTCTCTGTGGGAGGGGAAGCTGCAGAGAGCAGCCTCTGGAGCAAAGACATTCATCAATTCCTCATGCTTGGAGGGGGTAGAAGTGGAAGGAAGATAGTTTGAAAACTTTTGGAATTATTTCATTTTAAGTATTTTTTTACTAAAATAGACTTTATTCACAACAGATCATTTACAAAAGGAAAACCATTCAGAGTCTGTTCTCACCCTTACTTTCATACCCATATATTCCATCACTGTGTCTTGTTACATTCTATTCCATTTACACCCTGTGGCACCTTGTCACTTCTCCCCTTCTGTTGTTTGAGGGACTTTCCCTTGGTCTCAGCCCCTAAATGCATGGTAACGGAAGGACTCTAGACTGTGGTCCGTCCCCACAGTGCCCACGCGTTGGCTGCACAAAACCTCAGTGCATCCCTCAGCAGGTACTCCTGCAGCTTGGAATGTAGCAGTCAGCAGCGTTCCTGCACCAACATCTCCGTGTGCTGAAAGACCAACAGGTTTCAGGCAGACCTAAGGGACTTTCACTGAGTTTATGGTCTTCTAGCAGTTCTTGTTGTCTGACTGTGTGTGCCTCCTGGGAACCAGGGTTCAAGCCAGAACAAATGTTATGGGGGGAGGGGGATTAGCGTCTTAGAGGGAGGCTCGTTCAGCAAGGGCAAGGCAGTGCTAACGGAGACCTACCTGTCGACCGGGGTGTGGGGGTGGATGGGTGCTACCTGCCCCTCTGACGTAGGAGACAAGGGTGCTCCTTTTATTGCTTCTAGCTTCACTCGATGCTACTGATGTTTGACGCACTCGTGACGTGGCTGGGGGCAGGTAAAGAATCACTAACGTGCGTCAAGCTTGGCGCTAGTGATGTGGGAAGAGGTGGGTCGGGTCTAATGGCTAGCGATGGCCACGACCGTATGGGGGGGGGAGAATGCCCTCAGATGCCCCCTCTTGACGCTGACCCTGCCAGGAACAAATAGGTTCGTGAGGAGCATCTTTGTCAAAAGAGAAAAAGGGCTCGAAAGCTCTTGATAACATCCAGTGAATTTTGTGTCAAACAGCTAATCCTGGGCTCGTTTCCATGCAGTGGGGCAGAGCAGGTAGAAGGAGTGGAGGCAGTGAGCAAGGCTAAAGCTGGGGCAAGAATAGTGAGGGCACAGGTGAGATTGGAAAGTGCAAACCAGTTAATTGTGTTGCAACCATTTAAATAGACCACTAAGATTTTAAAGTTTTCAACTTCTCTGTTTTTGTAATTCAATGGCCACAGATCACGAACAACCAAAAATCAATAACCATTGAAGGCTGTTTACTGCTCCCATCATCAAATTGCTGAGCTCACTGGGGCTCTGAGGCACACCAATAAGTGTACCATTCTTAAGTGTTTAAACTCAACCTGAGTGTCTGTCAAAAACAATAAAATTTAGGCTTTCCAGTTGCTTCTGCAACTGAGCAATGGCCTGGAAATACTATAAATAATGTCACCATGTCAAAGAAACAGAGTTTGACAATGAGGCAAGTAAATCAATACTGTTGCTGACTGGAGAGGTATTTGATAATCTTGATAGATATGGTGATTAGATTACTGCAGACGTAGGAAGTAATTGACAGTCGTGAAATTCAGCCCTTGTAAGACATGAAGTAAATACCAACGACCTTTCATTTGGCAGTGTCCAACTGCAAGACGAAGTTGAACTGTGTTAAAGCAAAATGGCAATTCCAGCACACGGCATGGACCACTATTCAGTGCCCCAAACAGACCTTCTAAGTGAAGCAACATTTCACTTCTGCATCTGCAGGGGCCACTTACTGCATCCGGTGCTCCCATTGTCCTCTATGTCAGAGGGACTGGGAGATGGCTTTGTTGAGCACTTCATCTCTGTCCACCGCAATAGCATGGATCTTCAAATGGCCAAGCATTTCAATTCCACATCTTATTCCCTTGGAGACATGTCTATCCATGGTCTCATGCACTGCCAGACTGAGACCACCTGCAAAATGGAGGGAAAACACTACAAGTTCCATCTGGGCGCCCTCCAATGGGATGGTGTTAACATTGACTTCTCCTGTTTCCATTGAACTTTCCCCTCCTCCAAAAGAATTCATCCCCCTGTCATCTTTCCCCCAGCTCTCTCTCTCTCCTCTTTTTAAAGAGAATCAATTCTCACCTCTCCTCTTATCATATCCAATTAACCCATTTTGTTGCTTTGGATTCCTCCCCCTGTCAGCCTTCAGTCTTTATTCTGACACCCTCTTCTTTGCTTATTCCTTGAAGAAGGGCTCAGGCCTGAATCATTGGTAATATATCTTTACCTCCTATGGCTGCAGCGAGACGAGTTGAATTCTTCCAGAATTTCTGTGTGTTTTTTGATGGACATGGTTGTGATTTGAGTGGATTGATTAATCAAAGAAAGAAATTTGGACAAAGAAACAGGAATACATTTTGGATTCTTGGAGAGAACTAGGCTGTCTTGAAATGCATCTTTGGAAGGGGTGGATTCATTAGCTTGCAATTCAAGTTCCTTAAACTGCATCAGAAGTGTGAGAAGGTCGAGTAATTTTAAATTCATCATAGAATTATGGAGTTGAAGGTTGCAGAGATTTTCTCCTTTAGAATATCCTGCTATAGGATTCACAGTGTTTAAAGCAACTTCAATTTTAAAAGACTAAAATCAGAATATCCAAAGCAAGTACTTTGATATGGTACTTAAGGGTTGGTATGATATTTGAAACCCTGGCAAATTTCTACAGAGGTGAGGTGGAATGTGTGCTTACTAGCTGCATCACCTTCTGGTATGGGGACACCAACGTCCCTGAGCATAAAGCCCTCTGAAAGTTAATGGTCACAGCCTAAGACATTACAGACAAAACGTTTACAGGGAATGCTGCTGCCAGAGAACAGCAGTGATCAAGGATCCACATCACCCTGTACACGCTCTCTTCTTGCTGCCACCCTCAGGAAAGAGGTCTAGGTGCCACAAAACTCATACCATCAGGTCAGGAACAGCTGCTCCCCCTCCACCATCAAACTCCTCAACAACAAATTCAGAGACTCATAAATGACTGTTACTTTTGCACTTTTCATCTCGGTATTGCACAGTCAGGTTGTTTATATTTCTTTATTCACACACACATATATATTGAGCACAGTTATTTGCACTACCAATAAGTGGTAATTCTGCCATGCCCACAGGAAAAAGAATCTCAGGGTTGTATGTGATGTCATGTTTGTACTCTGACAGTCAATCTGAAATCTGAGCTTTGAAGTGCTTACAGCGCAAGAAATTGCAATGTGACTCACTATGCATTTTCATTTTGCCCAAGGACTGAAGTGATTGCAGTATTTAGGAGAAAGATTTCTTGTTACTATTTAATTGAGAAAAAAAATAGAAGTGAAAGAGATGGTGGGAATAAGAAATGTGGGAATTAACCTTTTTAAAAAGGAGATCAACTTAAGAAGAATATTCGCACCTAGACTTAATTATGACACAAAATACAATTACAGATATATAACAAGTTAAATACTTGAATGTGTTTCATAAAAATACACCAATTTCTTTGTGCATTTGCTTTATTTCCATCCTACTATTTAATTGCATTACATTTTCTCAATGCAAGTACAAGGGCATGTATGAAGATACTGAGCTAATTGCAAGAACATAAGTTAAAATGTTACATTATACAAGAAGAGATGAGGGGATGCCTGGTAGCAACATTAGGGATTTTAACAAATAATCTGTAAACTGATCTAACTCAATGGAGCTTTTAATGATGGAAGCATTTTAGTTCTGTATCAATTTCTCCTTTTGTGATAAATTGTAATCAATTTTTCAATCCTCAATGGCCTTTAACCTAGGAGTCATTCATTTATTAATTAAAGCATTTATTGATGGGATAGAAAAGGCATATGTGGAGAAAAGGACTGATATTGTCTTGTGCTTATTGATAGCTATCTGATGTGGAAAATATGGCAGTTTTCATTTTAGTGCTATAGATTATTTTGATCAGCACAGCTCAGACATTGCAGTAAGCAAGTTCGAAAAATACTGTGGAGACCCGCTGATGTGTGAAATGTTAAAAGCCTAAATCCAATATCTTTCTGCTAGAGTAAAGAAATGCATTTTTAGCTTGGTCAAGTTCACACCTATCTCATGGGAGATTTCCACTTCTGCATTCCTTCAAATGCTTTCAAAGCAATTGTTCCAATATATAAATCTATGAAAATGCAGAGTGAAATAAGGAAAAAAAATGTTGCATTGGTTTGAGTACTATGGTTTAGATCTCTCTAAAATTAATCAATTTCTACAAGTGAAATCTTTCAATTAAAGCTGGAAATAATTATAGCAACATATTTTTAAAGAAGAATTAGAAATTTATCAAATTTTTACAGACTAGAATTCATTGTCCAAATATTGACATGCAAAAATATTTTCTCTGTCATACATTTACTAACACAACAGATAGAAGAAAGATGATGAAACCTCTTGTTCCAGAATAACTATTTTTGTGTAATATTCAACCTCAATTTTTATTTGTCTGACATTTTTGTCATTGCTATATGTAACAGATTATTCTTATGTAACCCGTTCAGTTAAAATATACATAATTTTATTAAACCTCAGTATATCATTCACTCTTTTATATTAAGCATCTACATAAGAAATAGAGACAGGAATAGTCATGGTGTTCTGTAAAATCATTTTTTAAAAATCTCATTCTCCAGTACCACTAAATTCCTTGATTGACAATAAATAGAAACTATCAATCAACGTCTTGAATATACAGTAATATCCCAAACCCCCCCCACCTTAAGTATCCAGCACCTATGAGGATTAGTAGATGCTAGTTAAGTAAATATTCCTGTTGCTTGAGATTGCATGTTGCATGATTGGTGAGGTGACTGCTAGGTGGTGACAATTTTAAACTTTAATATTTTTTACCTATTTATTTTCCGCATTTTTTTTTGTTGGTTGCTCGAGGGAGCCAGTAGCTTGAATTCTGGATAACAGGGATTTTACTGTACTTAACTTCCTCACTGTGTTGGAGCGAGAATTCCAAAAATATGCCATTTTTTTTCGCATGAACAAATTTCTGAAATATATGGTCAATCAGAATCAAAATTTATTGTCCTGAAATTTGGGGTTTTGCAGCAGCGTCGTAGTCCAAACATACATATTATAACCATCTTATGACATTTATATAAAAAAAACAATAATAATGCATGCAAAGTAAGGAAGTATCTTTGGTTCATTGATTATTCAGGAATCTGATGGCAGTGGGGAAGAAGCTGTCCTTGTGCTCATCTTTAGGCTCCTGTACCTTTTTCCTGATGGTAGCAGAGGATATGGCCTGGGTGCTGCGATCTTTGAGGATAAAGCCTGCTTTTTTAAGACACCGCCTCACGTAGATGACCTCGATAGAGTGAAATCTGGTGCCTTTGATGTCGGAGGCTGATTTAACAACCCTCTGGTGATTATTCACGTTGGCGTATTCATTCCAGCCGGAATGCTCTCCACGGTACACCTGAGAAATTTACAAGAGTCTTCAGTGACATACTGAACTGCCTCAGACATCTCACAAAGTATAGCCGCTGCCGAGCCTTCTTTATGATTGCATCAACATGGAGGCTCCAGGACAGATCCTTGGAGATGTTGACACCCAGGAATTTGATCTCACAATTAGAAACAGTGACCCCATAAGAACTTTTGAAGATGTGGAAAGACAACTACGTGCTAAAAACTTGAAATACTCAATGATATATCCCACAACTTTGAGGGTCGAAGTAGTGGATGGGAACCAGCAATTATTAATGCCAAGATCAAGGTGGAAGACTTTCTGCAGTTTTTAAAAAAAAAAGAGATTCAGGTTACCGAGGTAGAAAATTGTGAAAATATTTACAATGAAACTAAGTATAAGTAGTAAATGGTGTAATTCTTTTATTTTTGTTAAACTGTCTTGTATTTATAATTTAAAAGTGTATAGAAATGCTCACGGAGAGCTCATTAAAAGAAAAAAAAATATGGGAAAAGTGGAAGCAGGGTGGACACTCCATTCTAAGGGGGAGAATGGCACCTGGAAAGGAGTAACAAAGGGATGGTTCTTCTTCCTCGAGAGATTCCATGGCCGTTTGGGTACTTAACAAGCTAATAAGTACCCGGGGGAAGATGGTTCCCTCCTGAATTCTATAAACAATTTAAGGATTTGCTGATGCCTGTTTTGATGGATGTATTAGACCAGGCAGTGAAGACCCAAGACCCTCCTGGAAACATTTTCAGCTGCTATAATTACAGTGCTACCAAAGAAAGGTAGAGACCCATTAAAAACCTTATCATAAAGACCAATATCATTTCTGAATGCAGACTATAAAATTCTAGCAAAGGCACCGGCCAACAGATTGGGTGAGAATTTACTAATATTAATCCATCCAGATCAGATGGACAGTCTTCAAATAGACTAGGTAGATTATTCAATACAATACATATGGTAAAGTCAATGCAAAAAAGGTATTCAACCAACTAGAATGGTCTTGCTTATATAAAATGATGTAAACATTTGGTGTAGGTAGAAAATTTATAAATTGGATAAAAACTTTTTTTCATAAGCCCCAACTAAAATTATAACCAATAAACAAATGACATCTATTTTCCCTTGAGTAGATCGAATAGACAGGGATGTTCCCCATCTCCAGAATTATTCATACTAGCTATTGAACCTCTGCCAAAGATTATAAGAGATCCAGATATTAAGTTGGACAGGAAGGACATGATAATGTGCTATTATATATGTCTGACCCAGCTTAATCACTGATAAGATTACAAACAATAATAGAAAAATATTGAAGAATATCAGGATATAAAATAAATATGGATAAAAGTGAGATAATGCCATTGCAAAATTTTGATTATGAAAGATACCAAAAATATAATAGATTTAAATGGAAAAATGATGGAATTAAGTACTTAGGAATAATGGCATAATAATTTACAGAATTTATAGAAGCTTAATTATATCCCTCAATGAGGTAAAAAAAAGATTTACAGAACTGGAATGATCTGCCAATTACATTAATAGGAAGGGTAAATTGTATAAAAATGAAGTAATGCCAAGGCTACAGTATTTCTTTGAACTGTTGCCTTTTGACCTTACTAAAAATTTCTTTAAATTATTAGATAATTGTATAAGACATTCCTATGGCATAGCAAAGTACCAAGAATTGCACTGGAAAAGTTGACATAGGACTATAAATTAGGAGGACTTAGACTCCCGGATTTTAAGGAGTATTAACTGTCAGTATAAGCGAGATTTCTATAATCTTCCCTTGAAGAAAACGGTCACCTTTCATGGATTCAAATGGGACAGAATTCAATAAAAGAGGAGACAATGAAGGACTTTATTAACAAGTAGAATCAATAACAAAAAAAACAGACATTAATACACATGATTAGAATATGGCAAGAAATAAATGAATGTATCGGGGAAAAAAGCAAGTAAATCACTGAGAGCACCATTATGTAAAAATATACTACTGACTATGAATCTGGGTATCAAAATATTGAATTCATGGAATGACAAAGGAATAAGATATGTTGATGACTGCTATATGGAAGGATCTCTTATGTCATTTGAACAATTAAGAAATAAGTATGAATTAGCCTAACGTGGACAAATAAGAAATCCTTCGGAATTTTCCAGCGAAAACTCACCTCAATCCATTGCTCCAAAAGATAATTTTAGAGGGTGGGAGAAGAGACACAACTTAAAGTTAAATTTAGACATACAACACGGTAACAGACTATTTTGGCCCACAATCCATGCCGCCCAATCAACTTACACCCCCAGTGCATTTCAAATGGTGGGAGAAAAGCAGAGCCCTCAGAGGAAACCCATGCAGACATGGGGAGAACATACAAACTCCTTACAGACAGTGCAGGGTTTGAACCCTGGTCCTGATCGCTGTTGATGTGAAGTTATTGTGCTAACTGCTACACCAACAGTGCCACTCCAGGGTCACGTCACAACTTTTGACAATCAGAAGTGGAAGCACCTTTCCCACTACTCCCAGCAACTTTATCTGTTGATTTGCCAATTCCCTGTACAATCCAACACTTAACCTTGGAGTTGTCTCATACTGTCTATGTACTGAACTCCTCACTAAGCAGAGTTTCTGACAGAAAGGACTCATTGCAGAAGGACCTCCATTTCATCAAGCAACCCTCCTTTTTTTAACCATTCCAGCCACGAGTCTTTTTCTCTTGGGCCAGTAGCTAGGGTGCATGCTGGACAATCAGGGAAGAAAAATCATGTAAAAGGACTCAGGTGTAATCATTTCTAAAGCAACAAGCACCATCGGCATGAGTTCACCAATTTTACATTAAAGAGGGTTTCTGTCATGCAGTTGCAGTCTAACATTGATTTTGTAAAGCTCTATAAGTTCCTACCCTAGATTCCTATGGTTACCCCAGCATCTGCAAATCTACCTTAGCCTCCTGGATTCTTTCTTAGCCTCCTAATGTCCCCAATTGGCACCTCCCCTCCCATTGCTAGGAACAGACATTTAGGTGGACCAGTCTTTGAGTGGCCTCTGTTTCCACTGCAGATGTGACCAGACACAATTTCCTGTGACCGCATGGGCTTTCTCCAATTTCCTCCAATGTCAAGTGAACTACTTGACTACAAAAGTGCAGGCATAGGTTCTGAGGAAGGTCAAGAACCTAGCAGCAAATAAAACGCGCTTTGTTTCACGAGTAACCAGTTTGCTTCTGTTTCTCAATCTTTCCTCTTTAGTCATGCAGAAGCACCAGCCAATGTTATCCTCAACGCCAGCATTTTGCTTCCATAAGTTCAGTTTCTAATAAAATAATGAGGCAAAATAAAGGAAATAACTTGAAGCTGGAGAATGACATGTTTAACAACATCAAAGATCTCAAGGTGGAGTCCCACAAAGGTATTGTGTGTCATTTTTCTCTAAGTTAGCCCCGATTTGTGTTCTCAAGAAACTCAACATTGCATCTGTATTTGATTCTTTCTGATCAATGAAGGGAAATAATGACATATTGATATTAGATCATGAAATACACTTTTGTAATTGTATCAAGTTTCACCCCATCACAGCCAGATGCTTGTTTTCATATCAACTTCAATTTACACTTGCTGAAAGATATTAAGAATTAAAATGAATTTGAAGGAAATCATGCATTTTATCAACAGTAAAAAAAAAATCAAAGAGTAATATACTTTTCAACCAATTCTACCAATTTGGCCACTTGGGCTGCGACAAACTCTTCACTCATTTTTTCAGCTGAGGTCAAAATCAATTTTCAAGGCATTATTGCTCAATAGTACATTGATATGTATTACAAATCTTCAGGAATCTTCACAAATAATAATCCTTACTGTGTTCTATTTATCTGCACAAACTGTTCTCCTAATAATACAATTTTACCTCTTGTCTTTGGGAAAATAAAAATGCAGCAGCGATGTTGGCATTAAAGTTTCTGTTAGTTCATAATTGAAAAATACATTGGAAGTAAAGAAATTTTGACAGCCCATCTCATTTGTTTTCTGGTTAAGGTCGCCTTGCAATACCTGTTATAATTGAAATTAACCATTTTCCATCCCCCATCTATGAATTTCATGTATTACTGAATCAACTGTATTGGTTTTCCCTCCAAAGCTCAATTATATTCATTTCAGTAGAAGCTTTCATGCAGAATTTTTATCAGCTAAACATCAATGCAATATTGTCCCACTGAACCGTTCTGAGTGGCAAATAATTTTTAGGTTGGTGAAATTAGGGAATACACATTGCAACACTTACCAGTGCAGAATATTGATTGTAGAGTTATTGAGACCAAATGAAAAGAAACCTAGCATTCAATAGTAGCTGGTCATAACTGATTTTTTTTCTCACACAGGAATATGAAGGGTAATAGAATCAAGGTAGATCATTTGAAGTAAGGTGCAAATCAGCCACAGTCTAACCGAATGATGGAACAAGCTCAAGGGCTGAACGAGTTATTCCATTTCCTCTCTTTCTTATTGTTCAGGTTCTGTTCGAACATTTATCATCAAGGATGCCTTGAAAAACAGCAGAGCTATTTAATTCACCCACTTTACCTATCAATTTGATTCTTTTTAAAAAAAAACTTTATTTATTCGTTCAAAAAACAAATAATATATGACATATACAGCAATTAAACATGAACATGAACATTTTTTTTTCATATATAAAAAAAAAGAAAAGACCCCCCCGCCTTCAGCTAACTCTCCTAAGGAGAGCCATAAAAAAGAAAAAAGAAAGAATATTAAAAAAAAGTTAAATATACATATCTAATCAATGTAAATTGAAATTTAAATATTCCGAGTATAACAACCACTTATTAATAAAAAAATTATAATTATCATGCAAAACAATATTTCATCTCATTATGCCATCTATTAATATCAATCATATTTGTATCTTTCCATATACTAGCAATACATTTTTTCGCTATGGATAAAGCTAAATATACAAAAGCAACCTGGAACTTATCTAATCCCAAGCCTTTCAGAGGTTGCAAACTATCCAATAAAAATACTGTTGGATCTAAAGCTATTTTAATCTTATACAGATATTCTAAAAATGATTGAATTTTCCTCCAAAAAGATTGTATATGTATACATGATGAAACAGCATGAAAAAAAGTTCCAACCGTATCACCACATCTAAAACACAAATCTGATTCATTAAAACCATATTTTTTAAATTTTTCAGGTGTCAAATATAATTGATGTAAAAAATTGTAATTAATCATTGCATAACATGCATTTATCAATCTAGTTACACTATCATAACCGATATCTAACCAATCCTCTTCAGAAAAAGTAAAACCAATATCCGCTTCCCATTTACTTTTAGATCTACCCCAACCCTTTTTATCCATACCATCCTGTAATATTTGATACATAAATGAAATATAACCCTTCTCTGGTACCTTCATAAGGGAAGTCTCAAATTTAGTAATTTTAGGTAAAATCATATCTCTACCAAACATACATTTTACCAAAGATTGAATTTGATAATAAAGAAATAAAGAATTCTTATCAATACAAAATCTTCCCTCATCTGATTAAAAGATAAAAACTTACCCTCTTTAAAAACAATCTCCCAAATTTTCCACAGCTTTAAATCTCCAATGCAATAAACTTTGATTATGTATTGAAAAAGAAATAAGTTGATTATTATACAATGGAGTCAATGCCAATAATTTACCCCTAGAACCTATCATTTTATTTTTTGTTATCCATAACTTCATTCAATGTTTAAAATATAGGCACATTATATTGTTGTAACAAATTCATATTTCACCTAAACAAAAACTGATGTATTCCAAATTCAGAAATACTTGCCATCTCAATTTTAGCCCAACTAGGAGGCCGTACCAAATCCATCAATGAACTAATAAATTTAAGTTGGGCTGCCTCATAATAATTTTGAAAATGTGGTAAACGTAATCCCCCTAACTCATATTTCCAAGTTAATTTATACAAAGCTACTCTCGAAAATTTACCCCTCCATAAAAACTCCCTAACCATTTTACTTAAATCTCTAAAAAAAATTTTATCAAGTAAATACGGAATAGATTGAAACAACTATTGTATACGTGGAAAGATATTCATCTTAATTGTATTTATCCTTCCCATTAAATTAATAGGTAAATCTTTCCATTTAATCAAATCAGTTTTAATTTTTTTCATTAAGAACATAATTTAATTTATATAAAGATTGATAATTAACATTCAAAATTATACCCAGATATTTAATTCGATCAGTCCACTTCAAATTAATAATATTCTTATAAACTGAATAATCTCCTTCACTTACCAGTAATATTTCACTTTTTTCCCAATTAATTTTATATCCAGAAAGACATCCATATTGTATTAAACATTCCTTCAAATGCAAAAGTGACTGAGCTGGATTTGTTAAATACACCAATACATCATCATCAAATAAATTAATTTTATACTCCTCATCTAAAACTTTCATACCTTGTATCTGTGTATTTTGTCTTAATCAGTTTGATTTTAATGCAGATATTTTTAATTAAAATATTTAACGATGTAAAATTTCAAGTACCATATGATAAAAAAAAACAGGGAAAAGAACCAAGTAATTAAAAGAGAAAAAAATGCAGAAAGAAATAATTGTTTTAATATTTATTTTTATAAATAAATAATTGATAGAGTGATTAATTAGTTGTACTAAAATGATCACATCATTAAATATATTCATTGATATAAATAGACAAATCCTCTTTTTTTCAAGGTCTTTAGTGGGTATCAAGTTATTGCAAACAACCATATATTTTAAAAACTCTAGGCTAACAGTGAAATATTGCTGAGATTGGAGGTGCATTCTTTTGGGTGAAATATTAAACTGAGCTCAAATCAACATCAACTAGAACATTGTGCATTGGTGCAGTGATGATTTCATGCCAATATTACCCCCCCCTCCCCCAAAACCCCAACTAAAGGAACTTACTGTGCTCAAATTGGCTGCCATCTTTCCCAACTTAACATTAGGTTGATCTGAGATTGAGATGAGAATTGTAGAAATCTTTTAATTCTGTATTTAAGTCAAAGTATGTGGCAAAGACAACACCGGACAACAATTCTTTACAAAAGGTTTGCTTCCTGAAATAAAAGGGGATTATGATAGACAACTTCAAGCTGAACACAAAGACAATTTCAGGTTTGCTGTATCACGTAGGAATTTGGAGAAACATTAATTTAACTTTATTGAATTTAGTATGTTTAATCACATAATGACGCTGACACATTGTGTTTGTTCAAATAGGCTAAAAATGTTTTGCTGCCGATTTTCATTTGTACTCAGCATCTGATGCCTCTCTCGTGTCAGTGTCTAACAATAGTCAGCCAGCTTTGATCAGGGTTGGCACCAAAGGGAGGGGACATCAGTGGGCATTGCCCCTCCCCCAAATGAGGTGCTGTTCCCCCCAATACGGTCACGGGCATCCCTAGTCTTCAGACCCGCCCCACTCCCTCCTGCATCAGTAGCGTCTAGGTTGACACCCACTAGCGACTCCCCACCTGCCCCCGGCCAGGTCAGTAGTGTGCGTCAAGCGTCAGTAGTGTCTGGAGACGCTTGATGCAATAAAAAGCACGTCCTCGTGCTCCACGTCAGAGCGGCGGATGGCGTTACTGATAGGTAGGTTCCTGCCAGCACCCCCTCCCCACAATCCCATTGACAGCTCCTGGCCAGCACCCCCTCCACTCCTCCATTGACAGGTCCCTGCCAGCACCCCCCTCCCCTGTCAACAGGACCCTGCCAGCAGCCCTTTCCATTGACAGGTCCCTGCTAGCACACCCCCACGAGCCCTCCTCAAAATCGCTAATGCCCTCATCTAACATATGCTCTGGCGCCGACCTTGGCTTTGATGGATTCCAGTGCCATGATACCGCTTTTCCACGGTTGCAATATCACCATGTTCGTTACTGACGGCACCAAGATCCAGCAGGGCAGAAGTCCAAGTGCAAATGCTGAAAATTAATTTTCAATAATATGCTGCATTTCATGGTTTTGTATAGTTGAAACATGTTAAAATGTGAAGGAAAATAACAAAAATATTATATCTAATAAAAAAGTATGTGAGAGGAAAATGTGAATGTGATTTTCAAGATAAGCAGTCCAAAATTCATATTATACACTCAAAAGTGTTCAGGAAGCAAATCTTCATTGTCCAGTGTAATGGGACAGCTTGGCAAATGAGAAAACAACTCCAGATTTTTCAATTTTTTTTGCTGTGGGTGTGGGTGTGTGTGTGTGTGTAAATGTTGGAAACTGGTGTATAATTTGCACAAAAAGCACTTTTAATCTCATAGTGTTTCCACTGGAAAAGATACAGCCTCTATCCTTTTCAAATGGGAAAAAATACTGAGCCAAGCTACTTTTAAAGACTCTACTCTCTTTATTTCTTCTGTTTTTCTGTTTTCAATAATATCCCACCAGGACTGTTATTCTGACAGATGGATTCCCAAGATTATTACTTCAGTAAAAGAAAGCTTTATCTATTTCTTTGTGTTTCAGTATCTCTCTAGCTTTTAGAATTGTTCCAAGTTAGTTCTATGCCTGAAATGTTTAGCAATTTACCTTTTAAAGCAGAACATATTCTGACCTATAGTGAGTCAATGCTCTAATAAGCCACACTTACATTCAATAAGATCATTTACTATCTTTCCCTCAATTCTACTTTTCTGCTTTTACCTCCATAATATCTTACTGACTTAGTTTCCAAGCGTGCATAGGGCCCTGAAGCATGTGTGATGATGCCTATTGCCTTTCATTACAGATGAATTAGAAAACTCTAGGACCAGTAACAAAAGTTGACAATGTAATTGCAATGATTTCTTTCAAAATTGCTATACTCAAATAATTTACTTCATGATTTACTATAAATGCTTGCAGGTTCTTTCTAATTCATTATTATACTCATTTTTCTAAAGACAAGAGGCAAAATTGTGCTATTATAAGAAGTTTATTCCTATAAATGGGACACAGTGATACTAGTTAGTTGTGAAGACTTCTGAATTACTCATTCTTTGTCTACTCAATCATAAACATTTTTATCAGAACAGATAAAAATATTTTGATGTGCAACAATTAATTTACTGAGAAAAATCTAGTGTAGATTTTAACTCTGGGTGGGAAAGGAAAGGCAACTTGCTGGTCTAAACTTGAGTCTTGAGTATATCAGGTGCTGCACTTTAACGTGTGCCAGCCACCTGTCCAGGTCGAATGGACAGAAACTAGTGGGTTACCATGGGGCAAGAGAAATGTAAATGAATTTATGTACCCCATTTGCTTACTGTTTGGCTGTGGGAAATCGGGGCTGTGGAGGTTTATGCTTCGAACTCTTTGCACTTAGTAAAGAATACTTACAGGTTTCAGCCCACACAATGCATTCATATTAAAACATAATTTGCATTGGAAAATGGGAGCATTGGTAGAATTCAACATAAAATCATTTATGCTAATTATGTGAAAAATTGCACAAAGCAAAACAAAATGAGAACTTGATATAATTGCATCTTTAATGAGTTAAATCAGGAAAATCATTTGGTGATGTCCTTGCATTGAAATTGTACAATATAAGTAATTATACATTGCTAAATATCACTAAGTTTATATTTTATTCTTTATTCAAATATTAAACTCAAATATACCTCTGGGACAACTGAACAATGGTGATAGAAATATTACAGATCCTGGGCTACACAACTTCTGATAAAGTCTCTGAGAACATGTAGATTCTGCTCATCTTTTATGGGATACAGCTTAAATATAATGTCAAAAAGAGTTGTTTAAAGTTTAAATAATTTTCCATATATATATAGAATTTCTTCTGAGAAACAAATGTGAATTCAAATAATGGACTGTAACTGACTCTCAATAATAATTGACAAACACGGTTGTGACCAATGATTGGACCATTTGGGATCTTTAGAAGTTTACATCCTTCACGCACTTACATTATAGAAATGAAGAGAAATAAATGGGAGGTGAACATGAATCACAGTAATCAAAGGAACTCACATGGGTCAAACTATGTCCATCTCTTTGTGGAAAATGCGGAACAGATTTGATTTCAGTCCCACTCAACCCACACCCCGACTTCTGGAGAATTGATCACGAAAAAGGTGCTACTTTCTGCTCTTGAACCGAAGTGATTGTCTCATCTCCTTTGCTATCAATTTTCATCCTGCCTTTACAGTCTTATGGTCCAGTTTGGATTCTTCTTTTCTTCCCCTTCTCCGTTTCCACCTTGAGGGATGGGTTGACAATCAACAGCCATTTCAAAACCTACAGGTACTCCTAGCTATTCTGATTATACCTCCTCCTGCTCTATTTCTTGTGAAGAGCCCATTTCATTTTCCCAGTTACTCCCTCTGATGACACCACATTCCCCAGTACTTTGGAGAAGTCTACCTTTTCCTTGGACTATGGTTTTTCCTCAATTGCAGGGAGAATGCTCTCATCTCCATCCACTATATTTCTTGCATCTATGCTCTTTTCTCACCCAAAGGATAGCACATATCCTCATTTTTCACTCTCCAGTCCCCACCATGTAGGATCACCACTTTCTATGGAATGCCATCTCCAGATGTGATTTGCCCTATCTAACCCTTTTCAGCAGGAGGAGAATATTCCTTCCTTGATGCTTCGATTCACTTTTCTACCTCCACCACCAGTCATTCCATTTTCTCATGGCACCTTAGTATCTGCTTGGTTTTGTTCTATTTAATCACTGATGTAAAATCATTTAGAATCCTTGTCAAAAAATAACATTGTACACACCCTACAATGCACCTGAATGCAGCCCAAGGCAATATCACATCAGATTTCATACTTCAGATTTATTTTCAGAGTACATACATGACATCACATACAACCCTGAGATTCTTTTTTCTATGGGCGAGGCAGAATTACCACTTATTGGTAGTGCAAAAAAAATAACTGTGTAGTGTATACATGTAAACAAATAATGAACCCTAATCAGAAAACAAATGTAAACAAACAGAGAATAACAAAAAAATCAATAAAGTGCACATGAAAGAGTCCTTAAATGACTCCCTGGTTGAGTTGTTGAGGAGTCTGATGGTGGAGGGCAGCAGCTGTTCCTGAACCTATTGGTGTGAGTCTTGTGGTACCTTTACCTCTTTCCTGATGGCAGCAGCAATAACAGAGCGTGTGCTGGGTGGCATGGATCTTATGACTTCTGCTGCTCTGCGACAGCAGCGTTCGCTGTATCACAGTCTGGTATGGGGACCATTACCCCTGAGTGTAAAGACCTGCAAAAGGTAGTGTCCCCATAGCAGACGGTCATCACTCTTTCCACCACACCTCTGGTGAAATTTGGCAGAGTTTCTGGTGTCGTACCCAACCTCCAAAAACTCCTGAGAAAGTAGAGACTTTCTTCACGATGCCATTGGTGTGTTGGATCCAGGAAAGATCCTTTGAGATTTTGACTCTCAAGAACTTAAATTTGTTCTCCCTCACAACCTCTGATTCCCCATTGATCACTGGATCAGACACATCTGGTATTCCCTTCCAAAAGTCAACAATCAGCTCCTTGGTTTCGGTGACATGGAGTGAGGTTATTGTTGGTGCATTATTTGGCCAAGTTTTCAATCTCCTCTTGAATGCTGACTCATTGCCTCTTTTTATACCACCCACTTCTGTGGTATCATCAGCGAATTTGTAGATGGTGTTGTTGTTCTGAGCAACACAGTCATGGGTATAGATGACACTTTCCAGGTTCTAGTATTTCCTAATTTCAAACTATGTCACCTTCAAGGAAACGTGGGGACAATATTCTGATTTACCATCTTATTAATCTAATAAACCAAACTTTGTAGATGCAGCTTTAATCCGTTGATAAAATGGACAAACATTTTACATAACTTCATATTAAAATTTTCATAATGATGAAAAATGATGCATATACTGTATTTAAAAATATAATGATATTCAACTGTAAAGAGATATACAAGAAGAAATAAGACGAATTGAAAGAAAATAATCTTGAGTTCACATCTCCTTCATAGTTTGTCAAAGAATGAGATGCAAGCTCTTAGTCTGTGTGGATATTATGACACATTATGTCATAGTCACTATGGTAACACTACAAACAGTAGTCTTAAGAGACAAGCACAAAATTAACTAAGAATCAAAAACACAAGGTTTTAATCTTTACGATGGGTGTAAAGCGAGTAGAGCAGGGGGCTAAGAAGGTAGTCCTGTGGTGCTCTGGTACTGTTAGAGATTGTGGAGCAGATGTTCTTACCAATCCTCACTAATGGTGGTTGGGAAGGGAGGAAATCCATGATCCAAATACACTGTGGGGTGTTGAATCCCAGGTCTTAGAGTTTGCTGATCACTTCATAAAATACATAAAACATAATCAAGGATTAATCATATGAGTAAATAAGTTATGTTTGTCTTTGAAAAGATTAACATGGTGGTCCATTGTTGTCCATTGAGTGTTTCACTTATTCCAATTGGATAAAAGAATGCATTGCAATAAATATTCTTAAGGAGGCCACGTAGATTGTTGTAAACTTAGATGACAAGTTGATGGTCCTTCAAATCAGTGAAAACCATGAGTAAATGTAGAACGAAAGAAATAATCTGCTTCTTTTCAGAAGTTTAATAATAATGATAAAAAGTGAGTTTTGTTAGAAAGAGAGAACTTTTCTGTGCTAATTCTTGCTCTTGTTATTTAAATACCATTTCCTGTCACTTACCTTTCAAATTTTAACGTTTTATTTCTTTGAGTGTTTCTTCCTTAAAAGCTGTGATTGATTTAGCTGCATATTTTAACCACCCTATGGGTGAATAGAATTTGTTTGGTTCATATATTCCCACATGAAATATTTTATTTTTGTTTTCAGTAGCTTTAGGGAGATTCCAGCTTTCAGGACAAGCTGTTTTTTTCTTTAAAAAAGTAAAATAAGATCAGTTGCCACAATGCTGAGAAAACATAAATATTTCTGCCCTGCAGCTGTTTAAATAACAGGAATGTAACGACTGTAATATTGCCCCTTCAGTACAAAGCAAACATTAGATGTATATTGCATACAATGTCTAACTTAAAACAATACTTATGCTCAAACAAAATTATTATTACTTTGATTCATTTTTATCTAATTTAATTCCATTTATTTTAAGACAACAAAT
Source organism: Narcine bancroftii (assembly GCF_036971445.1). Classification (NCBI taxonomy): domain Eukaryota; kingdom Metazoa; phylum Chordata; class Chondrichthyes; order Torpediniformes; family Narcinidae; genus Narcine; species Narcine bancroftii. The sequence continues at coordinate 22,699,328 of NC_091480.1, forward strand.
ACATTGAAAATATATAACTTTAATATGCAATTGAAACATGATTTTCCATGCTTTAAAATCTTGCATTGTAAGCCTAACCCTGTCCAAAAAGTGTGATTTTTAAAAAACTTTTAATTTAAATGGTAACAGGCCCTTTCGGCCCATAAGCCGGTGCCACCCAATTGACCTACAACCCCCAGTACGTTTTGGACGGTGGGAGGAAACCCATGCAAATGCAGGGAGGACGTATAAACTCCTTACAGATTCAAGTTCTAATGATTTTGGATTTGAACGACTAAAGCCACATTAAGATATATGGTGACAAGCTTCCTTTCTTTCCTCTGAAAAACAGGACTATACTTGTAGCCGAGATGCACTAGAAATCATCCCTTTGAAATGTATACAGTTTTGATGGGTTTTGAAAGGCCGACACAGTGAGGATGAATCCTCCGGTGATTAAATTATTAGAGAGGTTGGGATGGATTTTTTCCCCCCTCTCAGAGGGAATTCGCTATTCTAGAAACATTTAAGGCTCAGAAGTATTTTTGGACAGCTGAAGAATCTAAGATTATGGAGACTGGGTAGGAAATTGGAGTCAAGGCCAATAATCAAATCAGCCTTGATCTCTTTGAACAGTAGAGCAGTTTTGGAGGCTGGATGGTAACTTTTTCTCCCAATTCATATGTTCCTATTTTCTTATGGAGTGAAGCACAGAAGTCTCTAGACACTGTGATGGCAGTAAAAACACAGAAAAGCTGGAGGAACTCAGTAGGTCTCACTGTGCCCTTAGAAGGTAAGATTTATACTGACCTTTCAGGGCTGAGATAAAGGAGACAGAGGGAAAAGGGAAGTGAGAAAGAGAAAGCTACAGCAAACGAGGCATGGGGAACGACAAACAGAAATTCCTAACCCTAATGTTAATGCCATCGGTTGGAGGGTGGTAAGATGGAATATGAAGTGGTGTTCCTCCAATTTGCAGGAGGTCACAGTCTGACTATAAATTTTGCTATTTCCTTATGGTCTTATATAGTATGATGCATTGGATTTCTGATACCAGAACACTGAGGAAAATTAGGCAAAGATGGACCACATGGCCTGTAAAGAAGCTCATCTGATGTTCAATCCATTAAAATTAATGGATTCGATGTTAAATTTTCAACCCAACAAGTTGGAGGGGGAATATCTGGAGTGTCCCTATCAGGAGAAGGTTAAATCTTTCCTCAAAAATTAATGTTCTCGGCGACACAGACATTGAATATTCAGTGCACTATGTTTTGGATTACCAAGAAGGAAACTTTATTCCTTTGAACCCCTGGTCTTAGTCACGGCACTGCAAAGAAGTGCCAAGATCAGGTCACGTATGAGCAGCAGTGAATAGTTATCTCTCGAACAGGTCCCGCACTTCATTTTCAAAGTAGGCCAGAAGGACAACATGGAGAGAGAAATATTTGGTAGCTGAAGTGGTTCAGGTGAAAGTTCGGGCAAAATGACAGCAGGTAATTTAGTTATGAAAGAAAAAAGAAGTGTACGATACTGCCACCGCATCGTTTATAGCATTTGCATTCCAAGTGAAAAGTGGAAATAATCTTTAAGAATTAAATAAAAATAATTTCCCCACTGAAGTGATGGACTGGATTAATCTAACAAGTGGTGAGGATAAAACAAATAAAGGGAGAGGTGGCCAAAGAGGTGGAAGATTGAAGAGAAAATAAATAGAAAAAAGGAATAGAAATGGGTTGCATGCTATAAATGGCATGGGTTCCATAAGTACCTGGTAAACCGAGGAAATCATCAGTTTAATTCAGACAGAGTAATATTTTAACCTCAACAGCCACTACTGTGGGAGTCCAACAAATATATTGGTAAAGCAAGTTGAATTCAGACGATGTTAACAAATGACTCTGCCTTGTTTGGTTTACCTATCCTACTGGTTAGGTCCAGTCTGTCTGGAATAAATTGTCAGTGCATGTTTGGCTTCCATGTTTGCTTTTTCTTTCTCTTGGGGGAAAGAGATGAAGTGCCTGTACAAAATTGAAATGGCATTGGACAAAGTGGATACAAAACAAAACTACCCAGGAAATCTGTAAGGGAAAGAATTTAAAATATATATAAAAAAGAGTCAAATTTGTAAAGAAAAATCAGGTTACTTCAACCCCACTTGTAAAATATTAAAAATCTTGCTTAAATATTGGCATATTTCAATATGATCAAGCATTAAAAACAAATAAATAATTATTGAGAATAAAATGTGCATTGATTAGTAGTTTTATTCAAAGGTTTACTAATATTACTAATGTATTTATATCATATCTGGTGTTTTGCCACATGCTATTTCATACACATAAATTTCTTCATGTACACACAGTCATTCTTCCTCCTTTGCACTGTCAGAAAGGGATGTTAGTCCAATTGCTCAGCTGCTCTACTTCTTCAAGCAGTGAACCAACAGAAGGGAAACGATCCCCTGCCATGAGTATTGGTGAGGTCTGGTTGGACTTGCCTTGTTCATCTTAGTCAGTAAGACACAAATTTATTCAATCACCCACCCGATTCACACCGCCCACCAGCAACCTGATCCCAGCCACTCCCTGATTCCCATTCCCCCATCTGATCCCCACTACCCACCTGATCCTCGCCACCCACGGTTTTGAATTTTCTCCCCATCCAGATAATAGTCAGCCCTTCTATTCCAAAGTGCATGATCGTACACTTTCCAACATAGTATTTCATTTGCCACTTTTCTGCCCATTTTCCTACTCTGCAGCTTCTCTTTTTCCTCCCCACTACCTGCCCATCTACCTATCTTTGTATCATCCGCAAAATTAGCCACAAAGCCATTTATTCTGCAATCCAAATCATTAACAAGCAAAGAAGTGGTCCCAACACCGACCCCTATATCACTGGTAACGGGTAGCCAACCAGAATGGGCTCCCTTTATTCCCACTCTCTGTTTCCGGCCAATCAATCAATACTCCACCCATACTAGTATCCTTCCTGTAATTTCATGGGCTCGCATTTTGTGAAACAGCCTCATGTGCAGGCTTCACACCTCCCCCACACGATCTCCACTCCCACCCAAAATCCCCACCCAACTTAATCCCCACCACTCAACAGAATCCCACCTCACCTGATCCCCACCACCCAACCAGCCCCCACCCAATCTTCACTCCCACCCTCATCCCACTATTCACCAGATCCCCATCACCCATTATCCACCCATTTGATAAAAATGGACATTTCTCCTGTGCTTTAATTGTTACTTTCATTCTGATATAAATGGCTTCTTTTACAGAGTGCAAGCAAAGATAAAGAGTTATCAGAAACCTTGTTTTTTTTTTCAGTTAATTACCTTGAATATTTATGAGTTGAGCATTAACATAAAAATACAAGAAATCTTTGATTTTTTTGCTGGAATATGTCAATACTTTTAAGATATTCTTCTTTCTTTGGCTTGGCTTAGCGGACGAAGATTTATGGAGGGGTAATGTCCACGTCAGCTGCAGGCTCGTTTGTGGCTGACAAATCCGACGCGGGACAGGCAGACACGGTTGCAGCGGTTGCAAGGGGAAAATTGGTGGGTTGGGGTTGGGTGTTGGGTTTTTCCTCCTTTGTCTTTTGACAGTGAGGTGGGCTCTGCGGTCTTCTTCAAAGGAGGTTGCTGCCCGCCGAACTGCGAGGCGCCAAGATGCACGGTTTGAGGGGAGATCAGCCCACTGGTGATGGTCAATGTGGCAGGCACCAAGAGCTTTCTTTAGGCAGTCCTTGTACTTGCTGCAAAGTATGTCTGTTCTTGCTGCTTACTTAGAAACTGTATCAAAAGTGGTCAAGGTGCTGACTGATTGGAGTGTGTTTTCTGTGGATCTCTGGCTGCATCAGCTTGATTACTTGTCTGGCCCTTCCTGAATGAAGCCAACGTGTGCAAATGCCGGGATAATACCATTGGCTTTGTTTCCTATCATCCACCACGGGACGGTTATGTCGCAGTTAGCGCAACGCTCTTGCAGTGTCAGCTACCAGGGTTTGAATCTGACACTGTCTGTGTGGAGTTTGTACATTCTCCCCTTATCTGCATGAGTTTCCTTTGGGTGCTCCTGTGTCCTCCCACTGTTCAAAATGTACTGGTCAATTTTGATTAAATTAGGTAGCATGGGCTCGTGGGCTGGAACGGCTGTATGTCTGAATTAAAAGATTAACATTAAATTAAACATCGGATGTGGGATCTGCGGGATCAGCATAGGAAAACCCAGGCTTACAGTTAAACTAAATTCGACGGTGCCTGGTGTGAACAGCCTTCTTTGCATCTTTCTTATTACATCATCACCTTCCTTTAATCACTCCCTCACATCAGTCTGTTTTCTTCATCTGCAATGTATATTTTTAACTTGGAATGAGCTACTGAAGCAAAATGAAAACATTTAAATGAGGAGAAATTATACAATTGGATGGAGAAGAGTTATTACACTTTCTATCTCTTCCGTCTGTTTTTAGTGTGCTTTCTTTGTTTTGTTAAACTAATTGTCTCTGCTATGCAGAGAATAAATGGGTGTAATCTGCTTCTTAAAGAGAGACACCCTTTCCTAGATAAATAGTGAGTATGGTGCTTTCTGCAAACATGTCGCCATGTTTAGGGTGTCTTCATGTGGAGGAATCTTGGATAAAGGACTACCCAGAAAAAAAAATAGCACAAAATGCGGGAGGAACTCTGCAGGTCAGGCAGCATCTATGGAATGCAATAGAAAGTTGGTGTTTTGGGTTGAAGCCCTTTAGTCGCTGAGTTCACTGGAGTACACTGTTATGTCAGGTTGTGCTTGTACAATCAGATGACATTGAACTTGACTGGAATTGACCTTCTCCATTATTTCACGTTCTCCTCCAGTTTTCCAGCATCTCCAGTCTCTCTTGTTTATCCTCATTTAGCATGGAACAAGATGCTCTTTCCAGACACCATACAATGCATGAGAAGTTTCCATTTCCTTGATTTCCATGACTCTGGTAAATTAGTGAATCCTAACATTCTTCTTACTGGCCTTAGTGAAAGCAACACAGCTTCAAGCTGTAATATTCCCAATCTCTCTTTTTTTTCCTTCTTCCTGTTCCCTTTATTCTTGGCCCCAGTATGGACATACAAAAACTGAATTTCCTCCTTTCTACGTTTGGAGGAAGACCTGATTCAACACTTTGAGGGAACAGTTGAAGGCATCACATTTAATCTTAAATTTGTTCTCCTGCAGATTAGTGGGAGTGGTGAGCCCCACTGGATGGGTGGCATGTGCAATTGGAGTGGCATGGCTTAAGTTCTCCCAAGGCTTAGAACTATAGAACATTTCAGCACAGAAACTGGCCCCTTTGGCCCTTCTAGTCCCACTGACCTGCACCCAGTTCATAGCCCTCCAAACCTCTCCCATCCATGTACCTGTCCAAAGGCTTCTTAAATGTTAAAATTGAGCCTGCATTCACCATTTCAACACTCAGTGTGAAGATTTTCCCCTAAAATTTTCCCCTTTCATTCTTAACCCATGTTCTCTGGTTTGTATCTTACCTACCCTCTGTGGAAAAAGCCTATCTACATTTATTCTGTCTATCCCCCTCATAATTTAAAAAAAACTCTATCAAACCTCCCCTCATTCTTCTATGCTACAGGCAATAAAGTCCAAACCTGTTTAACCTTTCCCTGTAACTCAGCTCCTGAAGTCCAGGCAAATTCCTAGTAAATCTTCTCTGAACTCTTTCTATCTTCTTGATATCTTTCCTGTAATTAGGTGACTAAACCTGCACACAATACTCCAAATTTGGTCTCACTAATGTCTGGTACAACTTTACCATAACATCCCAACTCCTATACTCAATACTTTGATTAATGAAGGCCCAATATGCCAAAAGCTCTCTTTACAACCCTATCTACCTGTGACACCACTTTCAGGGAATTACTGTATGTATTTGTATTCCCAGGCCCCTCTGTTTTATCGCACTCCTCAGTACTTTACCATTTACGTGTATGTCCTTTCTTGGTTTGTTCTTCCAAAATGCATCACCTCACACTTGTCTGCATTAAATTCCATCTGCCATTTCTCAGCCCATTTTTTCCAGCTTGGTCAGATCCCTCTGCAAGCTTTGAAAGCCTTCTTCACTGTCTACAACACCTCCAATCTTAGTGTCACCTGCAAATGTGCTGATCCAATTTACCACATTATCACCCAGATATAGATGACAAAAACAAAGGTCCCAGCACCGATCCCTGAGGTGCTCCACTTGTCACAGTCCTCCAGACTGAGAAACAATCATCCATACTACTCTCTGGCTTCTCCCGCCCAGCCATTGTCAAATCCAGTTCACTACTTCACCATGAATAGCTAGCATCTATCTGTATCTTCCTGAATAACCTCCCACATGGGACCTTGTCAAAGGTCTTACTAAAGTCCATGTAGACAACATCCACAACCTTTCCTTCATCAACTTTCCTGGTAACTTCCTTGAAAAACTCTATAAGATTGGTTAACTGTGACCTACCACACACAAAGCCTAATCACGCAAATCCCTAATCAGTTTTTGACTACCCAAAAATTGTATCTTTGAACACCTTACAATAATTTACTTGCTACTGACGTCAGGCTCACTGGCCTATAATTTCCAGGGTTAATTTGGAGCCTTTTTTAAAAAATGGAACAATGCGAGCTAGCCTCCAATTCTTAGCTATGGCTAAGGACATTTTAAATATTTCTGCCAGAGGCCCTGAGATTTCTACACTAGCCTCCCTCGTGGTCCAAGGGAATTTCTTGTTAGGCCCTTGGGATTTATGAACCCTTATTTGCTTTAAGACAGTGAGTACTTCTTCCTCTTTAATCTGTATAAGTTCCATGAACTCACTGCTTGTTTTTCTTGCTTCCCGTGACTCTGTTCCCATTTCCTGAGTGAATATTGATTAAAAAAAGTATCTCCCCACTCTTTTGGCTCCATACAAAGTTAACCGCTCAGATCATCAAGGAGACCAATTTTATTCCTTACTATCCGTTTGCTCTTAATATACCCGTAGAAACCCTTAGGATTTTCCTTCACATTGTCTGCTAAAGCAACCTCCTGTCTTCTTGATTTTTTTGTGGATTTTTTAATGCTCCTTAAGTAACTCATTTGGTTCATGTTGCCTATACCTGCAATACACATCTCTTCTTCTGAACTAGATCCCCAATGTCCCTCAAAAACTGTTTGCTAACTTTGCTTTTAATCCTGACAGGAACATACAAACTCTGTACTCTCAAAATTCACTTACCTCATACATCCTTGCCTGAAAGCAACTCATCTTAATCCACGCATTCTAGTTCCTGTCTCATTTCCTCAAAATTAGCCTTTCTACAATTTAGAATATCAACCCGAGGCCCAGATGTATCCTTCTCCATAATTAATTTGAAACTAATAGCATTATGATCACTGGACCTAAAATGTTCTCCCACACATGCTTCTGTCACCTGTCCTGTCTTGTTCCTTAATATGAAATCCAGTATTGCACTCTCTCTAGTTGGTACCTCAATATATAGATGTAGAAAGCTATCCTGAGCACATTAAAAAAATTCCAAGCCATCTAGCCCTTTCACAGTATGGAAGACTAGTCAATATGTGCAAAATTAAAATCCCCTACAATCACAACCTTATGTTTCCTGCAGCTGTCTGCTATCTCTCTACAGATTTGCTTCTCCAATTTTCGTGGACTATTGGATGTTCTATAATACAACCCTACGAGTGTGGTCATACCTTTCCCGTTCCTCAGCTTCACCCATATAGCCTCAGTAGATGAGCTCTCTGGTCTGTCCTGCCTGAGCATAGCTGTGATATTTTCTCTGATGAACAATGTCACTCTTCCCCCTTTTATCATCCCCCCATTCCCGCCCCATTCTATCATATCTAAAGCAATGGAAGCCCAGAACAATGAGCTGCCAGTCCTGCCCCTGCAACCAAGTTTTAATAATGGCCACAATGTCATAATTCCATGAGTCAATCCACACTCTAAGCTCACCTGCCTTTCCTACAATACTCCTTGCAATGAAATAGGTGCACAAGAAAACTTCTAATGCATGCAAATTTCACATCTTCTTTTGCTTCCTCCACTCCTCTATCTGCTTTGGCACTCTGGCTCCCATCCCCCCTGCACATCTAGTTTAAACCCTTTAGATCCTTCCCTCAAGGATATTAGTTTCTCTCTAGTTCAAATGCAAACCATCCAGTTGGAACAGGTTCACAATCCTGGAAGACCTATCCTTCAATCTAGCACATAACTCCCTGAGCTCTCCTTGCAGGACCTCCTCACCTTTCCTACCCATGTCATTGGTCCCTACATGGGCCACAAATCTGGCTCCTCACCCTCCCTCTTGAGAATGCGGTGAGCCCAACCTGAGATATCTCGGACCCTGGCACCAGGGTGGTAACATCCCATCCTGGATATTCGATCTCTTCCCCAGAACCTCTTATCCGTCCACATAACTATGGAATCCCCTATCTTTACTGCTCCCTCTTCTCCTCCCTTTCTTTCTTATCCATAGGACCAGACTCCGTGCCAGTGACCTGATCACTGTGGCTTGTCCCCCAATAGGTCATCTCCCCAATAGTATCCAAAATGGTATACTGAGGAGAACGGCCACAGACAGGCCCTGCACTGCCTTTCCCTCTCCTGAGTGTCACCCATCTACCCTCCTCCTGCTTACACCTATTTACTCACTAATAGACCCCTCAGCTCATCAATATTCCATCTATTATCAACTTACATATTCTATTCAACTTGTATTTCCAACTCAACCTTCAAAGCAAAGGTTAAATAGAAAGGGGAAATCTTTATTTTTCCTCCCTGGCCTTAGTGATAATTAGAAACACTTTGTTTGCATTTACACTCTGGCACTCTGGCATTGTGATGGGTTGGGTATCAGGTCAATAAGATCTCCTATGGATTAGTTACTGTTACTGCATTAAATGCTGTGTCAGAAGTGTGACTGGACACTTCCAGTAAGGGTTTACCCTTGTGTCAACCATGTGCTTAGTGCAATTCAATGACGTGCTGTGGGAAATTAAGTCACTTTATTCAGGAGAGCCCATAAGTCGACGGTTGGCCTGCCACTAATGAAATAATCATGCATTATTAGAGTTACTCGGATCGTACCATTTGGCTCCTGGCCTGATCTCACACTGATCTGACTCCTGAGACCCTCCCATCCCCAAACCCCAACTCCTGCTTACAGCCCTGCACCAGTCTCTGCCCCTTGAGTTCTGCCTTGCGCATTGTCCCTCATGACATCCACTCCCTGTCTGACTCCCGATTGACTGTTATTTCAAATACCAGTCCTTGAGCCTGCAATTATTCAACCAGACTCTCCCCTTCCTCTGCTATCTGCAGGGTCACAGCTACTACAAAAGCTCTGCCCCATTTAATTTAGACTGAAATCTACAGCCCCCACTAGCCCCTGGCTTTGGATTTGAGGAAATACCAATGATTTCATCCCCCCCAAATGATTCCAGGACCTCTAGGAATCTGTGGTAGTCATAGCAGGCAGATATTTTTGACTGAAAACATGCAGTGCCTTTAGGACTGAGCTGAAATCCTGAGACCTTTCTCGATGCTCAATACTTCATTGATAATCCAGCAGCTGATGTTTGTGTATCATTATAGCGTCGTTCTCCAATTCCAATGTGTATTGGTTCCATTGGTGGAGACATTACATTCATTGCAAATCTTGGAATTCTGCTGAAAACCTTTTCCTGCATTCCAACATTTACCCAGAAGGTGGCACCTTAGAATTAGATTTTGTAAGATCTGATGTGGCTGCAAAATAGCAAGAAATTAAATTTTACGCCAAATGAAGACACACGGAAATTATTGGCCTTGAATTTGCTTAGAATTACATCGACCTTGTAAACTGGAATTTCACGAGCAGTGTGGTGAAATTGCACGTGAAGTGGCTGAACTTGTTAATTGTGTGGCTGAAATCTTTACCAAATGCACCTAACCTTTATACTGTATATTTGTCAAAGTAAGATTTCAAACAGCCTAAGGTACCTGTGTTAATAACCATATAACCACTTACAGCACAGAACAGGCCAGTTCGGCCCTACTAGTCCATGCCGTAGCAAATCCCCACCCTCCTTGTCCCACTGACCAGCACCCGGTCCATACCCCTCTAGTCCCCTCCTATCCATGTAACGATCCAGTCTTTCCTTAAATGATGATAGTGTGAAATTCCAGAGAAGTGCGCATGTACTGCGACTTTACATTGTTCTTTACCACAGGCATTCTGTTCATTTAATTACCATATTGGAGACTCCAGCAGATTTTCTGATGTCCATTCCATGTTTATTTTTCAGTGGGTTCCAAATAGAGACCAGAAACAAATTGGCAGTTTTCAAACAAGCCAGTCAAAGCTTACGTAATTCCTCAGTGAGTGAAGTTCAGAGACAGCAAACATGTTGAATATGGAAAGGAACAAATTAACCCTTTGCTTTCATTGACTGCAAAGTGCAGAATTCCACTGTTCAACCAATGAACTGCATTTGAGCATCAGACTGCTGGCATTTGAGTGGAAAATTGAATCATGTTATTCCAGGAGGGGCCATGACTTGATTTTTGGCTTTTAGGCACAGAGCATTTATGTTGCTTTAGCTCAACCTCGTGGGGAGTCCCACAAAAATGGAGCGAGAGGTCATGTTGCACCTTGTATTTGAATAGAGCATTGCTTTAACTATAAATTTCTATCATTCTCAATAGCCTGCCAACCCAACATTTAATCAATTCAATTTTCAAAATTTTCATTGATTGCGGCTCTAACCAGATTTTTATTACATTTTGTGTGTTGAAGAGTTTTCTGATGTCAGCCCTCCAAAATGAAGCTCTGATTTTAAGACTACCCATTTTTCTGGAATTCCCTAAAATTAAATTTGTGGTGTGTAGCAGCCTTAAATGGACAATAGTGAATCAATAGTTTGGTTTCCATTTAACTTGGCACTGTTGGCTACATACATTTTCGTGCCCATTCCATTAAACTTGCAGGTCTGATCAGATAAGCACACAAAATAATATTTCATTTGTACCACTCCATATAAAATGATCTGATTGGAAACCAAATAACTTTTTGTAAATGGCAATGGAATAATGCCTTCACCTGCTTCCCCAAAAGTAGAAGCGAACATAACTGCCTCCTGCCTCAGATAATCAAACCTTTCACTCTGTCTCACCAATGTCATTGCTTACAACTTGTTAAAATGTCTCTATCGCCATTTTGCTTGTTCCTTAAAACTGTATTTGAAACAAACAAACATCCTATTTTAATGGTTCACATGGCATGGAAAGATTAGGTTGGCAAGACTTTATAGTCCAGGTTTAAGTGGCTTTGGTGGCTTGATTTCAAAGGACAGTTGAGGGTCAATAAGATTGCTGTGAGTCCGAAAACCCACATAAACTACACCAGATTTCCCACATTTAAGGATTTCGGTGAGCCAGATGAGACCTTATCACAATCCAATACAAGCTTATTCACCTTGAGGTGCCAATGGAACCTATACTGGTAGGTAGGTTTTGTTTATGGATTAAACATTTATTGAGTACGAGGCAGGAATCCTACAAATTATAGCAAGTCGACTGCTATAATTCCTACCTACTTCCAGAATTTAGGGCTGTTTGGTGAATCAGTAGTAGCCTCGTTTACTACCACAGCATCAAAAGAAATTGCCGGGTATTTGAAAACCAATGCTGCTTCAAAGATTCGGAACTTAATGGCCACAGTAAATTATACAGGATCACACTAGCAAGAGACATGACCTTTCCAAGGTGCCTTCTCTCCACCAGGAGATCGTAGGACATTTACTATTGTTCTGGAAAGTGATGGGAACTGAAGGGATTGCCATTACTTTCATGCAGAAGGCAGACGAGGTGCTTCCAGACAAAAATAAAAGAGAAAGGCAAATTGGACCAATGAATGGCTGAAGGCAGGAAGAACTGGATTTTACATTCCTTCATGTGAAATCAAAATGAAAAATCCAACCCAATTTCTTTCACATTTATCTTGCTTTTTTTTAACTCATTGAAACTCTTGTTCCTAGTTTCCTTTATTAACAGAATTATATATTTATGTAGTGTATTTTTTTGAACTTTTAAAACTCACTGCTAATCTCCCTGATTTACTGATAATGCTTCTGTTATTGGTTCCTTTAATGTTGAAATCCTCTGTTAATCTGCTAATCCTCTTCTCTCAAAGACCAATAAATCTTTAAAAATCAGCTCAGAAATTGCCGAAAGGGCAAAGTGCTGGAAATATGCTATATTCACAGCGTGGCATGTTAAGCCTTCACAGTACCGTGAAATTGCCCCATTTTTTTCACCCGTAAGCTGAATATTCAGAGCAATAAAGAGAAATCACTGATTTCATTTACTAGGGTTGTCTCTCTGGAGGTGGGGAGTGAAGCCCATGAAAAGGAATGTTGCACCTGCAAAGGAATTTATAGCGTTGATCAGTGCTTACTGTTGATGGAAATGTCATAGCTTACCCGATAAGTTAAATGGGAGAAGTGAAATTAGTTGGGAGATGCTGAAACAACCTGCTGGAGGATCTCAGCGGGAGAAGGTCTGTTGATGTTCCTGATAACCAGCTGTCTTAAGTCTTGACGAAGAGTTCTGACCCAAAACATCGGCTGTTCTTCTCCCATTGACGATGCTTGGCTCGCTGAGTTCCTCCAGCAGGTTGGATTTTTTTTTGTTGCTCCAGACTCCATCATCCGCAATCTCTTGCGTCTTAAGATGGGAGGGTACTTGTATGAAGCACTCTGTAACTTGAGTGCAGGTAAGCTATTGGATACCTGAATTCTAAAATAAAATTGGGGAATGAGTGGGTAAGTCAACATAACAGAACTGTTTGAATTATTAGGCAGACAACTGGTGGAGTCAGTTCTGATCCTGATCTGGATTCTGTTATATTTTTGATTTGTCCCTCACTGCTGCCTCCATCAGCACCCAACCTTAAGAAGTAAAACATGACGGTCTGCGGACAATGTGATTGAAGTAAAAACACAATGTTGGGGAAACTGCAGGATAATCATGGTACTTTATATAGCAAAGATAAAGACACATAACCAATGTTTCAGGCTTGAACCATCCATCAAGGTATGAACCAAATGTAGGCAGAACAAATGTTCGGACGCCCGAATGCATTTTCTCCATTCCTTGAAGGGATCAAGTCCAAAAGGTTGATTCAGTATTTTTACCTTTGTGATATAAAGTACACTGTTTGACCTGCTGAGTTTCTGCAGCGCTGTGTTTTTACTCACCTTTCCGAATTTGTTTGTTCCTTGTTTGCTCAATTGGGTTAGATCAGCTCTTCAATTTCCTGTGCCTACTGTCTTGTGACCTGCCACTTCCAAAGATGTCCCTGCAACAAGTTCCAAGTCGTCAAGTTTAAGTACAACCTGAAAAAACAGCGTTCTCCGGTACTCAGTGCAAAACACGCGGATATATACACGAGCTATTGTTCTTCCAATTTGTGGGTGGTCTCCGTCTGGCTATGTCAGTAAAGGAATGTGATGGGGAATTTTCAAGGCAAGTCAAGTTTATTGTCATCTGATTGCACAAGTACAACCTGACAAAACAGCATTCTCCGGATCTAGGTACAAAACATGCAGACACACAATCAGACCCAACACACACACAAACTATGCATATGCAGGACAAGTATTTCATCTATATAAATTGTTTTGTACATATGAGAGTCTTGGATAGTGTGAGCAGTTCCTTTGGTCGTTCAGCTCTCTCACTGGCTGTGGGAAGAAGCTATTCCTCAAATGGGTGGTGCTGTATCTCATCTGCACTTATCCTGTTGGATTTTCTTTTCAACCTATTTCATCTCCCTGGATTTTTGGTTCTTTTGGCTACCTAATCTGGCTTATTGGACTGCTAATGCACACCATTAAAAGCCAAAACCTCCCACTCCCACCTCCTTTCCCCTACTCTACTTCCCTATGTACGTGTTTTAATCTTCTTTTTGACAGCTCTTCAGCCTCTAAAGTCTTCTGGATAACTTTCCAGCTGTAATCCAAGAGGTATTTGGAATTATTCTGTTTTTCAATCTCCTTCAGTTAAGTTTTTTCTTGTCTATCCCCTCACTGTTCTGATCGTATCATCCATTACTGCCAGCAATCCAAAAAACAGCAATCAACCATTTCCTCCACATTTCCTGTTCACCCATGAATGACAGACATGCCCCTCCATTAGTTTAATGGGCCATATCTTGCCAGAAAAGTAACTATGTATAACAAAACTCATAGGAAAAAAATCAGCTGGAAAGATCAGAGGATGAAAGGTACACTGTGATTTTTTTGCTTCGTACAAATAGCTGTTCACCTTTCGCCTCTGTTACTTGCTGGATTTGCACATTAATTGCCCATTATGTTAAAAATCATAATTGTGTGAGCACTTTTTTAATGGTGGATAAACGCTGTGGAATACAAATTGATCTATCTGGTTTACATATAGAGAAAAAAAATATATCTTTTTTTTATATATGCACTTAATAAATTCATCTTAATGATTTAAACAAGACACACTTTAGCTTTTTAAAAAAAATCTTTTCTTGTCTTTATTTATCTTTATATTAATGACTTGGATGAGAATGTAGCTGGTACCTGTTCAGGAACAGCTGCTACCCCTCCACCATCAGACTCCTCAACAATAAACCATTTGACTCTTAATTTTGCTCCAAAAAATGTTCTTTCTGCAGGTGAAAATAAAATTGAACTTGATCTCCCAACGGTCTCCAGAAGGATATTGAACAAATTGTCATTGAAGTGGAATTCAACATTTTGCAATCAAAAGACACAGAAATGCTGGAGGATCTTAGACGGCTTGCATTTTTTAAATTTTATCCTCTCTGCAGTATACAGTTTGATTACGTTTCTTTATTTGTTTACATTTGTACCTTGTGTACAGTATTTTTTATTGCATCACCAATAAACGATAATTCTGCCTCACCTGCAAGAAAATGAATCTCGGGGTTGTATGTGACATCATGTATGTACCCTAACAATAGATCTGATCTGAATCTGGTATGGTTAGTAAGTTTGCAGAAGACACAAAAATTGTTGGTATAGTAGACAGCAACGAAAAACCACAGGATCTTGATGAACTGCGTTAAGGAATGGTAGATGGAGTTTGGGCTGTAACATTTTGATAAGTAAAACCAAGACAGAACACGCACAGTAAATGATAGGTCCCTGAGGAGTGATGTAGAACAGAGACTTCAGAACATAGTTCCTTGAAAATAGTGACACAGATAGACAAGGTGGTGGAAAAGTTTTTATATGCTTGCCTTTACCAGTTATGTCATTAAGTACAGGCACTGGATCGTCGTGTTATAGCTGTACGATACGTCAATGAGACCATATT
The DNA here is from genome assembly GCF_036971445.1 of Narcine bancroftii. Lineage (NCBI taxonomy): Eukaryota > Metazoa > Chordata > Chondrichthyes > Torpediniformes > Narcinidae > Narcine > Narcine bancroftii. Next base: position 22,714,707 of record NC_091480.1, read on the forward strand.
TGGAGTATGTGGTTGTCTTCCTGTGGGAAGGATGATATTTCGCTGGAACAGGTGCAAAAATTTTCAGCAGAAATATTCAGAAGAATGTTAATAGGTCTGGTGGGCTTGAGTAATGAGCTTGGACTTTTTTCCCTGAAGTGTAGGAGGCTGAAGGGTGACTTGCAGAAGTATATAAAAAAAGGTGAAGAGCACAGATATCATAACCTTTTCCCCGGGAACTCAAAACTAGAGAGCATAAGTTTAAAGAGTGGAATAATTTGAAAGGGGGTTGAAGCACGATTAAAGTCTTATGGAACAAGCTGTGAGGGGAAGCCATAGCGTATAGTGCAATTATGGCATTTTAAAGACATTTGGAAAAGTTCGAGAGATATAAGCCAAATGTCGGCAAATGGGACTAGCTCAGATTGGTTGTATAGCTCTATGGATTTATGTTATACAATTTGACTCAAAACCACACACCTAAGTTCTTCCTCTCTTTCAATTATGGTTATTATTATTTCATTTTTTTATTCAGTGAGATAGCTGAACGACCAAAGGAACTGCTCACACTAACCACTCAAGACTTTAATATTCATTAAACAATATTTATTTATATGTATATTTGTCCTGTGCTTGCATTGTTTGGATGTAGGTTATGCGTGGTTGTGTGCCTGCAGATTTTGCACTGAGACCTGGAGAATGCTGTACCACCGGGTTGTACTTGTGCAATTGGATGATAATAAACTTGAACTTTTCATTGGTTAACAAGGTACATTGTCAGTTCTATTATGTGCTAATTCCCAGGTGCTCCCTTGTAACTGCTGCACGTTATCAGCTTGGATTTTCAACAAGTCATGGAGAAGTCAAGGAATGAAATGCACGGGGAAATTTCCTACATCTGCAGGATAATGTGTGTTATCCCAGTAAGACTATGTGGTGCAAATTTCTTTTAATTATTCATTCTTTGGGTTAGGTTGACACTGATAAGTCTAAACTATGTTCTTTATACATAGCCACCTTTAATATGCCAGTGGTGGGCTTTTTTCTTAAACCACTGCAAGATACTAGTTGATAAAGTTCTTCGGTAAAGCATTGCAGGATTTTAACCCATAACAGAATGCTAAATGAGCATGTGATTTTCAGATAAATGGACATGATGGTGTTCCTCTACACCTGCTGTCTCATTGATGGAGGTGACAGGTTTGGGAATATGGGAAAGTTCATTTATGCCTCTTCTCAATCATGTTCACCTTACTGTTTCATTTGTCATCAGACAATCCCAATGACCTATTAATCATTGTGCCCTCTTAAGCAACACGAGGTTGTAATTTTTAAAATTCTCATCCCCTCTTCTAGATTTCTAATCTACGTGATGTTTCTTTCCCATCTCCCTTGCCCTCACCCCATGCTTTTCCTGAGCTTAACCCCTTCATAAGATGCCCTGTCTGCATCCTCCATTCCTTTTCCTACAAACTTTGACCATGTAATGCTTCTTTCTTAGCTCAAAGCTGGCTGCCTTTCAAGTGATTTCACCTCCTTTAATTCACATTGGTTTTAAGTTAAAATTGATAAGTAGCTATTTCTTTATGGAGGGAACAAGATGGCTTTGTGGCAGGGCTCCGATTATCCTTTGTTTAATTTTCTTGCACAAGCATATGGCAGGTAGGATGAATTGCTCACTGTGTTATTTGGTAACATGAAACAGGATAATCGAATACTTCAAGATTTTATTGTTATGTAATAAAGCAGAAAATGTGATAATTGCATGAAATTTCCTTTAGTCTACAGTAAGGCAAAAATTTGCTATCGGCAGAAATTGCCCAGTGCCCCTTATAGTCAGAGGAAGAGAAGCAAAAGAGAGTTCCCCCAGAATCACAGAGCTTCCATGGATTTGCTTCCAGTGCTCCTGCAGCCACATAACCTTTAGTCCAAACCATCTGAGCTCCAGATGCACACCTTTGACAAGATCAGGAAGCCTCCAGCGTTCTCAGCACCCTCTTGTATCTCAATCTCAATGCCTGATATCCCTTCTGTCAATCTCCATCCTTGTGCGAGTCCCTTGACCTCAGTTGCCAGCAGCCCGCAGCCTGCATGCGTTTTTCATCTCAAGTTACCAACAGCTTGCTGCTTCTGTGTTCTTTAGCTTCAGAGCCCCTCACTGGTACCGTCATGTTCACCGTCCTGAGGGTTTTCTCTTCTACTTCTCCTTTTCAAACAGGGTGTTGTCTTTGCGTTTTCTGGTGCCCTGTCTCAGTCCTCCGTTTCCCCCAGAGTTGCAACCCCATGTGACTGCTGCCGATCATAGGCGGCCTCCATCTTGGGCCCAGACCCCACAGTTGCAAGATTTTTAAAAAAAGCATCGAGGGTCGAAGGGCCTGCGCTGTGCCGTATTGCTTTATGTTTCTAAACCACCATTGGCTCCTTTAACGTACCGTTTAAATCCTGTACAGAGCTGACGGCAGTCAGATTGGACGGTTTAACTCCACGGGGCAGGGGTGTGCTTCCGCTCCTTCTCTCTGTGGGTCCGCACCAGTGGAAGGTGAACCCAGTTCTAGATTTAATTCCATAAAATCAGTTGAAGTGCAAAGCACATGGTTTAGGTTTTTAAAACTTTGATTGCTCTTTATTTCAACAACAATCATCAAATAATTGAAAATGAACTCTTAGTTTTTGTAAATTAAATAAAAATTGAACTCATTTTTACAAAGAAAAGATGAATATATGTAAGATTAAAAATGGAATTTATAGGAAAAAATATATTCCTATTTGAATGAATTTAAATTGGAAAGATCAAATGTTCCTTACAAAATAGAAAGTAGTGCAATATCAGGTATACAGAGACATGCTTTGTATAAGAACTATGAATTTTCAGACTTACATAGGTTAGTAATATTAATGGGTTAGAGGTATTGAGGTGAATAGAACTCCTGATACAGCAGGATTCATAACAGATCAAAAGAGGGATGTCAAACCTGATTTATTGACACAAATGGGAATTGAAAATTTGCTTCATAACTGGACTGATGTCTATAATTTAATTCAGCTTGAACTACATGAAAGCAAATCACCAACAGTGGAAACAGCTTGATTGCTCCTGGTTACAAACATCCCTGTTACCCATTGTATTCACCTTTCTACTGGCAAAGCAACTGCCCCATCATTAAGCAGAAAGATGAAAAAGAAACAAGGTACAAAGCTACGTTTGAGACCAGCTCGAAGCTAAATGGTAACTGGCTCTGATCCAGGTTCAGTAAAATTGTGGTGCAATGAAATAAAAGCTAACCATTGGATGCCAGTATGAACTTCCAGGGTAAGAGTGGGAAAATAATGCAGAAATTGACATTGAAATTGACTGCTGGAACAAAAAAAAAGCCACAATAAGTATTATGGCTGATTTCTAAGGATGTTTTCAATAATCTTAATAAGAGGAAAAACTGAGAATGAGGATTTTCTAAAAGCTAGTGTGTGGAGCCCCTTTATGTACAGTAGGATGTCACAGTTAGCATTTCGGTGAGCATAACATTGTTATAGCACCAGTCATCTGGTCCTGGGTTTGAATCCCGCACTGTCTATAAGGAGCTTGTGCATTCTCCCCATGTCTGTGTGGCTTTTCCCCAGGGGCTTCAGTTTCCTCCCACCGTTCAAAATGTACTGGGGGTTGTGGGTTAATTGGGTGTACTTGGGCGGCATGGGTTCATGGGCCAAAATGGCTGTAGGTCTACATTTTTTAAAAATTAAAATTTAATTTTTATTTGAAAACTCCTGGCATCCGGCACCTACGGTGATTGGTAGATGTCGGATAAGTGAGATTTCCAGTTGCTTGAGGCTCACTCTTACAATGCCTAACTAATACACCTGCATTAAGAATAAATAGTTAATAAAACAAACCTTAAAACTTTTTACTTTATTTTCAGTCACATTCTTTGAAAACTTTTAACCGTCACTGCATTTGTAGGTTCTTCCCCCTCCACAGAGCCACCCAAAAGATTAAGAATAACATTATGATTAATCCCCCATGCCCAAGTTTACAGTTAAAGCCTTACTAATACACTTAATAATATACTAATAAAAATAAAGACTCTTACTAAGCGGGGATAAGGAGATGCTTTAAGAGAGTCACACCAACATTGCATCAACCAGCTTTTCATCCTAGGCGAAGACATTCAACCACAACTAAATATTTGCTCCCATCTTCTCTAATGGTTTATGTATTACTTCAGAGCACATTTGCAATTGTAAACTTTTATTTGCTTGATGTATATTTATTTATTTGTTTTCCTCTATTTGCCGGTGGCTTGAATTCTGTGTAACAGCAGTTCTACTGTATTTCTTAAGCAGTAATTGAAGAGGGGGATTAACCATTGTTAATACCGAGAGCAGTTATGGATTCAAGGTTTTGCATTGACATCAGATACATGTTGAGAGCAGGGAGATTCAATACAAAAGTCAGAAGTGTCTTTGTTTACAGTGGTTTGATTTGCCAACCTCATTTTACATTAGTTTTGATCTCAATAGTTTAGCAACACACATGGGGGAAATGCATTGAATTCCAGCATTGATGAGACCTGCTCAAAGATGGTCTTTTGTGGGGTTGGGAGCTTTGGCAAAGAAGCAATTCAATACAGTGGGCCATCCATTTCAATTTCCCATCACATGGTCTCACACACGGCCGGACTGAGACTGCCCCAAATCGGAGGAACAACAGTTTGTGTGAGTTATGTCTTGTTGCATGTCGGCGCGTTTTGCACCGAGCACCGGAGAACACTATTTTGTTGGGTTGTCGGGTTGTATTTGTACAATCAAATGACAATAAACTTAACTTGAAGTGAACCATCTTACTGAACAACCAAGAATTTATTTCCTGAATACTTTTGGATGTTTTCTATGGATTTTGGGCTGTGATTTCTTGCCATATTTCAACTATACAAAACCATGAAATGCAACATGTCATTGAAAATTCCTTTTCTGCAGTCGCACTTGGGATTTATCCCCGCTGATCCTGGTGCATTCAACATGATGAAAGATTTCACTAGGTCATTGTGACCACATGGAATAGTGTTATCAGGGCAACTGGAATCCATCAGTGCTGGCTGACTGTTGTTGGGACACTGACACAAGAGGCATCAGATGCTGAGTACAACAAAAATGAGCAGTAGACCATTGTTAGGTCAGTTGAATGATGTCGTGTTCAGTATCATTCTGCGATTAAGCATGCTAAATTCAATAAAAGTTTTTCCAACTTCCAATCTGATACAGCAAATCTGAAATCATCTCTGTGTTCAGCTTGTCTATCATAATCCCCTTTTATTTTGTCAGGAAGCAAACCTTATTGAAAAAATTTCTTGTCCAGTGTTATCGTGAAAGTCATTCAAAGACCTGTTCTTACCCTGGCTGCCAAAGACCACATAGGCTGTCCTCCACAGATCTCATCACCGATCATTGTCGAGGAAATTGGTTGCATTTCAACACCACTGGCTATTTCAGATGGGGAATTAGAAACAAGTCAGCTATTGGGTGAAGCTTGGACATTTCATTAATCAATAAGGCACTCAAGCACTCAGTCGCATTGCTTAGATCTCAACTGGGAGTGAAATATGAGCTTCTCCACGATGATAAGTCACAATATTCTTCCCTGCCAGTACTAATTCATGTATTTTCTCTCTGGTGAAGTCCTCATGTGTTTAACAGCAGCCACTGGGCCTCGTGGGCAACCTACCATGAAGACATTCATTCTGAAGATGCACCGTCACAGGACTCATGCTTAACAAGCAGATGTAGAGTCGACCATCAAAGCTGGAAGCTCTGGAATTCCCTTTTCAAAACTGCTCAGCTTCTCTCCTTTTCGTCTTTACGATACCTCTGAAAGTCTACCTCTGTGGCTGTCACTCTTAATATGTCCATTTGAGGTGTGATATTTTGCATTTTGTTTGATGATGCTCCTGTGAAACTCTTCAGATGCTGTGGCCATGCTAATTAATAGTTGCTATTATTGCGAGCTCGCGTTTCATTTAGGGACTGTCACTTTAAGGGCTAGGGTCAGCTGCAACCATTCACAACTGTGGAGAGAGCAGAGTGACAGCAATCAGGAACTGACTTGTGCCCAAAGTTTATCCTCTGGAGGAAGAGAAAGAACTTTATCCAGGGGCGGGTGGGGAGAGAGACTTTTGAGAGAAGCATTTAAAGCGACAGCACATTTTGTGATCAGCAGCCATCTTATCAAGACTGTGCCAGAGTAACTCTGTGAGATGGACATTTTGGCTGATTCTCCCACCATCACCAAAGGAAAGGTCATTTTGAAGGGGACAATAAACCACACCATGACCAAGAGAAAGTTCACTTCAACTGACCCATGCTGGGGTTTGTGGAAGCATAGTGTAAGTCACCCATTTCATTTCCCCTACGGAAGGAAAAGGAAAGTTGTGACAACTGATCGTCTGAAAGGATATTTCTCAGCAAGCCACTCGACAAGGATTCATGAGTTTTCAGCAATCCAGGCACTCAGTCTCTCCCACCTCCTTCGAGATTACTTCTGTGCATCAGTTAAAGAGTCTACGTTCCAACACAGGGCTTCTAAGACTGAACTTTAGACTGACTTTCCAGAATTGTGCCCAAGCTATAATGGTTTGTGGTCTCTCTCTCTCTCTCTCTCTCTCTCTCTCTCTCACACACACACACACACACACACACACACACACATATATTCGCGCATAGTTGGCGTAAAGTTAAGGTGTTATATTATTGGTAGCTATTAATAAAAATTTTGTTTTAAAATAAAAATAGCAGTGTCTTGGTGAATTTCTTTTGGTGCTGATGCTGTCATTATAGTTTAATCCACAAAAGAGCTAGAGAAGCTCAGCAGGTCATGCAGTGTTCTATGTGTATCAAAGATACATAACTAATGTTTGGAGCCTGAACCCTTCATCAAGGAATCAGGCCCAAAACGTTGATTATGCATTTTTTTCTGCAGAAAGAAACACTGCATGACCTACTGAGTTTCTTTAGCTCTTTTGTGTATTAAACACAGTTAATGGACCTGGTTTTAGGAAAGAGGAGACCTGACTCTTGGCTCTTTGGAATGTATCAGGTTAATAACATGAGGCACAGTAACAATGCCCTCGCACGCTCCAAACTGTTGTGCAGATGGAGTCTAATTAGGAAGTGATTAACCATTGTGCAGTGAACACTGAGCTCTGACAAGGGGGGACATCCAACAGAGCAGCCTCACAGCCTTGACTTTAGTGACAGGCTTAGATCTTCCCTTGAACCAATCGGGGGATGTAGCTTCAGGAGCAATAATTAAGAAGGAGAAGATAATCATTAAGGAGTTATGAGAGTAATAAAATTATCACAAAGGAACAAAAGACGCTGCTACTCATTTCTGTTTCAATAATCCTTTTTATGATGCTGACTTGTCATTTTCCACCTTCTGTAGGAACGTTTGGCGGCTGAGCATTTCAATGCTATGTCAAAAGATCTCAATGTGAATTGTTTAATAAGGTTCCTACTCATTTTTGGTTGGTGCACTGGCTTCTTAAATTGAAGTGCACTCCCCCCCTCAAAAAAAATCATATTTAATTGATAAGTAGTTCTGTACCTTTTCTCATATGGCCCCATTCACGCTGCCAATTGTGGGACTGGTGTTACTACATGGTTTCTGCTGTTGACGTTTGCTCAACACTCCGCTGGTTTTTCTGCGATTGGTGACTGCTGGATTAGTTCTCAGGATGTGTAATCCTTTCAGTCAGAACGAATACAACTACCTAGGGATAAGGATCTTCTGTGGTGTTAATGTTACTCGAACCATTCAACAGATGCAACTGGTTTCTAATAGAACAGGAAATGTTGCACTTTCTTCTGCACACACAGCTCGTTGGTTATCTCCGCTGGAGGTTCTCTAGAGGCTTGCCTCCTGGAGAGGAATTGTAATCTTTAGTTGACAATCTGATTGGCTTTTTAGTCATCTTGAGGATATTAAATAATCATGTCTATCTTTTTACATTGCTGATAAAACATTGAGGTCAGTTGAAAGGGTCAAGTTCCTGTTTGTCAAAATCTCTGAGGAACTGTCTATATTGATGCAATCACGAACAAGGCTCCCCAGTGGCCATACTTTGTGAAGAGTTTGAGGAGATTCGGTGTGTGACTGAAGACTCTTGAAAACTTCTACAGGTATACCCGTGGAGAGCATTCTGGCGGGTTGCATCACTGTTTGGTATAGAGGTGCCCACGCTCAGGACAACAAGATACTCCCAGAGGGTTGTAAACTTGGCCTGTGACATCATAGGCACTAATCTTCACTTCACTGAGGACATCTACAAGAGAGGATGCCTTAAGAAAGCAGCCTCTATCCTCAATGACCCCACCACCAAGGCCATGCCTTCTTCACTTTGCTACCATCAGGAAAAAGGTACAGGAGTTCAAAGACGAGCACTCAGCGACATAAGGACAGCTTCCTCCCCTCTGCTGGTAGCCATTCCGTCTTCAACCACCTTTGGAAGTATGGGCACTACTGAACCTTCCTGACTAGAGGAGGTGTTGTGGGACTAGGATTGGTCAACTTTATTTTGACGGCAAAATGATTTATACTCCCCACTCTCTCTATGATGGAGCTGTTGATATGTAGTATGGAGTGATCCTTCATCCTCCTGAATTCTACAATCAGCTCCTTTGCCTTATCCACGTTGAGTCTCAAGTTGTTGCTCACACCCCTGTACAAGCCTATCAACCTCCTCTCTGTAAGCCGACGTGTGATTGTTGCGGATGAGACCAGCCACTGTTGTGTCATCCACAAACCTGATGATTCTGTTAGAAGTACAGTCATCCGTTAGCAGCACGAACAGTAGCAGGCTGAGTTTGTAAACCTGAGGTGTGCCATTGCTCAGTGTGATGAAGCTTGAGGTTTTGCTGCCAACCTGGACAGACTGTATTCTTTCAATCAAGAGGTCCAGGATGTAATTGCAGAAAGGGGTACTGATTCCGAGCGAAGACTGTTTATCCACCAGCCTCTGAGGTTCTGATAGGAGATTTTTTACTTTTGATATATTGACTAGGATGGCTGGATGGCTTGGAGTTTGTCAAATGTATTCATAGAAGTTTTCTAAATATAAAGGTACCAACTAGAGAGAGTACAATGCTGGATCTCCTATTAGGGAATGAGACAGGACAATTGACAGAAGTAGGTGTAGGGGAACATTTTGGGTCCAGGGCTAATAATACCATGAGTGTACAGAATTTGTATGTTCCTGTCAGGATTAAAGGCAAAGTTAGCAAGGAACCTTGGCTTTTGAGGGGTAGAAGGGATCTGGTTTGGAAGAAGAGAGAGGTGTATGGCAGGTCTAAGCAACATAGAGCAAATGAGGTACTTGAGGAGAATAAAAAATGTGAGAAAAATCTTAAGAAAGAAATCAGGAAGGCTAAAAGAAGACATAAGTTTGATTTGGCAGACAATGTGAATGAAAATCCTACGAGTTTCTACAAGTATATTAAGTGTCCAACAACTTGGCTAATGAGGCATCATTCTCAACGTAGATCAGGACAAAGTGGTGGGGAGGCGAGGGGTTCAGTGCATTGGTTTGGAATGGGTCCATTGTCACTTGTAGGTATGCTTTGATGTGCTTTATTACTACTCACTCAAAGTACTTCATGATCATGGAGGTCAGTGCTATTGGATGGTAGTCATTTCATCTAGCTTCTATTGCTCTATTGGGCTCTGGGATGATGGTGGCTGTCTTGAAACCTACAGGAACAATGGATTGCTGGGGTGAAATATTGAAGATGTTCGTTAGGACCTCAGTCAGCTCTACCAGAGCCCCTGCAATTTCTACACTAGCCTCCCTCAAGTTCCAAAAGAATATCTTGTTAAGCCCTGAGGATTTATCCACCCTTATTCATCTGCATGGATCCTCCTCAACTTAGGTGTGGCTATGCAGGGTGACTGTCCTCAGGGAGAATTCGACTATATTTGGTGACATGTTGTTTTCCTCATTGAATCATGCGTAGAATGTGTTCAGCCTATCAGGAAAGGAGGCACATTTTCACTATCCCGCAAGGTTGACTTTTGGTCTGTTATGGTTATAATACCTCTTCACATGTGCCTCGTGTCACCCATGTCGTGCAGTTGTCTGTGGATTTTCTGTGCGAACCACTGCTTTGCCTTCCTGATCGCCCAGGATAGTTCTCCTTGATGTTTTCCATTTGTAGCTCCGGTCTTGTAGGTTGTTCAAAGTCACAAAACTGTGAAGTAAAATGCCCAATTACAAGATCATCTGAATGATTGCAAATTCAAAGGAAGGCATACAGTTTCCCACAATTAGGATGTCTGCATTTGTCTAATGATACTCCAGTGCCAAATATACTTGTTGGTTGGGTGGAATTCTTCCCCGCGCAAAACTAAACCGATGCAGTATGTAAGTTATATAATTAGCACTAGTCTGTGAACCTTATCCAATGAAATACCAAACATCTGGAGAATGATGGCCAGCCAAGGAGAAAGGAAAGAGCAAACAGAGGATGCCAGAACTTTCTCATGACCACACAGGTGGTTGGCATTATTGTTGTGACAGGGTTTAGATGGGCAGAAACAGTAAACATGCAGAAACAGGGGAATTAGATTGGCAAAGCAGCTTCTAGATTACCCTCACCATGAAAAGGAGCCATCCACAATACCTGTGATTTGTGAGTGTTCTGAGGAACAGACTTTATGGTCATGTAAATTAGAATCCTACAGAGGCAGCTTGTGAACTTTATATCTGTAGATAGGAAGATTGATATCTTTTTGTGAATGGACATGAGAAGATTGTTAGGGTAGTTAAGAAGGCCTATGGAATGTTGGGCTTCATTGATAGGTTGAGAGGTCATGTTGCAACTCTACAAATCTCTGGTAAGACCACACTTGGAGAATTGTGTTCAGTTCTGGTCACCTCATTTTAGGAAGGATGTGGAAGCCATGGTGAGGATATTTACCAGGATGTGGCCTGGATTGGAAAATAAGTCTTATGAGACAAGGTTAGCAGAGCTGGGACTTTTCTCTTTGAAGCGTAGAAGGATGAGAGGAAACTTGATAGAGGTCTACAAGACTATGAGAGGCATAGATAGGTGGATAGCCAGCGCCCTTTTTCCAGGACAGGAATAGCAAACACCAGAGGACATACTGTATGTACAAAGTAAAGGGCTGGAAGTTTAGGGGAGACATCAGGGTAAGTTTTTTACCCAGAGAGTTGTGGGTTGGCTGGAATGTCTTGTCAGGGGTGGTGGTGGAGGCTGAAACATTAGGTGCATTTAAGAGATTCTTGGACACATGGACGGATGTAAAAAAATAGTGTTATGGGGTAAGGAGGGTTTACTACTTTTTTAAGGGATATATGTGTCGGCACAACATCGAGGGTCGAAAGGCATGTTCAGTGACCGAGAACAAAAGGCTCATTGACCAGTAGTGTAGTGACCATTTAACACCCCGATCAAGTTCAAATTTATTGTCTCATGGAGTAAGATGCAGAGGTAGCGGTTGTTTTACAAGCAGGCCTATTAGAATCCTCATATATAGTCCTTCAAGTAAAACATAGAGTTGCAAAGAGAAATCAGTTGGAATGGAGTAAAGGCATCATAATGTTACTATTTTGAGGTTCAAACAGGAGATTACAGTGAGAAACTTCTTGAATCTGGTGGTAAATCACAGTGCTGGAGGCGCTCAGCGGGCAAAGAGTGTACTTTACACAGCAAAAGTAGAGATACATAACCAACATTTCAGGCTTGAGCCATTCCTCAAGGTGTGTGCAAAGTGCAGGCCAGTGCCCAAACAAAACGGTGGAGTGGGGCAGAGTCCCAAAGGCAGGAGGTAATAGGTAGAAAAGGGAGGGAGGAGAGAGAAGGGGGTGGGAGAGCTGGAGGGATGGGAAGAGAGGGAGAATGGTGAATGGGGCTAGCAGAACCAGGAGAAGTTGATGCTAAAGCCATCCAGTTGGAGAGTGCCCAGATGAAAGATTATGTGTTGCTCCTCCAATACCTTGAAGAAATTCTCCGCCTTTATCTTTGCTGCTTGACCTGCTGAACTTCTCCAGCATTGTGTCTTTAACTTCAATCACAGCGTCTGTAGACTTTTGTCTTTTACTCCCTGAATCTGGTGGGGTGGGATGTCATACTTTTGGATCTTCTTCCTGACATATAAAGGGTGAAGAGAGTGTGGCTGGGATGGGATGCGTTTTAATATGTTGGCTGCTTTTCCAAACCTGTTGAAGTTGTTTAGGGATGCAGATGACATGACATATTTTCGAGGATGTAAAGGTGTTGGTGCACGTCCTTAGCCATTGCAACGATAAGGGGTGGTCCAGCACAAATCCTTGGAGATGTTTACAGCTAGGAACTTGAAGCACTGGGAAGTGAGCTCTTCCTTTCCTCTGGAAGTCTAGAACCAGCTTGTTCGTCTTGCTGACATTGAGGGAGAGATGGTTTTTTAAAAAAAATATTTTATTTTGAGGATTTTCAATCAACATGCAGTCAAAGTGAAGAACATCATTATTAGTAAAGTATTAACAAAATAGTACAAATATTGATCCACATGTTGATATTAAAGGAAATGAGTAAAAAGAAGTCAAATGCGATTCAATTATTATAAAGAAAGATTACAATAATACTATAAAAATGCAAATTCAATGGACCAAAAGGAGAAAAAAATAATAAAGATAATAAAGAGAAAGAAAAACAAAATAAGAGGAACCTTCCCACCATGCCCCCCCACCAGAAACAAGAATAAAGAAGAAAAAGTAAGAAAGAATAAAGAAAGGATTTGCCTCATGCAGGATAAGCCCCACTCCCACCAAGGGGCATATCACCTGTCTTATCTGGGGTCCTCGGCGCTGCAAGCACTGGGGGAAGAGGCAGGAGGGGGAAATCATTAAAGACTTACCCTAATTACCTTAGGTATGAATTCCATATTCTTGAAAATACATCATACTTGTTTCTGAGGTTATAGTGCCACTTAAATTGAAAATTTCTCTTAATTTGATCACAATTCCCACCTATAAGTGGCATAACTTTGCTCTTGTCCCAAATGACATTATAATCCCAAAATATCCCAATTTAGACTGCAATTTTTGTAATAAGTTAACTGGTCTGAGATATATCAGAACACCATCAGGAAATTTTATCTTTTATCTGATTAATCTTGAAACCCTTTATGTCTGGATTTAGATGGATGGATTCCGCTAATGGTTCAATAGCCAGGAAGAAAAAAAACTAGAGATAATAGACAACTTTGTCTATTAGATCTGGACAGTGGGAATGCTGACAAAATTTGACCATTAGTTATTACTTTAGCTTTAGGCTCAGAATAGCTTTAGGCTCAGCTCTAACCCAAATAATAAATGTTTGTCCTAGTCCAAATTTTTCCAACATTTTAAATAAAAAGTCCCATTCCAGTCTGTCAAAGGCTTTCTTCACATCTAGAGTCTCGGTGACATTCAAATCATCTCTTGTTTGCGCCAGATGTATAATACTGAGCAATCTGCATATATTATCTACCAATAGCCTCCCCGGCACAAAGCCAGTTTGATCAGCATTCATTAACTTAGGCAAATAAGTTACCAATTTATTTGCCAAGGCTTTGGCAATAATTTTATAGTCCATATTCGAAAGTGATATGGGCCTATAAGACAATGGTTTCAATGGATCCCTATCTTTTTTTTGGGAATCTCTGTAATAACTGTAGTCAAAAAGGACTCTGGGAAAGTGTGGGTCAACACTGCCTGAGGTAATTTATAAAATTCCTGTGGAAATGCATCCTCTCCCAGTAACTTATTAATTTGGATGGTGGTTAACACTTCCCCTACCTCAATTTAAGTAAATTCCCTTTCTTCTAAATTCAAATTTGTAAGATCCCATTGTGAGAGGAAACTCTCAATTTTATTCAAATCCCCCACTGATTGAGACTTATATAAATTAACATAAATTCTTTGAAAGCTTTATTTTGTAAGAGATCCTGTCCAAGTCTAGCTTAATTGCGTTTATTATTCTGGAGGCTTGTTCTGCTTTCAACTGCCAGGAGAGGACCTTGTGGGCTCTTTCCCCAAGCTCATAATTTCTGTTTAGATCTCATCATTTTTTTCCATTTTATTGTATTATATATTGTATTATATGTGCTTTTTTATCAATTAGCCTATGTTTATCCTCAGAGCTCACTTGTTGAAGGTCTTTTTTCCAAAACTCTAATCTTTTCCAATTCTTCCACCTCCCTTGTATACTCTTCTTTAATCCTAGAGGCTTAGCCAATTATTAGACCCCTCAAATGTGCTTTTAACCTGTCCCATAGAAGAAGTTTATCCACAGTAGAATTACAATTGGTCTCACAGAACATAGTTATTTGGGTTTGAATAAACTTACAAAAATCCAGCCTTTTTAACAGCAATATATTAAGGTGCCATCAATAGGCCATCTCCTTCTTATCTGGCATATCAATAATCAATACAAGAGGTGAGTGGTCTGATAAAAGTCTCACCTTATATTCAATTTCCAAGATTCTACCCTGTAAATGGGATGAAACCATAAAAATAAATCTATCCTCGAGTAAGAATCATGTTGTCTTGAACAGAAGGAATAAATCCATTCTCTAGGGTGTAGCCTTCTCCAGATATCCATTAAGTTCAGCTCCTCTATTAACACCAAGGTAGCTTTAGCTGCCTTTGTCTTAATATATTTCCTTCCTGATCTGTTCAGAACCGGATTGAGACAGAAATTATAGTCTCCGCCCATCAGTATGTTTTCATGACTGTTAGCCAATTAAAAAAATTATTGAATTTATCATTGTCTGCATATAAATTCATTAGGGTCCAGGGCTCTGAATATATCTTACTGTGCACCAAAACGTGTGGGATCTATATTTACCTCCTGCAGCCTAAATGGAAGATTTTTTCCTACTAATCTTGCCACTCCCCTCACCTTGGAATTAAAAGAGGAGGCGATGACTTGACCAACCCATCCTCTCTTTAATTTTAAATGTTACACTTCTGTTAGATGAGTTCCCTGAAGGAAGGCCAGGCCAGCACCTAACTTTTCAATGTGCAACAGAATCTACTTACTTTTAATATGTTAATTAAGACCATTTACATTAAAACTGATACATTTAATTGCCCTATTCATACTCAGAGATTAGATGTTTATAATCATAATTTCCCCCACTCCTGCCCCCAGTGTTCCATGCCAAAGGCCCAACAAAAATATCACCTTAAGAGTGGGAATACTGCACGTGAAAGTAAAGAGTAGATAATAATGAGGAAGATTAAAGAAAATAGTCCGTAGAAAGAATTAAGAACCCTGCTAAGAATTGACAGGGATAAAACCCTATGAACCAAGTGAGTTAGAAAAATCCAAGTAATATAGAAAAGAGAGCACTCATCACTGTCAACCAATGAGCTTTGAGGACAAGAAATTCTTAATTAATTCTAATTAATTATTTACACCAAAAAAAGTCAGTAAATGATAAAGAAAAAACACACTAAGGAATAAACTATATAGAGGCCAGTATAATAATTCAAAATATTTACAAAATTCAGATTATTTATACAATATATTCCTCATTTAATTGAGGAGCTAACAGTTCTGGTAGATTGTTTAATAAGTCCGGGTCTTGGCTGGATCAGTAAAAAATTCATTTTGTCCTTCCTGCAAAAATACTTCCAAAATCTCAGGATGACGCAGTACAAATCTATAACCTTCCTTTTTTCAAAGCAGCCTTAACGGGGTTGAGCCCCCGTCTCATTACCAAAAGCACCACTCTACTGTCCGGATAGAAGAAAATTTTGTGTCCATCTACTTCAAGTGGACCTTTTCTTATTTTGGCCCCTTGGGCTGCCATCCTTAAAATCTTTTCTCTATCTGGGTATCATAACAGCTTTATTACAATGGAATGTGGACATTTCTCTGAATCAGGATACATCACTAGCGCCTGATGGGCACGCTCTGTCTCCAATTTTTTGTGGAAAATTTTCCAAAATTTTCAGGCAGCCATTCGTGAAAAAAATGTAATGAGGGTCAGTCCCTTCCACTCTTTTGGGTAACCCCACAATTTTGATGTTGTTATATCTACTAAAGTTCTCTAACACATCCAATTTTTGCCATATCAGTTCTTTTTGATTTTTGTGCTGGGACCAAGCCACTATACCCTCTATCTCTCTTCTGTACTCTTCATAGTTAGAGATCTGTCTATGACAGTAGTGTCATCTGTGTATTTATAAATGGAGTTGGAGCAGTGTTTGCCAGATAGTCATGGATGTACAGGGAGTAAAGTGGGGGGCTGAGTATCCCGATCAATTCATTGACAATTTCAGCTGTACTATCTGGAACGTGACAGATGCACACAAGGTATAGGGAATAAAAGCAGTTGAAAGAAGAGAAAACAAGGGGTATTGAGCATGTAATTTCATTAAATTCAACATTCCTCTGGGGGGTACATGTGCTCGTTGCATTGACCTGACATAGCTGTCTTCATTTTACAGATCTCCCATGAGGCATGGGTTATCTGCAGCTGTGATGTTAAAGTGACCTTATTTGGAGTGGGTTTATAGTGCACAGTGAGTGCCTAACCAGAAGAACAGCCTGTGCGAGGACTTGGAACAGATTAGATAAGGAGAATCTAGGCTAGCTTTTGTTGGAATTGGAGGGCAAGAATAGGAGACAACTTCGATCCTGACATTCACTTGACATCATTTTGTGATCTGGCAATTATGTTTTTGCCTGTACCTTTAGCATTTATATTTTTTAACCATATTTTTGGTTTCCCATGTTGTTATTGATTTAATTAATGTTTATTCAATAGTTGGGAGCTTCCTTGTTGCTTTTCACTTAGCTAATTTTGTTTTTGGCCCTCAGAATTTCAAAAAGTCAAAATTCTTCAGATATATTCAATTAAAGGACTGGTTTTCCAGGCGCTCAAAACAATCATTCATCAGTCAGCTGTACATTGCACATTGAATGCACATGTCCAGTCACCAAAGAACTCTTCTAATGTACCAAAGCTGGATATTTTAGATTGAATGTTTCTGACACAAAATGGAACTTAGTTATTGACTAAATGCTGGGAAAACTTTTAACTACGAGAAATTTCCAGATGATTCAAGTAATGGAAAATCTCCGAGCTAATTAAACCCATTAAAGCGTCAACACTGAGTATTTTGTTAAATCTGCTGATGTATCTTGCCAGCATGAGAAACCATTATCCTTAACCATTTAGAATAATGTGATATACCTCTCCATTTATGTGAAAAATTGATGAGAAATGCAAAATATGTCAGCTATGAATCACAATTCATCATGTTTGAGTACCCAATTTTAACCATAACTTGTGATTTTCAAACTAATAAATTGTCCATTATTTTCCTTCTTTATTCAGCAAGGAAGTATTTTTCATTCACTCGACTTCTGCATATTTCAGTGAGAACTCAAATTGAATTTCAATGATCTGGGAAGCAGTTTCATCACCTGACTCATTTCTGGATTCATGTTGGAAAGTAAACCCCAGAGTTCGTCGTAAGCGAGTAACAGGAGTTTTCTGTTTTTTTTTTGTTATGATATTAAACCCCAATTTTCTTGTTAGACCCGGAAAGCAAAAGTAGTTGAAACAGAAGATGGAGAGGAAGTAATCTAAGGGCAAATGTATTTTCAAGATAATACTTAAACCTAAAAACAAAATAGCACACTTTGTTACTCTAGCCATGGGGGCAAGGAGAAAAGAGAGCTCTGGAACAAAAGAATGGGTGATGATGTAATTTGGAGGTCCACTTTGGTAGGTCATCACAGACGAGTGATAAGAATTAAAGAAGAAAAAAAGAAATAGCCTAAAACACAATGCTGCAGAAACACAACAGGTCAATCAGTGTACTTCATGTAGCAAAGATAAAGATAGATAGCCAACATTTTGGGCTTGAGGCCTTCATACAATTTATTATGACGTAGAACTTTCATGGGTAGGCTTGATGAATGAACTGTCAATAATTTCTACATTTATAGCAAATGTGTGATATTCAAATGTGTATTTATTGATCAGGGTTTTTTTTCAATGTTTATATGCATCTGAAATTGAGAACATTCTCCATGGATTTTCTTTTCTTATTAAATGGCCATAGAACAGCAAGACCAGTTGGAGAAAACTCAAAAGTTTTCACGAAAATAAAGATGAAAGTGTAGAAAGTTGTCTCTGAACTTCAGGCTGTTCAATAAAAGTAGTGCTCATGTTATTCAATTACATTTTGTTCCATTGTTTAATTGGCTAGAAACCTATTACAATGGAAAAGGCTCCAAAAGAAGATATTCAGGAACAAACAGGAGAAATAAAGAAAATAATTCCAAACAAATCTAATCTTGTGAGAAGCAGCTCATGTTTGAGAAATAATTCAGTAAATTTTGAATGATTAATATTGGCAGTAAAACAAAAAGAATAAATCATGAATAATATCTGATATCCAAACCAAAAAATGCTGGAAACTGACATTAGGTAAGAATGTAGCCAATGAGAAGGAGGCATTTTTGCTATTGCACAAGCTGTTTGATGGAGCTCACTCTTTTGGTGTCTTCTTAAATATGCAAATCTCTATTTCAAAGCACTTATCAATAGAAAATTACCATTTAATCTTCTTTCAACTCATGCTCACCACATCTCAATGTTATCATGTTATCAAAACCCAATTCTTTATTTCCTGCACCTCTACCTTGCTCTTGATTATCGTCACTTTGCAAAGTTTAAGAATCCCAAGAAAGCTATCAGAGATCTTGTAAAACAGCAGTCACATCTAACAGTGGGAATGTGAATAAAACATGTTGGCTGATGGGAATTTATTGGATTCTGTGTTTTACGTCGAACTTGTGTTTTTTTTTTCCATTCTGAAGTGTCTCCCTAACTTCCAGGAGTGGCCGTTGACACAGGAATGACAGAAACTCCAAATACCGCGAGTTTAGACAGAAGACATTCTATTCATTTGCCCTTTGTTCGTGGATCACCATTCAGCCCATCGAGTTGCCTTGCCTTTCAATCGTGAGCTGATCAAATTTCCCACTCAGCTCCACTGCCTGGCCTTCTCCCCCATAACCTTTAATACCCTGGCTAATCAAGAACCTAAAAATCTCGCCCTTAACTATCCCTACTGACTTGGCCTCCGTAACTGCCTATTGCAACAAATTTCACAGATTCACCATCCTCTGGTTAAAAAATTCCTCCGCATCTTGTCAATTTGTTCCAAGTGGATGCCCTTCAATACTGAAGTTGTGTCCTCTTCTCCGAGATTCTCCAACCATGGGAAACATCCTTAGACTGCAGTCGATCCACGATAATGTCTCGGGTTGCGGATGATGGCACAAATCAAACATTACAGCAAAGGGGCAATAAAAGGATGATGCGTGCAGAGAAAGTAAATATAGTGAAAGTAGAATGTGCAAGGGGAGAAAAAAAAATGTTGGCAATGAAAAGGGTTCTTTTATTTGGAAATATGATGGTGAAATATGGGTTAATTTAAGCAGTTCATCCCACCAACAAGGAGGTAAATTGAAGTGTCCTGTTTAATCCAAGGCTGCTTCTTGATGAAGAAGTCACTGACTGTGCTAGGACTAACCACTTGGAGGATTATAAAGCTACAAATATCCAATTATACAATATTATCATTTGAATGGGGCAAACCTTGTGACAAACCCTACCAGCATTTATTCTGGAATTTAAAAAGCATAAATTATTGTTAATTATTATAAAGTGGAAACTTTATAGGAGAAAGGGGATGCTTGGATATGGGGTTATGAGGAAAATAACATTAGCTACGGCAAGATAAAGTGATGAGAGGAAGTGTTGGCATAGATAAGATAGAGGTCAGTAAGTTTTTTCTATCGGTGGGGGAGACCAGAACTAGGGGACAAAGCCTCAAGATTCAGGGTCATAGAATTAGAACGGAGATGAGGAGGAACTGCTTTTCCCAGAGGGTAGTGAATCTGTAGAATTTGCTGCCCATTGAAACAGTGGAGGCTGCCTCAAAAAATATATTTAAGGAATATGGGGAAAAGGCAGGTAGGTGGAGATCAGCCATGATCTTGTTGAATGGCGGAACAGGCTCGATTGGCCAGATGGCCAACCTCTGCTCCTATTTCTTATGTTCTTGTGGACATCAGGTATCCTTCTTCTTCTGGCTGCCTCCATTTGGATCTCCGGTACTAACTCTAAGAATGTGCACTTGGTTTTTGAGTCATCTTGAAATGAAGCACAATGTGCCAGTCATCCTATCCCATTTTTCTGTACTTTGTGAAAGTGTACAAAAACCTGCCAGCATCCCTGGTGTTAGTGATAATCAAACACTGGGGCCAAAAGGTATGTTAAAAAAAAGTTAAAAGCAGCATCTATTAAGTGCTTGATGTATTTTCACAAAAGTGATCCCCACCAACCTCCTCCCCACTCCCAGAGGAGTAAATTCCAGGTCATTGCACCTGGTATTGGGTAGGAAATGTGCAATAATTTCAAATTTAGCACATTGAAAGACCGGCTTGGTGCATTCGTCTGAACCATTGATGAAGTAATCATGAGACTTTTTTCAATAGTACTGACATGGAAATTTTTGATCATAGGAATTGACATCAAAAATTCTGGGCTTTTGGGATAAAAGGCTGCTTTAGACCCACAGTCTCATTACTATGTTAGGAACGCAACCAGATTGAGTTACTTAGCATATAACATGAAATACATCATACCAGGCTCACTTTGAGTACCTCATGAAGTTTCTTAAGCTGCTGATGTGGATTTCCTCTGTCAGTTTTATATACCAACTGAAAAACCTCACAAAGATAAGCTGGCAGAGGTTGACAGCATCGAGTCCACGCTGCTGAAGATACAGCTGCGCTGGATGGGTCACGTCTCCAGAATGGAGGACCATCGCCTTCCCAAGATCGTGTTATATGGCGAGCTCTCCACTGGCCACCGTGACAGAGGTGCACCAAAGAAAAGGTACAAGGACTGCCTAAAGAAATCTCTTGGTGCCTGCCACATTGACCACCGCCAGTGGGCTGATAACGCCTCAAACCGTGCATCTTGGCGCCTCACAGTTTGGCGGGCAGCAACCTCCTTTGAAGAAGACTGCAGAGCCCACCTCACTGACAAAAGGCAAAGGAGGAAAAACCCAACACCCAACCCCAACCAACCAATTTTCCCCTGCAACCGCTGCAATCGTGTCTGCCTGTCCCGCATCGGACTTGTCAGCCACAAACGAGCCTGCAGCTGACGTGGACTTTTTACCCCCTCCATAAATCTTCGTCCGCGAAGCCAAGCCAAAGAAAAGATTTATATCCTGTTTCTATGCAGTTAACTGAAATACCTTCTTGGTAATGGAGAGAAAGATAAAGTTTCAGTCCTTGACATCCTCAACCGCCAGACCCACTAAAGACATATCTGAAAGCAGAGAACACTTCACTTTTTGGTTGTTCAGTCAAAGCTGATCACAGTCAGTCTATCTCCAGATGAACAAAAAATATATTAGATACAATTTCCCCTCTTCCAATTTGGACTTGGCTTGGGGAACCACAAAGAAAGAAAATCCACTCTGGATAAGATGATAATACCATAAGACATAGGAGCAGAAATAGGCCATTCACCCCATCAAGTGTGCCCTGCCTTTCAATCATGAGCTGATCCATTTTCCTACTCAGCTCCACTGCCCGCCTTTTCCCCCATAACCTTTAATGCCCTGGCTAATCAAGAACATATCAATCTCGCCCTTAACTATCCCCACTGACTTGGCCTCCATAGCTGCCTGTTGCAACAAATTTCACAGATTCACCATCCTCTGGTTAAAAAATTCCTCCGCATCTTGTCAATTTGTTCCAAGTGGATGCCCTTCAATACTGAAGTTGTGTCCTCTTCTCCAAGATTCTCCAACTATGGTAAACATCCTTTCTGTTTCTTCTCTGTTCATGCCTTTCAATATTTGAAATGTTTCAGTGAGATCACCCCTCATTCTCTTAAATTCCATGAGTATAGACCAAGAGCTGTCGATATGATAACCCTTTCTTTCCTCGAATTATCATTGTGAACCTCCTCTGACCATCTCCAAAGTCAGCACATCATTTCTTAAATGAAGAACCCAAAACTGCTCACAATGCTACAAGTGCAGCCTCCCCAGTGCCTTATAAAGCCCCAACATCCCGTCTCTGCTCTTATATTCTATTCCTCTTGAAATTAATGCCAGTATGCATGTGCCTTCTTCACCACTGACTCAACCTACAAGTTTACCTTCATGACTGTAAATTTTGTGACTTGTTCATGACAATAAATTCTGATTCTGATTCTGAGGACTCTCAGGTCCCTTTGCATCTGGGTATTTCCAATTTTCTCCCCATTTAGAAAATAGATGGCCCGTTTATTTTTTCTATCAAAGTGCGTGACTGTACACTTTGCAACATTCTATTTCATTTTCCACTTCTCTACTATTCTCCTAATCTATCTAAGTCCTTCTGCGGCCTCATTGTTCCCTCAACACTACCTGTTCCTGCACCTACCTTTGCATCACCTGCAAACTTGGCCACAAAGCAATTCATTCCATGATCTAAATCATTAAAAGAAGTGGCCCCAATACTGACCCATGTGGAACACCACAAGCAACTGACAGCCAACCAGAATATGATGCCTGTATTCCAACTCTTTGCTTCCTGCTAATTAGCTAATCCTTTACCCACACTAGTATGTTTTCTGTTATACCATGAGGTCTTATCTTGTTATGTAGCCTTATGTATGCCACCTTGTCAAAAGCCTTTTCAAAATCAAAATGCACAACATCCACTGCATCTCCTTTATCTAGCCTGCTTATCACTTCTTCAAAGAATTCAAATAAGTTTGTCAAGCAAGATTTTCCTTAAGGAATAATAATATATTTTTAAAAATAATTAAATTAGTGAAAAAGAGAGAACGTGGTGTCTGTCATTCACTGTCCACTCAAAAATCTGATGGTGGAGGGGACGCAGCTGTTTTTGTACCATTGGGTGTTGGTCTTCAGGCTCCTGTATCTCCTTCCTGATAGTAGCAGTGAGAAGGGGTCATGGCCTGGGTGGTGAGGGTCTTTGATGATAGAGGCTGCTTTCTTGAGGTACCGCCTCTTGTAGATGTCCTCAATGGAGTGAAGACTAATGCCCATGATGGCACTGGTCATGTTCACATCTCTCTGTAGCCTTTTCCTGTCCTGTGCATTGGCACTTTCACACCAGACAGTGATGCAAAAAGTCAGAATGTTCTCCATGGTAACCTGTAGAAGTTTGTAAGAGTCTTTGGTCTCCTCAAACACTGGCGAACCTTCTTCATGATTGCAATGCGATGAAGACCCCAGGATCGATCTTTAGAGATATTGTCACAGAGGAATTTTGAAGTTCTTTACCCTTTCCTCTGTTGACCTGTCGATGAGCACTTTATATACTTGAAGAAGCTTTTTGTATTCTCTTTTATATTATTTGCTTGCCTACTTTAATACTTTGTCTTTTGAGCTTTTAAGCTGCCTTCTGCAAGTTTTTAAAAGCTTCCCAATCTATCTTCCCACTAATTTTGATTCCTTGTATGACCTCTGTTGCTTTTACATTGTCTTTGACTTCCCTTGTCAGCCACAGTTGTGACAATTTTCCATTCCAATGGGTGAGCTGAGGTTGTTTGGTGCTGCACAAATGAGGTCACTCATGGCCTCTCGAAATAATTGTTGAGTGTCAGCATTTCCTTCAACTTTCAATTCTGTTTTACTTTCAGAATGTATATGCTTGAAAGGAAGGTCAGAATGGCCAGTGAATTTGAAGTTCTTTCAAATTCCATGGTTCACAATGTGCTTATGTGCTTATGTTCCCCCCCCCCCACCGATCCCAAACACCTAGCGTATCACTGCATCTCATTAAACTAGT
This sequence comes from Narcine bancroftii, assembly GCF_036971445.1. Taxonomy (NCBI): domain Eukaryota; kingdom Metazoa; phylum Chordata; class Chondrichthyes; order Torpediniformes; family Narcinidae; genus Narcine; species Narcine bancroftii. The sequence goes on from NC_091480.1 coordinate 22,738,569, forward strand.
ATGCAAGATTCACTTTCTCAACGTTTTCCATGTGTTAAAATTTGGGAAAATTGCCAAGAATATGTACTAATTGGCTGTAAATTCTTGAGCAGCTTTGTGCTTTGGTCTTGTGGTTTTTGAGAACTGGATTGAGACTGTTCAAGCTTATTTCACCTAGGACCCTTAACAGCTGTCTGGAGACCTTCAGTTGGATTAATCTGGATAAGATTCAAACTAAGTTGCAGAGATAAAAATGTGTTCTAATACAGTGCCAGCTTAAACCTCCAAGGCAGGTTGTAAATGGATAAATACAAATAAAAGTGTGAACTGAAGTTTACAAAAGACTAAATTTTGTTGAGCAATTTCTAAGCAACAGGTGCCAAAATTACTAAATAGCTCTTGCAATAGAGAAAATTAAAACTCCTATTGCAGACAGAGGATTCAATGGACAATTTTGCACTAAAAGCATTGAAATCCAACATAAAATAAGTTGTGGATTTTTGATTCATGGTCTTCTTGAATGGATTTCCCAGCTCAATTGAGAACCACCATGCTGTGCATTTCAAGAATTAAAGTACTTTACATACAACATGAAATAAATTATTTCACAGATTGTCTTCGAAGTGCTAACCATTTCATTTTAATTTATAAAAGGAGACATGCCATCAATTGCTGCATGAGGCAAGCAAGCATCAATTGATTTTGTGCTTGAATTCATTTGTTTAGATCAAACTTCCTTTGCATGGAGGAACAGATATGGTCCTGTCCTTCAGGAAATTCAGATACTGATGCCTGAGTCATTAGCACATGACATGATAATTAGTCCTTATCTGAACATTTCTGAATGCCACAGCAGAGTGGACTGGAAGATTGACAATGCAAGCGTTTCTTTAACTATAGCAGCTGTGTAACTCTTCAGAGGATTAACTCATCACTTCAGGGTTACCCATTTTGCATTGGATCCTTCCTCCAATTTGTCAACACACTTTGCTACAGATAATTAGACAGGCAAACGCCTTAAAGTATGCGGAGACAGCCGGGGTACAACATCTGCCAAATTTTCAATTTTAGAAGCTTGCGAGCCTGAACGAGAATAGGCTACAGATTGCACTTAAATGTTTAAAACATCAAAAGGGTGATTATACTCCAGAGACAGCATTTTAAAATAGCTCTGCAACACCATCAGCAATGTCTGCCTAGCTGTGTGAGCTGAACTGGGATCGATTAATGTGTTTTGTTATGAGAAGGTCGTTTGAGATTAACCCTGCTAATTTCTTCAATATAAAACTACATGCTTAAAAATGAAAGTTGATGAATATTCAGTATTTAATACAATTACATTTACATTTAATTGTCTTAAAAGCTCATTAGCAAAATAAATCTGCCAGTTCTACAAAAATAATCAATATGCAGTTAATGAATAAAACTGTACCATTTTAATAAGGTACCACAATCTTAATTTTGTTGAGAAAATTACATTAGTATTTAGATCCTAATCCTTTTAAATATCCGTAATTTATGAAAATGACTTTAGAGAATTCAAGTAATTTTAGATTGAGAAACATAAATCTCCATGTAATCTCTGTTGATAATATGTGGTATAGTAAAATCAAAGCTGATAGATATTAAATGTGAGCATACGACAATATTGATGCAAATCTAAACTCCCCCACCATCCCCCAACTCTTTCAAACAATAGAGCGAAAACTGTACAATTGAACATGTAATTACGATGACCTCAGAATGAGCTAATGTAGTTTTTGCGATTTATTCCAATGTTAAATGCCAGAATTTAAGTTAATTTATAAAATAATGAACTATGTGATAATTGCAGTGGTTTGTGTTACCATGTTAATTTTGCTTTGACATCTGTTTTCTACTATCTATAGAAAACTAAATTCTAAGCACAGGAGTGCAGCCAGTGGTGTGTTGCTTGCTGGCTGATTGTTTTTTGAAATCGTTTTATAACTATGTCAAAGAAGGTAAAATTGAAGTTCCATTTATTTCAGTTCCATTGAATGACATTGTAGCAAGAAGGTTGCTGTGTTTGTGCAAGTTGGCATCATGTGAGATCAAATGTCAGAATCAACCAAAATTCATTTGGACAGCCAGCAGCTGTTATGCATGTACTTTTATTTCAAGGTAATTAAAAAAACTAACCATTATTCGATGTAACATGGAATATGGCCAGCAGTCCATCAAAGTCTGTTCTACTGATTAATATTGCAGCCTGCAAAGATTATGAGCATTGGTAGTTAATATTCCAGTCAGCGTAACATGACTGATGTGGTGTTTTTTGGCACCATGCATCCGATAACACGGAGCACAATCTGTTGAAAAGTACCCTAAACCTTGCTGTAGACATGGTTCAGCCTGTGCATTCCCAAAAGTTTGAAAGTGATGCCCTTACCTCAGATGAAGTTTGAAAGTACATCAATCTTGAGACACATATTGCAATATGATAAAGATTTGATTATTTTATTTAAATGTGGCAATGAACTAATCCAGACCACTGAAGAAATTTGAGGGTGCAGATCCATATAAAGCTCTTTTGGGTCATCTGCAGAAAACCAAAATTGACTCAATCTTTTCAATTTGCTTTTCACCTTGAGAGTCCATTATCACTGGCATTATTTTGCTCAATTGTACAGTTTTCTCTCCATTGTTTGTAAAGAGGTGGGGGTTGGGGGGGGGGATTTGAATTGCTACCATGGTTAAATTCCTTCCACTTAATGGAAGCTACCTCGAGGTTCCTGTTTGTGTATTTAAAAGCACACGGCACAGTATAAGAAATAATGTGGATCACCTTGTAGTGCGGCCACACATTGGCAGGAATGACAGTGTGGCCATCACTGAGTTATGGCTAAAGAATGGATGTCACGGGGAGCTGAATATCCAAGCATACATAGTGCATCAAAAGAATGGCCAGGTAGGCAGAGGGGGATGACATGGTTCTCATGGTAAGGGATAACATTAAACCATCAGATGAAATATGAGCAGAGTGGTCGGAATCCTCACTTATTTTTTGAGCAGCCTTACTCCTCAACAAGATGGAGTATGGGGGGGAAGGGGGTGGGGAGGGAGAGAGACACCCTATTGATCCTCTCTGCCACTCTTATTGCCCTGTGGATTGAGCTGTACAGCAACCATATCACGCTGTTATGCAGACAGCCAGGATGCTCTTGATGAAGGTTGACATGATAGTGGTCGGTAACCTTGTCCACTTCAGTCTTCTCAGGAGGTGCAGTCACTGCTGAGCCTTTCTGACAAGTGAGGAGATGTTTTGTGTCCAAGATAGGTTACTTCTTAACAGGAATCCGAGGAACTTGGTGCTCTTGACTCTCTCCACTACCGAGCTGTTAATGGGTAGTAGTAACTTATACCCAAAAGTCCAATAAAAAGTCTGAAGTAAATTTTAAATGACCTTTCAACTTATTCCCATTTTGGAAACCAAAAATGTCCTAAAATGCTCGTATAATAATCCAGACCACTATGTCTCTGGGAGTTACAAATCTTGAGCCCAAGGGCTCATCGCAATCATTGGGCAGATAAAGGACGGAGAAAGATCAGAGTGAAAAGTGAAACTAGAAAATGAGAAAGGAAACGCTGGAAGTTCTCAGCTGGTCAAGCAACATCTGTGGACCGAGAAGGAAAGTTAACATTTCAGGTTGATGACCTTTCAGCACCACCGAGAAAACTTAGAAAACAAGCAAGTTTTAAGTTGTAATGAAGCAGGAGGGAAAGGAATGTTAGAGTGGAGACCGAGAGAAACTAAGTGATAAAGATTGTTTGGGTATCGGCTGAAAAGGTGTGATAAAGGCTTATTAATTGCAGCTGATCTGTCCAGAGGGGTGTGTGTAAAGGAAGGTGATTAAGAAGAGAGGGGAAAAAGTAAGATAACTTTCCTTAAGCCGGGTATAGGGCAAGCAGTGCAAGTTTAAACAGAATCAGAATTTATTGTCATGAACAAGTCAAGAAATTTGGCAGCATCATGGTGCAAACATTCATATTATAACCATTACTATAAAAAAAAGGTAAAGATAGCAGTGCATGAAAAGTAAGGCAGTGCCTTTGGTTCATTGATCATTCAGGAATCTGACGGCAGTGGGGAAGAAGCTGTCCTTGTGCCATTGAGTGCTCGTCTTTCGGCTCCTGTACCTTTTTCCTGATGGTAGCAGAGTGAAGAGGGTATGCCCTGGGTGGTGGGGTCTTTGAGGAGAGAGGCTGCTTTTTTAAGACACCACCTCGTGTAGATGTCCTCAATGGAGTGAAGTCTGGTGTCTGTGAATTTGCAAGCTGAGTTAACAACCCTCTGGTGTTTATTCTTGTCCTGAGAATTGGTGCCTCCATACCAGGCAGTGGTGCAACCAGACAGATTCTCTCCACGGAACATCTGTAGAAGTTTACAAGAATCTTTGGTGACGTGCCGAATCTCCTTAGACTCCTCACAAAGTATAGCCACTCACGAGCCTTCTTTGTGATTGCATCAATGTGGAGGTGCCGGGACAGATCCTCGGAGATGTTGACTCCCAGGAATTTGAAATTCTTGACCCTCTCCACTACAGAGCCCTCGATGAAGACTGGGTCATTGTCCCCTGGTTTTGCCGATATTGAGCGCAAGGTGGTTGTCTTTACACCATTCAACGAGCTGATCCATCTCCCTCCTGTACGATTCCTCATTGCCATTTGTGCAATGGATTATTGTACCGACTGCTGTTCACTGTATTCTTCAGGACTTTTGCTCACAAATACAGAGAAAAGAATCTGGCAATCTGAATAAGTAAAACACGAAAGTCTGCAGACACCGCGGTTGAAGTTGAAGCACAATGCTGGAGAAACTCAGCATTCTGAATAAATGCACTTACTACAATCACATTCCTGTCCCCTCTGCACTGCCTCATAATGTTCTCCTGTACCAGACTGGATGAAGCCCATTTTAATGAGACTTTGTGCAGATGGATCTATGAAAAATCTATCAAGCCTAGAAAGAGATAAATGTCACAGCACACTCCTGATGATTCTTTTTGCCTAATTTTGAGCATTGTTTCAGGATAGCTTTGAATTAAGCATTTCATACATCATGTTTCATGCACTATAAAGTGAATGACTGCTGGGGAACTATTTATAAAGTTGAATATGAAAAATCATTTGCTGGAGGAAAGTTCATAGTGCTGCATAAAATTGAACTGAATGTAATATAAATATGTTTAGGTGAAGTGGAAAAAGATGAAATAAACAATCTTCTAGCTGCAAAGTAATGTATTTTTTGCTCAGAGTGCTCTATAACCACCAAAATGAAATATAAAACAACATTACTTCTCAAAGGTATTCATCCAATCTTGACCAAATAATGAGGGTAAGTACATAAATAAAAACTTTAGACGAGGGAGTTGATTATCCTCGGCCTGTGGGGGGTGGCGCGGTTAGCGTAGCAGTTAGTGGAATGCTGTTACAGTTCTAGTGACAAGGGTTTGAATCCGACGCTCTTTTTAAGGAGTTTGTATGTTCTCCTGTGTCTGTTTGGGTTTCCTTTGGGTGATCCAATTTCCTCCCACCTTTCATAATGTACCAGGATTGTAGGACAATTGGGTGTAATTGGGCAGCATGAGGTTGTGGGCCAAAAGGGCCTGTTATTGTGCTGTATGTCTAAAAAAATATATTTTAATGCATTTGATGACCAAAACATCAAACAAAATTAGTCATCAGGCTATATAAGGAGATACAAGGAGAGATGTTCCAAAGCTTGGCCAAAGAAGATTTTCAGGAGAATGGAAGGAAATTACGCAGAGAGTTTAGGGAAGAAAACCCAAGAGGATAAGGACCTGATTCACGTGTGGATGCCCATGACCAGAATTGGAGGCTCACTCTCCTGGAAGAGAATAGAGAGAAGGAGCATCAATCTTACCCATTCTCTGGATGTCAGTTTAGGAAGGAGATGTCAGTAGATTTCAGATTTAGAATTATTGACAGAGTACATATATGACACCACAGACAACCCTGAGATTCATTTTTCCTGCAGGCGAAGTAGAATCACCACTAATAGGTATTGCAAAAAAATAAACTACACAGTTTAAAACGTGAATAAACAAAAAACTGTAAACAGATAATGACTGTAAACAAACTGGCTATGCAATACAGTGAGAACAAAAAGAAAATCAATGAAATGCACAAATTAAGAGTCCTTAAATGAATCTCTGATTGACTTTGTCATTGAGGAGTCTGATGGTGGAGGGGTGGTAGCTATTTCTGAACCTGGTGGTGCGAGTCTTGTGGCACCTCTACCTCTTTCCACCCTCTGCTTTCCCCGGAGCACCAGCAGCAGAGGACCAAGAGGCATCTATCAAGCATGAAGAGGAAGAGTCCTTTAAATAGCACTCCAGGGAGACCTAGCTGATTTGTACAGTTAGACTACTGCATGCTGAACCCTTGGAGAGCTATGTGCAGTCTTGTTGCCCAGCTATGGGAAACCACGTCACTAAAATGGAAAGATTCACCAGGATGTTTTGGGGATTGAAGGGCATGAATTATAAGGAGAGACAAAGAAACCTCCCCCTTGAGCAAAGGAGGCTGAGGAGGTTTATAAAATCATGAGTGTTATGGATATAGTGAATGCACACAGGGTAGATGGGTTCTAGGGGAGCATAGGTTTAAGGTGAGAGGGGAGAGATTTAAAATGGATGTGAGATGCAACTAGAAAGAGCTGCAATGGGAAGCTACAGAAGTGGATATAATTTTGATGATCAAAAGCCATTTGGATAGATATAGTAGAAAGGGTTTAGAAAGAAATGACATGGACCATATTCAAACAAATGGGAAGGACTAGCCCACAACGGCAACTGGTGAATGCCAAATTCATCCTGACAGTTTTACTCACAAAGGGATAAGCAGCTAAAATGCTCCACAAAACAGATTGGCATTTAAAAACATTAATGGCAGAGTTAATATATTTTGAACGTTTTACTGTAGACAGCAAGATTTCCCAGGTGCCACAAAATCTGCCAACTTAAGAAAGGTCAGCATAACATCAGATGAAAGTACATTTTAAAACCATAGAGTCACACAGGTTAGAAACAAGCAAATTTGACCCACCAAATTATGAGATGCCTGGGAGAGTAAATAGGATCTATTTCCATCAGTTGAGGGATTGAAAACCTTAAGTATTTGACTGTTCATTGGTTATAAAGGAGGAAGAAGTAAAACTGTGATCATATAAAAAAAAAATACAGTCAAGAGCAATAATAGACCAAAGATTCTCATTCAATTTCATAATTTTTCTTTTAATCTAACCAAGAAAAAAAATGGTGAGCACAGTGGCCTTGGAATTGCTTGCTCACTCAGCGCCAGAAGGTATGTCAGTGTTAGAATCTCAAGGTGAAGGATTGATGGTAATGGTGGGGGGGGGGGGGAAATAAAAAATGATTAGTGTAAAATTGATGTAAATTAGTTTGATGCTCATTCCAGACTTGATGGGCTGAAGGGTCTTGAATGTATCTGTGACTCAATGACTCATCACTTTCACATGCTGGAACATTGCATGCAGCCACTCCTGGGAAATAACTGCTGGTCTGGATCTGGTCAGTATCACCCACATCCTATGAAAAATTATACATTGAAACATCTTCTGAAGGATTTAGTTTAACTTAACTGAGGTCAGTTTGCCTGCCGAAGTTGGAGGGTGGTTATCTGAACAAAAGATGCTTCATTTAATTACTATCACAAGTTACTAAAGCGGAGATGATGAAATATGGAAAAGAGCTACTTTCTTTTCGATATGCCATTCTGCTTGTTAATAGATTTGAAAGGAAGACAAAGAATGGAATTAGATATTTACATGTCATTAGTGGCTTTAAAACAAATTTTATTTAAAAAAAAAGATAGTATTCTTTTTTCAATTTAAAATGATGTTTTGCTTTCTAGGTCCCATGCCTGAGAAAGAATATGATTATATGTATATGTATAAAACATCCATTTACAATGACCTGTGTAAGGACTGTCCCTCCCCTCTGGGCTGTAATCCTGCTTTTACATTAATTAGAGTCCCATTAGAACTGTTCATAATGTAGTTAATTATTTAGCAAATTTCATCCTTTATCTTTAAATATTGAACACACACACACACACACACACACACACACACACACACACACACACACACACACACACACACACACACACACACACACACACACACACACACACACACACACACAGACGTAATGAATGATGAGGCAAAGAATAATGTATGATTCCAAAGTGAGTTTTTTGCTAACAAGGTTGGAACCAAAGACTAAAATTAATGTGATAATTTGAAACAGTTACTAAACTTGAATTAAATAGAAATTATAATTTTGAATGATGTTTTCATACAGTTGATGTATTCTTATTACATCTACTAAAACTTCTTATACCATTATAACACTTCATTAAACAGATTATCACGTATATCAGCAATGAATAGCTAAAACTGATTAAAGGGTTGAAATTGCATATTTTTGATAATTTTATCACAAACATAATATCCTTGAAAATACATTAATACCAGATTATATAATATTAGGCCTTAATATTTTGTGAATTCCATGCAGTGATACAATCGACATCATAATTTTTCTCAACTAATATTATATTCTGACTAATATAATAATTTTTAATGGACTGTGAATTGTTCAATTATTTAAAACAAAATCAACATTCAGGTGGAATTTTTTTGGTTCTCACATTGTTCACAATTAATCTATGATGTGCATCTTGGAGTTATAATACTATTTATGAAGCTATTTACGCAACTGACAAAATACCCCAACTAGTAAGCAGTTGCATAGCCTATATACTGTAAATTGTTTTGTTTTAATGAAAATTATCTCAAACTATGCAATTTATTTCAAGTGTAGTGCAAACTATGTATGAAAAGACATTTTTAGTTTATTTACATTAGGGCAGGGCACTTGCAGGCTGAGTAGCAGCAACGTCCTTTTTGAAGATTTGTCACTTAATGTGACGTGAATACAATTGTTCATTTAATTTATTTCTGCTGTATTTTGCATTAATGTTGTTTAGCCTTAAAATGTGGAATTGCACTGTAAAACATTGTTGAAAGGGTAGGGAGATGACTTGTAGTCTAGCAATTTCTTTAAAGATGTATACAAAGAATACATCTACAGGTGTACCGGGGGGTTGGGGGGTGGGGGGGGAATTCTGGCCGATTGCATCACTGTCTGATCTGGAGGTGCCAACTCTCAGAACAGGAATAAACTCCATAAGGTTGTTAACTCTGCCTGCCACACCATAGGCACCAGACTTCACTCCGCTGAGGACATCGACATGAGGCGGTGCCTTAAAAAAACAGCCTCTATCCTTAAAGACCCCCACCACCCAGGCCATGCCCTCATCATTCTGCTATCATCAGGGATAAGGTATAGCAGCCTAAAGACGAGCACTGAGCAGCTCAAGGACAGCTTTTTCCCCATTGCAATCAGATTCCTGAATAATCAATGAACACTGTCTTTCTTTTCGTGCACGATTAATTTTGTTATTTTTTTTAAATGTCGTAATACTAATGTCATAAGATAGTTTATAATATGTATGTTTGCAAAACACTGAATTTCATGACTTTCATTACTTGTTCATGACAATAAATTCTGATTCTGATTTTGAATACATATATATAATGTATAGGAATTTGTGAGTGATTCTCATGCAACTGGCGACCCGTGCTTCTTATTCAATGAGGCAACAATATTTAAAGCATTTCATAATATCAAATTTAAGTTCAAGTTCAAAGTTAGTGTAGCGGATTCTGCAAAGCTATTACAGTGCCAGTGATTGGGACCAGAATTCGAATCTCACACTGTCTGTAAGAAGTTTGTGTGTTATTCCCTCCTGGGTGCCCTGGTTTTCTCCCAGCAGGCAAAAAATATACCGGGCTCTGAAGGTTAATTGGATGTAAATGGACAGCTCAGGCTCGTGCCGAAAGGGTCTACAACCATGCTGTATGTCTAAATTTAAAATTATCATCCAATATAACTGGATGAAACAGTTTTGCATGCAAACATATATACAGTATAGACATAGCACATACATTTACAAGTGATTTGTATGCGGTACATATATAATAAATAAATAAATAGTCGAGTCAGAGGCATTGTATGAGCAGCTCATCCATCATTCAACAGGTATTACTGCCTGTGGGAAGAAGCTGCTGCTCAGCCTGGTGGTTCAGCTTTTGACACTTTTGTATCTCTTTCTCAATGGGAGTAGCTGGAAAATCCTATGTGCAAGGGTGGTAGGAGTCCTTAATGATTTTGTGAGCCCTCTTCAGTCAGCAATCCCTGTAGACCATGTCAATGGTGGGGCTCGGGGGCTCGGGGGCGGGGGGGGGGGGGCGGGGGCGAGACGCCATTTGTCCTCTCTGCTGTTATGGTCCTATAGATTGACCGCTGATCCAATGCTCCACAGCAGTGGTTTTCAACCTGTCCCCTAAACTCACATTCCACTTTAAGCGATCTCTATGCCATCGGTGCTCTCTGATTAATAAGCGATTGTTTAAGGTGGGATGTGGGTGGGAAGGGAAGGTTGAGAACCACTGCTCTAGACCCAATTGTTACTGAAATATGTTTCTTGAGAAAAATTGTCATTAGTCCATTTGCATTGGAGTTAAGAAGACATGCATATAACGAGTCAATTAGGTATGATTAAAACTGGTTTTCAAACTTTTTTCTTTCCATTCACAAAACTAATCACAGAGCACTTATGACATAGGGCACACATGTCAAACTCTGGCCCGCGGGCCAGATTTGGCCCACGATATAATTATATTTGGCCCGCAAGATCATTTCAAAAATGTATTAGAGGTGGCCCGCCCTGCAGCGAGAGCCGATGCTGTTTTTTGGTAATGTCACCCCCACCATCCTCTCCCTTCATTGTACATCCTTCCCCATTGTAACACGAGAAGTCTGTCGATGTCATCAGTCGGCAAGCCAGTTGGAAGGCTCCCCGCACAACCAGTCACTTCTCCCACCTGTCGAGCAGCGCGATGGATTGGCAAGCGTCTGTGATTTCCTGTCGGCGCGACGGGCATGGCAGGCTGCGCACGGCCCCCGGGCAGCACGAGCCCCGCGAGACTGGCACCGGACGGCCCTTCCACAGCGCGAGCGCACGTCTCCTGGTTGCCACGGCCTTCAGCGCTTGCACTCGCGCGGACCCCAGGGACGGCTGGTTCGGCCCTGCACGTGAAGAGAGAGATGGTGGCTGTCCGCAAAGGCTGATTGGCAGCGCGCTGGGCCTGAGTGGGTGGGTAAGCAGGGGTGGGCAGAGGGTGTAAGTGAGGAGTAATGGGCAGGGGAAGTTATGGTGGTGCGAGGGGCAGTTAGAGGGAGGGATGAGTAGAAGGAGGGGTGGATAGGGAAGGGGTAAAAGGGGAGGGGCAGGGCGAGTAGGGGAGGGGTGATTAGAGGGTGAGACGGGTAGAGGGAGGAACAGGTTGGGGGAGAGGCAGTAGAGGGGCATGTATAGGATGGGGTGGGTAGAGGCAGAGCGAGTGGAGTGAGGGGTGAGTAGAGGTTGGGTAAAGGACTGGTCAGGTAGAGGGATGGTGGGTCAAGGGTGAATAGAGGCCTAGAGCTTGAGGAGTGAGCAGGAAATGCTGAGACCTGATGCAGGCCAAAATGGACGCAGCCTGTGAATGCTGACTACATCTCCACAGGGACCAAATAGGTTTCCCTCAGGTCAAGCAAAGGGTGAACTTGAGCTACCTACTCCTGACCTGTAACATTATCCTCCTAAAGTTATATCCTAAAGTTTAACATTAGATATGTTGAAAGAGAAAACATGCAGATGTTGTTGAAAATTTTCAATCAATATTTAGTTCGGCCCTCGACTTAGTCCAAGTTTTTAATTTTGGCCCTCCGTGAATTTGAGTTTGACACCCCTGACATAGGGAATAATTAAATTGGAATGTATGTTGAGGGGGACAGTTTGAAAATCACTGCTGTACAGCAAGTGTACCACACTGTGATGCAGCCAATCAGAAAACTCTTGATAGAGCTCGTGTAGCAAGTTAATGTTCAACTTGACATTAAACCCATTTATGTTGAAGAAGATAGCCAAAAGCTTGATCATCACACCTTCGTGGAGAAATTCAGGACATGAATTTCGTAACTTCAGTTCTTGGTTAACAATGAAAAGGAAATTGTGAAATGCAGATTACCTGGAAGGATATGTGGATGAAAAAGATTACAGAGAAAAAGAAAGGTAAAACCATGGTTGGATTTGCAAACTGAGTAAGAGTTTTAAACAGAGTGAAACACAAATGTCTGCTGATGCTGTGATTGTATTAAAAACACAGAAATGCTGGAGGATCTCGGCTAGTCTTGTAGAGTCCATAGGAGGTAAAGATATATAACTGACGTTTTGGGCCTGGCCCTTCCTCAAAGTAAACATTCAGGTATTCCTTGACCAGGAACCAATATAGTTAAGCAAGGATAGGATGTGCATTGGAATTAACTTGAAAAGTTTTGAATGATCTGAACTGTAGCAAAGGAAGAATTAGAAGGATTTGCCAAATGGGATTTGGCTATCGATGATTTAATCAACTATTAGATATGGGGAAACTATTGATTACATTGTACTTTTATAATATTTGGTCCATTATTTCTTCATGACCATTCAGCCAACCAAACCTTTGCTGACTTGCAGAGCAATCCTATCAATCCCACTCTCCAAACTATTTTCCAGTTAATACCCATTCTAAATACAGTAAACTCCCTGTTATCCGAATACAGGAGTAGGGAGATCCTGCTACAGCTGTATAGGGCCTTGGTGAGACCACACATGGAGTACTGCGTGCACTTTTGATCTCTTTATCTGAGGAAGGACATCCTCGCCATAGAGGGGGTGTAGAGAAGAATCACTAGACTGATACCAGGGATGGAAGGACTCGCATATGAAGAAAGGTTGGATAGTCTAGGCTTGTATTCTCTGGAATTTAGAAGATTGAGGCGGGGATCTTATAGAAACATATAAAATTCTTAAGGGTTTAGAGAGACGAGATGCAGGTAGGTTGTTTCCAGGCAGCTGGTTAAAAAAAATCACAGAAAATAAATAGGTAAAAAATACAGAAGTTCAAAGTTGGCACACTTCACAATCGTCCAACACACAATCTCAAGCAACCTGAAAATTCACTTATCCGCCATTGATCAATCCCCATAGATGCTGGATACCATGGGCTTTACTGTGCCTTACAACCAGCATGTCTTATGGATGCTGAAAGAAATGAGCACGAGAATGTACAAATTCCACACAATATTTGTACTCACTGCAGTGCTAATGTGTGGCCCATTTATAAATTATTAAAAAACCCAAGGTGATATAGTCAAGTCAGTCTACTGGGTGTTTTGTATCCATTTACAAAAGGTACTAAAAGTATCATAGATGTGTTACAGTTGAATAGGTTGAGGTGAATGTCAATCGATATTTCACTTTAGACCTTCTAGGTCTCTAAGACCACTTTGAAATCAAATATTGGTGCAGATTTTGCTGGGGTTTATCACCAGCGGTTCTCATTGGATATTCACGTAGGGTTATGAACTGTCAACTGTTAGTGGAAGTCCCAAAGGTACTGGCTGAGTTCTAAGGGTGAGCCCTTGGTTGTACTCCATAGATTTCAAAAGGATCAATGCTGCATTAGATTTGAACTTGGATGGGATGTGCAAACCTGTTCAGTTCAATGTGTTTTGAAGGTGCTTGCGGAAGAAATATGAGAATAAGAGGCTTTACCTAATCTTAGATTTTATTATTAGGTAATTAATAGTTGTATATTATTTTCTGGGCATATTATTCTGACAAACCTGGATGCTGTCATTGGACAGATTTGGAATTGAAATCTATACACAGGTATTCAGAGGTGTTCTTCCATTTAAAATTACTAAGATCAGTAGACAAACCTTTAATCCAATGCTTAAACATACATTACAGATTTGGTTTCAATTTCACAAATTTTTTGATTTAAAAATATTTAGTTTATCTAGAATTATATATCTCAACTATTTGTTCTCAATGTCTATAATGGATCAAGCCTTTTCTTATGGGAAAAGCAAAGGAATTGTCTATTTTTAGGATATGTTTATATATGGATGTTTAATGTCTTTTGAAATAATATCTAACAAATATTATATACCTAAGTCACTATTTTTAGATATTTCCAAGTTAGAAGTTTTTTTGAATAAGATATTACCTAATTTTCCTATATTACATCAACCTGATTTGGTTGATACTCTTTTTCATTCGAATCCTTCCCATAAAGGTTTAATAGATAATATTTACAATAATTTATTAAAATTGCAATCGACCTCTAATAATAAAATTAGAGGAGCTTGGCAATTGCAACTTCAGTCACTTCTCCCAGAGGAACTTAGGGAAAATATTTTTGGAATGGCTAATAACTCTTTATTATGTGCTTGTCACACATTGATTCAATTTAATGAGGTACATTGGGCTCATATGTCGAAAGGTAAATTGCCCCGTATCTTTCCTAATGTTAGTCCTATGTGTGATAGATGTAAATCACAAGTATCCTGCCAGAAAGGTCACACCTTCACACACTGCCACACAGCAAGTACAAACGTTTCCTATTTCTATTCCACATCTAAAACGCACCTCCAATATTTCTGATTTTGATTTATGTACTTTCAGTGGTGTGAGGTATAACTGGTGTAGAAAATTATATTATACTAATCTGTATCTTGCATTTATAACAGAAGTCATGCTCTCCAAACACCAATCAGACCAGCATCTTTCCATTATTGCAACTCCTAAATCCGACTCTCATCTCTCTCTTGATCTCTGAAAACCTGGTTTTGCACTTTTATTCAAAGTACATCTTAGATATAAATTTAGGTGTATTCCCCAACCAAATCATTCATTTCATCTCACTAATTTCAGGTGGGGCCAAGTTTTGTCCCCATCTTTCTCTTAAGATCGATCTTAACTGGAGAAAGCAAAAGTATGTCCCACTAGCTACTCCATACTTACTTCTAAATTGTTCAAAAGATATGTAGCAATCATCAACATATCTTATTCCTTTTTCTTACCACTAAATCAATATTTTTTAACCCAGATTCATAGGTAGTTGTATATTTTTATATAATGGTGTTTTCAGTGATATACCTGCTTTTTCCTGATACATTCATTTTATTTCTTCCCATAATCTAATCATTCCTAATATACAATTATCTATTTTTTGTTATTGACTTAACATTTCACATAAATAAAGTCCTCCATTGTCTCCTCTTTTATTCAATTCAGTCCCATTTGAATCCATGAAGGGGGACTGTTTTCTTCAAAGAAAGATTATAGAAATCTTGCTTGTGCTGATAGATAATACTTCATAAAATCCTGGAGTCTCTGTCCTCCCAATTTATATTCCCATGTTAACTTTTTCCAGTGCAATTCTTAGTACCTTGTTATTCCATAGAAACTTGTAATATACAATTATGTAATAAGTTAAAGAAAATTTTAGTTAGTACAGTAAGTAATGATTGAAAAAGATACTGAAGTCTTGGCATTACCTTCATTTTTATTCAATTTACCCTTCCTATTATCTAATTGGACTATCTTTCCATTTCTGTAAACCTTTTTTCTATATTTTCTAATAGAGGGGTATAGTTACACTTATATAAATTCTGTAAATTATTATTGATCATTATTCATAAGTATTTTGTTCCATCTTTCTTATATTTAAATCTAGAGCCTTTTAGGTATCTTTCATAATCAAAATTTTGCAATGGCATTATTTCACTTTTATCCATATTTATTTGATATCCTGATATTCTTTCATGTTTTTTGAATATTGTTTGTAATCTTATCAGTGATTCATCTGGGTTAGACATATATAATAGCACATCATCAGCAAATAAATTAATTTTATGTTCTTCTTGTCCAACTTTGAAGTCCTTAGTATCCAGATTATTTCTTATAATCTCTGCCACAGATTCAACGGCTAGTATGGATAATGCTGGAGATAGTGGACACCCCTTTCTACTTGATCTACTCAAGGGAAAAATGGATGATATTTGGTTATTAATTATAATTTTAGCTTGTGGTTTATGATAAAGAGTTTTAAATCTAATTTATAAATTTTCTACATATACCAAATGTTTCCAAAGTTTTATATAAGAAAGACAATTCTAGTTGGCCGAATACCTTTTCAGCACTGAAAGAAATACTTATGCTTGGATTCAACCTTGACTTTACCATATGTATTATATTGAATAATCAACCTAGACTATTTGAAGACTGTCTTCCTTTAACAAATCCCACTGATCTGAATAGATTAATTTTGGTAAATACTCACCCAATCTGTTGGCTAGTACCTTTGCTAGAATTTTATAGTCTGCATTTAGAAGTGATATTATTCTGTATGTTGAAATTTTTAATGGGTCTCTACCTTTCTTTGGTAGCACTGTAATTATAGCGGTTTTAAAATGTTTCCAGGAAGGTTTGGGTCTTCACCACCTGGTCTAACATGTCCATCAAAACAGGCATCAACAAATCTTTAAATTGTCTATAGAACTCAGGAGGGAACCATCTTCCCCCAGGGACTTATTAGCTTGTTAAATGCCCAGAGCTTTCTCTATTTCTTCCCTTGTAAAAGGTGTATCTAAATCATCTTTCTCTCTCTCTTCTAGTTTAGGAAGTTCAACAATTGTTAAAAAATTCTTCCATCTCCTACTAATTCTGATTTATATAGTTTCATATAGTATTTTCTAAACATATTGTTTCTTTCTTTTTGATTATATGTTATAGTATCAGCTTCTGTTTCTATGGCATTTATCATTCTGGATGACTCCTCTGCTTTAATCTGCCAAGATAACACTTTGTGTGCCCGTTCTCCTAGTTCATAATATTTTTATTTATTTTTAATATATTTTTTATGTTCTATATCTTTGTAGAATATTATATTGGAACTTTTTATTCTCTAATGTTCTATTTTTCTTGTGTTCATGATATCTGATATTCTTTTTCCAATCGTGTTATATCCTTCTCTAGACCTTCTAAATCTCTCACATATTCTCTCTTAAGGTTTTTAGTATAAGAAATAATTTATCCCCTCAAGTAAGCATTAAGTGTATCCCATATTAGAAAACTGTTCTCAGTGGAAGGAAAATTGTTTTCACAAAATATTTCTGTCTATATCTTAATAAAAATCCTTCCTCCTTAATTAACTAACATTAAGATGCCATCTCTACATACTTTCTGGCTTTTCCATTATCATAATAGTTAATGTTAATGGCGAGTGGTCTTATAAAAGTCTTGCCAAATATTCAATTTTTACCACTCAACTTTGTAACTGGGGAGAGATTAAAAGTAGGTCAATCCTTGTATGTGATTCATGTACTCTTGAGTAGAATGAGTAGTCTCTTTCTAAGGGGTTGAACCGCCTCTATGTATCTATTAAATTTAAATCCTTCATAAATTATAATGTTGTTTTTGCAGCTTTTACCCTTGTTATTGTTCTCACTGATTTATCCAATATTGGATCAAAAAAAAAAGTAATCTCCTCCAATCAACATATTTTGTCTTCTCCCTGTGGTTTTTTTAAAATTATATCCTTCATAAAGACTTCATCACCATAATTTGAGGCTTAAATGTTTGTAAATATCCATGATTTTGCATAAATTTTGTTGTGTGCCATTACAAATCTTCCAGCTTGATTAGTTATGTCTCTACTATTATTATTGGTATATTTTTATTAATTAAAATCGCTACAGCTCTTTCTTTTGATCCAAATGATGATGATGTTACTTTATGTCATTGGAGGTCCACTCAGAATCTTGTTACTCAGCCCCAGGAGAGCCTGGTCAGTGGAATTAGGCTTCTGGGTCAGGAAAATGGGAACCGTGGAAGGTAAATGCAGATAGCAGGCCCCTCTCAAGAAAGTCCAGGCCTTTATCAACGTCCTCCTGTTCAAATCACTAATTTGTTAAACCGTTTCCAAAATAAAACCGATACTGCTCATACCTGACCCAACCAGTGTGTGTCATTTAATGTCTAATATGATCTGAAAAGGGAGAAATTTTTTTCAAGTATCTGCATCAGAACTCATTCAATTCAGTATTAGACGATACTTGAGTGCAATCATTCTTTGAGAATATCTTCAATATGAGGTGGAAACTCTCCTCTTAATATAATTAAATCTTCTGAGAAATTCAAAGAACTTTTGCAAAGAGATAGTTTCAATTCACAGATTTTTCTTCAATATTTTCAGTCCACAGAGGGTACATTTAAGAGCATACGAGGCAGCAGGTCTATACAATTTGCAGATAATATATTCAAAGAGAAGAAAGTGGAAATGTTTTGAATGTTGACACTGCTGTATCCATGAATCTGTTTGTGCTAGTAATGTGAATCATAGAGGCTGAAGGCCAAAACATAAACAAAACTGAAAGTTCCCTATTTTTGTTATAAAAAAGATCTAAACAAATCAAGCCACTGATTCTATTGATTGTCAAATTAGTTTTTTAAAGTGTAAATTTTGGCTCAGTTGCTGCTGCTCTTAGAGCCATGCCTAAAGATTCTGAATACAAATCTTGCTTCAGAGTCTCAAGCACAGCTGATGTTCGAGTGCAGTATTGGTGCTTCATTGTCAGAATGCTATTCTTTGCGTAAGACATTAAATTGAGTGCCCTCTGTGTGTTATTTTGTAAAAGGACAGACGAATCATCTCCATAATGAGGTCTACATTTATTCCTCACGTTATCAGAAGAAAGAGATGACCATATTTGGTCATTACCACAATGCTATTTGTGGGAGCTTGCTGGGCACAAATTGATGACTCAATTATTTTTACATTATCTGTGTCAGCACACTTCCAAACTACTTTATTGGCTGAAAACCATTCAGCAATAACCCGAGGGCGCATGAGAAGCATTGAATAAGTTTTCTTTTAAGCATAGCCTTGCAGTTGAAATATATAAAAACTACGTTCTTCATTGAGTGAGATACTGAACTATTATGGTCAAAAGCTCCAGACCTTGACCTGAGGATTGCTGAGTTATGATCCCTGCAGATCATGGATGACAGTTGTCTCCATTGACTGACCAGGACTTTTTAAAATCATCATTATTGTTTCCTGAACCTTGCTGCAAATTGTGGACAAGTGGATGTAGAACAATAACATGGTTCAGCAATGTTGCATTGATCACTATGCAAAGCCCATAAGTCACACTGAAGCACATCACCTCCAGCTTATCACACTCACATGACCCCAGTGCACCCACATTGGCTGATCTCTCAAACCCTTAGTTCCTGTTTCTACCTGATCATTTTTTGGCTTCTAACCCAGCAATAATCCCCTCAATATAGTGAGTGTTCTCCACCACCACCCCGCCCCCCCACCCATATCAGTGCTTTCCAACCAATGATCACCTCTTATGACTTAGTGAACTAGCTCTTCATTCCTCCAACAGCAACTTCTTACCACTCTAACAATCACCAATTGAAGATCCCACCACAAACGACCACCAGCAGTCAACCCTATGATTCAACACCCCTCTTCTGATACCAACTAGTCATACTGGAATGTGTTTTCTTCTCTGGGCCTCTGAAGATTTTAGTGATGGTTCCATGATCAAAAACATGAGTGGCGTATAATGCAGTGACTGATTAATGTATCTCTGCAGCCCTCCTCCAGTAATTCTAGGCCTCACATTCTTAATGATTTTCACCATTGTGCATTATGAAATATTTAGGTTAAGAGCTTCTCAAGCTTAATGTTCTCTGATTCATTTGTCATTCCTTCAGATTGAAGATGGATTTCTGCTCCTTAAGTACGGGTATACCCAGCTTTCCGAATACTCAAATTACAAAAATTTCCTTTTACGATAAAAGCCGTATTTGGTTTTATTAAAGGATTTGAATGGGTCTTAAATGGGTTTTCTCTTTTACAAAAATAGCCTCCAATAGTAGTGAATGGGTCTTCGCTTTATGCCATTTCGGCTTACAAAAGGTTTCCTAGGAACAGACTAGTTTCGTAAAGCAGGGTATACCTGTATCTAGAAATCTGTGGATTTATTGAGGATATATTGTCTGGTACAGACTTTATAGTAGATGTTCAGGTAAGGAAGAAGACAAAGAGAACAGAATTAGTCTGAAGAAAAATGTGAGGAACACAGCTCCATAAACCCATCTCCACAGATTAGGCAGGTTCTAAAGAGTCAGCATATTGCATTTACTCGATCTATCAGACAGGAACAAATTAATTTATGTTGATGCTTAGGCATTGTATTGTTTAAGCTTCAAGGTTTTCTACATTGAATTTTCATAACCAACACCTTGCACTACATGAACACTAAATTATTTTCAAAACCACTGCTAATGTGATACTGTCAAATTTGGGAACAATATAAATAAGATTAATGATTTTGGGATCATGGGAGGTTGTGTAGAATGGTTTATGCCTTGAGCATTAGTATTCTTAAAGCTATTTTTAACTTAAACTAAAGGCTTGATCTTCTATAAAGACTTTTTTATGTCAGGAGATCAAGTTGATAAGGCTATCATAAAAACGAATGGGATCATTGACTTTACAAATAGAGGCGAAAGGGTAATTTTACTGTTAAACTTTATACCTGATCCCATTAAGGATGCAAAAAATGTGGATTTAATTTGCCCTCTGCTGGATGTTGAACACTTTTTATAAAAGGAATTACATTTCAGATGGAGATTTCAATGCACAGACATTTCTCACATTCTTTTGAGCCCTTGTTTTCCATTTGCAGGTGAGTTTTGGGCCATCAAGACTATCTGCATGAAAGAATGCCTCATGTTATCATAAGGCTTCGATCTAATTATGAAAGCAAGGGGAAGAAATTTTGGTGGGATGGGGATGCTGCTTAATTGGGGGCCACTGCAGTTTAGTGAGAAGAGGACCTCAGTGTGAATTGGGACAAGGCTTGCAGGGTTTTGAATCATTTTATTTACAAAGAGAATTACAAAAGCTGGCCAGAATTATATTGGAGCATTCCGGCATAGAATAACAAAAATGTGGATCAAAGTTTCAAGGGAAGATGAACTGAAGCAGGGGTGGGATAAGGTTGTTCATGGATGCTAAAATAGGGATCTTAGTGACTGCTTAAATATGTGGTCCAGAGCACATGTCAGTGTCGAGTGGGGTGGACAGTGTTGAAAGTGAAGGGGATGGAATCTGAGGTTAGTAACAGAGATCTGAAGACAGCAGCACTGGCCCTGCAATATTTAGAAAGAGATTTCTGCTTATCCAGTACTCAACATGAGAAAAAAAAACAGTCTTTGACCTATGATGCAGTTAGTGCAAGTGTGGAATCTGGTCCTTTGCTTTTAAGGGACAACATAGAGATGAGAAATAGGAAAAGACAATGTGCAGATTCCCAAAGAACCCCAAAGATAATATCGGGAGATTGATAATGTCGGGAGATTGAGAAGAAAAAGCAATTCTCTGGCTGTGATTGGATAGATAAAAAACTTTTTCAAGAATGACAGAAAGAGTTAGGAAGAATGGTCCAATTAACTGCATCACAGACGTTGTCAAAAAGGATAGGGGGAGTAGTTTGTTAAAGTTGCATTAGGTGCCATTTCTGCTGGAGATTTATTTTTCCCTCTCCTATTGCAGACTATCATTGAATAAATAAATTAATTTGCTTGCCTAATTATTATATTTTAACTTTTCTTGAAGAGTCTGATTCTCTGCTTCTTGCTTTGTCTGCCTATTTTCTCTCTTCAAGTGTGCTGTTATGGCTATACCATAACTTTATGCAAAAGTAAAGTTGTTTTCAGCTCTACCATCTTTCTTCCGCTTTGCAAAGGATGTCCTGGACCAGCTGCCTGACATCCAGTTCCATTCCACCTGCAAAAAAAAACGAACTCCTGGAGGAGTTGAACTGGTTGTGCAACAACTGGGCTTTCCCTCCACAGGTGCTGCTCATTCTGCCGGTTTCCTCAGGTTCCCGTCTCTTGTATCTCTTCCACCTGCTTTTGGAGTGGTTCTCCCAGAGACCTCTCCATCTGCATTCATTCCATTTCCTCGTTCTCTTGCCATGGTGATGAAACGTTCAGGCAATCTTTAAGTTCTTTGACCTGTTTCCCTATGTCGCAGCATCTCTTCCTCACAAATTTACAAGCTTCCCTTCTTTCCTCCATTCCAACCACTCTGAATGATAGCCTGTCCTACTGACATCTAAGATTGTTTCTTTTCCTTCAACATCAATGGTTTTAGAATTGACATCCCTGTCCTAAAAAGCATCATAGCCATATTTTACCCCTTTAATTACACCTAATTGACCTACACCCCCGGTACGTTTTTGAATGGTGGGAGGAAACCAGACCACCTGGAGGAAACCCACGCAGACATGAGGAGATCGTATGAACTCCTTACAGACAGTGTGGGATTCGAACCCAGGCCCTATTCGCTGGCGCTGTAACAGCTTTGCGCTAACCATGCCCCCTTTCTCCTCTTCCCTTTTTTCATTCTTTTATTTCCTTTTCTCCCAAATCTGCATCTCCCCCTAACTCTCAACATTTACACTTTCTCTTCGTCCTTTTTCCTGACTTCCCTTCTCCCTATAATTTCTCATTCTAATATTCTCTCTCCTCTGTGCCAGATTTTCATTCATTGCTGACATGTCTACTTTGGAAGGTTGAAACTATTAATTCAGATTAAGAATGCATTTGGCTGAACATTTTTAATATATCAAATTATTTTATAATAGCTTTTTTCCCTCCTCATTTTTCCATTAATTTTGATCCAGTTGCTAACATGAATCAATCTTTCAACAGTAAGGATGTCAAGTGTGCTTGGATGGCAGACCCTACATGGCCAGCATCAATATTGTTCCATGATTGTTAACTGGAACTGCATAATCTGGCAAACACAAATCCACCAACAGAGAGAAGCTCAAATAATTAATGATGCCTAAGGACGGCTGTACTGATCCTTTTTTGTCAGTGTTAATATTTCATTTCAGCTTGCAGTTTTAAGGAATGTATTATTCAAACTAAAACAGAAGCCATTTAAAACATTTAATCTAGGTGAGGGATGAAGATGGTCAAATGGAGGATGACATACAATGAGGAAACAATGTCACCTGTGGCTCTGTTACTTATCAAATATATATTGAATTACAAAATTTTTCAGACAGTTTACAATACATCCCATACTGGAGATTAATAATACCTGTCTTTTTAAAGTATTTTTCTTCTTAATATTTTTCTCCAAATCAAGTATTTTGTCTTCTTTCTGAAAGATACAACACCAAAGGCCACCAATGCTATGTAATATTTAAACCACTAGCCTCCATAATCTTTGGCAATGTTAGTAATGCACTCAACTCTGGGAATACTGCAAGGAAACTTGATTCTGGGACCACTTTGGCGTTTATAATATGATCAACTTCTGTGGAAAACAAAATGATTCTTCTCTTTTTGGTCTAAATTGCATAGCAAACTGTAAATAACATATAGTTGCTCTTTCTCCTTCCCAAGCCAAAAATAAAATCTCCTGAACACTGAAATGAAAACATTTGCAGAACACAATGCACCAAGACACACAATTCTTGACAGCTGAGTTTAATTCTAACTTGTTTCAGGCAAAACGATGAAAGGTCAATGGAGACACATGGCAGCTTTGTTTTAACAGCAGTGAGCAGTTTATCACCCGGTATCATTCCCCTTTCTGAGTCCTGGACAAATATGCCCCCAAAGAGGGAATTGTTCATTTTGTAATATTAATAAAATGATTAGCAGTTAACACTTTATTTACAGGTGTTCTCTGAGAGAATGTGGGTGTTAGCATAAATTGGAGTTTTCAAATTAGGATTGGTGGTTTTTTCCATAAAATAAAGTTTAGATTAGATTAAGAAATATTATTATTGTCCCATGTATGGTGAAGAGCTTTCTTTTGTGTTGACATTCAAATGCCAGCAGAATCGCCACGCTGCACCAGAGGTTGGTACGAGTTGAGGTGAAGATCTGTCATGATCACCCTGAAGGTGAAGGGCTGAACATTTCTAATGTGTGACGAAAATGCAAAAGAGCAAATCCAAAATATTTGTTATTGGACCCAGAATGAAGCTGACGCTGCAGATAAGGTAGGAATAAATAGATTTGATTTTAAAAAAAAGATGTCATTCACCACATTGTACAGTTCTCAAAGAGCAGTTTATTTGTTTAGTCATGAAAAATTCTGTCGACTTTTGCCATGATTTGTTCTTTGGAATAAAATGATGCACTGCTGGAGGGCAAGCTGCAGGCAGCAGCTTCAATACACAAAGTAGCACTGGGACTGACTGATTATACAAATTGTTGGTTTGTAATTATTCATTCTATTTTGTATATTATGTAAGCATAATGAAAGTCATGATTTGTGGAGAAGTTCCTAAGGTACTCGTTTTTTCCACAATGCAACAACTTATTACTTTCACTAGAATTCTGTGGCCTAGTCATTCAGGAACAGCATGCCATGTGTCACGTGCCGTGTATCAAGTGCCATATGTCAAGAATCAATTTTCTTCTGGAATGGAATGCCCTTGGTAACATTCATACATTGAATCACGCACTCTGGAAATGTGAACAGGCACTTCTGGTCCAGATTTACATTTGCATCTATGACATGATTTCCCATGTCACACTTGCATGACGTAGCAAAGATCGTTATCAGATGTTGTCTCAGGATCACCTGTTATTTTGGTAACTTTTGGGGCAATCATAGTGCTTTTGCGAATTAGGGCTTTAATGCTCTGATTGTTCCCACCCCTGGTCCGCCAACTTGACTCATGACAGTCCTGATTCATTGACTGTTCCAAGTCCATGTCCCATGATGAACAGGGAATGACTGAAATGGGCCAAGACTGAATTCATTGTTGGCGCATTATTTATTTTGGTGCACAGCCATCCAAATCTGCCTCCTCACTGGTGTATGTTATGAATTATGGATACCAAACTCTTCAAATGATTCCAACTGCTCCCAAGAGAGCGCTCAGAATCACAGGCCGGTGGAGTAAGGAGTGAGCTCAGGTAGTTTCCTACAGTTTAAAGGTGAGAACATAGAACAGTACACCACAGAACAGGCCCTTTGGCCCTTGACGTCTGAGCCGAACATGATGCCTAAATTAAACTACAACTCTGCTGACTGCACATGATTCATATCCCTCTATCCTTTTAAAAATTTTTAAAATTTTTCACACTATGAACCATACTGACCAAAATACACACAAACATTTCCCTCTTGAATATAGAGTGTCATTTTCTCCCCTTTTCCCTCCCTCCCTTCCCTCCCTCTTTCCCACCCCCTCCACTAAATGTTCAACATATACAATACATTAAACAATGTCATCACACAATGAAAATAAACAAGAAAATTGTGTCATCTACTTTTACATACTGGGTCAGTTCATTTCGTCTTCTTCTCCTGTCATTTTAGGCGGTGGAGGTCCGCGGTAGGACTTCTCTGTTGTGTTCCATGTACGGTTCCCAAATGTGTTCGAATACTGTGATGTTATTTCTTAAATTATATGTTATTTTTTCCAGTGGAATACATTTATTCATTTCTATGTACCATTGCTGTATTCTCAGGCTATCTTCTAATTTCCAGGTTGACATAATACATTTTTTTGCTACATCTATGGCTATCATAATAAATCTATTTTGTGCTCCATCCAAATCGAGTCCAAGTTCTTTACTTCTTATATTACCTAGAAGAAAGATCTCTGGGTTTTTTGGTTTGTTGCTTTTTGTGATTTTATTTAATACCTGGTTTAGATCTTCCCAAAATTTTCCACTTTATCACATGCCCAAATTGCATGTACTGATGATCCCGTTTCCTTCTTATAACAAAAACATCTATCTGATACTGTTGGGTCCCATTTATTTAACTTTTGGGGTGTGGTGTATAGCCTGTGTAACCAATTATATTGTATCATGCGTAACTTCATGTTTATTGTATTTCTCATAGTTCCGGAGCTTAGCTTTTCCCATGTTTCATTCTTTATGTTTAGATCTTGTTCCCATTTTTGTTTGGGTTTACAGCTTGTTTCCTCGTTCTCTTTCTCTTGCAGTTTGATGTACATGCTTGTTATAAATTTTTTAATTATCATTGTGTCTGTAATCACATATTCAAAATTGCTTCCTTCTGGTAACCTCAGCCTGCTTCCCAATTTGTCCTTCAAGTAGGTTTTCAGTTGGTGGTATGCAAACATTGTACTGTGAGTTATACCATATTTGACTTTCATTTGTTCAAAAGATCATAATTTATTTCCCGAAAAACAATTTTCTGTTCTTTTAATCCCTTTTCTCTCCCATTCTCTAAAGGAAAGGTTATCTATTGTGAAAGGGATTAGTTGATTTTGCAACAATATTGGTTTTGGTAGTTGATAATTTGTTTTATTCCTTTCTACATGAATCTTCTTCCAAATGTTGAGCAGATGGTGCAGTACTGGTGAATTCCTATGTTGCACCAGCTTTTCATCCCACTTATATAGTATATGTTCAGGTACCCTCTCTCCTATTTTATCTAGCTCTAATCTGGTCCAATCTGGTTTTTCCCGTGTTTGTTAAAAATCTGATAAGTATCTTAATTGTGCTGCTCTAAAATAATTCTTAAAGTTTGGCAGCTGTGAGCCCCCTTGTTTGTACCATTCTGTTAATTTATCTAGCGCTATCCTCAGTTTCCCCCCCTTTCCATAAGAATTTCCTTATTATTTTCTTTAGCTCCTTGAAGAATTTCTCTGTTAGGTGAATTGGTAACAATTGAAATAGGTATTGTATCCTTGGGAAGATATTCATTTTAATACAATTTACCCTTCCTATCAGTGTTAGTGGTAAGTCTTTCCAATGTTCTAAGTCGTCTTGTAATTTCTTCATTAATGGCTGATAATTTAGTTTGTATAGATGGCCTAGATTATTATCTAGTTGTATACCTAGGTATCGAATTGCTCGTGTTTGCCATCTTAATGGTGATTTTTTCTTAAACTTTGTGAAATCTGCATTATTCATCGGCATTGCTTCACTTTTATATGCATTGATCTTGTACCCCGATACTTCTCCATATTCCTTCAATTTCTTATGTAATTCTTTTATTGATATTTCTGGTTCTGTTAAGTATACTATAATGTCATCTGCAAATAGACTGATTTTATATTCCTTCTCTTTTATTTTTATCCCTCTTATTTTATTTTCTGTTCTTATCAGTTCTGCCAGTGGTTCTATAGCTAATGTGAACAGTGAGGGAGATAGTGGACATGTCTGCCTAGTTGATCTGCTTAATTTAAATTGGTTTGATATATTATCCATTTACTGTCACCTTCGCCAATGGTCCCTTATATAATGCTTTAATCCAATTAATATATTTCTCTGGTAGGTTGAACCTCTGTAGTACTTTGAATAAATAATTCCATTCTACTCTATCAAAGGCTTTCTCTGCGTCTAAGGGAACCGCCACTGTTGGCGTCTTGTTTCCTTGTACTGCATGGATTAAGTAAATGAACTTACAGATATTGTCGTTGTTCATCTTTTCTTAATAAATCCATTTTGATCTAGTTTTACTATTTTTGGTACACAGTTGGCCAATCTGTTTGCTAATAGTTTAGCTATTATCTTATAATCTGTGTTAAGTAGAGATATTGGTCTATACAATGCTGGTGTTAGTGGATCTTTCCCCGTCTTTGGTATTACTGTAATTATTGCTGTTTTGCATGAATCGGACATGTTTTGTGTTTCTTCAATCTGGTTCATTACTTCCAGGAGAGGAGGAATTAATAAGTCTTTAAATGTTTTATAGAATTCTATTGGGAGTCCATCCTCTCCCGGCGTTTTATTGTTCGGTAGTTTTTTTTAATATATCCTGTATTTCCTCCATTTCAAATGGTTTTATTAATTTATTTTGCTCCTCTTCTTGCAATTTCGGTAGTTCAATTTTAGCTAGAAACTCATCTATTTTGTCTTCTTTTCCTTCGTTCTCAGTTTGATATAGTTGCTCGTAGAATTCCTTGAAGTTTACGTTGATCTCTGTTGGGTTTTATCTAATTTGTTTGTCCTTTTTCCTTGATGCCAATACCATTCTTTTAGTTTGTTCTGTCTTAAGCTGCCAAGCTAGTATTTTGTGCGTTTTTTTTCTCCTAGCTCATAATACTTCTGTTTTGTCTTCATTATGTTCTTCTCCACCTTGTATGTTTGTAGTGTTTCAAATTTTATTTTTTTGTCCGCCAATTCTCTTCTTTTTATTGTATCTTCCCTTATTGCTAATTATCTTTCTGTACTTGCTATTTCCCTTTCCAGCTGTTCTATTTCCCGATTGTAGTCCTTCTTCATCTTAGTTACATAACTTATTATCTGCCCTCTGATGAACGCTTTCATTGCATCCCATAGTATAAACTTATCTTTCACTGATTCTGTATTTATTTCAAAGTACATTTTAATTTGTCGCTCAATTAATTCTCTAAATCCTGTCTTTTAAGTAGCATGGAGTTTAATCTCCATCTATACGTTCGCGGTGGGATGTCCTCCAGCTCTATTGCTAATAACAGGAGTGAGTGATCCGATAACAATCTAGCTTTATATTCCATTTTCCTAACTCTCCCTTGGATGTGGGCTGACAACAGGAACAGGTCTATCCTTGAGTATGTTTTATGTCTACCCGAATAATATGAGTGTTCCTTCTCCTTTGGGTGTTGTCTCCTCCATATATCCAAAAGTTGCATTTCCTGCATCGATTTAACCATAAATTTGGTTACTTTGTTCTTTCTGCTAGTCTTTTTTCCAGTTTTATCCATCTTTGAGTCCAAATTAAGGTTAAAGTCCCCTCCTATCAGTATATTCCCCTGCCTATCTGCAATCTTCAAAAAGATATCTTGCATAAATTTTTGATCCTCTTCGTTAGGGGCATGTACATTGAGCAAATTCCAAAATTCTGAATATATCTGACACTTTATCATTACATACCTCCCTGCTGGATCTATTATTTCCTCCTTTATTTTGATTGGTACATTTTTATTGATTAATATAGCTACTCCTCTGGCTTTTGAATTATATGATGCTGCCGTTACGTCCGCTACTCAGTCTCTCTTTAATTTCTTGTGTTCCACTTCAGTTTAGATGTGTGATATCCCTCTATCTTGATGCATATTCATGCATTGATCTTGATGCTTCTTCAATACTTCTCTTGTCCCTGCTTCCAGCACTACTCCTGGCAGCCCGTTGGAGACACCTGTCAGTAGCATCTCCTGTAAGCTTTCCCTCCCTCACCTTAAATGCATGTCCTCTAGTTTCTGACATTTCACCCTGAAAAAAAAGATCCTGACTGTCTACCCAGTCAATGCCTTGCATAATCTTCTAAACTTCTATTGTCTCCCCTCAGCCTTCAATGTTCCAGCGAAAACAACTCAAGTTTGTCCAACCTCTGCCCATAGCTCATACCCTCTAATCCAGGAGAATCTAAGAGAATCAAATTATAAGGGAACATCCACTGGATGTATTATAAATTTTCACAACTATCATTCCCATTCACAAATTGCAATAATTGCTTCCATGACAGTTATTTATGGTTTTATTTATTATTTAAAAATGGTAAGCAAAAAAAAAAATCCAACCTCTATCAATTGGAATCATTATTCTAGATTGATCGAACCAGGCATGCAGCACGGTTTGTGTAGCGGTTAACGCAATGCTGTACCAGTGCCAGTTCAAATCTGACACTCTCTGTAAGGAGTTTGTACATTCTCCCCATGTCTGCGTGGGTTTCCTCCCACTGTTCAAAAGCATACCGGGG
Source organism: Narcine bancroftii (assembly GCF_036971445.1). Taxonomy (NCBI): domain Eukaryota; kingdom Metazoa; phylum Chordata; class Chondrichthyes; order Torpediniformes; family Narcinidae; genus Narcine; species Narcine bancroftii. Next base: position 22,768,336 of record NC_091480.1, read on the forward strand.
TTGTAGGTCAATTGGGTGTAATTGGGCGGCACGGGCTTGTGGGCCGAAAGAGCCTGTTACCGTGCCATACGTCTAAATTTAAAATTTATTACAAAGCTCTATATTCTACTCCTTCTTTCACCATTTTTTTTTCATTTCATTCTTGAAAGAATTCATGAGAGAAAAGATAATTTAGTGCATTAGTCTTGTGCTAAACACAATCCACTGGATGAACTCAGTGGTCCAAGAACCATCAGTGGGAGAAGCAGAATGGTCAACGTTTCAGTTGAAATGGATTGAAACGGCAGTCATTCTGTTTCTCCCACTGATATTGCTTGGCCTGTTGAGCTTCTCCAGCAGATTGTGTTTAGCTGCAGATTCCAGTCTTCTGTCCTCAACATTATCTTTAGTTGAGAAATCTGTGGTTCAGTCCTGAAATATTTTAGGCTGTTTTACTTTTGAAGCAAATGTTTCATAGAACATTTCTGATCTCAATGACATTCCCTTGTCAGTTTGTGAATGCCCATATTTGATGGCAGGGAATATTAAGAAAAAAAGTTATAGAGTATTCATGATTGAAGATTCAATTTATTGTCATTATAATAAAATGTAGTCATATTATGTGAAATTGCTCTTGCCTGCTGTAAGTCAGGCAGATTCACCATCGGTGGAAATTGCCTGAAGCGCCTCTTACTGTCAGAGAAAGAGAAGCAAAGGAGAGTGTCATTCCACTCCCCCCCCCCCCCCAGATTTACCTAATGTTCAGTGCTTCAGCAATCTCCGCAGCCAAACCATCGGCAACACAAAGTCCAGATCTGAACCTTCAACATGATGAGGAATCCCTTAGCGCTTTTGGTATCCCCCTTGCTTCCCAGTTCCGATACTTGGTACCTCTTCAGACAGTTTTGAGCCAGTCTCCAGCAATCTGCAGCCAGGTGCAAATCCCCCAACTGCATTCTTTAAATTCTGAAAATGCGCAAAGTATAAATGGAATAAATTCTTGAGAATCCTAAACTTTAATTGAGTGTCCAACATAAGTGCAGACATAGATATTTCTGCTGTGTTGGGAGTCAATGCTATTATAAATAGAACTACTGGGGCATGCCCCACTTAATATCCAATCCAAGTTGGACCATACACACTAACTAGTCCTGTTATACCAGACAACAATTTGTTTTTCAAAATGTTTGCCTCCAGAAGAAAAAAAATAGGGATTATGATAGACAACTTCAAGCTGAACACAAAGATAATTTCAGATTTTCTGTATCATGTAGGTAGTTGGAGAAACATTTAATTAACATTTTATTGAATTTATCCTGTTTAATCACATAATGATGTTGACACATTGAGTTAGTTCAACTGATCTAAAATATTTTGCTGCTGATTTTCGTTTGTGCTCAGCATCTGATGCCTCTCATGTCAGTGCCCAACAATAATCAGTGAGCATTGATGGAGTCCAGGTGCCCGATACTGCTTTTTGATCGTCGCAATGCCCTGCTGAAACCTTTCACCATGTTCATCGCTGACGGCACCAAGATCAGTCGGGAAGAAGTCCAAAGATGAATGCAGGAAATGAATTTTCAATGACATGCTGCACTTCGTGGTTTTGTATGCTTGAAGTAGACTTAAAATATGATAGGAGATCACAAAAATATGTAATATTTAAAGGAACAGTTCGTGATAGGAAAATTCTAAGGTGATTTTCAAGAGCACCAGCCCAAATTCCTTAAAGTACACCCAAAGTTGATTAGGATGAAAAGCCATAATTGACCAGTGTTATTGTCAAGTTTTGTGGGCCACAATTTTCTCAAAACCCACACATCTCCAGAACTATAACTTTGAACCAAGTGTGGCGAGGTTTCTGATGCAATGGAGTCAATGTTATAGAGGCAGAACATGAGCTGCCCTGGGGAAATTCTCAGCTGATTTGTAACTTCACAATTAATTTCTATTTTTCAGGTGTCCCAATGACACCCTCCCACAGGTAAAGCGATAAAAGTTAGAAATGTGAACATTTAACATTGCTGTAATTTTTTTTGCTCCACAATGATTTGCCTGCTGTGATGCCATGGTCTATCACATCTAGTGTTTCAGTTAGGACAATGCTATTATGACGCCAGCAACTGAGCAACTGTCTGTGAGGAGTTTGTATATTCTCCTGGTGACTCCTTGGGTTACCTTTGGATCACCTCACATTCCAAAGATGTTAGGGATTCGTAGGTTAATTGGTCACATGGTTACATTCAGAGCTTGTGGACTGGAAGGGCCTGTTATTGCGCTGTATCTCTAAATTAAATTTAAAATCTTAAATGCTTGTCTAAGTGTATTTTAATGGTAGCTGTTGAGCAGTTTTAATGCAGAAATACAACGGAATGATCATATAAACAGGTTGAGTGAATATATGAGCACTTGAAAAGGCATCGACTCTGGGGCTTAAGTGCTGGGCAGTAAAGTGTCTCCAAAGTTTAGAATTCTTGTAAGAAGATATGGGACACCACAAATAACAGAAAAGTTCACAGGAAAATAGTAGCTCATATACCTAAAAGGAAAATACTGGATTAGCTGGGCCCAGAATTACGGATCTTCCATTTTCCTTACTGAACTTAAACTTGGTTTCCTGATGCACAATGAGTTCATTGTTTCTCCAAAATTGGTTGCTGATCAGTGTCATAAAAAAAAACATGTTAAGCTAAATTTTTCATTCTGTTCATGAAATTTAGTTCAGTTAATATTCATGAATCAGAGCTCCAGAACCTTGGTATATAAACAGCCAGATCTATACTGCATGTTTCGTGTTCTGACTAATTTTTTGTTGCTATCTTTTGACATGTTGATTGCTGGGCCCATCTTCTACCTTCTGTGGAAATCCCAATTGAGCCCTCATGTCTAAAGTTGAAAGTCTCTCCTGTTTTATTTAATCTTGTTCTGTTCCTATCTTCAGTCATTATCCACCACATAAAAACAATCCTCGCATTCACACTCTATCTTTTGACCTCACTTAGAATATGTGGGAACAGCTTCTCAATTCCTAAACTGTTCACGATCTTGGACACATTTATCAACTTTCTTCTATGTGTTCTTTGGTGAAGAAAAACAATGATATCTTTTCCATTTTGATTTTGCACCTGAAATCTGTACCTTGAAATCATCCTAGTACATCAATTCTATGTCTTTTATACTTTGCCTAAAATGTACTGACTAAAATTGGACCTAATTCCCTAACTATAGACTGATTCATAATATCAACATTGGAAATGTTGGCTGATTGAGTAGACAGTGTGTGAGGTGGTTCACTCCTTCCAACATTTGTACACTACTAACATATGGACTCAAGGTTCCCAATGCAATCTCAAAAGTTCCTTGCCAACTTTGAATAAATATGGGACTAATCACAACATAGAGGTTCATTGCAAAAAGAACCACACATCTGTTTATGTGAGAGGCAGTACAGAATGACGTTCCAGTCAATTTCTTACTCTTTTGCAAATATACCTGCACCAGGCTACAGTGGCTGAAATCTGCGTATGTACTACATTTGTACTTGAAGACTGGCATGTATTTAAATGAGAAAAAAGAAACATTTATTTGGTGGAGAGTCTTTTAATGAATTGTAAACATTAAAGCAGTCTATGAACAAAAAGTGCAACCATAGCAGTTTTACTTTCAACTTCATCACACCAATTTCTGTGCTGTTGCATTGAGAATTGTGATTTTCACCTTTCTTTTTGTTAAAAAAAAATGGGCCACACTCAATCTCGTGGCTCTAATTTAAAGCATTTCCCTGCAGCCCAACTCCCACTGGCCATTTCAATCCAGTCTTGCATCACAGACCTGAAGCGTGTAGAAGTTTAATTTGTAATTTTACCTCTTCTGGTCTTTAAAACAAGTAAAGACATTTATTTTCATTCCTGCCAGTAACAAATAAACAGCTAGAAACAGATGGATGGCAAGGGACCAGTTTTCTCCAAACATTTTTTTGTTGTAGCATCTTAAACCCACAAAGAATCCTCTAGTCAGTATTTCTGGCAACATCTTACAGTTTTGTTCTCTCTCCCTCTCTTTGCTGCTTCCATTCATCTCGCAAATCAAGCTTCACAGTTTCTTCTCTTTTCTTTGTTTACCGATGTCTGTACAGCACCCTCTCCTACTGTAATCTCCTCGCTTCCCACCCACCCCTGTCACCACCCCGTTGAAATGTCACCAAGCGATCAAATTTTTATTGACATTTTATTTTCCTTTCACATCTCAAGTGCTCTCTACTTTCCCTGGAATATCTCTTTAATGCCACAGATTTGCTCTTTTAATAATTTGTTTAAAGTGAAAAGTTAAAATGAAGATGAAGGCGGAATAAAAATATCTGGTTGCAAGATTCTCTTTCTCATGGCCCAGCCCTTTGCAAGCGAAGATTGAACACGGTGCTTTGTAGCTCTTCTGTCCTCACAGAACTTTTGTTCTGTTTTCCATGGAGCCCTGGGCACCATGTGCCGGGGCAAGGACTTGGAGGCGAGTGGTTGCAAGATTAGACGTTTACTAAACAAGTTGAAATCATGGCCCTATACGAAGAATATGCCATTAACTTGAAACAGTTTTGCATAGCCATTTTTCAAGAATTTTCATGAATGACATTGCACTCTGGAAGCTAGAAGTACTCTCACTCCAATTTCAGTAGCATGGTATTGCATTTTGTAAGATCGTCCAATGCTCCTATCATAAGGCAATGATGCAATTTAGCATTTAAAAAATTACACTGGTACACGAGCTCGGAAGTTAACATCAGCTCATGTGAGGAAATGGGTCAACTTAAAATGCTGGCTCAGAATATTTTGTCTTGCACTCACAAGAGAGGACAAGATCGCAAAGTCCAGGTGTTTCTGTCTAATTTTTCGCAATGTCAGAAAAATAAAATTAATTGATGGCTCCTGTTGTTGGCGAAGGAAGCCAGGCACAGAACTGATTAAGAAAGACAAAACCTCAAATGATAAAGGCTTTGAGATGTTAGTTTTATTCTCAGGGAGGTAATTGGGTTCAGCAGACTTCACCTAGTATCTCATGCATTGGCTTTTAGAGTAGATGCCAGTTAATTATCATTATTGTTTCTGCTTCAGTAGGGAAATATACTTCCTTCTGTAAAGACACAGATCAAAAAATGTTATGCCACCATTAAAATCTGGAAATATGAACCAATGGCTGGTTTACTAAGGTGAATTAGTGACCGAGTAACATTTACATGACAACATGCTCCCGAATTTTCCTTAAAATCTTGATCAGTTCACCTTCTCTGTCAGGATTCTATTTGCCAAGTTTGTATTAGTGAGAAACAAATGCAGATACGTAATGTGTTAACTGAATTTAATATCCTTTGGTTTATGACAACGTCTAATACAATAACAGTATTATTTTAAATAGCTTTGGCACAAAATGCAATTTACACTAAATGCTGGGCTAAATTGGCCTCAGCTCAGCAAGAGATGAATAAAAAAGAAAGCACCAGTTTAATGACAGGTTTTAGTACATTATTTATCTTCCCCCATGTAAATTATAGATTGCCATGAATTTTTCATCTATCGAAGAAGCTCCAGCACCTAATTTGTGCAAAAAAAGTCTCTTAAAGCGAGCAAGCTTCTGTGTTATATGTACAAGAGGAACTCTTCTGCCTTTTGACAGGCAATAATCTGTCAAAATGAAAAATTAACAGAAGCCCAGTTAATTTATCATCCTGCACTTCTCTATTATAAATGGCTTTTTTAACTTACATTGCAGCATTCTCTCAGAGCAAAGTTTGGGAAAAGATAAACAGATCAGGTGATTGCACAGGCTAATGCAACCTCCTGTATTTCAGTCTTAGATGGATAGTATGTTTTATTTATACACATGCATTTATAACCAGAACCCATGCGAATTTTACAATATGACCAGCATATTTGGGTTGATGGACTCAGTCTCGGTCTACTACATTTTTGCTCCATTTTTAACAGAGAGTGTATAGTTATCTTGGAAAAATGACACAGAGGATTAACTCCTTGTTGTCAGGTGCCTGGCTTTACTTTCTAATATTCACATCAGCCGGTCCAGCTGCTGCTCACAAATTTGAATATTGGGTTTTACGGAGTGCTGTTTATTCCATTTACTTTGGCCTATATCCTTGTGCACCACCAATGGAACACTGATCTTTAAACAACGTAGCACAGGAGCAGATACCTCGATTTGTGCCGAAAATGATCCCCAAATTTCTGCTGTTTACACATGATTCATAACCCTGCATATCCATGTGTCTACTTAGAAGCCTCATAATGATGCAGTCGTCTTTGCTTCTGTCACTACACCTGGCAGCCTATTCCAAGTACGTATCACTCTCTGCGTAAAAATAAAACTTGTTCTGCTTACTCCTTGAAACTTTCCCCTCTCATCTTAAACACATGTCCTCCAGTGTTTGACATTTTTACCCTGGGAAAAAGATTCTGAACTTCTAATAAGTCTCGCCTTAGCCTTCGACAGTGCTCCAGAGAGAAAATAAAACAAGTTTGTCCAACCACTTCCCAGAGGTCGCACCCTCTAAACCAGGCACCATCCTGATAAATCTTTTCCATACCCTTTCCAAAGCCCCTGTATCCTTCCTATTATGGGGTGACCGGAATTGCACACAGTACTCCAAGGTGACCTAACATAACACTTCTATCAGTCTTCTATGGGCGTGCCAAATCTGTATCCAAACTATTAGTTTGCTATGTATTGGTAAAACAACTCTTTTTTTTATCCTAAATACTATCTTGTTACTTGCACTGCGGGCTCACAGTGAAAATACTAGCACGTATTTGGTGGTCCTATGGTCCTGACGTCCTTTGTTTGGAGTGAAATACGAAAATCTGCAGTTGCTGTGATTGTAGTAAAAACACACCAAGATCCTGGAGGAATTCAACGGGTGTACCATGGAGAGCATTCTGGCTGGTTGCATCACTGTCTGGTATGGAGGTGCCAATGCTCAGTACAAGAAAAAATTCCAGAGGGTTGTTAACCCGGCCTGTGACATCATGGGCACCAAACTTCTATCCATCGAGGACATCTACATGAGGCGGTGTCTTAATAAAGCGGCCTCTATCTTCAAAGACCCCAGACCATGGCCTCTCTCACTTTATTACCATTGAGAAAAAGGTATAAAGATGAACACTCAATGGCACAGGGACAGCTTCTTCCCCGCTGCCGTCAGATTCCTGAATAGTCAATGAACCAAAGACACTGCCTTACTTTTCGTGCACTATTATTTTAATGTTTTTATATTTATTGTTGCAAGATGGTTATAATATGAACGTTTCCACTGTGACGCTGTTGCAAAACACCAAATTTCCTGACTTGTTCATGACAATAAATTCTGATTCTGAACAAACGGAAGGCACAGATTGGTGGTAATAACTGGGAGAGATTGCGGGAGAGAGCAACTGGAAGAGAAGATTGGCTAATTCTGCGGAAAAGTGGGTGAGTATCCCGGGCGGTTCTTTTCAAAAGTGAAACACAAAAGTCTGCAGACACTGTGATTGTAGTAAAACGCACACAGTAAATGCTGGAGGAACCCAGCCGGTCTCGCAGCATCCATAGGAGGTAAAGATATATTAGCAATGTTTCAGGGCTGAGCCCTTCTTCAAAGAATAAGCAAAGAACAGATGAGAATTGATTTTGGCTCTGTGAAAGTAGACAGAAGGAAGGGGGGGGGAGAGAGAGCTGGGGGGAAAGGCAACAGGGGGAAGAAGAAGGGGGAGGGGGTTGTGTTTAACAGACACCAGGGGAGTTGATGCTAACGCCATCTAGTTGGAGGCCCAGATGGAAAATGAGGTGTGATTTCACCAGGTTGATTAGAGCGGCGCTGCAACGCTCCATACTGTAACACTAGCTGTTTTTGAAACAAACATATCTGTTCCAAATATTTGGATGAGGAAATAGCAGCTGATTTCAATTTAATTTGGGCAGCAAGTATCATGAACCAAAAACTGTTCTACGTTTGAGAGGGGGGAAAGAGAGAAATATGAAAAGAAAGTGCATTGGGTATTAAATTTGACGATAACTCATGAATGATGGAGGATGCACAAAGAGCCCCTTTTCCGACCCATTTTTATAACTTCTATGAATTCTTTGATTGGCTAAACCTGTTAGATGGAAGAAATGGCAACTGAGAAATGCTTACAATGGGTATCATGTGGAAATATTTCTCATCCCCAATCATCTGTACAACCCCTTTTTGAAGTTATTCATGCCATGAGCTATCTCCAACTTTTTGGGTAGAATGTCTGAGATCTTAACAATTCTTTGAGTGAAACTATTCCTTCTTATCTCCTTGCTATTGACCCACTAGTTAAAGGGAACAATTGTTCTCAATCTGCCCTGACAAAATCTTTCTTGCTGAAAACCTCTTTTGAGTCCCCACTTAATGCTTTTCATTCCAAGGAGATTCAACCTTTCAACCTTTCTATGTAATTGAAACCTCTCATCAATTGTGGTGTCCTGACATACCTCCCCTGTGCTCTATGGTCTCTCTTGAAATGGAGTGCCCAGATTTTTCATTAACGTTCCTGCTGAGGACTGACTTGTTAACTCAAAAGTTGTTATCTCTGACCCAAGAAGGCCAAGTGCTTTTGTTTTTTTATTGACCTGTTATCTTTAAGCATTTATCTAAATGGACACCGAAGTGTCTCTGCCAATCTATACTTTTATTTTTTTTGTGATTAGTTTTCCAATGGTGCATCACTTAATCTGGTGCAAGAACAGCAAAGTGATGCAGATAGTAGAGCTAAAGATGACAACTGGAGGAACTCAGCATACCATTCATCAAGTCTCTTCATTTGTTATTGTTCAGTATCTGCTTTCACCACTACCTCTATTCCTGCTGCTCTCTGTTTAAAATAACTTTCCCCCACCCATCTCTTTAAACTCCTCTCTCCCAACCCTCCTTATCTACCTCACCTGCATCTGACAGTCTGGCCCTGGGTAAAAAGCATTTTACTTTACCTCTCAGAATTTTCTAAACTTAAATATCCAACTACATTTGAATTTGTTAGAGGATAGAGGTCCTCTTTTTAAAGATGCTGCCTCATGTAGATGTCCTCGATGGGGTGAAGTCTGGTTCCTGTGATAAACCCTCTAAAGTTTATTCTTTCCCTGAGAATTGGTCCCTCCATACCAGGCAGTGATGAAACAGCCAGAATGCACTCCACCTGTAGAAGTTTACAAGTGTCTTCGGTGACATACTGAAGCGCCTCACACAGCTCACAAAGTATAGCCGCTGGTGAGCTTTCTTTATGATTTCATCAATGTGGGGGCTCCAGGACATATCCTTGGAGATGTCGACACACAGGAATTTGAAGTTCTTTATCCTCTCCACTTCTGAGCCTTCTATGAGGACTGGGTCGTGTTCCCCTCCCCTGACATGCTATTGAAGTCCACAATCATTTCCTTGGTTTTGCTGACACTGAGTGCAAGGTTGTGGTCGTTACACCATTCAATGAGCTGATCTATCTCCCGCCTGTACACTTCCTCATTGCCATTTGTGAGTCTGCCAACAACTGTGGTGTCATCGGCAAAGTTATAGATGGCTTTGGAATTGTGCCTGGGCACACAGTCATGGGTGTATAACGCGTAGAGCAGTGGGCTAAGCACACATCCTTGGGGTGCGCCTGTGCTGATAATCAGTGAGGAGGAGACGTTTCCAATTCGTACTGACTGTGGTCTTCCGATAATAAAGTCAAGGATCTAGTTGCAGAGTGGGGTATAGAGGCCTAGAATTTATAACTTCTTGACCAGCACTGAGGGAATAATGGTATTGACGGCTGAACTGTAGTCTAGGAAGAACAGCCATATGTATGAATTGCTGTTTTTGAGGTGATCCAGAGTGGAGTACTAAGCCAGTGATATTGCATCTGCTGTGGAACAATTGTGACGATAGGCGAATTGCTGTGGGTCCAGAACTTTGCTTAGGTATGTGTTAATTCTGGCCAGGACCAGCAATTCAAAGCACTTCGTCTTTGTAGAAGTTGGAGCTACTGGGCGGTAGTTTTTGAGGCAGCCCATGCTACTGAGCTGTGTCAATGACTACCAGAAAGAATCCAGTTAAGAGAAGAATGGGAACATAATTCCATTCCACTCAGGAAAGTATAAAATATAGAGGAAAAAATATGGGGGTTGCAGGTTAATTGGGGTATTTGGGCTTGTGGGTCAGAGGGCCTGCTGCTGTGCTGTATGTCTAAATGTAAAATTTAAACTTAAAAGCCGGTTAAATGACACAGAGAGAGAAGGTAAAATGTGCACAAGAAAATAGGTGCCTGTGGCGGTGTGAGCAGTGGAAGAAACAGCCACCACGTTGAGGGTCGTTAACGAATGTTTTTATTCAAATTCAGCGTAAGGGCAGTCACCTGGTGCATTGTGACTTCATAATCGCTGCCCAGGTTGCGCGCTGGAGTCAGAGAGTAACCCTCTGACGGCACCATTTCCCCATGGCTGCCCCGCCATGTGGCGGTACAAGCAGGGCCGGTTCACCATGAGGATGTGCGCCTAGCATTTGGGTTTCATCTTCAACATATCTCAGTTTTCCACCAGATAGGATAATGGAAATTCACTCTTATGGAATTCATAAATCACCTCCAAAAAAAATTTGAGGCACAAAATAACAAATCTTATGGGATTTAAATGAGAGACAATAACGAAGTAAACATAAAATGTGAAAGAAAGAACAACGTTTAGCTTTTTTTTTGTCAACGGTTTGCAGTGCGGAAAATCATGAAATGTATGCTTTTCTTGGAAAGCATCCCTTCCAGAACATGATTGTCTGAAAACAGTGCCCGGCACTTTGTTCAGTACGAGCATCAAATCAGTACTTCATCAAAATAAAAGGGAAAAATCGGTCAAAAGCATGTTTGAGTTAGCATCAAGATGGTTTACAACCAGAAAGAAAATGCATAAACAGGACTGCTCAGTCTCTTATAAAACCAGGCACAATTGAATGTAGCTGCCAACACTGCACTGTGCAACAATCAGAGACGGGCATTAGTCTTAAAAGCACGTTCCCCTGGCAACCAGACTGCAGTAATGTATGTTATGGTTATCACTGAAAGTGGCTGCAGGGAAGAGAGAGGAAGCTCCGTCGTTTTCAAAGGGATTTAGAAGCCTTGCTTCATGAAATACATGCCATGAGGAATGTTCCACAAAAGACCACTGGAGGATCCTGACAGGGGAAACCAAAGTTGCCTACTCCAGGAATGTGAATGTTCAAATGGTGGAACAACATTCACTGGATATTGTGATCTTACAAGAAATGTCAAAGTGAACTGTTAAAACTGCATTTCTCTCATATTAACACAATTATCCAGGCCTACACATGCACATCAATAGTTTCTCTATCTGGACCATGCCTCATGGTTTTATAACTCAGCCCCAACCCTCCTCTCACCATTGATGCAGAAAGATTATCTCGATAACTTGCATCTTTTTGTAAAGATGGACAGGATCAAACTCAGCCATGAAGGTGAGAGGAGCTACACTATAGTTACAATCATTGAATAACTCTCTCAGCAGCCACTGGCTGAAAAATGCAGACACTCTTAGCTGTTGGACTTGTTGTTGGGAATTGTCTGAGCATCTTGCAACTGTGATGCTCCCAATCCAGTCTTGCAATGTCAGCAATGATCCTTTAAATAGTGCAAAAAAAAGCACAAAACATAACAACGTGATCTTAGCTTGAACGAGACTGTTCCACCGTTGTCATGAAGTGGCTCTTGAGGCCCAATTTATGTAATCACAGGCAGGAATACAGATTTTACAAAAATGACATCTTTAGCTGAGCACTTACCAAAGAGAAAAGGTCAGCTGTGGTAGATCGCAGCTGAAATAGTCAGTACAGTGTTGGTGTTGGTGTGAATTCTTCTGGAGATTATTGCTAGTGTGATGTAATGAAGGTAAAATTGATTTTGGAATATGAAGCTTTTAAGGGGGATCTGAGAATATTTGACAAATGAATATAAATACAGCTGCAAAGTTCACTGTAGTTTATTGTTGCTTTGCAAAGTGGGAGAACTCTGATACAGCCACAAGCACTGACAAGCAGCTAGTCTCACCACAAGGGAGACCTGAATGGCTCACATTGTAGCATTTTTATACAGACAAACCCAACTTTCCAGAACATTGGAATAGAATTTCACAATCCTTTTTACCATGCGTACATGTTTTTTAGGTTTTGTTACAATGGGTCATGTCCCGTACCCAATGGTTAATAGTCTTTCACTGTGTTACGAGCCCAGAGGACCTCAAAACTCAGCAGCAATAGATATTTACCAAGACAAATGGTTTACTTAAACAAAAGTTGCTTTTAATTACCTTTAAACATGAAAACAGGATCAAACTTTATCTTATCACTATTAACTTAACTAACCTAACTTAACCCCCTTCTAATTCTAAGTGCACATGTATGTAATGTGTGTGTAAGTTCAGAAAAGTTCTTTGATTCACAGTCTAATTGCACTTCTCATTCCTCCAAGTTTACTGGTTGCAGACAATTCTTATACTGTTCACAGAATGTAACATTTATGAAGTTCACCAGGCTTTGGTGCTTGAAAGGTAAACGGTTACCACTCACAAAGGTTCTTGTTGGTTTTCAGAGAGAGATTTGTTGTTCCTAGACACAAACTGATCCCTTTAAATCAGCCACATCAGTGTCTTGCCGAAGAACTTGCCCCATTAGGGTTTTCCAGATGATAACCTCTTTCTTTTGGGTCATCACAGAGTTCCTTTTTGTTTCTCTTATTTCAAGTGAAACATTAGGCAGCCAGACCTCTCCTCTTGCATGAACGACAAAGGCTTTGACCAGGCTGAACTAAGCACTCACAACCCGTCTTCAAAATGGGGTTTTTCCACCAGCTTGCCAGCTTGTCCTGTTCTAGTCCCAGCTGCTGCTGCTGACTGTAAAACTGCAGAACTGATCTTTGACCCTCTCTCAGAGAAAAAGCCTGTTTGACTCTCTCTGCTTGCAAAACCACATGACCCTCTTAGAACAGCAAGCTGCAATCCAGACAGCCTGCGGCTCCGAACTACTCCTCCGATCTCTTTTATCTGCTGCTTTTCAAAGCAACAATCCATCAGAGAAGTCTCTTGGGCACTCCCCAATGTTTTTTCAAAGGCCCCCAGGAGCTGCCCTGTCTGACTTGAGCAGAGCTCCAGTATTTTAAATGAGATCCTTTTTGAAGTGTTTGTATATGACCTACACTAAAAGACTGCCGCAATTTATCTCCCCAAAACATATCTATAAACTGTAACAACTGTCTTTGCCAAGTAATGAGTTGTTCTTCACAATCAGATTTGGCCTTGCAGAATCAACAACATATACAATTGAATGTGGTCTGCTTCTCTACTTTTGTCAATTTTTTAAGACTCCCAGTCTCAAAGCATGTGATCCAATTTCTAGGTTATACCTGCCATATGTGATCACTGAATATGGTTAGTTCCATGTTACGGTGATATCAATGATATAAAAATGGTTTTATCTAAGTCATCAGCTAGCTGCGATTTTGTTCTTCCAGGAGTATTCCTGTATTTTTTTTAATGGTTTTCAGGAACGTCCGTTATTCGCCATAACAAAAATGAGCAGGAACTTTCTGGATGCAACATCTTTAAGAAAATTATCTATCCTTTGGAACATCATCTCATCTACTTTTCAATTTCCAATGCACAAAGATCTGGTTAGATATCGAAGGGACCACCAAAATATGTTGTCACTCAGTACTCCATCAATATATCTTAAAGCACCTCCTTCATGCAGGAGTTCCTTTCCCAGTTACAGCAGCATTTCCTTTAGTGTACAAAATGCTGCATGCAGTTAAGGAATTTTTGTTGACTATGGGAAATTTGACAGCAACTCTGTACATAGACAATTATCTGTACTGTGATTCACCCCAACAGCTTGACTAATACTGATGAGATTATTGAGGAACCTACAATTCAATAAGCTGAAAGTTGAAAGCTGCACATTTCATGAACAATGTAGATTAACAAGGAATTGCTTCACAATGAAAAATATATATAAATTGCTTTCGTAATAAAAACCAGCTAAATTGGATATTTTGCCAAGTTCATTTTCTCAGAACTGCAAATACTGCTTGTACTTCTTCCATTTGGGCTTATCAATTTTTCATTGTTCTCTGGTTGCTACTGTCAGCTTCAGTTACTACACCAGTCATTTCTACAATGAGAGCATAACGTGCTTTGTGTGCCATTATATTACCAACATGCCTCAGTTAAGCTCAAGCATCGATTCAGTGTGGTATAAGGACTAGTATCCACACCTAGTGATGTGAGTTTGATTCCCATATGGCATCCAGGGAATTTAACGTCAAGTAGGTACATTTCGTAAAGGTCATGGAATTGAGGATCATGGGAATCTGGCACAGAAAAGGACACAGGGCCTGGGGCAGACCAATCATTATTACACTAAACAGTAGGGTAGAGGGGAGGGGGGTGGTTACTCCTGCACTTATTTTTGTATGTTCTTAAATTAAATATTAAATTTGCACCCAGTTTTTTAATGGTCATTATAGTAACTTTGAGTAGCCAGAGGATCAAAAACTTCAAATTCCAAGGTGTTAACATCTCTGAAGATCTGTCCTGGGTCTCCATGTTGATGCAACCACAAAAGGCTCGCCAGCAGCTCTACCTCGTGAGGAGATTAGTTATGTCACTAAAGACTCTTGAAAACTTCTGCAGGTGTAGAATGGAGAGCATTCTGTTTTGTATGGAGGTGCTAATGCATAGGACAGGAGAAATATTTCAGGGATTTGTTAACTCAGCCAGTGACATCACAGGTGTGGTGATTGGGAGTTGATGATTCTCCTGACCACTAGAGGGTGTTGGAGATTAATGTTTTACCTTAGATTAGATGCAAAATGGATGACCCCTGAGGTTGTGAGTTGTTAATAAACTTAAATTAATACAAAAGAACCCATTATTACAATAAAAGAAACATCACATGGTACCAGGAGCCGGTATCAGCAGGAGACATGGGAAGTGTGAAGCCTCCTCAAGCTGTGAATTGGACTGGGAATGTCGATCATGAGTGGTGGTGGTTCAAACAACAATTCATGCTGTATCTGCAAGCCATTGGACTCAATAGCAAACCAAATGCCCGGGAGATTGCAGTCCTGCTTATTTGTGGCGGGACCGCAAGCAGTAGAGGTTTTCAACACATTTGTTTTTGTTGAGGCAGATGACCAGGGCAAGTTCAACAAGGTTATCAAGAAGTTTGGTGAACACTGCTCACCAAAGAAAAATGAAACGTTCAAGAAGTACGTGGTTTGCCCACGCACGAAGCTGCAGGCAGAGAGCTTTGATACTTTTTATATCGGACTTGAAATTGAAAGCAAGAACATCTAATTTTGGATTGCTGAAAGATTCAATGATCCATGATCAAATTGTGTTAGGAATTATTGACAAGAATGTGAAAGAAAGGTTGCTATGAGAGACGGAGCTTACCTTAGCTGGAGCTGTGAAGTTATGTAGCACACAAAAAAGTTAAGTGAGAGATCAAGGGCCAGTGAAAATGAAGGTACAGCCATAGCCACAGTGTCTGGATGCATACATAAACAGAGAATGAGACACAGGAAACAACAAAAAGATGGAAAGACATTAAATTGTAAACAATGTGGCACTCAACATGCACCAAGAAAATGCCCAGCCTATGGAAAGTCTGTAATAAGTGCAAAGGACAGAATCATTATGCAAAGCAATGTTTTTCCAAAGGGAAACAAAACTGAAGTGAAAGTGTGCACACTGTACACACTATAGAAGACTCTGCCCTTAGTGATACATACATTCTATGTGGGCGTGGTAGTGCACAAAGGTTTCAAAATAACAGACACTGAAGACACAAGTGTGAAGAGAGTTGAGCATGACAAGTGGATGATCCTATTGCATGCAAATGGAGCAGATATTCCTTTCAAGCTGGACACAGGGGCAAAGGCCAATTTGATCTGTGAGCATGACATCAGGGCAATGAAGATAAAGCCACACATCCATCCAAATTCTGTTTAGCTCAAGGCCTGCAATAGACAGCACAGTGACATGAAAGGCATATGTAGACTTAAAGTGAAAGTTAAAGGTAAAGGGCACCACCTCACATTTGCAGTAGTTGCAGATGAACATGACTCATTGATTGGTGACAAAGCATGTGACTATTTAGGCCTAGTCAAGAGGGTTTACCTCATTAATGACGCCAATGCACAGAACAGTGTAGAAGAAATACTGGATCAATTTACAGATATCTTCAAAGGGTTTAGTGTTCTACCATTCACTTATAAGATACAGTTAAAGAAGGATGCACAGTCCCAAGGTGGGTTCCAGTGTCATTAAAATAAAAGCTCAAGCAGGAACTCGGCCAAATGATGTCACTAGGTGTCACGAAGAAAGCAGAGGAGCCCACAGAATGGGTAAATTCAATGGTGGTGTGTCAAAAAGAAGAATGGTGACTATGCGTGTGTATGGACCCAAAAGACTTGAATGCCAATATAAAGAGAGAACATTATCAGATTCCAACCAGGGATGAAGTTACAAGTGATGCAGTTTTTCACCAAAATGGATGCATCCCAGGACTTATGCCAAATAAAACAGCACGAAAATAGCACAAATTACTGTACATTCCTTACACCGTTTAGTCAATACTTCTGCCTGAGGATGCCTGTTGGAATTTCCTCATGTCCTGAAGTGTTCCACAGGATAATGGAGCATATTGTAGAAGATGTAAATGGGGTATACATGTACATGGATGACATGAGGATCCAGACAAGAACAACACAACAAGAGGCTCATCAAAGTGCTACAATGCATCCAGAATATGGGTTAAAGCTAAACAGAGCAAAATGTCAGTTTGGTATGCAGCAAATCAGCTTTCTGGGAGATAAACTGTTGGAGGCAGGTGTGGAGTCAGACAACAGCAAGGTGAAAGCAATTCTAGAGATGCCCAGGCCCAATGACAAAAAGGGCATATTGAGAGTGCTGGAATGATAAATTTCATTGGTAAATTCATTACAAACCTGTCTTCCAAAATAATGTACCTGAGGAAGTTATTGAATTCAAGTGGAGAGCCAAACACGAGGAAGAATGGGGCTATCAGAAGACCAATCTAACTACTGAACCAGTGGTTTTGAAGTTCTTTGACCCATCCAGAGGGATAAAATATCCACGGACGCTTCAAAAGTTGGATAGGTGCTGTATTACTTCAGGCTGTGGTAGAAGATTTGAAGCGAGTTGCATCACACCTGAATGTCAATATGCACAGATGGATAAAGAGTGCCTAGGTCTGGTCTAGAGAGTCAAGAAATTCTACAGCTGTATGTCTGGTCAACCAACATTTGTGGCAGAGACAGACCACAAGCCATTAATAGCCATAATCAAGGAAAATCTCAGGGAGATGTCACCGTGAATCCAAAGACTGTTGATGAAGCTACAGCAGTATGACTTTGAATTGGTGAACACACCAGGGAAACATACTACAACATCAAAGCAGAGCTGAGTGTTATCCATGGGTTTCTACTCAGACAGAGCAGAATGATCGTTTCTCAATCACCATGACAAGATGTGTTGAAAAGGCTGCATGAGGAGCACCTTGGAATGGCAAAACACAAGAGGAGGACCAGAACTGCTGTTGGTTGGCCAGGGATAAATGCTGACATTGACAAGATGGTCACAAACTTTGAGACATTTCTGAAATATCACGCAAAGCAGCAAAGGAACCCATGATCATAACTGACTTACCAGAGGAGCCATGGCAGAAAGTTGGGGCTGATCTGTTCCACCTGATCTGTTCTACCTGCTGGTTATTGACTATCTATTGATCTACCCTGAGATTGCTCTTCTTCCCAAATTGTCTGCTGCCTGCATGATCAAATAAATTAAATTGATCTTTGGAATTCCTCAAATCGTCTAGTGACCATGAACCATTCTACAGTTGTAGAGAATTTCAGAACTTTGCAGAAGAGTAGGATATTAAACATGTGACTTCAAGTCCTCTGCATCCCCAGTCAAACAGTAAAGCAGAGAAAGAAGTTTACATAGATAAACAGCTGCTCAAGAAAGCACAAGACAGTGGCTCAGATCTTTATCCAGCTCTATTGAGTTACTGAGCTTCACCACTTGAACATGACATGTCAGCCGCTGGGTTCCTGATGATATGTAGACTACGTACCACACTTCCCTACTCTGCAGACCCAAACAAGAACAGAGATGTCAAATGGAAAAAGCATCTTCAAAGGAGACAAAAAGCAAACTATGACAAGTTAGCAAGAAGCTAACTTTATTACAATAAAAGAGACAACACAACAGGCATCAAACCACTCTATCGAGGACAACTACAAGTGGTGTTGTCTTAGGAAAGCAAGCACTATCCTCAAGGACCCCTACCATGCCGGCCATGCTCTCTTAACATGCTACCATCAGTAATGAGATGCAGGAGCCTGAAGACAAGCACCCAGTGGCACAAGGACAGCCTCTTCCCCTCCGCCATCAGATTTTTGAATGGGCAATGAACCACATACATGACCATTCCTATTTTCTTGCACTATTTATGTATGTATGTATGTATTATTTATTTATTTATTTTTGAAATGCAATTCATGGCACCATTTACACCTGTAACGCTGCCACAAAACAACATAGTTTGCAACATGTACATGACAATAAATTCTGATTCTGATTATTATTTGCAACTTTAAGGACAGTTAGAGACAGCAAATGTCAGCCTTGTAATCTACATTCACAATGTATAATTGAATAACTAAATCAGATGAGTGAAATGAGGGAGAATGAAGAAGAGGTGGAGAATGATGTGGCACCAAAATGGCAGATGGATCTGGAAGGGAGTTGGCTACTGGATGGAAAGTAGAAGGTAGAATGGACACCATTGCTGATGCATCATTGTTTCAGACATGGCTAGTTGAGGATAAATGGCTAATGAGGGACAACCGGTGCCAAAAGAGTAAGTCAGCAATTACCTAGAGGTTGGAATGTTTGGAGTTTCAGATTAACCTCGGCAAGGGACTGATGTTCCAGAAACCTGACACTGAAATGGAGAGGAAAGAATGCTTGAAAATGGCCAGAAATGGCAATTTCCATGCTGGATAGATAATGTAAGATTGAAGATGAGCTCAGATGGTGAACTGGCAAGTTTATGTGAAAACTGAGATAGGTCAGAATATCAGATAACCTTAGGAAGCACTTGACATCTGAGTGCAGTGGTTCTCAACCATTTTTTTTTGCACTCACATACCACCTTAAGTAATCACAGAGCACCTACGACACCCTATGCCATTGGCCTGCGATGGAGAGTGAGCAATGATAGCTTTTAGTGAAAAGCAGCACTTTTGGAAGGACGAGAGAGAAGTCACACAACTATAAAATGAGCAAGAAAAGCTGCATTATCACTGCTCCAACTTGAGAAGGCAAATGAATAATATGTAGCAAGGGAGAACTGACTTGGAGGAATATAAATATCTCTCTGATTAGCCTAGGATATCAATAGATCAACTTGCAGATACGGCAAATCATTTCTCATGACAAAAGGAATGCTTTTTCAGGTAATTACAGTGTGGAGCAATGGCAGATGACCTGTTGGCAAGGTTGAATGTGATTTAATAGCAGAGATTAGATGGTTGGGCAATGGGTTTTACACTCTGGAAGAGCTAATAACCCAGATTGTGATGGACATGGTGCAGAATACCAAAGGTGAAGCAGAGGGAAAACTCATGTGTGACAGCAACATTAAGTAGCTTTGACCCAGGAGTCCGTACTTAAGAAAGATGTAGCTGTCACAGCCTTAAAGTTAACCTGGCTATAATCTGCCACCTCTTCATGCCGATTTTAAATAACATCTGCAATTGCCTTTGGATCAAGAAGCAAATGAGTCAAGAGAATAAGAGGGCAAACATGTACATTTGTTTTAACCAGGATTTTTTTTAATTAATAATTTACTGGTGAGCTTACAAGATAAGTAGAGAGTAACTCTGGGAGTTGGAGCTATGCAACCCTCTCCAGTCAACAACATCATGGGAAAATTGAGAACGACAGAACATTGTTGCCACTTTTTTTCTGCTTTAGCCTGGATCAATGCCATTGAATTACAATGTGGTAGACTAGGGGCAGGCAACCTTTTACCATTCTTGAGCCAGATAGTGTGTCAGTAGTTGAACAGCAGGCTAGAGGCGGAGGAGAGGGGTGGCGGTGGTGTCGGATGGGGGGATGGTGGTGGTGGCAGTGCTGGACGAGGGGGGAGTGACCACGGCATCACTGGATGGTGGGAAGGGGGGCGCGGATAAACTCTGACTAGGCTAGCCGGATGCATATGGTAATTTTGATATACATTTAGATCATGGACGAGATGCAGTCTGTGAGTCGTAGGTTGCCTGCCCCTGTTGTAGACCTTACAGAGATTTTCCCACAGGAGGGACAGAACTGGCAGCTCAGTGTTCCTGGATTTTAATGTTTTATATGGGATAAAGATGGAAGGAAAGAGGTGGAGGAGTTGCATTGCTAATTAGCCAAAGAGTCAGAACTGCACACAGAGAGGATGTGTTGGATTGTACTGTATAGGTAGAGATAAAATATAAGAAAGATACAATCACATTGTACGATTATACTAAAGGCCCCCCAATAACTGGCAAATCCTGGAAAGGGGGAAAAGCAACAGGGTTGTCATGGTGGGAAACTTTAATTTCGCCAACACTGATTGCGATCTGCTCAACGCTAGATGGTTTGATGGGGTAGATTTTGTTAGATACTGAAGCGTCAGTTGATGAAGTAGACAAAGACGATGTGGTCAAACAATAATCATGGCTTTTATTAGCAGAAACTCATGGTACAATAATGAAAGACAATAGATGCATATACAGTTATATCCAAGGGGAGTATCCTTAAAAGTAGAGATAATGCACAGCCAATGTTAGTACAGCAAGGCTCGCCAGAGGGGAGACAGGCAGCTTGGCAGACATTCACCACAGGTGCATTCAGGAAAGTTTGTTAAAGCAGAATGTAGATTGTCCAACCAGGAAAGGGGCCGTACTAGACCTTGAACTGGGAAATGAGCCTGGGCCCAGCAATTGGAATTTTAGTGGGAGAACATTTTGGAACTAATGATCACAGTGCAGCTCAGAAACAGGACCTTCAGCACAGATGTGTGTCCTGAACATGATGACCAAATCAATCCAAAAATCTGCTGTTTAACTCTGATATCCATCCCCCCCCCCCCCTCCCCCACCCCAACTCCTTCAGAAGTAAATCACAAAATTCTGTAGAAGTGAAAAAAGCACACAAAATGCTGGAGGAGCTCAGCAGGCCAAATAGTGTCCTTTATGTAGCAACGGTAAAGATAAATAACCGACATTTCAGGCTTGAGCACTTCATCAAAGTGTGAGAAAATGCCGGCAGGTGTCCGAAAAAAGAGTGGGGGGGGGAGGGTGAAGGAGGGGTGGCAAAGGCAGGAGATAATAGGTGGAGAAAGGAGGGAGGGGGCAGCAACAATGAGGGGGAGGAGGGATGGCTGGGTGGGAACACATCTCCATTAAACACTCTCCCCCTGCCACATTAAATACATGTTATCTAGTCTGTGATGCTTTTTACCTTATTCAATATCCTCTGCCCTACATTCATAAAGCAACTCCAAAGGCATGTAAATCTTCTTCAAATGTATTGTCTCCAATAGTTTCCCCACCATTTGGGTGGCACCCTTGGAATCAAAGGAAGTGGTAAGGTGCAAAATGAATGCATTATATCATTATTTACCAAGCTGGAGGGTGTTGAGAATGCTGGTGTGTTGATCAAGGAAGAGATGATGCTGGGTTGTTTTTTTTAAAGAGCGTAAAGATGGATGTCCATGGGGCCTTATAGTATATATCTCACATGATTGAAAGAGCGAGTAGATTGCTGGGGCCTTGACGAAGAGCCCCAGCAACAGACAAAGACTGGAGAATAGCCAACATTGTTCTGATGTTAAAGAAGAGAAATAGTTAAATGCCAGGAAATAATAGACCAGTTGAGAAGATAATTATGGGCCAGTTTTACAATCATTTGTGAAGGCTTGGTAAGGGTCAGGGGCAGCCAACATGGCTTGGTGCAGGGGAGGTAATATCTTACATATTTGACCTTTTTTTAATCAAGGGTTGACAATGGTAATTTCCTCCAGCTCTTTTGTGTATTGTACCAAGGCAGTGGATGCTGTCTACATGGACTTTAGAATAAGGCATTTGACAAGGTCCCTCATGGTACACTGATCCCTAAGGTAGGCTGATCCCAGAAGTCGAAAGTTACTCTGCTAGTGAGATGAGAATGAATTTCAGGCTGCTTTCCTCCTTAAAAATGGAAAGCAGCAGAAGAGAAGAGATCCAGGCAAGTCTTTTGGCCATGCTACAGGTGGGTTAGGTCAGCAGTAAATTGACTGGGCTTAACATGTTCAAATCCAATGCAAGATAATTACCATATATATTCATGTAATAGTTGATAATGTATAATAGTCGATCCACTTTTTTTGGCCAAAACTCACATGTTTTTGTATGGCCCGTGTAAAAGTTGAAGCCGCCCCCCCCACCCACTTATGGATCGGACAGCCTGCCCATCGATGCCCCAACCACCCACCCATCCGAGCTTCCAACACTCCAATTGTGGATTCTCACCCCGACCGCTCACCCACTAGAGCTCCCAGCGCCCCGGCCACCTGCCCCTTCCGAGCTCCCAACACTCCGGGCACAGAATCGCTCCTAGGGTCCACTACTCAAACAAGCTCCCAACGCCACGAACGCGAACTCATCACCTGGCCCTGGGCATCCGATGCCTTGTACAAGACGGGTACTTACTCAAAAGTATGATCCACTTAAAATTTGAACTCCACCCCCCCAAATTTAATGCAAAAAATTGGTCCAAAAAAATTTGACAATTACACAAGTATATACGGTGATTTCTTTTTTATTAGGGACCATTCTTTGGCCACAGTATACCAACCAACTGATTCCTAGGTGAAATCATATGCAAGGAGTTGTCTACAAAATTTAACTGTCTGCTTACAAGCTGCTTGACTATGAGGTCAGTCAACTTTTAGATCAGGACATTGTCTCCTAGCAATTAGTTCACTCTACACCTGATTCATGACAGTTAAATGCCTTATTTAGCCCAATATATGTACAGTATTAATAAATGAGGTATGGTGTACCTTATAGCACACGATGCCATTTCTTTGATGTAGATGGATCTATCTAGTTATGTTGGTCACCAAATGACATGACAAAACTTTTGTGATCCAAAAATGAGCGGTGATGAATGCGAAACACACAACTATAGGGATTTACCTGTGAAAGTAAATGAGAACTGAAGCCTCAGATGTGATGTGATTAATGACATTTACTGTTACAGATAATAAGTATTGTCTTGCACAAAACAAAGCAGTGTTTAAATTTCTGATAACTAATAGAAAATTGCAAAGTATAATATTTACTTCAAACTTTGTTCTGTTTATTAAAACTAAGGAATTTACCCTATTTTTTGATGCATGAAGTATTTTTCTAAAAACTGAATGATCTGATATTTTCTGCCTCATTAGGCTGATGAGTACATAATGGAGGACAAGGTTCCAGCTTTGTTTTGTGCAATGATCACAGATGTTCCTTGATCATTTTTCAACACAATTTCATTTTACATTTCGATCAATGGAGTTTATGTATGTACTTTACAAGAAGCCTCACCTAATTGCTTCTCAGTCTTAATGTTTTTAAGTCTCTCCTTTTAAAATCATTGTTTGCAAGGCATAAAAGTTTTGCACTGAACTGTTCACCTTTTTTTTTCCACAGAGAGCTTATTGAATTCTGATGTGAGAGAAGTAAGACACCGTGACTGAAGTAAAAAAAAAACACAACGCTGGAGAAACTCAGCTGGTCAAACAGTGTACTTTATGTAACAAAGATTTCTAAAAAATACCTTGATGAAGAGCTCAAGCCTAAAGCGTTGGTTGTCCATATATATCTTTGCTAATAGCCTGAATATGCCTGGGATTGTCTGATCTCAGAAACTAAGCAAGCACAGGTCTTGGAGGGGAAACTGTCATGGAACACCAGGTGCTGTAAGTTTCTGTGTGGGGCGCTGGACAAAGTGGTGACTCTCTGTCTACCTTACAGTAGACAAAAGTTAACGAATTTCATGTATGATGCATTGTAAATGTAGTATTACATGATAATAATGGAACCTATACCTTTACCTTTAAAGGATGCTGTTTGACCAGCTGAGTTTTTCCAGCATTGTGTTTTTATTCTGATTTGATGGAACCTTTAAAAATCAAGTTTGTTAAACAACTTGAAGAATGAAGTTGAGCAAATGTATTTCATCAGCATTGAATTTCCATTTTATTTAAGTAGTAATTTGATCCACAATATTAATCACGCAGCTGTCAAAAATTAGCAGTTACTGCAAGTTTGGATTCCTATTCAGAACCTTGATGATGTCAAACAATTTAACAGCATATTTTGGCTTCCCTATAAGCTAAGCATTTGGAAGGTTCTATTAATATACTTTTGGTGGGTCACAGAGACCCTAATTTCTAAGATAAAAATCCCAGCCATGTCATTACACATAGACACAGCGGTACCCTCTGAACCCATGACATTTTTTTTTAACAGAGTCATCTTGGAAGATCCCTGAAGATCTTTGTATGTAGTTCAAGAGTAAGTCAAACAGTTTGGGTGACGATAATTCTGAAGGTGATGACGTTGCTAAAGAATGTGGAATCCATATGAACAGAAAGTGAATGTGAAATCTTCTCAGTCGCTGGAAGTGCTGCCAATAGAAGAGGTAACATTTTAGGAAATGATGATTTCGCACCCATTGCAAACACATGGTTTTGTTCTGAAAATATATATTAAGCCAGCACGTTGTGATTTCAAGCCATATGGTGGAAGTAAGGGAAATAGGTTATCTAAATATAATTGATAGAAGATGCCCACTGCTTTCTGTGTGGCATGAGCTGAGATGCCATGCTTGAGTTGCAGGCTAATCAATGAAGTTTTATAATTTGAGCATGCTTCAAAGCCATGACAATACCAGTGGACACAGTGAACATTTTCTATACTTTGCTGCCAAAAGTTGCATGAACGATTTGGGTTTCAGATGAAATAGCAATCCTCAGTTGAAATCAGTCAAGGTGAACTTGGCAAAAGTCTACCAACCACTTTTTAATGTCATTCCTGCTCCACTAATCTTGAATTTGGGAATTGTTTTTGGAAACTTTGAAAGTTGCAATTCGAATGAGGAAAATAAACCTTCAATAAATAATAATCAGATTCCTCAGCAAGTGAAACAATACAGCTCCGAACTGAATATCATTCTGCATGACATCCTTGGGTTGCTGAGAGAAGCAAGGGTAGAAATCCCAAGGGGTGCTGGCCACAATGTTTCTGCATTCCTGGATAAGGGTATAAATATCAATATTAGAGTTTTGTTCATAGTCAGTTGGAAGGACAATATAACACTTTCACTGTGTTATAACCAGGGTAGACTGAGGACAGATGTAACCAAACAAAACTGAGTATTCAAGTTTATTATTATCATACAAATGTAAAGTTCAACTGGATGAAGCAGCATTTTTTGGTCCTTGGTGTTAAAACATGCAAACACCTAAACATATATAAAAAAAGAAATAAGTATTGTTAAATAATAGTAGATTCTCAGAGGGACTGCATGAACAGTATGAACTGTTCATTTAGTCATTCAGTATTCTCACTGCCCATGAGAAGAAGCTGTTTCTCAGCCTGGTGGTTCTGGCTCTGATACTCCTGTGTCTCCTTCTCGACAGGAGTAGCTGGAAGATGCTGTGTATGGCATGGTTGGGGTTCTTAACGATTGTGCGTGCGCTCTTCAGACAACGATCCCAGTGGATCACATCGAAGGGGGTGGGGTGGGGGAGGGAGACCCCCGTGATCTTCTCCTCTTATGGTCTCATGGATTGACCTCCGATTCAATGCTATGCAACAACCGTACCACACTGTGATGCAGCCAGCTTGGCTCTCTTGATAGAGATGCTATAGAAACTCATCAGGATGGTGGCCATTAGCCTTGCCCACCTCGATCTTCTCAGTCACTGTTGCACCTTTCTGACAATTGAGATGTTGTGTGTCCAAGATAGGTCACTTCTTAAGAGATCTCCAAGGAACTTGTGCTGTCTACTCATTTCACTGCAAAGTTATTGATGTTTAGTGGAGGGTAGTCGTCCCGAGTCCTCCTGAAATTAAAATCATCTACTTTGTCTCATCTCCTTTGTCTCATCCAGTATTCATGACAGCATGTGGACCTGCTTTCTTTTTGCTCGTACCTTGGTGAAGGGCTCAGGCTTGAAATATTGGTTACCCTTTACTTGACCTGCTGAGTTTCTCCAGGACTACAATCACATTGTCTGAAGACTTTCCTGCTTAAGCCCAGATTGTGTTTATCGTGCCTCCTGACTCCACTAAAATATTTTGACCTCACACTATTTTTGGATACTTTCTGGTGGCCTGTCGTTTTGCCCGAATGGAGATCTCACAGCAGCAGCATAACTCAGTAAAACATAGGAATTGCATGGGCTCGTGTTATGTTATGGGATCCCAATATGTCGAACATTGAAAGGATAGAGTCATGCAAGAGAGAACCACACTCTTCTTCAGCACTGTTTTGGATTTAAAATCTCATAGAAAACCAAAGTAAAGTAACAAGATTAATCATGATGTAAAACATAAAAGTCTGCAGAGAGCATGGATGAAGTAAAAACACAATGCTGGAGAAACTCAGCATGTCAAAGAGTGCATTTGATGTAGCAAAGATAACCAACGTTATGGGCTTGAGCCCTTCATCAAGGTTGGTTTTGCATCTTTATCTTTGCTACATAAAGTTTGGTCTGCTGAATTTCTCCAGTATTGTGTTTTCACTAAGATTAATCATGCAAATGGATGAACTGGGGTTCTAGCATTTTAAGGCAAATCATTTCATTCTCAATGGCTTCCAACTAATGCTGAGTGGTAACTTTTTGAGAGGTCTGGATAGCACACAAAACTAAGATTTTTGTCATATCTTAGGATGCGTAAACCATTACCTACAACTATTTCAAGTCTGCGGCAAATACCAACTCTCCATTTTACTCTGATCTTGCACGAATATATTTTATTCTCCCCACATTCTCATCATTTCCCCCCAAATTCTAACACTCACGCAAACACGGGGCAATTCACCGTGGCCAGTTAACTTACCAACCAACACACCTTTGGGATGTGAAAAGCAACCGGAGAATCTGGAGGAAAGCCATGCAGTCACAGGGTCGGTCAATGTCCAAACTCCTCACAGGCAGCACCCAAGGTCAGGAATGAAGCCAGATCTCTGGAACTGTGAGGCAGAGGTTTGACTAGCTGCACCACTGCACAACCCCAAGAGAAACTAGATAAATGTAAGGTGAAAAGAAAGAGATCTTGCTCAATCTTGGCTGATGTGGGGAGGTTTCCAGAATGCTATCTGAGGGACAATAGTTTATGATCCAGTTATTTTACTACTGTCCAATGTTTCAAGGAGTACAGTATCAGTACTGTACTGTACTCCTTGATACATAAGACAGCAAGATAACAGGATAATGATCTTTATAAGCATTTGATAGAGTTTAGAAACATATATTCTTTGGGCAAACTGCTCTGAAAGAACAGTTCATTTGGAAAGGTAGGGGAAAAGGTATGGTAGATGATTCCAGAGAAAAAAAGATAAAAGTTAATAAAAGTTATACATATATGGGAGGATAAATAATGTTTAAGCTTTTGGATATAAAGCATTAACGTGGGGTGAGATTGACTTCTATTTTAAAGAGCTAGTATACTTCTGAAAGGCTGATCAGACTCTAAGGCTGTAATCTTGCTTGATTCTATAAAGTTAACTCCATCCAATTTCTGCTTGTGAAGTGCACTGGTCATCAAAGGGTGAGTAAACCTCCATTAATACCTCGCTGTAGTTTCTGTAAAGATGGTAGGCATCAATGACGAAGTTCAGCCAATAATTCTTGAAACTCGTGTTTGTATATTTGTGATCAGGCAATCATGACTTTCTATTTCCACTTCAAGCTATTCAGAAAGGTCACAATTTTGTTCAGCCTGTTTAACACAATCTTAAATCACCTTTTGTATACACTAGTAGTGATGGGCTTATACGGGAACAATGGAGATTATGAACTTTTAAATGTCATTTAATTTTCATGCTTTCTTGCTTGGTTCAAAATGGAACTATGGGTTAGTGATTGTCAGAACATTTAATACCATAAGTATCGATTTCTGGGCTGGAGCAGTCATTTATAAATGTGAAGCTATCATTTTTACCATAAAAAGCATTTACATTTATACGGATTTTACTTGTAGAGTTTATTTCAATTCTATATGTTATTTTTTATAAAATTGAACCTTTCAGTTTTACAAACGTACATCAGATTTAGATTATGCATTTCGTCATATTTGGCCAAACGGAATGTGTGCCATCTGCTGTTATCGCTCTATAATTTAAGTAAGCCATCTTGGAAATTGCAATCTCTTTCTCCATATTGACTTCAGCAATCAACCACCAAACCTAGTGTTTTGTACTGAAAAGCAAGCTGGCTCAGTTCCAGCAGCTAATAGCATGTTCAAGTTCAAGTTTATTATTATCATACCAATCGAACAAAACAAAAGTACAACTGGATGAAATGGCATTCTTTAGTCCTCGGGGTAAAAACATGCAAGCACATATATAGACATGGAACACATACTTACAAGTATTTTGTATGCAGTACATACAGGGCCCTCCAAAATGTTTGGATCAAAGATATGCTCCACAGTTTTAAATTTTTAATTAAACAATTCACGTAATTAAATTGCACATTCCAAATTTTGTTCAAGGTTATTTGCAGACATTTTGGTTTGACCATGTAGAAATTACAGGATTTTTTATTATCATACCAATTGAACAAAACAAAAGTACAACCGGACGAAATGGCATTCTTTGCTCCTCGGGGTAAAAACATGCAATGCCACGTTCCCCTATTTCAGGGCACCATAATGTTTGGGACTTTTGGCCTCACAGGTGTTTGTGTGTACCCAGCTATGTTCAATTGCTTCATTGGTGCAGGTATAAGAGAGCTAGGCTTGCTTCTAAGCTTTTGATCACCTTTGGAATCTGTAGTTGCCATTTTTCAACATGAGGACCAGAGTTGTACCAATGAAAGTCAAAGAAGCCATTATGAGGCTGAAAATCAAAAATAAAACAGTAAAAAACATCACCCAAACCTTAGGATGACCAAAATCACCTGTATGGATCATCATTAAGAAGAAAGAGCATTCTGGTGAGCTTCCAAAGTTAATTTGCAACTTTCTCCATTTATGAGTAAATATGACTCTTGGATAATCTGTTAATCATTGAAATAAAAGTCCTGCTTCTTTGAACAACTGCCTCTAAATTTCCATTCTAACAACATAAGTAAATAAACAAAGATCTTGAGCAACCAGTAGTTCTTCTTGAGTTCTTAAATACTTCAGTTTTTAATGAAGTGACACTCTACTCTTGTCAGTATCTCATCAAGCTTTTCATCTTCCTGTTGCAGTTGCAGAATTAACAGACATTTTGTCTCCGTAAATGGGTGTGTCTGTGCGTGAGTGTGCCTCTGTCCACCCAAAAACCTTTACTAAAAATATATATAAGATTTTAACTTAACTTTAAAGATTAATATTGTCTCTAGCTTCCTCCGGAATTGCCACTGTGCTTCAGAGATGGCCTTCTGCAGATGGCAAGCTGATTTGAAGGCCTTTCACAGAGATGGAAAGCAGAAAACCACTAGTTAGTTACAGGAAACAGGATGGCCAGATTAAAGATTAAAAGAGCCTTCAGAATTCTGGAATAAAGTCTTGTGGACAGATGAGACCAAGATTAACCTGTATCACTTCCCACAGTCAGTGTG
Source organism: Narcine bancroftii (assembly GCF_036971445.1). Classification (NCBI taxonomy): domain Eukaryota; kingdom Metazoa; phylum Chordata; class Chondrichthyes; order Torpediniformes; family Narcinidae; genus Narcine; species Narcine bancroftii. The sequence goes on from NC_091480.1 coordinate 22,798,289, forward strand.
AACGCTGAACAACCAACCAAGACTCTCATATGTACAAAGCAATATTTATTTATTTATTTGTATTGATGAAATACTTGTGCTGCAAATATATTGTTTGTCTGTATGTGTGTTATATCTGGTTGTGTGTGGGCATGTTTTGCGCCCAGGACCAGAGAACGTTGTGTCATCAGGTTGTTATCATACAATCAGATGACAATAAACTTGACTATTAGAATGATGGCAAGAGCAAAGTGTGGAAGCATAAAGGAACTTCCCTAGATCCAAAGCATACCACCTCATCTGTGAAGCATGGTGGTGGGGGTGTTATGGCTTGGGCATGTATGGCTGCCACAGATACTGGCACACATATCTTCATTGATGATGTAACCGCTGATGGCAATAGCAAAATGAATTCTGAGGTGTATAGAAGCATCCTATCTGGTCAAGTTTGAGTGGGAAAAAAAGATTTGAGAATCACTTCTCTGGACCCAATTGTCACTGAAATATTTTGCTTGAGAAAAATTGTTACTGACCCATTTCCTTTGGAGTTATGAAACCGTGCTCAAAATGAGTCAATTATGTGTGATTAAAACAAACTTGTTAATTCTACCACCTTAAATAATCCCTTACTAATTACAGAGCACCTTTGGCATAGTAAGGTGGTACGTGAGTGGAAAGAAAAAGTTTGAGAAACACTAGTCTACAGCAACTGTACCACACTGATGCAGAAAGCCAGGATGGTCTTAATAGAGCTGCAGAAAGTCAACAGGATGGTGACTAATAACCGTACCTGCCTCAAAGTCTTCTCAGAAAGTATAGTCTCCGTTGTGCTTTCCTGACAAATGAGGAGATGTGTGATCAGGATAGGTCACTACTTTAGTGAACTCCAAGGAACCTGATGTGATCTCCACGACAGAGCTATTGCTGTGTGGTGGGAGGTGGTTGTCCCTAGTTCTCCTGAAATCCACAATTATATTCTTTGTAATGTTTGTGTGACTTTATGAATTTCTTTTGGGTGTTCTGGTTTCCACCCATTTCCAAAGATGTGTGAGTTGCTGGATTCATTGGCCATTCATAAAATACATGTAGGTGAGTGGTAGAATTTGAGTGGAGTTTAAGGGAGTGGTACCACTGACCTTTGAGAAAGCTGACAATAAGGATCACTTGATTGCAGTGGGAGAGATTTTACTGTTCTATTTATTATATTTCACACATGTGATTAATTTTTCAGGGCCAGAGAGGTTGGTCAGTCATAATTATAAATTGGTACACGATTAAATGGTCAGTTGCACAGAAACAGTAAAGGAACTGCATCTTCACAGCAGACATTGTTGGTGAATAATTGGAATCCACATCAGTTAGAAATTAGAAACAATTTCTAATTGATTCCATCCGCACTGTGCATTGGAGCAAGTTATTGCTTCCAGCATCGGGATTCGGTTATTTAACTGTGTGTGTTTCTGTACAGAGTTTCACAGCGTAAAGACAATGAGCAATAACTGGTTGGCCGACATTGCACATTTTAGTTCTAATCCAATAGATTCTGTCTTTCAAAACTCAGAATAATAATATAAAGCAATATTGAAATAAATAAGTAGATTGGAGCAACTGCCTTGTCGTGTTGTAACTACTGGTACTGAATTGATTCTTTGAGAAGATCTCTTGGTGTATGGCTTCCATGCCATTGATATTGTAATACTTGGCACTGTTAACAATAGATAGTGAGTATTTTGCACTTAAATAAAAATACACGGGCGATCCCTATAACTTAGCTTGCTCTTCGTAGAAAATACTGATGATAATCCTCTCAGCAGTGGTAAGCAGCTTTTTAGATTGGTTGGGCCTAATCGACAATTACAGTATGACTGAGCTCCACCCATAGAAACAAGGAAAGGTGCTATTATCTGAGAGATATTATCCTTTTATTGGTGATGGGATACTCTTGTTGATCTCTCTGTGGAGTCCAGCAATAGAGCTACTGATTATTGAAGAACTCCAGATTCTGAGCTAGATATAAACTGGTTGAGGTTCTGAAATCCATGAACCTGAATGGAGAGAAATATCTTCAATGCTGATATGTGAGAGACAGGTTGATTTATGTATCTTTAATTAAATAAATAAAATGTAATTTATTTAGAAGTATTTTAAAATAAAATGTTTATATTATGTAAATAATTTAGAAATATGATATTTTACAATTATTAATACCTTTGTATTTTAACAATTTAAAAGCTGTGAACGATATAATTAATTTTTAACTTTACAAAGTTAATTTTTGAGATTTGGGCATTATGGGCAGAGCTCTTATTCTGAGACTATGTGCTCAGCTTTTCCAAATTCATTAAGAGTCCTTCCAACAAGATCACTCCTCATTCTTCTACATTCCAATGAATTGTGTAATAACCTATTTAACCTTTCCTCATAGGACAAACCTTCATAACTGGTTTCATTCCTGTTGACCTTCACTGACTGCCTTCGACAAAATAATGTCTTTCCTTGAAGGGGGGGAGGTGGGGGCAAAATTCTTTACAGTGCTCTCGATGTGGTCTCTCTAGTGTCTTGAGGTCACTTTCCTTATCACATGCTCCTATCCCAAGAAATAGAGCCAACATTCCATTAGCCTCTCCTCTTACCTCCTCTGCTCTGTTTCCAGCTTTTTGTGTTTCACACAACTCCTGAAATCCCTTCCTGCTATTTTTCTACATTTAAAGAACATACCTGTCCTGTTGTTCTTCTTTCCGAATGAATAACTATCAATTTTTCATGCAATTTTTCTCCACTAGCCTATCCTGCCTCTCCATAAACTGTTTGTATCCTCACATCTTTTCTTCCCATTCATTTTTGTGTGGACTGCAAATCTCGCAATTATATGTTGCTTTCTCCCTCCAAGTCATATATTGTAGATGGTAGCATCTCCATTACTGTAGTATCCCACTGCTCACAGGTTGTCAACCTGAAAATGAGTCTTTGTTCCCACCAGTTGGTTGCTTGTCTTTGAGCTAATCCTCTGTCTGCAACCCTGAACCTATTGTGAGGTGGCTTCCTGAATGCCATCCTCGGTACTGATTCTCTATTCTCCACTGGTTGTGATTTTCTGAAAGAAAAATTCTACTAAATTTGTTAGACCTGACTTTCCTTTTTGTAATTTTTAAAAATTTTGAACCATACTGACCAAAATACACACAAATATTTCCCTCTTGAATATACACAGTGTCATTTTCTCCCCTTTTCCCCCTCCCTTCCCTCCCTCCTTCACCCCCCCCTTCGCCACCCACTCAATGTTGAACATATATGTTACATTAAACCCATTAAACAATGTCATCACACAATGAAAATAAACAAGAAATTTTTGGAAGTTTATAATGCATTTAGTATCTCAGAAACCATTTCTTTCAGTATCCTGGATGCAAACCATTCAGGCCAGGGGACTTATCAGCCTTTATCCCCATTCATTTGCAAATACTAACTCTCTAGTATTACGAGCTCCCATTTCATGTAGTGTGAGTATCAATTTGAGGGCTAGTACAGGCTGCAACCATTCACAGTTTTGGAGAGACTGGGTGGCATCAGCTAGTACAGCATGCACTCAAAGGACATTAGGTCCCTTTTCCAGGGACACAGGTAGTGAAAGAGTCCTGGGTATGGAACACTGAAGGAACAGCACTTTATGACCAGCAGCCATCTCATTAAACTTGGAGCAGGAATGACTCTCTGTGTGATAATGGACAATCTGGCTGATTCTCCCTGTCAGGGGGAATTATTGAACCTCACCTTGACAAAAGGAAAGGTCATTTCAATTGATCCGTACCTGGGTTTTGGAAGCATCATGGAAGTTGAGCATTTCGTTTCCCCTGCGCAAAGGAAGGGGAGTTGTGACAACTGTTCGTACGATCGGATATTTCTCTGGAAGAATTCAATGAGGATTTGTGAGTTTCCTTTCTTGCATTCCGAATTTATCCCACTTTTTGAGCCTCATGATAACTTTTGCCTTTGTGCACTCTTACAAGTCCAGAGGACCCCAAAACCCAACAGCAATAGAAATTCACAAAGACAAATGGTTACTTAAACAAAAGTTACTTTTAATTATCTTTAAACATGAAAACAGAATCACACTTTATCTTATCACTATTGACTTAACTAACCTAACTTAACCCCCTTCTAATTCTAACCCTAACCCTAAGTGCACATGTATGTAATGTATGTGTAAGTTCAGAAAAGTTCTTTGATTCACAGTCCAATCTCACTTCTCACTCCTCCAAGTTCACCAGTATCAGGCAATTCTTATACTGTTCACAGAATTTAACATTTATGAATTTTCACCAGGCTCTGGTGCCTAAATGGTTACTGCTCAGGAAGGTTCTCGTTGGTTTCAGAGAGAGATTTGTTGCTTGTTGAACACAAACTAACTGATTTCCCTCGATCAGTCACTTCAGTGTCTTGCCGAAGAAACCTGCCTCATCATGGGTTTTCTTCTTCCAGGTCACCTCTTGTTTCCCCTTTTTCAGGAGACACACTGTAGCCAGCCATTCTCTCTTGTAAGGACTACAAGGGTTTTTAGCAGGCTGAACTCAGAACTCACAACCTGTCTTAACCAGCTGCCAGCTTGTCATGTTCCAGTCCCAGCTGCTGCTGCTAAACTCTCTCCCTCTCTCTCCCAAAGTGAAGTCCTGTTTGGTTCCCCCCCCCCCACCCCGCCCCCCCTCCCCCCCCCCCGCCCACCTCTCTCTCTGCTTGTAAAATCCAGAACTTCCTGCAGGGCTAACCTAATCCTTGAAAGATCTTATCAGCACTTTGATCCTGGACTGTTTATTTGCGCCTGCTTTTTTAAATTCCTTCCAAAATAGTTTTATGGTCTTTGCAAGTTTTATGGTCTTTATCTCAGTGTTTCACTTTCAGCAAAGCTCTTGCATTTTAAATGAGATCTCTTCTGTGAAGAGTTTCTCTATTTGTGAAGTGACCTACCCCACAATCTATCTCTTTTAAAGACATTTATATATAATATAAATATAATATAACCCATCATAGCACATTTTCTCTTTCAACTTCATACGTTTTAACATCCTTGGTTTGCCATGGTTGTTCATCACACTCATAGATTCTTCCCTCCTTCCATTTTTGCTGAGTGACATGAATTACTACCTTAAATTACCAATGCTTGCTTCTTGTCTTTCCTGCTAATATATTGGCCTACCCTAATTATTAAAATGGCGAATGCTAAGTAAAATTCATGCTTGCTATGTTAAAATAAGTTTCTGAGAATTATACGTAACCGTCTTATTAATATAGATCTAAAAATTTATTTGACATGATAACTTTTTACTTTTTATCGTTGCCATGTAGGCTGTACAAGAGTATCAGTTTTAGGGAAACTTAATTCAGTTTAAAATGCCAGTTTTCTTTATAAGCAAAAAAAAATCAATTGCTTTTTCGATATTTAATTTATTCCAGTGTTAAATATTGTGTTATATTTTAAAATTATGTTGTTTTAAGGACAGTAAAAATAAGCAAAATGCACAAATCATCAATGACATTTAGAAAAAAAATTAAAGTGTTGAATTCTATCAAGTGCAACGTTATTCATTGAACGCACACTGTTGTATGTCCCCAATTAGCTTCTTGAGTCCCTTATAAAAATTATTCAGAAGATTGACTTAAGTAGTTATCACAGTCCCTCAATGACACCATTTTTTCTCTCTCTGATAGGATTCATTGCCTGTGATTTTCGGCTTAGGCTTTAATTAATTCAGTGATATTTACAGTAGTTGGAATTCCCCAACTTTCTTATGAAGCTATTCATAAACTTTATTCTCCAACATCCGTCAGATGCATCACCGGGTGGATGATAACAACATTTGAGGTCCCATTTTTTTTTAAGCGAGCTTCACATATCCACAAATTCTACCTGCCTATAATCTAATTCCATATCTTGACCTATGTGGACAACTACCCTTGGCCGTTCATACTTCCCTTTTAGCTTGCTCTATCACCGTTCATTAAAAAGCATTAACGATTAGGCAACAAGATTCATGCATGACTGTTCTGTAGATTTTTTTTCTCAAAATTATGCAAAATAATTTTCCAAGTCCCCTTTGTGAAATTCCACAAGAGTATTTGCATTCTTTTGAAGCGTGAACAAATCCTTCAAATATGATTTATGCCTTTTGCTTTATTTTATTTTAATAGCTACTTTAATATAAAAGGGTGTCTCTTGAGCTTTTTTTTGTTTGCCAAGTAGTGACGTAAATCACACTGAAATAAGTGGTGTGCAAAGTGACACGATGCCGTGGTGCCTGCACACGATCGTGTTTATAATGAGTCAGACACAGTTCTTCTCTTTCTCCAAATAAAACACAAGTTCAGCAAATGCATTAGGCCGAGTGAGTTCCCTTTAACTGGTTTCTGTCACTAGAACAAATGCTTCCATTAAAGCAAATTGCTTTTTGGTAGAAAAATTATCCCAGTTAGGAGAAACTGTTGCACAATTCTAATATTTATAGTATCAAGAGAGGTTTACTTTTCTCCATCTGATTATGTGAAGATGAAGTTTATGTCTGAAACACTTGACAAATGCTCCTATTTGGTGTGGAAACTGAGAATATATTCCGGTCAATGTACTTCCAATAATGTGGGAGTCACTTGTTGCTGTAAAAGCCTACTGGGACTCACAATCTACATAAAAGTGTTCAAAATCAGGAAGGAAACAAAAAAGCATGTATTATTACAACAATGAGAGTGAAATGCATACCTATTTCAGACTGGTTTGTGAAGATTTTTGCCTTGCTCTTTCAGTAGATTGCTTTCCCATTCAAAACCAAATATATTAAATTGAATGGATTTTCCACTGGCTCGGTTAACAACCAGGCAGTGAAGACAAAGACTGCAAAAAAGAGCAGCCATTTGAGTTCTTAACCTGGAATTGAGTAACTCAGAATCTAATCAGAATCAGAATTTATTGTCATGAACAGGTCACAAAATTAGTTGTTTTGTGGAAGTATCACAGAGCTTATTCATATAAACCACCTTTAAAAAAATACAGGTGCTTACAACCTATGTGACTTAGATCCATCCACACATAGGACCGATTAAGAAAAAATATATGAGAGAGAGAGAGAAATTATAAAATACAGGACTTGCAACCTATGTGACTTAGATCCATCCACACATAGGACCGATTAAGAAAAAATATATGAGAGAGAGAGAGAAATTATAAAATTTACATGTTTATGTTGTATTTGACAAACTATAACAGGGATACAGGGCTTGTAAGAGCCAAAATATATGAATTTGCCTTGTTAGTCGGCATCCTGGGGTCCTTATATGATGCGGCCATCTTGAATTCTGTACGGGAGTCTTCAGGTGTTGCGTGGATGGTGGATTTGTGTATTGGAGTCCAGTTGGTGCATGCGCAAGAGTAAAGGCCGCAAATTCAATAGCATTAGGGTGCTTAACTCTCTCACATGCGCCAACTGAACTCCAGTATGTGAACCCACCACTCATGCACCTACCGAAGACTTGCGCATGTGCAGAAGAGTTGAGATGGCCGCACCCAGCCTACGGACCCCAGGAAGCTGACTAAGTATGCAATTCTGACATATGTCCATTTTGAGATATGACCAGCTATCCAGAACTGAACACGGATGTATGTCGGGGCGTACCTGTAAATAAAAATAGCACACACAAAGTCTATGTAAGGCAGTATCTTTGGTTCATTCAGGAATCTGATGGCAAATGGAAGAAGCTGTCTTTGTGCTCCTGAGTGCTCGTCTTTAGGCTCCTGTGCCTTTTCCCCAATGGTAGCAGAGTGAAGAGGCCATGGCCTGGGTGGTGGGGGTCCTTGAGGATAGAGGCTGCTTTCTTAAGACACCGCCTCTTGTAGATATCCTCAATGGATTGAAGTCTGGTGCCTGTGATGTCGCAGGCTGAGTTAACAACCCTCTGGAGTTCTTTTCTTGTCCTGAGTGTTGGCCCCTCTGTACCAGTGATGCAACCAGCCAGAATGCTCTCTACAGTAAACCTGTGGAAGTTTTTGAGAGTCTTTGGTGAGATACCAAATCTCCTCAAGCACATCATAAAGTTTAGCTGCTGACGAGCCTTCTTCATGATTGCATCGACATGGAGGCTCCAAGTCAGATCCTTGGAGATATTGACACCCAGGAATTTGACCATTTCCACTACTGAGCCCTTGATGAGGACTGGATGTCAGTCTCCTAACTTCCTCCTGAAGTCCACAATTATCTCCTTAGTTTTTGAGGAAGGGGTGTTGTTTCCAATTCGTACTGACTGTGGTCTTTCGAAGAGGAAGTGAAAGATCCAGTTTCAGAGGGGGGTGCAGAGGCCCAGGGTTTGGAGCTTCTTGACCAGCACTGAGGGAATAATGGAAATGAAGGCTGAGCTGCAGTCAATGAAGAGCAGCTGAATGCATGAGTTACTGTTTTCAAAGTGATCCAGAGCTGAGTGGAGAGCCAGTGGAGTGATTGTGACAATTTGCAATGGGTCCAGTCCTTTGCTTAGGTACATATTAATTCTGGCCATGACCAGCCTCTCAAAGCATTTCATCACAGTAGATATTAGTGCTACTGGGCCATAGTCATTGAGGTAGCTCACTCTGTTCTTCTTGGGTACTGGGATGATTTAAGCCCTTTTGATGCCATATTGTCACCTTGTTTTGCAATAATAAAACAGTATGTCTTTGTTCAATAGAAAAGATAGCTCTAATCACCTTAAAATGTCATCTCACTTTTAACAAAACTGCATCCTGTAGTAATTAGCTTTAATTTGCAGCATCCAACAAGGTAGTGCGTGAAAGATAAATAAAAACACAAAAGGGCAGGAGAAACTCAGCAGGTCCCACAGCATCCATTGGAGGCAAAGATTATATAACCAACATTTCAGGCCTGAGACCTTCGTCAGGGTATGAGCAAAAGGCAGGCAAGCACCTAAATAAAAAGGTTGGGCGGGGTGGAGGGAAGAAGGGGCAGGGGTCAAGCACAGCCAAGAACCTGTAGGTAGAGATGGATAGGAGGACAGGAGAGAAAAGCTGAGAATTGATCGGGGAAGGAGGTAGCTCTGTGAATGTCGAGCCGGAGGAAAGGAGGCAGAGGATTGAGGAAAGAGGGAGAAAGAGAGAAAGGGAGAGAGAGAGAAGGTGTGGTGAGCTGGACAAAAGGAAACAGGCATAGTGAAAGAGAGAGACGGGAAAGGAGTGCCTAATGGAAACAGGAGAAGCTGATGTTAGTCAGCTGGTTAGAAAGAGGGTGCCCAGACAGAATATCAGGTGTTTTTCCTCTAATTTGCAGGTGGTCTCTGTTTGGCAGTGCATGAGACATGGCGTCCATCAGACTTCCTTCTTTTGGCACATCAAAGAGGCTGTTTGCCATTTTATCATGGCAGAAACCGCTTCATGTTACCATCTGCTGTGCAAGTTCAGACACCACAGTGATCAGGGAGACTCATATTCAGATGTTTATTTAAGTACTGAGAAAGCCAGATACAAAGCTTCAGATGGATTAAAATCACAACTCATGCAATGCTTATTAAATTCTAGCATGCTCAGAAGTGAATAGTACCATCTAATTCTAAGGTAACACATCACAGAGGAGCATTACCTTGACTAATATGTAAACATTTAGTTATCATTCTCTGAACAAGCTGAGAAGATGCACTTGCAGTATTGGGTGAAACAAAACATGTCTTTCATTCAATCAATGATTCAACAAGCCTCTTATTAGTAGCTCTGCTGACCCTCTGTGTTCGCATCCCAGTCACTTCTCCCTGCATTCCCGCAGAGGTTAATTGCTTTAGCGACCAGCTTGTAGCTTCTTTTATCTCTTTCTCATATGCAGCTATTCCACAGGCTGTTTTTCGGTTAACAACAGGTCAATTACGTCTTGCCTATACATCTCCACCTGCGTTCCCCTGCTTAACGTGTCTTTATGTTGACCCATTGCTTTGGCCATTGCAACAGGTCTGTTACATTATTATGATCGCCACTGAAGGGATATTATTTTCAAAAGAACATTCCAGTGGGCTGTTCATTTGTTATTATTCATGCTTCTGGCATGAATAATAGAGCAGGGATATTTGTTTAATAGGGTAGGGATATTTGTTTTGTGACAACATGCTCTACACCAGCTGTTCCATGGTCTTGATTACCATAAAATATACTCTAACCCTGCACATCTGTGAAGAATTTCTCCCCACAGGATTGAGAATTTCACACTACTCTGCCTTCATTAAAACCACGAAGGGAAAAAAAAACAGGAACCCTAAAGCATCTCACTGGAGATTCAACCACACATCCAATAGAAGAAACTTCAAGGAAATTCCTCCTTTCATTTTCCTGGGTTTAAGGTCCCCCATGATTAATTCAATACAACAAACAATGGCATGATAGATCTACCAATCTATGTTCAGATCTATCTTCCACATGAATGTTATCTGATGATTTTTACCTATCTTCTGTGACCTCCAAGGAGTTGTCTTCAACTGTCCAGGTTCCAAGTTTGGAATCCCCTTCACCTTAGATTCAGGTTTCAGATTTATTGTCAGAGTACATACTTGACATCAGATACAATCCTGAGATTCATTTTCTGCGGGCGAGGCAGAATTACCACTAATTGATAGCACAAAAAAAAGTACACAATGTACATATGTAAACAATCTCACTCTGGAATACAGAAAGAAAATAAAAATCAATAAAGAACAAACATAGTGGGGGAAAAAGAAGCTAATGTAAAGGTAGATATTCTCCCCCTTTACATCGCTTCATTCACCTTGAAGAAAACTCCAATGGTGGATTCAGCAGGCGAACTCCGATCTGCCTAGGTGGGGGGGTACACTCTTAGGACAAGGTCGCTCCATCTCCTCTGTGAAGGCAATGCCACTGAAAGTGACGGGCTGACGACGTCACAGCGATGCCGTCAGCCCACGACCCAAGAGCCCGAATTTTAAAATCATATAGCTAATTACGTTGCGCAGGAGATCTGTTTGAGTCCTAAGACTGCTTGAACAAATCTCCACCAGCGCTCGTACCTGCTCTTCGCTTGCTATTTCAGGTATAAGTTGCCTTTCCTTCTCGGCGTGTATGTTTGATGTCACAGCCGTGGACTGCACTACTCGCCCTGACTCCCTCCGCTGCAGAAGACAGCTCCCGAGGCAGCTGAGTTGAAATCAATGCTGGATCAGTCTTATAGGCCTTCTCCATCCAAAGGAAAAAATTCACCTTTTATTTTGTTGAGATGCCTTTAATGTGGCTTTGCACCATTAAAAGAAAGGCCTTAAGAATCCTTAAATGAGTCTCCGATTCAGTTTGTTGTTGTGGAGGGGTAGCAGCTGTTCCTGAACCTGATGGTGCGAGTCTTGTGGAACCTGTACCTCTTTCTTGATGGTAGCAGGAGGAACAGTGTGATGGGTAGATGTTCTCGATGGTGGGGAAGGTTTCGCCTTTGATTTTAATCTCCTGTATTAAGATCTTGCTTTCAGTTTCTCATCTTTGATTAAACTCATCACTCTCCTGGTACCTCATTGCTTAGCACATATTTTCATTTAAATGTTATAATTATGTTCCTGCTTTTTGTTGACATGACATTTCTGAACACAGGTGCAGGAATAAAATATGAAGGCCCAGACCCACAACCACAGGAAGGTGTTTAAATCCTGCTCAGGGAATAAAATCGAGAAAGGAACAATTTCCTTCTTCAATCTCTTAACAATGCATTTGAAAAGGTTCTTTGCTAAGAGGCAGATGTTGCAGAAGGCCATTTTCCCCCTGCTCCGATTCTACTCCTGCTTGGTCCTCATTCAAAAAGTGATAATAGTTGTGACTCTAGGAGTTATTCCGGATTTACTGAATCACTGCTCTGATGCTCTGCTCAAGATCAGAAGTAACTGCAGAAAGTTGTGGCTGCAACTCAGTATGTTATACAGACTTCCCTCTCCATTTACTTTATTTACATCTCCCACTGCCTAGAAAAGGCAACCAACATACTGAAGAACTTATCACAGGCCAGGGACTCTCCCATCTGCCCATGAAATTGTGCACATTTTCTTCCCGCAGACATCAGGCTCCGGCAACAATACTAGCATGCTGCTTTGGAGGCGGAGCAGAGGAGGTTTATGATTTTATCTGTACTCTGTAATTGTGCTTTTGTTCTTCTAAGAACATAAGACATAGGAGCAGGAGTTGGCCATCTGGCCCATCGAGCCTGCTCCGCCATTCAATGCGATCATGGCTGATCTGATGATAGCCGAGCTGCCCTTCCCCCATATCCCTTAATTCCCTACTTTGTAAAAATCTATCCAACCTTGTCTTAAATATATTTACTGAGGTCACCTCCACTGCTTCAATGGGCAGTGAATTCAATAGATTCACCACTCTGGGAAAAGCAGATCCTCCTCATCATCCTAAATCTTGAGGATATACCCCCCCCCCCCCCCCCCCCAGATCTAGTCTCCCCCACCAATGGGAACAACTTACTTACCTCTATCTTATCTGTGCTTTTCATAATTTTATACCAGTGGTTCTTTCCACTCACATACCACTTTAGGTATTTCCCCTATGCCATAGGTGCTCTGTGATTAGTAAGGGGTTACTTAAGGTGGTATGTGGGTGGAAAGAAAAAGGTTGAAAACCACTGTTTTAATCAGACCTCATTGACTCTTAATGTGGACGGTTTCAGAACTCCAAAGGAAATGGGCCAATTACATTTTTTTCTCTAGCAAAATATTTCAGTAACAATTGGGTCTAGAGCAGTGATTCTCAACATTTTTCCCCATTCACATACCACCTTAAGCAATCCCTTACTAATCACAGAGCGCTGATGACATAGGAATTACTTAAAGTGGTATGTGAGTGGAAAGAAAAAGGTTGAGAACCACTGTTTTATATTCTTCTATAAAATCCCCTCTCATTCTTCTAAACTCCAGCGAATATAGTCTCAGATATCTCAATCTCTCCTCACAGGGTAACCCTCCCATCTCTGGAATCAATCTGGTGAACCTCCTCTGCTCCGCCTCCAAAGCAGGTACATCATTCCTCAAGTAAGGAGGTCAGATCTGCATGCAGTCCTCCAGGTATAGCCTCATCAGGACCTTGTACAGTTGCAGCATAACCTCTGCTACTAAATTCAATCCCTCTAGCAATGAAGGATAACACTTCATCTGGGTGTGTTTGAGTTAAACTGTTCGCCTGCTCTCAGAAGAACCCTTCTCATTGTACTCTGTACAATGTGACAAGTAAATTTAAACTGAAACTTAAACACTGGGGAAATTTATTTTATACTCAAACTGGCTAATGTAATCATCTCAGAGAAAATTCCTGATTAAGATTTTTTGACTATAGCCATCTCTAATTGAACAGAATCTTCAAGATACCTGTTGTTTCCTGAAAATGCTGCAACAGCGTCAAGTTATTACATTGTCAAGTAGTGCCCTAATTGGCCTATCAGATGGATTATAGTAGAAGGTTTTCAAATATATAATGAAAACATGATGAGAGATGTTATCTTCTTAAGGCATCAGTCAATTCTTAATTTCTTCAAAGGATCAGCCCAATCATGTAAGTGGCACTCAATTTTCAGCTTCAACATGCTTTGCATAATTGTCCACAACTTCAAGCACAAATTCTAAGAAGGCATAGAGAGAGGAAATAAGTTGTTTATAAGCTAAGTGTAAAAAAAGAGGAAATCGGTAGATCAAGAACAGGATGACCAATATTGTGGAATTATCTGGAGAGACCTTGGCAAAGGGTTTTATGACAGAAATAATTAATATGATCAGTTTCTTTTTCAATATTTTTATTGGATTCATCAAATAAATGTTTCATAAGTACATGACAATAAAACAAAATATTAATAAATTTTATATAGTAATAAAAATGGTATTGAAACCTACGTAACATTGAAGCAAAGTTAAAAAAAAACACGAAACTAATTATAGATCCCCTCCTTTTGGAGGCTACTGGCTTAACCCGAACATTCCACTACTGATAATAAATAAGATAAACAATGGGGTAAAAACCAGAAACTAATTAATCCTACATTTTGAAAATAATCAAAGAAAGGAACCCCATAAAGCAGTGGTTCTCAACCTTTTCTTCCACTCACAGGCCGCTTTAAGTATTCCCTATGCCATAGACACTCGGTGATTAGTAAGGTGGTCTGTGAGTGGAAAGGAAATGTTTGAAAACCACCATTTTAATTGAACCTAATTGACTCGTTATGTGCATGGTTTCACTTCTCCAAAGGAAATGGGCAATGACAATTTTTCTCAAGCAAAATATTTCAGTAATCTTTGGGTCTAGAGCAGTGATTCTCAACTTTCCCTTCCCACTCATATACCACCTTAAGCAATCCCTTACTAATCACAGAGCCCTGATGGCATAGGGAATACTTAAAGTGGGATGTGAGTGGAAAGAGAAAGGTTCAGAACCACTCTCAAAAAGGGACAAAGTTAAGATTCATAACATCTAGTTTTTTTTCCAAAGTCAAACATGCCGTCATATCAGAGTGGGAGGGAGAGCATCTTTCCATCTCATTAGTGATAAAGGAAGCGAGGGCAACTACATGGGATTGTGAAACAGTCAAACCGATTGGCCCACTTATTCCAAAGAGAGCAAGAAAATGATCATCAGTGTCTGAACATGCTCTCACTCCTTTTAATCATCAGTTGACACATAACAGATGACATGATAGACTGGAGTATTTCTGAAGACTCTTGCAGAAGGTCCAGGCAAGATTTTACATCAGATGCAAGTTCCACTGGAGAGTCAATGGTGGCCTCCACCAATAAAATGGTGGATGCTGCTTCTTCTAGAGGACATCATGGTGTTGTGAATCCAATAGTCTGTGGAAGAACACAGAGGAGCATTATCCTTTGAAAGTAGATAGCTAGAATCCTTTCAGCTAGAGAGGGGTGGGCAACTTTTTTATTTCAATTTTTAATTTAGACGTACAGCATGGTAACAGGCTATTTCAACCGACCAGTGCATACTGGGGGTGTTGGTTAATTGGGTGACATGGACTCGTGGGGTGATATGGCCTGTTACCATGCTGCATGTCTAAATTAAAATTTAAAAATTAAAAGGTTGGCCACCCCTGACACCCCTATCAGATGACTCCTGGTCCAAAACTGAGTGAGCAAATGCATGAGAGTCAAAACAACATCAATGACCAATTGTGATCTCCAAAAGCAAAAAATGTAAATAACTGTGGAAGGATTTTTATAAACAAACTATAGAAGCCAGCTTCAGAATTCCATGTGCCCAACTAAACAGGCTTGCTTGATTCCTTGCGTCTGCCAGATTTTCATCAGTAGATTGGACATTTAGCTTCAAGTACAAGCATTGGACAGTTTCCTGTCACGTTTCACATGGAAGCTTTGTCTGGTTTGGACAAGAGTTTCAGACACTTATCTATTGGATGAGCTCTTCATGCAGTTAGAAACTGGACAATTTTTGAAGGAATTCTGGATCTTTGTTCAGATATTAAGCCTAGAGTGGACTCTGAAAATGGAGATAGTATAAACAGTTAATTATACTCTGGACCAAACTCACTTTTAATTTGGACTGACTCCAAACGTTAAACTATATTTTCCACCCCTCATATTTATTCATCTTGCTTCTCTCCGTCCATGTTGTAAATCCAGTTTGAATACAAGCAGGAAATATTTAACCTTGCGTAAGACACAGATAAATACAGCTAAATAATTGTTAATCCAAGCATGGAGTGCAGATGGGAATCATTGAGTTAAAGTATGTCAGATCAGAATTACGATCATGAATTAAAATGTATAATTGTATTGATGCAATCAATTCCCTGAAAATATCTGGAAGAATTATTGAAATATTAATGGCTGCAATGCATGAGTTTAATATTGGCTGTTCAACAAGGGAAGAACAAAGACCCGTTTTGACTTAAGGACATGACTCTCCGTGCCTCATTCGCCTAAAGCCAAATAATTGATGTTCAGGTGGAAAAATAATTAGTTACATAGGAGGTCAAATGAATTGCAAAGTGTTCAGAAAAAAACTTGAAAATTTAGATAGAACTGTCAAATTAACTCATTTTCCCCAGAGGATTAGAAATGCAGGAGAAGCATTTGAGTACAATCCCTGCAACTGCTTTCAGAGGGTTCTATTTATTATTAGAAACACAAATATTATTTCCACAGGGAAACAAATGTGCCATCATTAGTGAACTTTGAAATGATTACATCTAAAAATCCTGTTTTGTTCAATTGGTATGAAAAGTGGTCAGACAATTGACTGTTGCAAGCACTTTAGCAATGTTAAAAATATATGGATCCAGGATACTCAATATGCAAGAAACCATTACATGAAGTATTTTAAATAGAAGCTTGGTTTTCACATTGGTGGATGTTGTGGGGTGTGGGCATAGTAAACAGGAAGGGGAGAATTTAAAAAGCAGTTTTTATTCATTGTTTATAATTAGAGCCGAGAACAGAAGAGTGAAATGAATGTGTGTGTGTGTGTGATGTTCAGGACACCAAAAACTGGGAGCCTTTAGTTTTGAACGTTTGTTAAAGAAAAGTTAGACAACATTAATTTGTAAAATATGTTTCACTTTGACTTTCAATGTCACTTAAACTCAGGAGTTGATTGTTGACTTCAGGAAAGGAAAGCCAGATCTACAATTCATTGATCTTTGGGGGATCAGAGGTGGAGAGGGCGAGCATATTCAGGTACTTAGGAGTCACTATCTTGGAAGATCTTTCCTGGACTCAACGCACCAATGGCATCGTAAGAAAGCTCTTCAGCGCATCTACTTCCTCGGGTGTTTGCGGAGGTTTGGTATGACACCAGAAACCCTGGCAAATTTCTATAGAGGTATAGTGGAAAGTGTGCTGACCAGTGACACCATGGCAATATCCCTGAGGGTAAAGCCCTGCGAAAGGTAGTGGAAACAGGCCCAGGACATCAATGGCAAAACTCTCCCCACTATTGAGTACATCTACAGAGAACGCTGTCGTCGGAGAGCAGATTGAAGTCGCTGTAGTCGCTGCTGCCATCAGGTCACATATCAACGTCATTGAGATTTGTATGGATTCGGAAATTGTGTCCTTGTTGTACCATCGGAGATCTTAATAAACACTAAGAAGGCTTGCAAGTTTAACAGCACAAATCTTTACTCACATTAGGTTACTGGTCAGGTATTAATGCACTGTCGCACTGAGCATGCCCACCACTCAAATGTGATGCGGCTCTTACAGTCTTGCAGTGTTCATGCTCCAGCATAAAATAGTCCCAAGTTTCCTCTGTCTATAACATCCTTCCTTCTTAAAAAAAATTAGAACAATGATTTCGGAATCCTTGCAAATCTCAATGACACTGATATGTGACCTGTTAAACTGTAAAATGAATCCAAGGCTGAAACATTTCACTTTGATTAATTATTTCAAAGATAATGACAAGATTTTTTTTCTTTAGAAATAAACATTTATGTACATGGAAGTAAGATCTTGAGAGAAGGCTGCCATGCAATTGTTTAAACAAAATATGGAAACTGAAATTAACAGCAGGAATGAAGTCCTGAGCATTAATAATGCAGGATTTTCATTGGAATTTTTTTATAGCAGTGTAAACCCTGGACATTGATTCCTAATTCATCTAGGATGGAAACATCTTCCGACTTGTTTATGAGACAGAAGGACAAAGTGATGGACTGTTCGTTTCCTTTATGAGGCTATTGGTTGCACATACTTCAGTGAAACTGAACTGCATAGGTAGAGTAAAACACACTGCTAAAACCGAACGAAGAGACATTTCTTTGTAAGTGTTAATTTCCATGTTTGTTGATGGCAAATCTATCTCACAATGGCTCAGTTATCAGACTGGTCATCTGATGTACAATGCGAAATGGACAGTAATTTATATCTAAATTTAAATTGAATTTTAGACATTAAGCACAGTACAGGCCATTTTGGCCTACGAGTCCATGCTGCCCATTTTACACCCAATTAACCTACACCCCCAGTACATTCCAAACGGTGGGAGAAAACCGGAGCCCCCAGGGAAAACCCACACAGACACAAGGAGAACACACAAACTCCTTACAGACAGCGCAGGGTTTGAACCCAGTCCCAATTGCTGGCACTGTAAAGGCGTTGTGATAACCGCTCTGGCAACCGTGCCACCCCTTCAATGTAAATATTCGAAAGCCAGCACCCATTGAAGGTGACACTCAACACAAACTCCACTCACCAGCTATTAAATTCATCCATGGCCCTGGCATGTATCTGGAAATGGACAGCTTTGTTCTTAATCTAAACCCTTTCCCCACATCCTACCTCATTGGCTTGCGGTTTGCCATTGCCAACACCAACAGCCTCTCCTAGCTTCTTTACAGGACTCTTCCACAATCTGCAACCTATCTTGCTCCACCATTGTCTCCCACCTTGGCAGGCTTTGCCAATTCAGTAATTTTTTTTAAATTCAGAAGAAATTCTAACACGTTATCCTCTGTACTAGGGTGGTTCAGATTGCTCCAAAACACGTGACAATTTTAGTTGCAGAGCATTTGTTTATCTTTTGTATAGATGATGAATGATTCTGTTTTTAATCTGAATTTGTCTTGATTCCATCCATCTGCAAATTAATTGTGTAATATTACTGAAATCTATTTTAGGTTTCTGTTAAATATTTCCCCCCCTCACCTCAACTTTTTTCCCCACTCAATACCACCTTAAGTAATCACTTATTAACCATAGAGCACCGCTGCCATAGGTGTAGGGCAGTATCTGAGTGGGGAAAAAAATGGTTGAGAACCATTGCCTTATGCCAAATATATGTCCTCTGGTTACCGATTTCCTATACTCGGGGCAAAAAAAAAAACTTGATTCAACTGATCTATTCTTGTTGTGATTTTGTGTACCTCTATGAGATCACCCTTGATCCTCCTGTTTTCCAAGGAATAAAGTCCTAACTTACTTAACCTCTCTCTCCCTCACCACCACTGAACCATAAACATTTAGCTATTGAATTGCCTGATCAACAAAAGGCCAACTTGAGGTCAGATCTAAGTTTTTGGACCTTTATAAACCAAGGGTTAACATGTGCTGTACATTTGCAGTTTTTCTGTGTTGTATTTCCAGCATTATATTTGTCCATTTTATAGGCTTTATTTCAAACTCAATAAATGTGCCTTATGAAATGCATAAGGACACAGAATTTTGGTGAAAGGAATAATGTTCTTTGGAGAAGAAATTGCTTAATTTATCTCAAAATCTTTTTTTTTTCTCCAATGCATTAGAAGTGCTAGGAGAGAATTCCAAATTGCTATTGAAACTGTGGATTAGCAGACTGTGGGAAATTAAAAGATAGCTGAGAACCAAAGTTCCACATGCACAAAGACAATTTCAGATTCAAATTTCAGATTTATTGTCACGGTACATATATGACATCAGATGCACCCCTGAGATTCTTTTGCTCCTGCAGGTGAGGCAGAATTACCACTTATTGGTAGTACAAATAAAAAGTACACAGGTAAACAAATAAACAAACTTACTTTGAAATACAGAGAGAGAAAAGAAAATCAATGAAGTGCAAAAGTTAGATTCCTTAAATTTCCTGATTGAGTTTGCTGTCGAGGAGTCTGATGGTGGAGGGGTAGCAGCTGTTTCTGAACCTGGTGGTGTGAGTCTTGTGGCACCTAGACCTCTTTCCTAATGGTAGCAGCGAGAACAGAGCGTGTGCTGCTCTCCAAAGGCAGCATTCCCTACAGATGTTCTTGATGGTGGTGAATGTTTTGTCCGTGATGTCCTGGGCTGTATCCAATACCTTTTCCAGACTTTTCACTCGGGGTATAGGTGTCCCCATATCAGACCCTGATTCAGCCAGTCAGCACACTTTCCACCACGCAGCTGTAAACATTTGTCAGAATCTCCGATGTCAAAAACCTCCACCAATCCCTGAGGATTGGCACTGACGTGCTTTCTTTAAAACCTGATTACACAGGGTATCATATCTCTAAACCAGTATATTGGACTATGAAAGACAAAGATCTTCAAAGTTAGGGAAGACAGCAAAAGTGGGTGTTTGGATTAGAAATGGCTCCACCTCATTATCTATGGCACTGAAACATTGCAGTGGGCCAGCCGAAAACTGTTAGTGAAAACTTCAATCATGAGGCCCACAGAACAGGAGTGTCAGTTCCCCTGTGTTTCTTACTTATCTGCAGTCCTGAAAATGTGAATCCAGCTCGATGGTGTTGTACCACAAGACAAGCAATACAGAACAGTGTTATCATTGAATGAAGGATGGGAGAGAATGGGCGAGTTTTCATATGAGGTCAGAAAGAACAGGGTAGGACATCATTTTCCATGAACTACTGTGAAGACCTTGGCACATTCTGTGAATGCTTGGACTTTGGGGACGTCTGGAACCTTATGGATAAGCCTTTTATGTGGCGCTTTATCATATACGCCTTCTGGAAATTCAAGTCAACAGCATAGACTTGTTCCCCTCTACTCACTCTGCTGGGCTAAAATGAAAGAAGATAAAATATTCAGAGTGCAATTTATGTGACTGAGAGCAGCAGACTTTGAGATGTGGCAGAGTTCAACCGAGGTGACCTGGAATGTTCCTGACGTACAGAAGGGAAGAGTGACCATGATCCTGTCACGTGGGTCAAAGCACACATGACCTGTATGTGTGTGATGTCAAAAGTCCTAACGGGAACAAAGAAGATGGTCAGAGAATTTTCCATTGAAGTAACAGGGCCTCAAGGAAAAATGGTTTTTCTAATGAGTAAAAATGAACTGTCGTTTTTCAAATTGGGAGGTCGACAATCTCACAACTGATGACGAACTTTGCACATTGCACTACCATTGATATAATTTAAGTGCTCTGTTGGAAAAGAAGAGGGCCAAGGAGGACAAAATCCCACCATAAAAACGGAAGAGACAGATTTCTCAATGGGCATGAAGTTACTAAAAATGTACACATAATTACGCCACTCCAGGTTAATTGATTGTTCCACAAATCCATGCTGAAAGATGAGGAATGAATTTGTAGTCCAGCACTACTTTCACATTTAGAACCATGGATGTTGAAATAAACTAATATATGTGTAGAACAATGGAAAAAAAAATGCATTTTAATAAACTGGGTTGTCACGATTCTAAATACAATTTGAGCCCATTCAGTTCTGTGTACAAACATTTGTTCTCATGGTTTTCTTTCAGAAAGATTATGTGAAGAAAAATAAATGAAAGATGTCAATCCTCTAAATCTTGTAACTCCAAATTCATATGTTTTTTGGCTTCAGGGAGAGGTAACAATTGGAAATAAAGTTCTGAGCTCAGGGTGTCAGTGTCAAATTTACATATTACAGCTATTGACGTTGGAATAATGTTGATTAGTTCTGCGCGTAGGTGCATACGACCTAGATAGGTAGTAATTAGAAGTACACCTGTTTCACTGAGCAATATCCATCACTTGCACTTCCAAAGCTCTCCGATATCTTGATCTTGGGCATATATTTTTGATTCTGCCAAAGCATATGACAAAGCCAAAAAGGATTTTTGAGCCTTTGCATTCTGTAACATTTTTTTTTCATGCTCTGTTGTTGCTGCAAGAGTTGGCAGAATACAAACAGGAGGGAAGACAAATTATTTCTTATCTTTGCTATTAAGGAATAATGCAGTATTTATATTTTGTAATCATCAGTGGGAATGGATTATGTTACAATTACTTCAGGCCAAGTTCTGATTTATCTCCACACCTACAGAAAATATCATCCCAAATGACTTTCTAAAACCAAGCAATTAATAACTAAGTGCTATGATGGTTTGTTTTTATTGTGAAAGGTCCTTTTAAATTATTTGCCCGTAAGTAAGAGAGAGCGATTGTGACTGGTACCACTTTGGTCTGCTTTTCCTAATTCCACAGATACAACTTAATTGTTTGTTTCATCTTGCCATTAGCTTTAGCTCTGTAAAACTTAATGAGCTCTCATTACATTTGATTTACTGCTAATCAGAATCTTGCAGATTCTCCAAAACAGTTGTCCCTTTTAGCCCAGTTTAAATTGAGGCCTCACATTCATACTTGGCTGGAGTATGATTGATGGTTAATCAATTTATTTAATTTGGTTTTGCTATTCATTTTACACACTCTCCTCAGCACAGGTATAAATCATTAGTGCCTGAGTCCAATTGCCTGAGGTGCTGGCATCCTGTATGAATTTGTTTCCATGCTCATTTTTTAAAAACAGAACATTGGTAAAGCTCTGAAAGTACTGTATTTGACAGCATAAAAGACCCCCCCCTCCAATTTCAGCAGGGAATATAAGATTTATAACACAGAGGTGGGCCAGTGAGGGGGCTCTGCGATGGATTGCTGCCGACTCGAGGCGAGGAACCCACTGAAGCTGCGGGCTGCTGGAGACGGCTGTTGGGAATGGCTAGAACTGCTGGAGGGGTAACAGGTAACAGAAATAGGATGCGAGGAGGTACTGAGGGTACCAAAGGGTCCCTGACCATCTCAGAGGTTTGGATCTGGAGCTCGGGTTGCCAATGGTTTAGACTGGACTCTGGGTGGCTGCAGAAGTGCCGGAGGCAAATTGACGAACACTTGGTAACTCTGGGGAGGGGGGAGAGACTTTCTTTGGCTTCTCTTTTTCTGACTGTAAGAAATATAAGAGGTGCTTAGGCCATTTCTGCCAGTGGCGAATCTTTCTGCCTTGCAGCAGGCAAAAGGGAACTTCATGAAATAGGACACTGTTTTATTACTATGACAATAAATTGAATCTTAAATCTTGTGGTTGGGAGGGGTGGATGGGTTAGGGTAGAGTGGGTGGGTTAGGGGTGGGTGAGTTAGGGTAGAGTGGTGGGGGATTGTAAAGTGTGAAAATATCAAATATGTATTATGTTTTATTTGTATCTTTATTGTATGATTTAGAAATAAATTTTTCAAAAAAAATCTTGAATTTTATTAGTATATTTATGGGTAAATTGGCCAACGGGTTCCTCTTGCACTGCTGGCGGGGGCCGCCGTTGTCGGCCTTCTCACTGTGGGAAGTGAGTGGCAGCGGCAGCTCCGGAAAGAACGGTCTGGTGCTGCTGGTGGGGGCCGCTGTGGACGCCCTTCTCACTGGGGGAAGTGAGCCGCAGCAGCGGCTCCGGATAGCACGGGCCACCTAAGGGAAGGCCACCACCCGCAGCACATCTTCTCAGCGGGCTTCTTGAAGCTGGGCGAGTAGCCGGTGACCTGCTTAATTTCATCCTCACATACAAGACCCGGGTTTTTATTTAAGCTAATTTTTTTGGGGAAAAACAGGTCTTGTATGCCGTCAAATATGGTAATTTAGCAGCAGTTTGACTTAACACTATTTTGAGAGTGTATTGCAACTCAGAATTTCACACTTCTAACATTTTTTTTAAGGCTGATTTTTGGAAGAGACTGAAGAAGAAACATCTTCCTCATTGAGCGAGACCTATTTTTGGTTGGCAGGTGTTTCCTTTTCTAAAGCAGTGCTACATATCTGAGAACAGGAGCCTTTCAGTCCTCGAGTTGCATGGCAGAATGAACTTGTTTACAACTTGCTGAGAGGAGTGGGGGTGATGGGGGATGGGGGGGAGAGAGGAGAGAATCTTAACAATGGCAATGGAATAAAGAATTAACTTACTCCATTTCTAATCTAATCCAACTACCTGTAAGGTCATGTAGGCTTCAACATGACAACCGGTCATTTGAGCCCCATCTTTTGTTGTAATTGAAAGAAGCAGCAAAGATGGTTCATTTTACAGATAAAATCAGCACAAAATGTCAGGGAGTATGCTTCAGAAATGTGATTTGTTTTCACTTTTTTTGTGCATAGTAGAACCTGGAGCAGTTCTTCACATGCTCTGGGGAAATTTCAGAATTAGAATTTATTGTCACGAAATTTGTTGTTTGGCAGCTGCGTTACTGTGCAAATAATGCTATAAATTCCATTTCAAAAATAAATAAATGATGCAAGATAATAGGAGAAAGTGAGGTAGAGTCTGGGGTTCATTGTCCATTCAGAAATCTGATGGCAGAGGGGAGGAAACTGTCCTGATAAATCTAGGTGTTCATCTTCAGGCTCCTGTACTTTTTCTAAATTTAATTTAAAAAAAATTCTTCCTAATGGTTGCAGAGGTCATGGCCTGGGTGGTGGGGGTCTTTGAGGATAGAGACTGCTTTCTTCAGACACTGCCTCTTGTAGATGTCCTCGATGGAGTGAAGACCAGTCCCTGTGATGTCACAGGTTGAGTTATCAACCCTCTGGAGTTTATTTTCCTGAATGTGGATTTGACAGTGATGCAACCAGTCAGAATTCTCTTTTGAGGAATTCTTTGCTTCCTCACATAGTCTTCACCGTCTAATCCTGCAGGAAGTACCTCCTCACAATTTACCTGATAATTGGATATTATTCCTGGATGTCCCAGGGAAAACCACCTGATGCTTAAATTTGCATTCCTGGTTCAGTATGGAGCAAAGACTTCCAGCCAAGTGTGACTAAGATTTGGGTCTAAACATAAAAATACAGCTCGGGGATCAAACAGCTGAGGAAGAGAGTAGATGAACCGTATGCTGAATTAAAACATTAAATCCAAGGTAAAGAGAATTTAACAAGATGAGTTGTCCAAATTGTAAGAAGTTAGCAGTGGAGTAATGGGACATACCAGGGTTTGATTGGGTGATAGGGTGGCTTACTCAGGGGATTAAGCTGTTTCCCTTCTGCTGTATTTCTGTCAAGGAAATCTTATCGCGATGCATTTAAATGGATGAATGGATATTCTGAAAGAAAATTAAGAGTGATTCGGTAATTATACATTTCACTTTGTCTCTTTATATTGTAAGGTAAAACATCATGAGATGGGAATGTGTAGGGAGTTACCCTGTACAGGGCAGTAACAAGAAGGGGAGGTGTCCTTGTACTCCTGTTAGGTAAAACATCATGAGATGGGACCGGAGAAGGAGTCACCCAGTACTAAGGAGTAACAGAATGCATCCTTGTACTTACAAGATAAGAGAGACATTGATGGATTGAGAGGCAGGAAGCTAGCAGGGAAAGGATAGCAACAGTTTTAGTCATTGGACAAGTAATGATATGATGATGTTCTAAGCATGTATCCAAGGGTATAAAAAATCACCATTTTGCTGATAACGGCAGAATGCATTCTCCGACTAACATGGTTAGTCGCAAGTGTTACAATCCGGTAATAAAGAACAAAGAGCCCTGATTTCGACTCAGCCTGGTGTTTGTCTCACTCATTCATGAACAAAGCAGACCTAACAATTTGGTCCATTATTCTTCCCCACTGAGTGTTCTTTAGATTTAAAAAAAATCTTTCTTTACTCCCTAAATTTGGGCACTTTACTGTTCTCAGCCAAGGAAGTTTCAAGAGTCAACTACTTTATATCTATTGATTTACTTCCTTCTACAACATCTATTAATAATTCGAAGTATTCAATAAAATGTTGAAATTCCTCCTTTGAAAAGCTATGCTGAAAATACCCCAAAACATCTCACAAAAATGTCTGGCTATTAATTGTATTTTTAGGCAAGTCCTTCGGGCCTACGAGCCTGTGCTGGCCAGTTACACCTAATTGACTCCCAACCCCCATACTGTAGGAGGAAGCCAAAACCCCCCAGACGAAACGCACGCAGACACAGGGAGAACATGCAAACTCCTTACAGACATCGTGGGTTTGAACCCTGGTCCCAGTGGCTGGCACTGCAACAGCATCGTGCTAACAGTGACACCTGTTCTGCTCTCATTTTAAAAATTAATGCTAAATAAGCTACTCTCCAGACCTCTGACACGCACCCATATTCAGTACAATTGTGAAATATAATTTCTTAGGCCATAACAAGTTCCTCCAACATTCTCTTAGAATCCACAAATTATCTGTAATCCACTGTATCTTCCTTTAGTCAAACTGAATTTCATTCTTTCTTCTCTGTTTTACGTGGTGTGGGGGTGGGGTGGACACTGGATGGGTTGGGGGTGTTATATAGTCAGGAAATTGTTCACACTCACTAATGTACGTATACATATGCCCCACAGTGGTGGACTACAGTTACTACAGCGAGAAGGGTGTATTCTTGCCCGTGTTTAAAAAAATAGTTCACATTATCCTGACTCTATAAGAGGATGGGAGGTAAAATGGATTCCTTTGGTTATTTACAAAGGACGCAGCAGGACTAAAACAACCTCACTGCCTGCTGCACCATTAATTTACAAATAAGCTTGAATCTCCTTCTGTTTCCAGAAGACCCACTCTGGCTATGGGTAGCAAAACAACAAACTGCTGGAGTAACTCAGTAGGTCAAGCAGATGCGTGGAGGAAAAGGGGTAATCATAAAAGGTTGACCATCATTTTTGATTCAACAGATGCTGCTCGATCCACTGAGATTTTTTTTTGTTGCAGATTGCAGCATCTGCAGTCTCTTGCGTCTTGACTTGCTGTTGTATTTTTTCCCCTATTTTCATTTGTTAAAAGTGTGTAATTGTTAAAACAGCTGCTATTCCTCCACCATCAGACTCCTCAACAGCAAACTCAATCAAGGACTCTTTTAAGGACTCTTACTTTTGCAGTTTATTGTTTTTTTTTTCTCCTTTCTGTATTGCTCAGTCAGTTGTTTGTTTATTTATTTACTTGTGTACAGTTTTTCTTTGCACTACCAATAAGTGGTAATTTTGCCTGGCCCACAGGAAAAAAAACCTCGGGGTTGTAGGTGATGTCATGTCATCATTATCCTGGTTATCCCTTGAGGTCGAGGAAGATGGTTTTTGTTTCTATGGTTACGAGTCCAATCATGGAAAGTAATCCAATGAGTGAAGACGCCTGTGCATGTATTTATTTAACATGCACTTGATATTACACTCCAAGAAGCGCATGATACTTCACAAATCAACCAACTCGTCCCAATGGCATGGAAACCACAATGGTTGGAGCTGATGGATTTGTTGCAGCCTTCGTCTGCCTTCACAGTCATTGAGTTCAAAGTAACTTCATCTGCCTTTTCCACTGTTGAGGTCTTGGTTGGATTGTTATTTGTCAGGGACCTCACCCTCAATCTTACTGCTGTGGGTGGCCCTTACCAGGAGCGTAGTTCCAGATGGCATCACCATTGGGATCTCAGGACGACTCAAGCATCTTCATCACCACAAGGTGATAATCCTGGGAGAATTATGTACTCTGACAATAAGTCTGAAAATAGAAGAGGATAGTTGAAGGTACATTGTGAATAGTGAAAATCTCAGGTCATCAGAGGAGTCTTGGACAGCTTTGATTTTCTCAATTTTCAGGAGCTCATTGGAATATGTTACTGATTAATTGATGATCTGGCAAATGATTGGTAGGTCACTTAACAACTAAAAGGAGAATGACAGTGGCCATGTGGTAGCTGAAACACAGTGGAAAAGACAACAGCTGATATATGATGACTGTGATTCTAATGCCATTAGTTTCAAGTTAATTATTGAGAAGGATCGGTCTAGGCCTTGGGTTGAGATTATAAATTGGACAAAGGTCAATTTTGAGGAAACAACAAAGGATCTAGAATGCATGGATTGGGATAAGTTGTTTTTGGGCAAAAATGTGCAAAGCAAGTAGAGCAAAGGTGAAATGTTGAGAGTACAGAGCTTATATGTTCATGTCAGGAAGAAAGGCAAGGTTAGCTGCCATAGGGAACCTTGGTTTTCAAGGGATATTAGGGATCTGGTTTGGAAGAAGAGAGAGGTGTATAGGCAATATGAAGCAAATGAGGTATTTCAGGAGTAGATAAAAATGCAAGAAAAACCTAAAGAAAAATATTAGGAAGGCTAAAAGAAAACATGGGGTGGCTTTGACAGATAACATGAAGGAAAGTCCTAAGGTTTTCTACGGATATATTAAGAGCAAAAGCATAGTAAGGGACAAAATTGGTCCCCTTGTAGATCAGAGTGGTTGGCTTTGTATGGAGCTAGAAGAGGTGGGGGAGATCTTAAATTTTTTTTTTCCATCAATATTCACTCAGGAAACAGGCACAGAGTCGTGGGAAACAAGAAGTGATAGAGACTATACAGATTAAAGAGGAAGATGTGCTTGCTGTCTTAAAGCAAATAAGGATGGATAAATCCTCAAGATATTCACTCAGACCTTGAGGGAGGCTAATGTAGAAATTGTAGGAGCTCTGGCAGAAATATTTAAAATGTCCACGGATGTTGTCCTGGAAGATTGGATGGTAACTCATGTTATTCCGTTGCTTAAAAAGGGCTCCAAAAGTAACTGGAAATTAGAGGCTAGTGAGCCTAATGTCAGTAGTAGGTAAATTATTGGAAAGTGTTCTAAGAGATCAGATATATAATTATTTGGATAGCCAGAAACTGATTAGGGATAGCCAAAATGGTTTTGTATGTAGTATTGTGTGCAGATTTGGTCACCTAACTACAAGAAAGATATCAATAAGATAGAATGAGTGCAGAGACGATTTACTAGGATGTTGCCCAGACTTCAGGAACTGAGATACAGGGAAAGGTTAAATAAGTTAAGACTTCAGTCCCTGGAGCATAGAAGAATGAGGGGAGATTTGATAGAGGTATTAAAAATTATGAGGGGCATAGAGTTTTTTAAGGAGGTTACCAGGAAAGTTGATAAAAGAAAGGCTGTAGATGTTGTCTACATGGACTTTAGTAAGGCCTTTGATAAGGTCCCACAAGGGAGGTATTCATGGTGAACTGGATTCAACAATGGCTGAATTAGAGAAGCCAGAGAGTAGTGGTGGATGATTGCTTCTCAGACTGGAGGCCTATGACTAGTGGATACATTATTCCCTGAAAGTGGCAACACAGGTGGATAGAGTTATAAAGAGAGCTTTTGGCATCATGACTTCATAAATCAAAGTATTGAGTATAGGAGTTAGGATGTTATGATAAAGTTGTTTAAGACATTGGTGAGGCCAAATTTGGAGTATTGTGTGCAATTTTGGTCACTAACTACAAGAAAGATATCAATAGGATAGAAAGAGTGCAGAGAAGATTTACTAGGATGTTGCCCAGACTTCAGGAACTGAGTTACAGGGAAAGGTTAAATAAGTTAAGACTTCAGTCCCTGGAGCATAGAAGAATGAGGGGAGGTTTGATAGAGGTTTTTAAAATGATGAGGGGGATAGATAGAGTAAATGTAGATCGGCTTTTTCCACTGAGGGTAGGTGAGATACAAACCAGAGGACATGGGTTAAGAATGAAAGTGGAAAAGTTTAGGGGGAACACGAGGAGAAGCTTCTTCACATAGAAAATGGAACAAACTGCCAGCTGAGGTGGTGAATGCGGGCTCAATTTTAACTTTTAAGAAGAATTTGGACAGATACATGGATGGGAGAAGAATGGAGGGCTATGGGCTATGGACTGAGTGCAGGTCAGTGGAATGAGACAAAAAAAAAAACAATGGTTTGGCACAGACATGAAGAGCCAAAGGGGCTTGTTTCTGTGCTGCGGTGCTCTACGTCAACATGTAAGATTTTCACTTTCTATTTCTGCATTCACACTGGCCAGCACGGGAATAAACAGTCAATAATTGAGTAAAGACACTTATTTAAATCTCTCTTCAAGAATAGTTATTTTTCTGCCATCGTTAAATCATAGGATATTTCAAATGCTGACAAATGAATCAGATTGGTGACAACAGTTAAATATTTATGGCTGATCTACCTCAAATCCAGAGGAAGCAAGTTCTCCATCATTCATATCCACTTCCACCTCCAAAGATTTCCTCAACTAAGAATTGGATTTTTCTGCTCTCTGGTGGAGTATTAGACCCAGCAGCAGTCTTGATTTGTTTCAAGTTTATAACCTTGTGTAATTATCATTTCAATTACTTCTCCGATTGATGAGAGCATTAAAGATTGTAAAAAGAAATCTAACTGATTCAATTGTCATATAGCAAAGGTGACAGTCTTTTTTTGCAAAATTGTTTTTCAATTGCATAACTTGCAGCTGCCTGATTTTTTCCAGAGCTCTTCTTATGTTTTTGAAGCTGTCCAAGAGATTTTATAAAGTTTTTAAATCAAGGCATAAGTAAAAATAGAGCAAAATATCTTAAATTTTCAATGTAGATACATTTATTGAATATGGTTTATTGGATGCCTTCACAAGATTGCACGATCACAAGATATAGGAGTAGAAGTAGGCCCATCAGCCCATTGAGTCTGCTGCAGGTTTCTATCATGAGCTGATCCATCCTCCCACTCAGCCCCATTCCCTGGCCTCCTCCCAGTGACCCTTGACCCCCTGACTAATGAAATGCCTGTCAACCTCTGCCTTAAATACGCCCAATGCCCTCGCTTCGACAGCCGCTTGTGACCACAAGTTCCATTGACTCATGGCCCTCTGACTAAATGATTTTTTTTCTGTCTCTGTTTTAAATTGATGCCCTTTTATCCTGAAGTTGTGTCCTCTTCTCCTAGACACCCTGACCATGTGAAACAACCTTGCCACATCTACTCTGTCCATGCCTTTTAGCATTCAAAATCTCTCTATCTGTATTCATCCATCTATATTCCAACGACTACAGTCCAAGAGCCAACAAATGTTCCTCATATACTAACCCTTTCATTCCTGGTATCATTCTAGTGAATCTTCTCTGAACCATCTCCAATGCCAGTGCATCCTTTCTCAAATAAGGCACCAAAACTGTACTCAGTACTTCAACTGTACTCAAGAATGCCCGATAGAGTCTTAACATTACATCCCTGCTCTTATGTGCTATCCCTCTAGATATGAATGGCCAACATTGCATTCGCTTTCTTCATCACCGACTCAACCTGGAGGTTAACCTTTAGGGTGTCCTGCACGAGGACTCCCAAGTGCCTTTGCATCTCTGAATTCTAATTATTTTTCCCCATCTAAATAATAGCCTGCCTGTCTATTTCTTCTACCAAAGTGGATCACCATACTCTTTCCAACATTGCATTATATCTGCCACCTCTTTACCTATTCTCCTAATTTATCCAAGTCTCTGCAGCCTTTCCATATCCTCAGCACCACCTGCCCTACCACCTATTTTGGTATCAGCCGCAAATTTAGCCACAAAGCCATCTATTTCATAATCCAAACCATTAATATACAAGTGGTCCCAACACGAATGCCTGCGGAACACCATTGGTAAGTGGTATCCAACCAGAATAGGATCCCTTTGTTCCCACTCTCTGTTTCCTGCCAATCAGCCAATGCTCTACCCATGCTAGTAATGCAATGCCATTAACCCTCATGCCTTGACTTAATTGGCTCATTTTTCCTGACCTCATTTTCCATTGTTCATTGCTCATGACTTCTCATCGTCAGTTGCTCAGATTTTCATTTATTGATGTTAAGATATCTGGCCAAAACTTTTCTTTCCTTTGCCAACCCCCAGTGGGCAAAAGATCTGCCCCTGTATAGATCTGTAACTTCCTACTGGTGAAGAAAAGGATGTCACAATGTTTGGAGACAGCTCATAACAGAATGAACAACTAACTTTACATTTTTCCTAATGTTAGACTATTAACTGATTTTACTCTGTGTTCCTTGTAGATACCTTCAGGTTTGGGTTGAGAATAAACAATTCTTGAAATTGTTTAATGTCTGTGAATTGTTATATCTGAAGAAAATCTGACTGCTTGTTTTTCATGAGCAGATTCTACTGGGAGAGATGCTGTGGAACATGATGTATCCATAATCTCCAAATGATGCTGAGGGGGTCATTTGATCAATGGTGAGTAAATATTCATCATCTACTTGTGCATAAGAATAGCTGTGTAAGTTTGGTATACCCTTTTGGATAACGCCAGCAAATTTACTCCATTTTAATGACATGTAAACTATCTTTTTAATCCTTACAGCTGCTTCTCTTCATTGATAGGGTAGTACAGAAGAGTTAGGTTTTCATGATATATTGTTATAAATGAAGAATCAGTATTAACTTGTGGCTTTTTATAGTTTATGTTAACAACTTGGGTTCAACCCACAGAATTGCAGCAAGCATATATTGAGAACTATCCAAGCTGAACAAAGCATGTGGTGACATTTGGATCACTGTAGATGTATCCAGGTGACTGAGCCTGACTGTAGAAGAATTAAGTGGATAGACTATACTCCTGGTGGATATGGCGATTTGTTCAGTCCCAAAATGGTCCAGTCCAAACTACAACTAAATATTTCAAGACCAGCCAGGTATGATTCGAATCAAATCATATCATTCCAAGCTGGTTTGTGAAACTTTTCAGAGCTCAACTCATAATTTTTACTTGTAAGCACAAGTGATGAGAACTGGCAGGATATTTGATGGCACTGGCATCACATTTTGCTTCTGTCTTGAAATTGTTTTTTTTCTTCTTCAGCATCTAAGAGATATCAAGAAAAACATTGCAAAGAAATCAGGAGCCATCCAAGCAAAATAAGGTCAGGGCCCTCGATTCTCTTCATTTTATTTGTAACATGTATTGTGTCAGTCTGCCCCTGCTATACTTCAAAAGCCAATTCAGGCAGCACTGGTTTCCTCTTCAGTTCAGATCAAAGAGCTTTGTGCTCAGTAAGACTGCATTCAGAAAAGAACTTTGTTCGCACAGAATGGCACCAATCCTAACTCTTCATAAACCCACAGGAACTTTATTGGAATTAGGTTCAGAAATATGACTTTTGCTTCTCTATTTACCTACCAAGAAATCCACTTGCATCTTTAGAAGTTAATAACCTCAGAAGGTGAGAATATGAATTTCTTTTCTGCTTATTAAGCCATTTTGCTTCATGTTCCAATGTTTATGGCCTTTATGACAAGGGAGTTGAAGTACAATATTAGAACTTTTGCTACCCTAGCCTTGTTCAGATTACACTAGAAGCACCGTTTTCAATTTCAGTCTCCAAAGAGGGATAAGAATAAGGTTGTTTTCATCCAGAGGGTGACTAATAGACAAACTTTTTTGTTTGCTGAGCGTATTCAAGACTGAGGTTTGTAGATTTTTAGATGTTAATGAAATTGAGGGAGAGGGTGTTTGTGTGGGAAAATGGCTAAGGTAGAAGTTCTTAAGAGCATAACAACATAAGTAGGAGCAGGAGTCGGCCATCTGGCCTATCGTCTGCTCTGCCTTTCAATATGATTAGCCTGATCTGGCCATGGATTCGGTTACACTTACCTGCCATTTCCTCATAACCATTGATTTCCCCTGCAATACAAAAATAGATCTATAATGCATTAAATATATTCAGTGGCAGCCTTTACAACTTCCTTAGGAACAGAATTCCACAGATTTACTTATCTCTTGGAGAAATGTTTCTCCCCCTCATCTTGGTCCTAAATCCACTTCCTTTAATCTCGAGGTGATTCCCCCTTGCTCCATTTTCAACTACCAGTGGAAACCATTTTCCTGCTTGTATCTTATCTATTCCTTTCATAATTTTATGTTTCTATAAAATCTCCTCTCATTCTTCGAAACTCCAACAAGCATAGCGTAGCGTGAATAAAAGCTCTCACAACTAGAGGGAGAACAAGCAATTTTATTATCTTATAACTAAGGGTAAGGTCTCACAATAGTCTTCAGAAGGGTTCTGGGTTCAAACGGGAAACCAGGGTTATAAGTGAGCAGATGGGTGGGGGGGGGTGGGTGGGGGGGGGTGGAGCTGAGAGCGGGGCGAGCCATCAGCACAACATCCTACCAGTGAATCCAAGTTCACTGCTTAAGAGTCCCAGGCAATTTAATTCTTCTTTCTAGGCTAATCCCTTCTCATCTCTGGAATCAACCTGGTGAACCTCCTTTGCACCACTTTCTTAAGCAAAAAGGCTAGAACTGCACTCAGTACGCCAGCTGTGACATCACTCTACCCTAAATGGATGAAACTGAACTTCCCTGCATTTATATTCGATCCTTCTAGCAATGAAAGACGATGTCGTATTTATCTATTTGATTACATGTGGCATCTACAGAGTAACCTTTCAGCAAAATGCAACATTCTGTGATTCAGCTATGTTTATAATGGAAGTTGAAGCAGGCAAGGGGTTAAATGCCCTCCTTTGCTTCTATCTCTTTTTTTAACCTAAAGATACACATGGTTGCCTTTGAAGCAGTGAATTATGGATTATCTAGATTGACTCCTGGAATAATGAGGATTTATTGAAACATCAGAATCAGAATTTATTGCCATGAATATGTCATGAAATTCATTGTTTTGCGGGAGCTTCACTGTGCAAACATTTGTATAAATCACCTTACAGAATAAATAAAAAATAGTGCAAAAACAAAAGAAAAATTTAAAGTAAAGCAGTGTCTATGGTTCATTATTCATTCAGGAACCTAACAGCAGAAGGGAAGAAGCTGTCCTGGCGCCACTAAGTGCTCGTCTTCAGGTGCCTGTACCTTTTTCCCGATGGTAGAAGGGTGAAGAGGGCATGACCTGGGTGGTGAGGGTCTGTGAGGATTAGGGCTGCTTTCTTAAAACACCATCTCTTGTAGATGCCCTTGATGGAGTGAAGACATAGCAACCTAAGGGGGCCAAGTGGACAGACTTTGAGTTGCTTTTGCAACATTCTAGGAAGAGCCTAGAATGAGTGAACATTGTCACAAGAGAAGGGGTGTGTAAAAATTTCTAATTTCAGAGCGAGAAGAATCTCATAAATTCTGATCTTGCAAGTTTGTGGAGGCTAGCTAATTGGAGGTGTTTAAAGAGGAGGTAGATAATTTTTTGAATGATCAGGGAATTGATGGTTATGGGGAATGATCTTAAAGGGACAGTTAAAGCCTGGGATATAACAGGCATGATCAGATTTAATGCTGGGTAGATCTTAGGGCCAGGTAGCCTATTTCTGCTCTATTTTTTTGTTTACTTACCTTTGATTCTTGGAATAAGAGGGTCATCCCATGAGAAAGGGTTAAGGCTTCTACTTATTGGAGTTTACAGGCCTGAGAGATTATTTTACTGAAACACACAAAATTCTGAGACTGACTCACCTCACAAAGTCGATCCTGCCTGGTCAGCCTATAACAGTCAAAAGGTCAATCATTTATAACTCAGAGAAGGAAAATTACTTTATTACAAAGGTTGTAATTGTTTGGGTTTTTTTTGTATCCCAGATGACCATGGGTGATTAATTATTGAGTGCATTTGAAGGTGAGATTAAAAGGATTTTGTGCACTATAAAGCTCCACAGATATGGATTTATGGTTCAGGACAACTAATAGCTATTGTGTAAAATGGAGTTTTGCTGGTTGCGTTTCTGGTGATTCGCCTTTGTTGTGAGCTCTCCATTGTGCATTGGGCCTATAATCTTTGTTGAGCAGAAATTTGGTTGTGTCTGGAAATCTTTCCACTGATGTCTCTGCAGTATAGAGGTTGGGGAAAAAAATCATATTTTATGATATTATTTGGCAGCTTTCTGAATGTTCTCAGTTGTGTTGTGTACATTAATCATAATAAAAAATCAGGGGAATATCATCAGTTTCCTCACTTTATCTCTTTCTGTTCAACAGAAAAGAATAAACTTGATAGCCCTTTAAGTCTATAATGCGAATTAATCATTTACTTTACTGAATGGCAATTATTAGTCAAAAATATGTGAATGAAGCTTTGAGCTAATGCCTGTTGATGCCTTCTCTCCTGTCGAAGTCAGACACAAGTGCAGCTTTCCCAATGTTAAATTGAAAGTTATGTTTGTTATTGCTTAAATAATAAAAAAAAGCTAATTTTAATACGTGATTAATAAACAGGGCATTGATTTTTATATTTTAAAGTAAGGATGTAGTAAACCATTATTATGCTATGATTGGCTGCTGCCGGCTGGACAGTGTTGGTTCCAGAATAAATATTAGAGGGCGGCATTAGCATGTTGGGGAGCACAGGGCTAAGCTTGGTGGTGGCGGGGTGGTGCCTTTACCATCATCTCACCCTCTGATGTAGGTGTCGAGAACACTGCTTTTATGGCGTAATGTGTCATTAGCCACTAGCAATCTTGACACACGCTAGTGACACAGCCTGGGGTGGGTGGAGAGTCACTAGTGTGCATGAAGCTAGATGATAGTGACCCTTAACATGCTAGTAACACAGGAGGGGGTAAGGATATGTCTGCCAATCAATGGCCATGACTTTATTATGGGGATATCACCTCACTGCAGGGGGGGGGGAAATGCCTGAGGATTCCCCCCTTGGCACTGACCTGTGGCTAGACACAACTCCTGATGCCAATCCTACCAACAACCCTTTGCATTCTCCCCATTCCACTCTGCCTTGATCAGTCAATGAGGTTTACAGCTGTTCCAGTCTATAGTTAATAAAAGCCTATCCATTTCACAACTTCAGTCTGTTGTGGTTATTGATGGTGCATCAAAGGAGGAACACATTTTAGATTCCATTGCATCTAGATAATGTGTTATGAGCCCAGAGGACCCATAAACCCAGCAGCAATAGATATTAACCAAGACAAATGGTTACTTAAACAAAAGTTGCTTTTAATTATCTTTAAACATGAAAATAGAATCAAACTTTAACTTATCTGTATTGACTTACTTAACCTAACTTAACCCCCTTCTAATTCTAAGCACACATGCATGTAATGTGTGTGTAAGTTCAGAAAAGTTCTTGGGTTCACAGTCCAATCTCACAGGTTGCAGGCAATTCTTATACTGTGCACAGAATTTAACATTGATAAAGTTCACCAGACTTTGGTGGTTGAAAGGTAAATGGTTACCGCTCAGGAAAGTTCATGTCTGTTTTTAGAGGGAGATTTATTGTTCCAGGACATTTACAACTGATTCCTTTTTAATCAGCCACTCTAATCAAGTCACTCTTGCTGACAAAACTTGCCCCCTCAGGGTTCTCCAGATGATAACCTCTTTCTTTCAGGACACCACAGAGTTCCTTTTTGTTTCTCTTATTCCAAGTGAAACATTAGACAGTCAGTCCTCTCCTCTTGCATGAACCACAAGGGCTTTGACCAGCCTGAATCAAGTACTTATAACCTGTCTTCCAGATGGGGTTTTCCATAAGCTTGCCAGATTGATCTGTTCCAGTCCCAGCTGCTGTTGCTGGCTGTAACACTGTAGAACTGATCTCTCTCTCTCTCTCTCTCTCTCTCTCTCTCTCTCTCTCTCTCTCTCTCTCTCTCTGTCTCTGAGAAGCCTCCTGACTCTCTCTGCCTGCAAAACCACATGACCCTCCTAGAACAACAAGCTCCCTTCCAGACAGAAGGCAGCTCCGACAAGCTCTTTCATCTGTTGCCTATTTGTAACAACATTCCATTAGTGAAGTCTCTTGGGCGCTCTCCAAAGCTCTTGTAAAGGCTGTGGGGTTGATAACTCTAGCATAGCAGAGCTCCAGTATATCAAATAAGATCTGTTTTAAAGTGTTTGTATGTGACCTACAGTAACAAACTTTCCCAATTTATCTCCCAAAAACATATCTATATTATCTGTCACAAATGTTATTGGCTTTTCATTTTAGAATGAAAATAAAATAAAAATGATGAATAAGCAAAAGATGTCTAAAGTTATTAAAGCTTACTGGCACCACATTAAGTGATAAACGTGATGAAAGCAAGACATCGGGGAGGAGCAATAAAGTGTTAACGAGAAAAAGGTAGATCTGGAGCAGTTGAAAATGCAGAATCACTTTTAGCAGGTACTGAATGAGGAGGGGGGGGAATTAATTTGATCTGAAATTGTGGAACTTAGTGCTGAATCTTGAATGCTAAGAAGTTTCTACTGTAAGTGCGTTTAGAATGGCAAGAGGATGGGGTTTGAGAGGTTGATCAGAGTGGAAATTTGGAGAAGTGAAGGACAACTTGAAGCTCAGGGTAACGTAATTGACGCAATAGGAGTTACATCCCTTTGTTTTTGTAAAAAGATGCAGCCATTCATTTATTTGCAAAGATTTCCTTTTGATGCTTTCAGCGCATACCTCTTCAGTTATTTGTTCTGCCTCAAACTCCACTTCCACTCTCACCTTTTATTTCTCATCCTCTTGGTGGGTGAGATGAATAAAACATGACCTTGGAATTATAGAGTAGTAGGAAAAATCTTTGATTCAGTGCTAAAAGAGAATCACTACTAAAAGAATATCAAGAGATGAAGTTTATTAATAGTTAGCATGGATTTCAATAGTAATGCAGTACCCTCGGTATTTCTGTTGATGAAGTCTTCTGCAGACAGTAGTCATTCACACATCCACACCTGCCTCCTGAAGAGCATTTCTGATCTGTTGGACACACATTTGGGGATTTTTGTTCTTTATCATGAAAATTCTTCTGTCATCAGAAGTGGAGGTCCTCCCTGACTCACCAACCCATTTGCGATTACTGAGTTCACCAGTACATTTCTTCTTAATGATGTTCCAAACTCTTGCGTTTGGTCATCCTAAGGTTTGGATGATGTCTCTTACTGTTTTACAGCCTCATAATGGCTTCTTTGACTTTCATTGGTACAACTCTGCTCCTCGATGGCAACTACAGACTCCAAAGCTGATCAAAAGCTTAGAAGCAAGCCTAGCTCTCTTGTACCTGCACCAATGAAGCAATTAAACATACCTGAGTACTCACAAACACCTTTGAAGCCAAATGTTATGGTACCCTGAAGTGAGGGGACTTTGTATAAAAAGTGCTGTAATTTCGACATTGTCAAACCAAGATGTGTACAAATAACCTTGTACTAAATCTGGAATGTGCCCTTTAATTACATGCAAATTGTCTGATTTCAAATCTAGAACTGTGGACCACAGGGCAAATAAAGAAAAAAAGTGGGTTTGTTCTGAAAATTATAGGGGGGGGCACCGTAGCTACTAGCGTTAGTGTGGAACCTATTATATTGAGCAGTGCTCTTAAAAGGCAGCCTGCATCTCTTAAAGGAGAGAGGCCCAATGAAAAGGTCAGCTTGTTTTATGCAGTCGTGCTAGTGTAAATGTAGTTCTCAAGAATTCCAAGTGTGTCATTACAGTGTACCATTTCCACACATTGCTTAATGAGGAGCACAGGAGTCTACTGAGAATATCTAAAAGGAGACCTGTACTCTGATTACATGCTATTCAGGTGACTTGTTTTCCAAATAGGTTCCACTGAAAGCATCACAACATCATCAGCTGGGAGAAGTTTAACTGCAGTAATTTCTCAACTTGATCTGACACGAACCTCTGCATTTTACAGATCACTAAGAAATCAGTCTACTAAAGTACATTAGATATCAAGAATATTTTGATTTGAACTTTGCAGACACTCCTTTGCCATTAATCACAGAGGAACACCAAGTAATAGATAATCTAAACCTTTATGAAGCAGTGTCCCAAAAAAACCCAATGTTTTCCTACACTTTTGCTACCAAAATATTGTGCAGTCATAAAATCCAAAAGTTAGGCACATAGTTCCAAACTACTGTGGCTAATAGGAAACTCAGATGAGCATCTTATTTGCACACTGTAAGTCTTCTTTGTAAATATTTTGTATTTTACATTTATGCCAAATATAAATAAACCAATTCAAATAAAAAGAGAGAATGTAAAGAACTTTTCAATGGGTCTATACCTCCCGCCGATTCTACTTATTGTTGTATGGAAATTAATTTCTAGTAGATAGGGCTAAATATTCTTCTCATCTCTTTGGCTTGTTGTAGACTAGTTTTGACATCCATTCCATTGACTTAACAGAATGAATTTCAGAAGCAGAGTTCATGGGGTAGTCACGGCCAGATCACCTTTAGTCCTTCTGAGCAGTGATGAATTTCTCACCAGCCAGAGAGATTTACCAGATAATAATAAGTGGGTCTCACTTTAACATGGAGATAAATTGTTGTCAAGTCGTTGTGACTTGAGCACAAGAAGCTTAAGGATGAGAAGCTTGATTGAGAGTCCAACTCCAGACACTTGAAGACCGGCTGCATCACAGTCTGGCATGGGGAGACTAATGCACCTAGGCATAAAGCCCTGCAAAAGGTAGTGGACACAGCCTAGGACATCACAGGCAAAACCCTCCCCACCATTGAGACATCTATAGGGAACACTGCCGTCAGAGAGCAGAAGCAATCATCATGGATCCGTACCGCTCTCTTCTTGCTGCTGCCATCAGGAAAGAGGTCTAGGTGCCACAAGATTCTCACCACCAGGTTCAGGAACAGCTGCTACCCCTCTACCATCAGACTCCTCAACAACAAACTCAATCGGAGACTCATTTAAGGATTCTTACTTCTTCCCCTTATTGATTTTTTCTCTCTCTCTGTATTGAATAATCAATTTGTTTAGATTTCTTCATTTGTTTACATGTGCATGTTTAGTACAGTTTATTCGCCCTTCCAATAAGTGGTAATTCTGCCTCGCCCACAGTAAAAAGAATCTCAGCATTATATGTGTTGTCATGCAAGTATTCTAACAATAAGTCTGAAATCTGAATCTACTCATCATTTCCATCTCACAAAGGCAATATGAGCTGTGCCGGATTTACATATGGGTTGAGTGGGCCTCATAATCTAGGAAGGCCTTGGCCTCCTGGCAAAAAAAAAATTAAAAATTTACCATTAATTTTATTTCATTTGTAACAATTAAAATCAAGCGTGTGTCTAGGCCAAAATAAAGAGTAAACACACATTCAAAGTTCAGGAACATATTGATGGGAGTGCCAAACGCCCTTGCCCTTGATTTTACTTTCTAGGCCCAGTTGCTTAGTAACAGTAAACACATATGTATAACAGTTACACAAACTTTCTCGTGGGATTTTCCTGCATGGCCGATTCTCAACTTACTGGAATTCTGAACTCTTTGCGGGATTCCCACAATGGCACATGCTGGTAAGAGCTCTGATATTCATCATTATGGCGTGCATTTTGAGAACAAGTGAGGATTCTTATATATCATTGTGAATCGCAATCACTTAATTTATGGTCAACAATGTCCCAAGATCAGTTGTCTGATCTGAGCATTCTCTGCAGAGAAAATGATAAACTGCAACTTACTAATTTTAATGACATAATTGATAAGTTTGCATCCAAAATATCCTCGAAGGAAACTGTTCTGACTTGGTATATAGTGTACTGTTGAAACATAGCTACGAATATTCTGTGTGAACATCTTCATTAATTCCATAATTTTGTAAACTTAAAAATCTATGGACTATCTGTTTATCAATGGTAACATTTCATCAATGTTCTTCTTTCATTGAGTAGTAAAGAAGAGAACAAAGTTCTGTTTCTCATGATCAGATGCTATTAAGTTTGGGCCTCCCAAGGTCCCCTAGCCCAGGGCCTCCAGTTGCATTAATCCGGCACTGAATATAAGACCCAATTCGCTGAGAGGATTCAAAGTATATTCTTGGCTGCAAATAAAGCAGAGAGAAGAGGAAAGGTTCGGGATAGAAAACCTGGAATCAAGGATGCTAGATGCCCACTGAAATTAAAATAATCTGGATCGCTCAATAAATAGGGGAGCACCATGATGTACTTTTTCTTTTTTGGCCTCGATCACTGTTGTGTTAATGTATAAATTTTCATCTGTTTGATAAGAATGATCCTACCAACATCATTTGCTCCACTTAGTTCCCTATCTTGGATATGCCACTAACACTGATTTCCTGAAGCACATAAAGATTGATAAATCCTTGGGACATTAATATATCCGAAGACGATGTAGAAAGCCAAGAAAGAAATTGCTTGTGCTCTGGCAGAGATCTTTGTATTGTTGTAAGCCGGGAGTGAGGTACTGGAACACTGGGTCTTTCTGTGTCTGTCTGTCTGTGGCCCCCATCGGTCGTGGACGACCATAGATACTGCGCCTCTCGTAGTCACTTTGGAGTGATCTCATCAGAGCACAAGCCAGGCCAAAATGGTCTGTTCCCCATCCAGTGGGACCCCCCCCCCCTCACCCATGCTAATGACAGGTCCAAAAGTTGATACAGTTTGGTGCCGGCAGTTTTGCAGGAGTTGCTATGCTGGAGTTGGGTACAGCAGTCAGATGCCTGGATCACATGGATCCCAGGGTGAAGGAGCCAATTAGATACCACATTAGCTTAATGAAAAATTGCTATTTCCTCAAGGCTTACTCCCAAAGCCTTTCCCGTGAGTGGGTATAGCCACAAGGTTTGAAATCAGAGATTTCCCTCTCCTTACCATCTGTGGTTAATGAGCCCCCTCTGCCCGGAGCAACTGGTTTCAAGGTGCCAGTGGCCCGTCTTTGCCCCCTTCTCCTGACAGTGAGAATAGCTCCACTGGGCATAAGAACTAGGAGTTGGACTTGGTTGTCTGAGGCTCTTTTAGTTACACATCATGAAGAACATTTGTGCGGCAGTGGGAGCTAATGCACAGTACCATTCTTTAGCTATGACAACCTTTAGAACCAATTGTAGGTAATGTGCCTTTATTTAGGAAGGGCTGAAAGAACAAGCCAGGAAACTACAGACCAGTGAACCTAACATCAATGGTGGAGCGGATTATTAATGACAGGATCTATCTGCATTTGGAAAGGCAAGAACTGATTAGAATGGTTTTGTGCATGGGAAATTGTGCCTCAAGAATTTGATTTAGCTTTTTAAGGAGGTGGCCAAGATGATTAATGAGTGCAGACTGTTGGAGATGGACTTTGAGCCTTTAGATAAAGTGCAGGATGGTCGGTTTCTAGAAGGTTAGATCACATGGATCCCAGGGTGAAAGAGCCAATTTGATACAACATTAGCTTAATGAAAAATTGCTATAAATTACATTTGAAAAGAATAAATGAATTATTGAAAAATGAAGAGAAAGTGAGGTAGTGTCTATGTTTCATTGTCCATTCAGAAATCTGATGGCAGAGGGGAAAAAGCTATTCCTGTACCGTTGCGCATTCACCTTCAGGCTCCTGTACCTTCTTCCTGATGGTAGCAGTGAGAAGAGGGCATGGCCTGGATGCTGAGGATCTCTGAGGGTAGAGGATGCTTTCTTGAGACAGTGCTTCTTGTAGATGTCCTGAATGGAGTGAAGGCTGCTGTCCATGAGTGCGCT
The DNA here is from genome assembly GCF_036971445.1 of Narcine bancroftii. NCBI lineage: Eukaryota > Metazoa > Chordata > Chondrichthyes > Torpediniformes > Narcinidae > Narcine > Narcine bancroftii. Next base: position 22,841,203 of record NC_091480.1, read on the forward strand.
GGCCGAGTTCGCAACTCTCTGTTTCACTGTTCCAGTTATTTCCTCCATTGTGACAACGTACAAGATAACAGGTCTTTGACAACAACCAAACCCTACCATTGCCTCCCACAGCTTCACCCTGGACTGGTCTATTCTTTCATTCATCTACCTGTTTTAATGACCACATTTTAATTGTTTTAATTGTGGGACAGATAATTAACTGTTTCAAATATACACTCCATATATTTGATATTTTGTAGTGGCATTTCACTGAGACTGACAGAATATTCATAGCTGCAATTTGCCAGCTGATGGCCTTTGGAACCTACTTGTCACAAATTCTTCCAGATATGGAGATGACGGTGCAAAACAAATTGACAAATGTGCAGATCATAACAATATTTTATACGAGCAGTCCCATTTTTGTGAGTAATCTCCACAGTGATAAAATACAAAGCCTTGAACTTGAACCCAATGTGTCAGCTTTCTGAAGTATTTCAGATGGTACTAAAATAAAGCATAGAGCATGACATTTATAAACCTGAAAACATAATGGCCTGGATTTTGCTAGGTTTGTGGAAATGTCTGCATTTAATCTCATAAGTGCTGGCAAGCTCGAGACTCCCATGTGAATTTTTTAGCCCCAAACCTGTTGGCCGAACTCCACCGTTTATCACTGCTGGCTTTGTTCCACATGCTTTTGTGGGGATTTCCTCTATCCACCTTTACACTGGGAAAACTGTGCTTGGATCCTGGTTCATGCTTGTTTGGTCCAGGGTCTCCGAACCCATATTATATTTGTAGGGAAGAAATGTAAGATTAGTTAGTGTCTATACCTGTGTAATAGTCAATACGGAGCAAAAGTCAATTCCCCTATTTTTGGCCCCAGCTGTCCCTCACCACCCCACCTCCCCCACCCCCACACCAACCATGGACTTTCGCCTAGACCCCGGCCTCCCACCTTCCAGAGTCCCAATGTCCTGACCACGGACTCTCGCCTATGCCCCAGCCGCCCTCTCATCTGAGCTCCTGATGCCTCGAACGATGCAGATACTTAACGCAGTCAAAATAGTGTGCAGGTAACAGTCGACTCCCTAAATATTACCCAAAAAATTGGTCCACAAAATTATTACACGTGTACATATGGTACATTAAAAAAAGTGTTGGCAGAATAAATTATTTCCGTATTTTTAATTGTTCTTGGGTGATTGCTTCATTTGATATTTTTATATTTAAATTAGTTATTACATTTTATAATGTTTTGATGCTATATAACTCCATTGTAAAATGCATGACAACTTTGCCAGAGGAAGTAGCTGTGGATGGGAGGGCATTGCCCTGTCAAATATTTCAAGGATCTTTATAGGTGGGGCTTGTTCTGTTTCAAAATTGGGACAAGCTAAATATTAATCAGTGAAAAGTGTGAGTGACGGGCTGATTCTGAAATGTCCATGCCCAATGACATTAACTGGACAAGCAAAAGGTTCAGATGGGCACTCTGTAAGCCCGCCCTCACCTATATCATGCTTTCTTCAACAAATAATCTACAGAAATCAACAAAAGCACTGGGCTAAATAGTTCCTAAAGCATTAGGTACTGAAGAAAACAATGTTGGTTTCTATGATCCTTTCTATGTGAAACAAAAGCCATATATCTTCTAACTAAGTAGAGTTACAGCCTTGGATAATGCTTTTGTAGGGAACATTAAAGGTTTAGAGACAGATTAGCTCTGTAAAATTGCATCATATGGTCTCAATAATTTGTCCATAATTACTGACCCCCCCCCCCCAATGAACTATTTTTGTTATAAATGCTACTGAACTCTTGATTCTTACTGTTTCTCACTCATGAACAGAATAAAGACAGGTTATTTGCTGTTATTAAATCTTTGTTAGAAGCTTACACCATGTCCTGTGATGCCATGAAGTGAGCCATGATCCTTAGAGCAGCCAAGGCATTGGATGCTGTTAAAAGAACAGTATTGTTTTGTTTTGGAGACATTTAGCAATGCACCTGCTGGCCTGCAAATCTAGTGTTACAACAGCATATGAATAAGCTGTATTTATGAACAAAGTGAGCTCGTTTATAAAAGTCAGTGATATTGGTAATATATATATATATTTTTTTCCAAAAATAACTTTATTCACAATAAATAATTTACAAAATGGAATGCTGTCAAGTTATTTTCACATTGTAGTGTGAATAAAAGTTCTCATGACTGGAGGGAGAACAAACACTTTTATTAGCTTGTAACTAAGGATAGGGTTCAACAGTGGTCTTCAGGGTTCAGGCGGGAAACCAGGGTAATATGTGAACAGATGGAAGGCGGAGCCAGCCATCAGCACAAAACCCGACCAGTGAATCCCAGTTCACTCCACACATCCTTAGTGTTATATAATTTATTTCCATCAATGTACGTTGTTATATATGATCTCTAATTACACCATTACCAACCAACTGAAAAACCTCACAAAGATAAGCGTATACAGAGCCGTTGTCGTACCCACACTCCTGTTCGGCTCCGAATCATGGGTCCTCTACCGGCACCACCTACGGCTCCTAGAACGCTTCCACCAGCGTTGTCTCCGCTCCATCCTCAACATCCATTGGAGCGCTTACATCCCTAACGTCGAAGTACTCGAGATGGCAGAGGTCGACAGCATCGAGTCCACGCTGCTGAAGATCCAGCTGCGCTGGATGGGTCACGTCTCCAGAATGGAGGACCATCGCCTTCCCAAGATCGTGTTATATGGCGAGCTCTCCACTGGCCACCGTGACAGAGGTGCACCAAAGAAAAGGTACAAGGACTGCCTAAAGAAATCTCTTGGTGCCTGCCACATTGACCACCGCCAGTGGGCTGATATCGCCTCAAACCGTGCATCTTGGCGCCTCACAGTTTGGCGGGCAGCAACCTCCTTTGAAGAAGACCGCAGAGCCTACCTCACTGACAAAAGGCAAAGGAGGAAAAACCCAACACCCAACCCCAACCCACCAATTTTCCCCTGCAACCGCTGCAATCGTGTCTGCCTGTCCCGCATCGGACTTGTCAGCCACAAACGAGCCTGCAGCTGACGTGGACTTTTTACCCCCTCCATAAATCTTCGTCCGCGAAGCCAAGCCAAAGAAAAAATTACACCATTACCACCACTGCGGCACCTTGTCATTACACCCCTTCTGTTGTTACCTCTTCTGGTTATGGAAGAACTCTAGGCTGTTGTCCTTCCCCAGAGTGCCCTTATGTTGGCTGCACCGAGCCATAGTGCATTCCTCAGCACGTACTCGAACTGTTCCAGTCACAGCTTCTGAGGCCAAAGGTATTTCGTCTCTCCCGACTACAATTTCTCTCATTGTTGCTCCATTTTTGTTCTCACCTTAGAGTCCAACTGTAATATTTGATGGTAAATATTCAATATAATCTTTAATTGTTTGTGGTAAAAAATTAGAATCTAATGGATTTTTAACATTGCACAACAAAATGATTGCTGAAATTCTATTTAGTATTCCAAGATAATTGTTGCATTACGAAAGGCTAAGAGTTTACATAATTAAGAAGCGGGAACAGGTTCACATTTAATGACATTAATGTAAATATGAGCAAATGATGTAATTTTTGCATATTCACATTTAAAACACATTTACTCCATAGAGATGAACATTTTGAACAGAACGAGCCAGCTGCATTTTTTTTCTCAAGTAATTAAATCCGTTGTTTAGAGATCAACAAAGAGGTACTGGCACATTTAAAGCAACTTCTAACTCCCTTTTTACTTGGTGCTATTAAAGTTCTGTGTCAAAGTTTGCATCGTTTTGCAATTTATAAATACCAAAGTTCAGTGATACGGAAGCTGAGTATTTTCAATAAAGTAAAAATAAATATGCGAACTGTGAACTTAAAAAGGCAAACAAAAATTACTGTCAACATACTTGCAATTTAATTGGATGAATAGGCCTTAAAAACATAATCTGATACAGTAAAACCCCTGGTGTCCAGAATTCAAGCAATCAGCACCCTTAAGCAACGGTCAACAAATTGAGGAAAATAAATTAAAAAATAGAATAAAATAATAAATAAAAGTATATAAATTAAGCTAGTAAAAATCAAATGTAAAAAAAATTGAGAAAAGCAGCAATGTTCAATTCTACAAGCATTTTGAAGTTGTAATACCTTCATTTCAACACAAGGTGGTGATACAGGTACTGGAATATATTTAGGGAGAAAGTGGATTGTGTTGGAATAGCAATTTTACCTTGTCCCGGTACAGGTCATATATAAATTAACAACTAATCAGTGCCACCGATATTGATTCTTGTCTTATTGGTTATCAGTGGAGTGCCATCTTGAGAGTGGCCAGAACTCTGACTTTGGATGGAAATGACTGAAAATATTTCTGTGCATTTTAAAAGAAGGGGTGCTTCTAATGTAGAAATGCTGCTGGAAATTATTCTATGCTTATGAACGATGCAAAGGGATAGGTCAGACATGATGATTTTCTGTCAAGCCTCTGGGTTCCTGGTGGTGGATGAGCTGAGGAGCGTTCCAGGCACCTTCTTGGACAATAGCACTGAACAACAAAGATTTTGCTTTCTGAACACATTTGAGTGTATTTTATGGATTTTGAGCTGCTAATCACAAAAATCACCTTAAAATGTTCATATCACAGTACAATTTTTCTATATATAACCTAATTTTTGTGATTTCTATAATATTTTAAGTTGACTCGTATATTGCCTACAAAACGAGCTGTTTTGGTCTGTCCAAGCATGCCTGGATACCCACTCATTACAGGTGCTTTGCAAATGTTGTCTTAGGTCTTGACATGCTTAGTCAGGATAGATGCAGACAGGCTATAAAAGCTGCTGACATATACAGATGCTGTGCATTACATTGATATAGATGTTGATGTCTTCAAGCACAATAGCATTAATTGTATTCGCACTTGAACTTGCCTTCTGACCTTGGTGTAATCAGTGACGAACATGGTGAAAGATTTCACCAGGGCATTGCGACCTTGGAAAAGCGGTAGCGTAGCAACTGGAATCCATCAATACTATTGAGGGACAGTGACACGAGAGGCATCAGACATTGACTACAAACGAAAATCAGAAGCAAAACCTTTTTAAGTCAGTTGAACTAATGATATGTGCCAGCATCATTATGCGATTAAACATGCTAAGTTCAATTAAAGTTAATTTAATGTTTCTCCAAGTTGTTCCGTAATGCCGCACATCTGACATTATCTTTGTGTTCAGCTTGATGTTGCTTAGCATAATCCCCAATTTTGTTTCAGGAAGCACTTTTGGAAAAGAAAAATAGTTGTCCAGAGTAATAATTCAATAATAGGGGAAAGTCATACTTTTTTACCTGAAGTAAAGAATCCAGGTCTCAGATATTCCCATCTTCATATGTCTGTACTACTGCTTTGTGGACCACATCCTCATCACTCGTCGATTAGTGATGCCAATCCACCCAGTTGGCACAGCTGCAGATTTTTAACTCCAGCACCAGTCAGGCATCATGCCCCAGGCTGTCCCTTTAAGAGAACAGATTTAACAACCTTCCTGCAGGATTTGAAGTGACTGTGTTCCTAAATGGATATATTTGAAGAGAAGCAACACAGTGTCTCTAAAACCCAGGTGCAGAGACCATATGACTAACAGATTAAGACTGAATGCACAGGAGTGGCTTGAAGCCATTTTGAGGAAGCAGCTTAAGCGTCAACAACTCTTTGTGGGAATGAGAAACCCACTAGGCCTCATTGTGTGGTTGAAGATAGAATTGTCAGATTTCCTCCTTTTCATTACAGAGGAATGAGAGACCATTTCTACTGACCAACGAAAGGGGTTTTAAAGTTGCAGAAGGAATACTGCACTCAACTGACTCGCGAAAGGAGTTTTAAAGTTGCAGAAGAAACACTGCACTCTACTGATCCACAAAAAAGATTCTAATTCCTGAAAAAGGTACTCATCTAAAAAGGATACTTTTCTAAAGCACCTTAACCAGGGAGTCATGAGTAACTTCATCTTAAGGCCTGCGTGTCACCTCAATTTCAAGCCCAAGTTTGAAATTGAGGTGACACACAGGCCTTAAGATGAAGTTAACAGTTCCTGAAGTGAGTGAAAGAGACTGATGGGTGACAGAACATTGATTACTCATGGCTTGGATTAGGTAAAACTCAAATACCCTATTATGTGACTTTAAACATGTAAAGGATTAAAACATAATTGAATTGACATGTTTAAGATATTAATTAAAAGTTATTTTCTGTATTACTGTAATTTTGAATGATAAGCTTAATTAAGACATAAGCTTCATTTGGACTTCTTTCTTCTTTCTTTGGCTTGGCTTCGCGGACGAAGATTTATGGAGGGGGTAAAAAGTCCACGTCAGCTGCAGGCTCGTTTGTGGCTGACAAGTCCGATGCGGGACAGGCAGACACGATTGCAGCGGTTGCAAGGGAAAATTGGTTGGTTGGGGTTGGGTGTTGGGTTTTTCCTCCTTTGCCTTTTGTCAGTGAGGTGGGCTCTGCGGTCTTCTTCAAAGGAGGTTGCTGCCCGCCAAACTGTGAGGCGCCAAGATGCACGGTTTGAGGCGTTATCAGCCCACTGGCGGTGGTCAATGTGGCAGGCACCAAGAGATTTCTTTAGGCAGTCCTTGTACCTTTTCTTTGGTGCACCTCTGTCACGGTGGCCAGTGGAGAGCTCGCCATATAACACGATCTTGGGAAGGCGATGGTCCTCCATTCTGGAGACGTGACCCATCCAGCGCAGCTGGTCTTCAGCAGCGTGGACTCGATGCTGTCGACCTCTGCCATCTCGAGTACTTCGACGTTAGGGGTGTAAGCGCTCCAATGGATGTTGAGGATGGAGCGGAGACAACGCTGGTGGAAGCGTTCTAGGAGCCGTAGGTGGTGCCGGTAGAGGACCCATGATTCGGAGCCGAACAGGAGTGTGGGTATGACAACGGCTCTGTATACGCTTATCTTTGTGAGGTTTTTCAGTTGGTTGTTTTTCCAGACTCTTTTGTGTAGTCTTCCAAAGGCGCTATTTGCCTTGGCGAGTCTGTTGTCTATCTCATTGTCGATCCTTGCATCTGATGAAATGGTGCAGCCGAGATAGGTAAACTGGTTGACCGTTTTGAGTTTTGTGTGCCCGATGGAGATGTGGGGGGGCTGGTAGTCATGGTGGGGAGCTGGCTGATGGAGGACCTCAGTTTTCTTCAGGCTGACTTCCAGGCCAAACATTTTGGCAGTTTCCGCAAAGCAGGACGTCAAGCGCTGAAGAGCTGGCTCTGAATGGGCAACTAAAGCGGCATCGTCTGCAAAGAGTAGTTCACGGACAAGTTTCTCTTGTGTCTTGGTGTGAGCTTGCAGGCGCCTCAGATTGAAGAGACTGCCATCCGTGCGGTACCGGATGTAAACAGCGTCTTCATTGTTGGGGTCTTTCATGGCTTGGTTCAGCATCATGCTGAAGAAGATTGAAAAGAGGGTTGGTGCGAGAACACAGCCTTGCTTCACGCCATTGTTAATGGAGAAGGGTTCAGAGAGCTCATTGCTGTATCTGACCCGACCTTGTTGGTTTTCGTGCATTTGGATAATCATGTTGAGGAACTTTGGGGGACATCCGATGCGCTCTAGTATTTGCCAAAGCCCTTTCCTGCTCACGGTGTCGAAGGCTTTGGTGAGGTCAACAAAGGTGATGTAGAGTCCTTTGTTTTGTTCTCTGCACTTTTCTTGGAGCTGTCTGAGGGCAAAGACCATGTCAGTGGTTCCTCTGTTTGCGCGAAAGCCGCACTGTGATTCTGGGAGAATATTCTCGGCGACACTAGGTATTATTCTATTTAGTAGAATCCTAGCGAAGATTTTGCCTGCAATGGAGAGCAACGTGATTCCCCTGTAGTTTGAGCAGTCTGATTTCTCGCCTTTGTTTTTGTACAGGGTGATGATGGTGGCATCACGAAGATCCTGAGGCAGTTTACCTTGGTCCCAACAAAGCTTGAAAAACTCATGCAGTTTGGCATGCAGAGTTTTGCCGCCAGCCTTCCAGACTTCTGGGGGGATTCCATCCATACCTGCTGCTTTGCCACTTTTCAGTTGTTTGATTGCCTTATATGTCTCATCCAGGGTGGGAACCTCATCCAGCTCTAGCCTTAGGGGCTGTTGAGGGAGCTGGAGCAGGGCGGAATCTTGGACTGAGCGGTTGGCACTGAAAAGAGATTGGAAGTGTTCTGACCATCGGTTGAGGATGGAGATCTTGTCGCTGAGGAGGACTTTGCCGTCTGAGCTGCGCAGCGGGCTTTGGACTTGGGGTGAGGGGCCGTACACAGCCTTTGGACTATATAAATATTAAAAAAAACACAAAAAATTGAGGAAGCCAAAAATCCGCCCACAAAACTGTTAAATTCAATTAAAATGCCTAAACCAATTGATTTTTGTTTCAGAGAATGGTATAGAAATAGAAAAAATAGGAGCAGATGTAGACCGTACAGATTCTCACAGAAGCGCTGGAGTAACTCAGCACATCTCGCAGCGTGCTTGGGACTTCTGTGTTTTTACAACAGTCGCAGCTTCTGCAGACTTTTGAGTTGCACGCCATACAGATTCATTTCTTCCATCCAATATGATCATGGCTGATCACTGATCTCAATACTATATTCCTGCTCTCTCTTCATACACCTTGATGCTGTGGAGTCCATGAGTAAATGCAGATCAGTCAGGCCCTACTGAATGTGAAGGTCTAGCTGGCCTGCAACCTTTCTTTGTTGCTTTCTGCTCTTCACCCAAATAAAGCCAAATGTTTCAATAATTAAAAAAATTAAAATTCACCTTAAAGCCATAATTGTGGATTCTCTGTTTAAAAAAAAGGGCACTTTGATTCTCAGAGCAAATATGCATTTTTAAAGATTTAGTGAAATCTGAGCTTAAAATGTAAGGACAAAGCTATAAATGTGGAATCTGGCTTATTTCCTGTGTTCACTTGATCATTGATCCTTATTTTTTAATTGCTAACACTCCAAGCAGCAGATATGGTAAATCTACTTCCACCATACATGGTCTTGCCTTAAAGCAAATTGGAAAGAGATAATAGGCATTGTACTACCAGCTGAACTGAAGGAAATGTAATAGAAAGTTCAGAAATGCTCTATCAGCTGGTACCAATATACTTAGCTTCACAGATGAGAGAACAGGAGCGAAAAAAGATATGAATCACAGAATTTTGCCATTACTACAGAGAGGAGTAGCTCGGAGCATGATTTCCTGGAACTGCACCAATAATTGAGCACAACATGTGAGTATCTGTTCCCTCTTACATCAAGATTCACATCTCGAGATGGTATCAGATATTTTCTTCATTGCCTATCTAGTAAAAGGAGGAATCTGTTAGGTTTAAATGTATGTAAGAGTTGGGGTAAAATAACATTACTTCATGAATTATTTCCTCCTTATTCTAGTGAGGTACAATAATATTCAAGGATTACAGTGCAGTGTTAAGACCCCAGTTGAATTTTCTAATTGCACCATTGTGATCTAAACATTAATCAATTCTTATCAATATTACTTAATATTCATTCTACATAGTTGGACCATGCTAAAATGAATGTTTCATGAGATATTTTAGGTTCAGTGATGTCATGTGAAGGGATAAATCAGTAAAAATGCATGCAAGGCAGTCTAACATTGATAATGGGGAGTTATTGGAAACTATTGCCAAGAACATAATAGGCTCTTATTGTGGAAACATATATTCATCAAAATGGCGTTGGTACCGAGCAATTGCTCATCAAAAGGAGGTGTAAGGCACATCTTCCATCTGATAGCCTATAGATAACCCTTGGGAAAGATGTAGTACCTGTTTAGCTTCCAAATCAGGGTTACGTGAAGCTATGGATTGCAGATGGAGGATGATTTTTACAAGCAGATTCTACAAATTAGAATTTATGGTTGTAAAACTAAAAAAGCTGGACAGGAGAATCTGCTGATCAGTGGCCAGAGTTACCCATCCAGTATGGACACTGCAACTGAAGAAGGCAACGGGAAACCACTTCAGTATTTTCCCCTTGTATAATCATGAACATCGACTACGGTGTCAGCTCAAAGGTGGAGCCTTCACCGAAGGAGAACAGGGGAGGCAACAACTACAATACGAAGGGTCAGAGGTCGTGACAGATGGAGAGACGTGATTGCTCACGCCGAACGGCAAGGCACCTGAATGAATATTCGTCAAGGAGAACCAGGGTATCTTTGTGGTAGGGAAATCATGTTTCATTAGTTTGTACATTCTTTGATCGAATAAAAATGTTTATGAAGGTAGATAGCAATATGTAGGTGGCCAGAAGGCAAAATGACAATCAAACTATCTTTAAGAAGATGGGAGTTGGGATAAGAAAGGGCTTAACCAGCAAGACCAACTTTGTTTCTCTTTCAGCAGACAAAACTTCAAGTACAGCATTTTTATGTATTATTTTTATGTATTATTTTTATGTATTATTGCATGACAATAAAAGGAACCTTGAATATCCATCTTGAATTGTTCTTTTTAAATTGCCACACTGTTGTGCCAAGGTTTATATTTAGCAACATCATAGAAATGAAAATATATTCCAAATCAGAATATTGTGTGCCTTTGAGGAAAGCTTGTTGTTGATGGTGTTCATCTATATCTATTATAGATGATGGAAGACACGGATTGAAAGGTGCTGTCAAACTTTGAGTTGCTGAGTGCATATTGTAGATGGTACACATATTATCTAAGGTGAAACAACAGTGGAGGGACTGAATGTTTCGGATGCCAACTCTGGTTTTCATCAAATGGCTTGTTACGGTAGTTCTGAACATTGTTGATTTGCTCTGGCACTGTTAGAGCTCTGTCCTTTCAACTATGAGGAAACCATGTCATCATACTCATGGCTTTTGATTTCTTTATGGTGAAAACACTGAAGATTCAGGAGCCGAATCGTTTATCAAAGAAGACATATTCTCAAATATGCTCTTGTAACAACAGCAGAGCAAAAGCAAATATGTATTCTTAGCCTTGAAGAAGTCAGGCCCATAGTAAGTTTATGGTGAGAGGTGAGGTTGTCAGGAAAAGGTATTACAGCTAGTAAATCAGAAAACATCATGGATTAAAGTGGAAGTGGGAAGATCAGTTTAGATCTGGACATTTTCAGTGATTTCGACACCATTGCTACCCATGGCTAACAAGTGTTCCTTTAGGCTGCTAAGGAGCTGACTGAATTTCAGAAAAGGAAAACCAGAGGTGTTCGATCCAGTGATAATTGGGGGATCAGAGGTGGAGAGGGTGAGCAAATTTAAGTTCTTGGGAGCCACTATCTTGGAGGATCTTTCCTGGACCCAACACATTTATGGCAGCATGAAGTAAATGCATCAGCCCCTCTACTTCCTCAGGAGTTTACAGTGGTTTGGTGTGACGTCGGAAACCCTGGCAAATTTTGACAGATGTGTGGTGGAAAGTGTGCTGGCACTAATACCCCTGAGCGTGAAGCCCTGTACAGCCCAGGACATTACAGATAAAATCCTTCCCATCATCGAGAACATCCACAGGGAATGCAATGGAGAACAGCAGCAATCATCGAAGGTCCACACCACCCAGTGCACACTCTGTTCTCGCTGCTAACATCAGGAAAGAGGTATAGATGTCACAAGACTCGCACCACCAGGTTGAAGAACAGCTGCTACCCCTCCTCCATCAGGCTCCTCAACAACAATAAGTGATAATTCTGCCTTGCCCACAAGAAAAAGAATTTACTCAGACAATAAATCTCAACTTTGAACTTAAATGGACATGAACTTAGTCTCCTTCCAGTTTGCCACTGATGGCACTGATTGTGTCTGAATTTGGAAGAAAAGATGAGTGATGTTAGTGAACCATAATGTATTTAGATCAGTGGTTCTCAACCTTTTCTTCCCACTCACAGACCACCTTAAGCAACCCCTTACCAATCACAGAGCACTGATGGCGTAGGGAATTACTTAAAGAGGTAAATGAGTGGAAAGATAAAGGTTGAGAACCACAGATTTAGATGCTACGATTACTGTGGATGAATAACAATAATTATGAATATCTCAAGAAATGTTAAGAGTGCTTGATTAATGATAAGCGCAGAGGTATCTGGTGCAGAAATGCATTCATGTAGGCATTGGTGTAGATAGAGCTTTTTATTAGACACTTTGGATGTGATCCCAGTGTTTGGGATAGAATGTATTGATATTTTCTCTGACTTTGGCTGCATGTCCCAAAACCTCTTCTGGAGTTGCATCCCTAACCTGGAAGCTTTCCATTAACCAGTTAATGACAATCATCCATTTCAACATCATCCTGAACTCATCGTATAGATAATGCCGACGACTTCTGCAAGGTAATCTGCATCAAGATTTTAGGTAAATGAACCTTTAGGTTTTGCAGCAACACTCAATCGTGCAATAAAATTCAAGAATTGAAATTGACCAAAGAGTTTTTTATGAAACTGAGGTCAGATACATCTATACAACTTCAAAGACAACATAAATATAGGTTTGCATAAACCCAGTAACTGAAATGTTATGATAGCAAAGAAAAGGTCAGAATTTAAAGAAGTCTAAACATTTCATATCTTTGAACTGGTGGCTGTTTGATTAAAAAAAATAATTAATGCAGACCCTTGAAAATATCAAAGCAATACTTTGAGTTCACTGAGATTAAAAAAAAATCAAAAAGAGTACAAACACCAAAATAGGAGCGAACTGTCTGAGGATGAGCAACCCTATTTCTGGTGAAGGTCTGCGATGGGCTCTTTCACTGCTCCCCCCCACCTCACCCCCCCCACCCCGCCATCATTTCTCAATTCTGGACTTCCCAACAGAAAGACCACCATCTGTCTGGGTTAGTAGCAGAACGTCGAGCACTGGTGCTTCTTAGGGCTGTGTGCTCAGCCTGCTCCTGTTCATGCCATTGACCCTATCAGTTCTCATCTTGTTTCTCTTCTGCCCTCCCACCCACATCCACCAATGACCTCTTGTGTGTTGGTTTGTGCTCCTCCCTCTGAACCATCTTCCCTCCTCTCCCTGTGTATTATTCAGGTTCTGCTTGCTTTCTGTTCATACCTTGACAAAGGGCTCAGGGCCGAAATGTTGGTCATATTCCTTTGGCTCCTATGGGTGATGTGTGACCTACTGAGTTTCTCCAGCACTTCTGTGCACTGCTAGAATCACTGGGTCTGCAGACTTTCCTGTTTAACAGCTATTAGTGGTGGTCTTTCTCCATGCCTGCAGTATGTAACAATGAAGTGGGCATGCAAAATGCCGATCAGTGAGGTTCAGACAAGGCTAACAGCCACCATCATTCAACCTCCTCCAGGAGTTCTATCGAGAGTGTCCTTGCTGGCTGCGTCATAATGTGGAAAAGTTGCTGCAGAGAAGTGGATTGGAGGTTAATCCTCAGAAACATGAGTGGCGGAAAGGATCACTGGAGTCTCGGTGCACCACCAGGGGCAGTGAGAATGATGATCGACCAAAGGAACTACTCACATTAACCATCCGAGACTTTCATATTTATGAAACAATATTTATGTATCTGTATATATGAATACTGCATATATATTGTTTGGAAATATGTGTCTTATTCCTGGTTGTATGCCTGCATGCTTTGCACTGAGGACCAAAGAAGACTGTTTTTGTTGGGTTGTACTTGTGCAATCAGATGACAGTAAACTTGACTTGATTCCTGCCAGAATTTAAACTGCGTGAAGGAAGTTTATTTAGATCTTTGGTCTACAAGGGAGAATGAAGTTTACTTTTGCAATAAGTTTTCTAATTGTCTGGACAATTCTACCATTGCTTTGAAATGGAACTAGTCCCCTTTTGGACTTTGAGTTGGCACCAGGCACTCAGGACAAGCGTATACTGGCCATTTCAGGTATGGAGCTGTTAGCCAATATATATCCCTTCAAAAATAAATGAGTCTTGTCTGGGGGACAGGGAGAGGTAAAAGAGAGGAAGATAAAAGTTAAAAACTTCAAACCTGAGTGGAAAATGTTGAAATATGTAGAATATGGTTGCAATACAAGAAAGGCATGATTGTAATAAAACAGACAGAAACCGCATGTTGAGGGGGCAGGAGGATGAATACAAAAATTCAATTTTAAAATATAATTGTGTTTTAAGTGTTTTGTTCATGGCTGCTCTGATAATAAAGCAGACTTTTGATTTATGAGAATCTTTATTAAAGCAATTAGCTTTATTTCTATGTCACAATATGTGAATCATTAAGCAACAAATCTGCAGCTCAGGAATACAGTTTTATAGAAACTATTAACAATTTGTGGGTTAAATCATTGGGTTAGATAATATATGAATCAATCCAACACCTAAACTCGATCCCCATGCTAATCGCACAGCCACGTATCAACTCTGGCTTTACCAGGGGTGAACTGTGTTGGCGACATCAATCATAACTCTGTCTACAAGTCTAAGCTGGCTGCAAGCTGTGGTGGTGGAAACTGAGAACCAGCTCAAGCTTGCTGTTGTCAAAGGCATATTGCATTGATTTCAATGTCTTTAATATTGCAAAACATTAAAAAATGAATATAGTAATAAACATGTTAAAATATGGTTGGAAAAAATAATGAATCTAATTAAAATACCTTATGCTACTAATATTTATTTAATAGAAAAGTATACAAAAATAGCTAAATATAAGCAAACACCTTTTTAATGAAAGTAACAAAATGAATGGGGTCATCACATATACTTCGTCCATCTTTGTCATAAATCTGAGGGGCCAGGTGTGAAGTGCACCTGACCTCTCAACTCACAATGTTCTAGAGCTGCCTCCAGACTCTGTAGAGAGACTCGTGGCAGAGGCTAATTGCACCTGCACCTGACTCCATGTGTTCAATTTTTTGCACTGCGGTGGAGAATGGATGGCTGGTGATTCCCTATGATACCATTTTCCACAATCAATATGACCCAATTAATCTGTCAAGAAACAATTTTGAATAATGCCCAAGTTCAACAGTAACACTTTTTTCTCAGCTTGTTTTATATTTTAAACATTCAATGAATGGACACAAGTAAAATTACTAAATTTTGGATAATTCTGTCATTCTGAATTAATTGACTTGGAGAGAAATGTGTCTTGTTTCTGATCAGGGTGGTGAGTAGATTGACAATGGGGACATTGGTTTTTTTAAAAACAGACTGCTATAATTCTGATGTCAGCTATTACTTGGGTCAACCCACCCCTTTTCGTCAATGAACCCTTCAGGAATGAAGTAATACTGATCTGCAAAAATATATTATGATATTGCTATGTACACTTTGTCAAGACAATATTTTCTAGTTGTGTTCAAAATATAATCTTTTTCAAATTTCTCAGAAATTGATTGAACTGACCAGTAGATAAACTATGCTAGCCATTTAGAAGAAGAATTTTGGTGAGATGAAGTTAAAAAAAAATAGAAGTCACTGAGTAATAAAAAACTGGGAGCAATTCATCCCAGTAGAAGTGCAACATGAATGATATCACTTGAATTCACTGTTCTTTTCCCCGTGTGAAATTGAATTAAATTGCCATCAATGAATGAAAAAAAAGGTGTGTGCAATGGCCAGCTACGCTAATACAGTCAATTTTGCGCTATTGGGTGGATGATTTTCTACTCTTGGAATTCATAATATGAATACTTGCAAGCTATTGTAAGGGTTGTTAATTGCTTGGCAAGATGACTGACAGATTCCAACCTCTTCTATATGGCAACATTTTATATTGGACTTGCCTGTCATTCTGAATGAAGCATCAAATTACACATTGAGGCTGTCCCCAATCACTCTACAACAATCATTTATCTTGCAGTACAGTCACTATTGCTATCTGGACAAGTCCAACAGTTAATGTGCGAAAAGTCAGATACCACAAATAGTGGAGTGATCAAATAGGCTGTCTTGGTGATATTGATTGAGGTGAAAATAATGATGGGGCAGTGATCTCTCCTACTCCTCAGCAATTGCCTGAGAATAATAGCTGGTGCCTTATCTCATTCAAGTAGTGGAATGGAAGATGGAATTTAACTCGGACAAGTGCAAGATGTCGCATTTTATTACGTTAAAGCGGAGGTAGACTTGCGCAGTGAATGGTAAGACCCTGGAGAGTTGTAGAATAGAGAGACCCAGGGGTACAGGTTTGTATTCTCTGAAAGTGATTACAAGGTGGGCAGGGTGATGAAAAAAAACCAATTGATATGCCAGCCCTTCTGAACATGAGGTATCTCTTTATGCGGATGTCTGTTGCTCTTTATTTCAAATCCAGATGTTTCTATACTAAATATATTAACTATACTTGACCAATTTGACCAATTTTGGGGTTATAAATTAAATCTGTACAAAAATGTATTACCTTTAAAGGGATCTTTTTCAATGTATCCTAATCTTCCATTCAAAGTTGTGAAAGTAGCTATTAAAAAATGATTGAAAGAATGTCTTAGAATCACTTAATCAAATTAAAGTGTTATTATCGCGAGGGTCACATTGATTCGACGTATCAATTCAATTAAAATGTACATTTTACCTACATTTCATTCCCATATCTTCCTTTTACTTCATTAGATTTAGTTACGGAAAACAACCACTTATAAGTAAAGCCCATCTTCAAAAAAACTAAGAGGAACGGGGGATTATCACTTCCAAATTTTCGATTTTACTATTGGGCAATAAATATACGTAATTTACTTTTATTATTACCTTTTGATAAATTAGTGAATCACCCTTCTTGGGTAGAAATGG
Source organism: Narcine bancroftii (assembly GCF_036971445.1). Lineage (NCBI taxonomy): Eukaryota > Metazoa > Chordata > Chondrichthyes > Torpediniformes > Narcinidae > Narcine > Narcine bancroftii. Next base: position 22,857,951 of record NC_091480.1, read on the forward strand.
AACTGCAGTTTTCTAAAAAAATCATCCTTGTTGGCAATTTTAGGTTCCGTTTTACCCTTTTCCTTTTCCAAATTGACACATAATCCAATAATGAGAAATAGGTTGAGAATATGGACTCAATTTAGGAAATGTTTTGGTTATAACAGTTTATCTCTTGCTAGTCCCATTATAGATAACCATCTTTTTCAGCCATCTGTATTAGATACAGGCTTTTTATTCGAGATAACTTTACCTCTTCCGAACAACTGTCAGCTAAATTTAATCTTTCTTTCTTTTTAATATATTTTTATTGATTTGGAGGAGAGAAATATTACATGTTGCATATTAGCCACACATATAACACAGAATATGAATCAAAAGTAGTTTATATATTGTCTTATATAAAATGCTCGATACAGTGGAAATTCCCTTAGGAAAACTTCACCTCATACTCTAATATTGTATACTATGTATTCAAGGTAAATTATTATCTAATTAGAGTAATCTCGTCTACTTACAAAGAGAAAAAGAAGAAAAAAGAAAAAGGAAAGAAGTAAAAGAGAGAGAGGCAAAAAATACCCTCCCATTCTAATCCTACCCTGCCCATTAAACACAGTCACCAGCAAATACTATGTAAAGAATCAAGTTTTGGCTCCTGGACAACAGAGAGGAAACCCCCAGAGCACACCTGTCTATGTATTCAGTCCATAAATGCGCCCCATATCTTTTCAAATTCAACCATGAACTCTTTAATGTTATATCTAATTTTCTCCAACCTCAAGCAAGACATAATATCCTGTACCCCATTGCATAAGAGTTGGTGGTAAACTATCTTGCTACTTCATCATAATTGCTCGTCTGGCTATCAATGAAGTCAAGATTACAATTCTTTTTTTGAATTAAGTTCAAGGTATTTTTCTTTGTGTTGAGGATAACCAAACGAAGCAAAAAGCGGAAAGGTTCCACTTTAATCCTAAGAATCTCTGATAAAGTTTGGAAAAATTGTTCCCAAAAATCTTTTAGTTTTGGGCATTCCCAAAATATACATTTTACATTTATCACATAGTTGGATCAGCATCAGAATAAAAATGAGATAGTTTTGCTTTAGACCAGTGGTTCTCAACCTTTTTCTTTCCACTCACATCCCACCTGAAGTAATCCCTCTGCCATCGGGGCTCTGCGATTAGTAAGGGATTGCTTCAGGTGGTACGTGAGTGGGAAGGGAAGGTTGAGAATCACTGCTCTAGACCCAATTGTTACTGAGATATTTTCTTGAGAAAAATTGTCAATGGCCCATTTCCTTTGGAGTTATGAGATCGTGCACATAACGAGTCAATGAGGGATGAATAAAACAGTAGCTTTCAAACTTTTTATTTCCAACCGCATACCACCTTAAGCAATCCCTTACTAATCACAGAGCACCGACGGCATAGGGAATAGTTAAGGTGGTATGTGAATGGAAAGAAAAAGGTTGAGAACCACTGCTTTAGACATACGTATTCTATGTACCACTTTAAATTGTAATAAACAATGTCGCGCATGAAATGAGACATTGTTTGTCTCTCAACCGTAATATTCCAATCTTCATCTGGAATTGATCTATTCAAATCTTAGTTTGATTAATGATTCTTCATTTCGTGCAAGGCATGGTTTATTACAATTTAAAGTGTTACATAGAATACATATGCCCAAACTTACATGATCTCTTTTTTATGCAGATGTTGATCCATTATGCGAGAAGTGAAAAATTTTTGAAACTTCATTGATCCATATGTTTTGGGAGTGTCCCAATTTAAGAAAAATTGGGGAAAATATTTTTCAACCTTTATCAATAATTTTTAAGATATGCCAGCCATAGGAGTTGGGAAGTCATGTTATGCACTGTTCTGGTCACCCAGTTATCGGAAGCATTTCATTAAGCTGGAAGAGGGGAGAAAAGATTTCTGAGGATATTACTGGGGCTGGATGTCTTGTGTTTCTAGGAGAGATGGATAGGTTGGGACTAATTTCCCTGGTGTATAGAAGGCTGAGGTGTGATCTTATTGAAGTATATAAGATCATGATGGGAATGGATGAGGTGAACAGTGACAATATTTTTTCCAAGGTAGTGGAATCTAGAGAGAGAGAGAGATAGAGAGATTTAAAATAACTGAGGGGCATCCTTTTCATACAAAGGGTGGTGGGTTTGAGGGATGAACTCACAGCAGAAGTGGAAGATGTGGATACGATTGCAATGTTTGAAAGAAATGTAGATAGGTGTACAGTTAGGAAAGATTTAGAGAAATATGGTACAAAACCAGGCAAATATTATGAGCTTAGGTAGACCACTTGGTCAGCATGGACAAGGTGGGCTCAATAACTTGTTCCATGCAGTAAAGATCTATGACTGTGGGACTTGCTCAGATAGGCAACTGGTTGACATGAGCAAGTTGGGGAAAAGGGCTTGATTCCATTCTGCCTCACTCATGAATGGGGGTGTACCTGTAATTTGCACCTTTAATAGAAGAAAGCTACCAATTAAAAACATGCTGATATTCTTTTAAAAAAATCCTTCTACAGGTGCAAGCATACCATCATTAGGATGTAAAAATGAAGTTATTATCAAGATGTGCACTACATGAATATTTTGGCTGTGAAATTTTTTACATGGAATGAGTCAAGCCAACCAATAATAACAAAACAGTAATTTAGTGTTTCTGCAAAGTTGGTTTTAGTGCCAAACTAAGGGGCCATTAGATTTACTTTCAGAAGCAAATTTTGAGAAAATTTACACTTTTAATTTGGGCTCTGTAAAAAAATACCCCCACAAACACAAAACTTTACTAATGGGCACACATTTGAAAGCATAATTGCCAGGAACATATGTACATCAAAGCAACAAAATGACTTAGGAAATAGAATTTCTCCATATTATTCAGACATTTCACGTGGTTTCCCCTTAAGCAGTATGGGCTGTCAAATGCAATAGAAGACAAGAACTTTACAAGCAATAACACAAACATACATAAAGGTAAAAGAATAAAAAGAAGAAAGCTGCAGTATTGTTTGTGAATGACTTTCAGCTTTAGTTCAGAAGGTGAGCAAAGCAAAAAAAAAAACCCACCTTATTTGTCAAAGATTTTTGGACTCATTGCTAATTTTATTTTAAATAGCCAATGGCTACAAACAGAAGGTAGAGTAATGAGTGTTCAGTTGTGAATGCTGACCAGCGAGATTGCATGAAACTTTAATTGCTTTCATTAAAAATCACTTTAAGGTTCGTCTTTCAGCATTTTAAATATTTTACAGCAGGCCACATCAATTTCTCAAACTATATGGGCTATTTCTGTTCTGAAGCATGACTATCAGATGTTCCGTTGCCAGTCAGCTTATTAGTTCATCTTCCTTCATTAAGTCTTTCTGTAATCTTATTCCGCCAAATACTTGGATAAAAAAAAATCTGTGAAAATCCAGTGACAGGTGGACTCTGATGGACCTTCACCTAATCCGATTATCTGCTGCTTTTCTAACCTTGCACACATTTCTGTAAGCAATTACACCGTCAACTGCAGATTTTATCTTAGATTCCGTTTCCAAAGATTATGTGACTATATAATAGAAGGCTTTGTGAGAAGCGAGCTGTGTAACCAAGTGACTCTTGCTTAGAACTGATACCACATACAAGGATTAGAACTGTTGTAATTTCAATCACTTATATTAGTGGTATCAATATTAGGGTAAAAGATGCTTGATGAACAGTAGCCTGTGGAAACACAGAGAAATTGTGTGATTTTGTTCTTCAATTGAATCCCACTGCCAAAACCCAGTCATTGAAGTTGGACAAGATTTCCAGCTGTCATTTTCTAGCCTGCTATCTCAGCACATGGTACGATCCCACCTCTAGACACTCTGTAGTAAAAACACAAAATGCTGGAGAGGCTCAGCAAGTCAAACCGTGTCCTTTGATGTAGCGAAGGGAAAGATACATAAAGGACACGGTTTGACCAGCTGAGCCTCTCCAGCATTTTGTGTTTTTGTTTCAATCACGGTGTCTACGGATTTTTGTGATTTACGTTTCCACACACTGTGCTTTTCTAGATATATAAGCCTAGCATTATGTAGTCAGAGGGCTTGGGTGTCAAATCCTAAAGCTTCACCCTTGGAAATCCCTGAAACAAAAATTGTCTAGAATATATTAAAATAATTCAAAATATAATGTATTTTAAAAAAACACAGCTTAAAATGATACTATAAAACTATTAAAATGAAATTAAATGTGAACCATTTACCATCATGTAGATTTCTTACATCTCTCTGTGAATAGCATTAGCCAAAGAAATTAAAGTCTTGATGATAAATTCCTTTGGTTGCCAGAGTTACTAGGAGATTGATGTAGCTCTTCATCCTTGGTTACACTCTCTGACCTGCCATACAGGAGCCAATACATGCTGTACTCTGCTTCTAAAATTTGGTTTCATTGACCAAAGTCCCAAAGCACTTCACACCCTGTGAAGTATCTTCAAAGAGTTACTTCAATTCTAACATAAAACAAGAACAGTGAATCTAATCTGCATGTCTCCTTTTGTTTTAATATCCTTCCTACAAAGGAGTTCCCATGGACAATCTAAGATTGAAGAGAATTCAAAACCCAATTAATTGTTAAACCTGTGAAGTTGTAAAGGTACTTTTCACTCTTTTAAAGGGGAAATAAGTAACTGAAAAATGCAGTGACCTCCATAATGTATGGAACAGACACTTTTTCCCCTTTATTTGCCTCTGTGCTGCAGTTTTAAATTTGTAATTAAACAATTCAGATTTAATTAAACCCACATTCCAGAGTTATTTGTCGACATTTTGATTTGACCATGTAGAAATTACAGTACTTTTTATACATAGTCCCCTCTTTTCAGGGCATCATAATGTTTGGGACATTTGGCTTCACAGGTGTTTGTGCGTACCCAGCTTTGTTTAATTGCTTCATTGGTGCAGGTATAAGAGAGCTAGGCTTGCTTCTAGGCTTTTGATGACCTTTGGAGTCTGCAGTTACTATTTTTCAACATGAAGACCAGAGTTATTAAAAATTTTTTAGTTGTGTCAATGAAAGTCAAAGATGCCATTATGAGGCTGGAAAACAAGAATAAATGTGTAAGAGACAAATCCAAAACCTTAGGATTATCAAAATCACCTGCTTGGAACAACGTTAAGAAGAAAGGGCGCACTGATGAGCTCAGTTATCACCAAGGGACTGGTGAACCAAGGAAGACCTCCAGTGTTGATGACAGAAGAATTCTCATCATAATGAAGAAAAACCCCCAGACGTATATCCGACAGATCAAAAAAAAAGTCTCGAGGAGGTTGGTGTGGATATATCAATGACGACTGTACACAAAAGACTTTATGAACAGAAATACAGAGGTAGCACTGCAAAATGCAAACCATGGCAAAGGTGGCATGCTTTGGATCTTGAGTGGTTCCTTTACACCTCCACACTATGCTCTTGCCATCAGTCTGATACAGGTTAACTTTGGTCTCATCTGTCTACAAGCTCTTTTTCTAGAATTCTGTAGGCTATTGTAAATATTTCTTGGCAAATTGTAATCTGGCTAACTAATGGTTTGCTTCTTGCAGTCAAACCAAAATGTATACAAATAACGTTGAATAAAATATGGAATGTGCACTTTAATTATATGTGAATTGTTAGTTCACAGAGACAAATAAAGGAAAAAAGTGTCTTTGTCCCAAACCTTATGGAGGGCACATTATGTTTGGTATTTGTAGCATTGTGTGTACTTGTGAGAAAAAAAACGAGTCAAGACTTCCAGAACTGCAGGAAGACCATCAACGCCGCAAGGTGCACTTTGGTCTGTCCGAAACCTGTTGGTCCAGGAATGCTGTCAACTGGTACATCCAGGATACAGGAATACGTACCGAGGCTTGGTACAGCCAACACGAGGGCACTTGTGGGGAAGGGCCACAGTCCTCCCATTACTGGGCATTGAGGGGCTGAGACCGAGGGGAAGTTTTTCAAATAACGAGGGGAAGCCACAAAGTGTCACAGTGGTGTTAGTAGTGTAAATAGAATCAAATGTAACAATGCACAGTGATGGGAATGTATGGATGTGAAAGTAAGGGTGGGAATAGACTGGGAACTGTTTTCCTTTGGTAAACAATTTATTATGAATAAAGTCTATTTTTGATTTAAAAAACCCTCAAGAAACTAGAAACCTTTTGAGATTCTCTTTATTTCTCACACTTTACTATTTTACTGTATGTGGTTCCTCTTGGACCAGAAACCAACAGGAACACATATAACATTATGTTCTTCCAAGTGAAGAAATACTTGTGAATCTGCAGGGGATGTCTGTTGCATCCTGTAATTCTATTGTGGCCTCCTCCAATTTGGAGAGACTGTTTCATTAAAGCACCTTCATATTGCCGACTGTAATAACAGGGACCTCCCAGTGGCCAACTATTCCCACTCTGGTGTGTCTCTCCATGGGCGTCATGCACTGCCAAACTGAGGCCAGCTGCAAGTTGGAGGAATGATACTAATGTCGCACTCTCCCACCAGATGGGATTAACATCAACTGCTTCAGTTCCTGTTAAAACCTTCCCTCTCCTTCCCCGTCTCTCTGTCTCCCTTCCTCCAACTCTCCATCCCCTTCGCTTCCCTCTCCATTCAGACAGCCATCACCTCCTCCATCTCTTCTCAGCTTCTGCCTTCCCATTAACCTGTGCTCCTCCCTCCTCTCCTCTCCTCCCCTACCTTTTGATTCAGGTGCCTGGCCACTTTTTGGTTATCCCTTGACAAAGGACTCAGGCCCGAGATGCTGGGTGCCCTTTATTTCCTATAGATGGTGCGAGACCTGCTACGTTTCTCCAGCAGTTTTGTCCATTGCCCTATAAACCACAGTGTCTGCAGACTTTCCTGTTTAACTTCCTCAGGCAGCTACTCGGGATTGTAGATGACTTAATTCCACTCCAGTTCTGTGTGTTTAGATTTGGCAAAAGCCCAGAGTCTTCTACAGATGGGCTGCAATGTTCAATGTGGCAGTTGGGTAGATGATTTTTTGGCTCCTTTCACCACTTATGCAGGTGTCCTGTGTGCTCCCAGCTTATGAATTTGAATAGTACAATTCTGTGTAGTATAAGAATATATTATCGCATAAACAAATACCATGCACAGATGCACTAAAAAACAGTATAAATTAAATTACCATAATGTGCCATGAGATAGGAAAAAGATAATAAATATAAAAGAATAGATTCAAGATTCCTTCATTGTCATGCAACAAAGACAGAGCAATATTACACGGAATTTGCTTTTGTCTGCCATAAGGCAGACAGATTCGCCACCGACAGAAATTGCCTGAAGTGCCTCATAGCCAGAGAAAGAGAAGCAAAAGGAAGCCCCCTCAGGGACACCGAGTGTCTGCGAATTCGCCTCCAGCGCTGCTGCAGTCCCCTGCAGCCACACAGAGTCCAGTCCAAACCCTCGGCAGGTTGAGTTCCAGATTTGAACCTCTGACCTCCTCTCGCATCCTGCTTCTGACACCTGGTGCCCCTGGAGCCAGTCTGGAGCCAGTTCTCCAGTTGTCCACCACCTGGGCAGTCACCTGCAGTCTCTGCGGGTTCCTCGCCTCGAGTCACTGTCTGTGTTGTTCTTCATCCGTGGAACCCCTCACATTGATAGATAGATAAGTATTCACAGAATCTCAATAACGTCTTGATTGAACCTTCTTTACTTTAAACATTTACCATATGTGGCAAAGATTTTCCAGGATTTACCACCCACTGACCTGACTTCTGTTCAATTAAAAGCCAATATTACCTAATCTCAGGCATACCATGAGCTTCCTGGTTCAGTCGTTCTCAATGCATAATTGTGCTTTCAAAACTGATTACCAACTAAATGGTTCCCTTGAGAAACAAATCCCCTGTCTTATCAGGTTCAGGCAGAGAGGAGATGAAATGGCAGTGTGAGAACCCATTGACTCTCACCAGCTTCTGGGGGCAAAGAACAAGCTTAAAATTAAACAGCCACCTTCATGTCTTCAGAACATTGCAAAGACATGATTTAAATGTACAGTCAGTTGCAGGTATAATTTGAGCAATTAAGATATGAAAGAAAATGAATAAAAGCAGAAAATGTAGGAAATACAGTACATAGAAAGTAGAGAAATATCTTTGGTTAAAGCAAAAATGTTAACATTTTAAAACAATGATTTTTGTCAAAAGAAAAATATGATTTTTTCACTTTAGCCCTGTGGTGATAAACACACCCCTCTCACCCCGTATTTTCTGAATTTGGCCTTACCCCATGCAGTTAGGGATAAGCAGATTGAGGTTATTAAAATCCACAACTAACAGTTAATTTAATGGATTATTGCACTGGAAATAACTTGGAACCATGTACTCTTTCTGATTTAACATTATATTCCCTTTAACTTTAGATAATACCCACATATACACTTCCTTCCAATGATTTAAAACTAAACTCGTTCCAAAGAGATCACACATAGATCGTCAATGATGATCAATTCCATCTGCAGTTCCATTTGCAAGTCACTAAGGGTTGTCCCTATAAATATCCTCATAATACAAAATTTCAACCGAAAATCTTAACTGTGACATTTGATTGATGGAATCCCCCTTTTAAATGTATCATCTTAATCCTGTCTGTCTGCTGTATTTAGTGATTTTTTTTCTTTGTTGTCATCTTATAGAAATGTCATTGCTTGATGTATGAATATGACTTATCACACAAAGGTATTTTGATGGGAAAAGTTCTGCATTTTTCAGATCTGAAAGATTGGCGGGTTGGTTTTCTTCCAGCCACTACTCTGACATTAGCATGTTCAAAGGTTGTAGGTATCAATACTGTGGACACCGTGGTTGTGACTTCCTGCAAACCTCAGGACCAGCCTGACCACAGAGGTTTGATGGGCAGGACAAGGCTGTGAAGTTTACTGACTACTTTAGCCATTTTCCGATTTAATGTGCCCATTGGATCGGTAAATCATGCCTGAGCCTCTCAATGAAAGACTCTCTTTCCCTTCAGCTCACTTCTTGTTTTAATAGATCACTCAGAAGCCTATTGTTCTTTGTAATGGAGATGCGAATAAAGCTCAGTCGATTTTTTACGTGTGAGAGCCACCAAGCTGCCTTTGGAATATAATCACCAAAGTTCTTCAGCATTTGTTACTATAGGCTTCAAGGATTCAGCATCATTATTTAGTCAAGTCCACGTCAGATTAGGGTGTAACCAGGATAGACTCTTTTCACTTCTGGGCAGCAAGTATACATCTCTGGTCAGTACCTATCTAAAAATCATGGATGACAAGAGCTGTCTTGTTAAATTCAGATGCAAAACCCAAAAGTTTGTAAACACTGTGATTTTTGTAGTAAAAATACAGAAATGCTGGAGGAACGCATCAGGTCTTGAAGGTAAAGATATATTACTGACATTCCAGGCCTGAGCCCTTCTTCAAGTATGGAAAACTGAATAAAAGAAATGGCAAGGGGGAGGAGTGCAGACCATCAGACAAAAGGTGATAATTGGATATGGAGAGAAGGCCAGGAGAGAGAAAAGGTGAGAATTGATGGGGCAGGGGAGGTTTGGCTCTGTGCATGGAGACCTGAGGATAAGGAGACAGAGACAAAAGTGGGGGGGGGGGGGTGGGGTGGGGGAGAAAGGGAGGGAGAGAGAGAGAGAGAGAGAACTCCAGGAAAGGAGGCATGGGGGAGATGGTGGGGGGGGGGGGGGTGGGGGTGGTTTGGTGCCTGTTCAAATCACTCTCACCTGAATTTAACGGGTGCTTCAATCCAACAGTGATCAAACTCAAAGTTTACTGGGAAAAAAGCGGTAAATAAGCAGCTATATTTTAACTACTCAATATCTCCAATGATTTTGAGAAGTTGAGATTCATATGAATTAAGAGCATTTAGGGAATCTCAACCCCTCAACCCTTCTCTGAAATTTATTATAGATCATGTTGTGCTGACCTATGGAAACCTACTCCCAAATAATCTAATTGTTCCCTACTTCACACCAATAACCCTCTACATTTCTTATGGATATCTAATTCTGAGCTTTAGATAGGCACATGGATCTCCAAATTGGAATTAGAGTAATCTTACTACATTTATATATAAAAAAATAAAATGATAATAACAATGTGGTAAAGTATAATTATCTGGTCAAGTATGCCTATTGGCCGGTTGTACTTGTGACCCTTCCTCACAGGCTCCTGTATAAAGGTGGCTGTTCCACAGCCCCCTGCAACTCAGTGCAGGACAGTCGAACAGTTGGAACATGCTATGTTCTCAAGTGAATTAAAGCCTATTGGTTTCTCCACAATAATTTCCTGAGTGATTGATGGTCTCAAACAATAATAGTGTACAAAAAACAAGGCAGTGTCTTTGGTTAATTGATTATTCAGGAATCTGATGGCAGCGGGGAAGAAGCTGTTCCTGGGCCATCGAATGCACATCTTTAGGCTCCTGTACATTTTCCCCGATGTTATCAAGAGTGAAGAGGGCATGGCCTGGGTGGTGGAGGTCTTTGAGGATAGAGACTGTTTTTTTAAGGCACCACTTCGTATAGATATCCTCAATGGAGTGAAGTCTGGTGCCTGTGATGTCGCAGACCGAGTTAACAACCTTCTGGAGTTTTGTTTCGTCCTGAGAGTTGGCATCTCCATACCAGACATTGATGCAACCCTCCAATCCTCGGTGCAACACATGACAATGTGTTGGCACATAACCAGACAATACACACATATGGACAAACAATACATATGCAGGATAAATATTCATATATACCAGTGGTTCTCAACCTTTTTCTTTCCACTCACATAAGTATTTCCTATGCCATAGGTCCTCCATGATTAGTAAGGGATTGCTTAAGGTGGTAGGTGGGTGGAAAGAAAAAGGTTGAAAACCACTGTTTTAATCATAACTAATTAACTCATTATGTGCCAAGGAAAATGACAATTTTTCTCAAGCCAAATATTTCAGTAACAATTGGGTCTAGAGCAGTGATTCTCAACCTTCCCTTCCCACTCACATACCACCTTAAGCAATCCCTTACAAATGACAGAGCACCTATGGAATGGTGATCACTTAAAGTGGTATGTGAGTGGAAATAAAAAGGTTGAGAACCACTAATATATACAAATAAATATGTGAATATGAGTGTCTCGGAAGGAGTGTGTGAGCAGTTCCTTTGGTCGTTCAGCATTCACCCCGCCCATGGGAAGAGGCTGTTCATCAGCCTGGGCTGGTACTGATACACCTTTAACTCTTTACTGACGGGAGCAGCTGGAAAGAGATGCGTGAGGGGTGGAGACAGTCCTCAATGATTTTGTGTTCCTTCATCAGACAGCCATCCTGGTAGATCATGTTGGCGGAGGGGGTGGGGGGATGTGGTGGACCTTCTGGTCTAAACTTTGGGCCTCTCTAACAATGGTGCCTTACCTAAAATGGAAATAAAATCAAGCTGAGGACTCTACCCACTGATTTTTTTCCCTCACCTAAGCATAGTCAGCTATCTCAGGATTGTTTGGAGAACAAAGAATTTATTTGAATGGCTGTTAAATTTAACTGGTCTTTTATTTGGATACCTCACCACAGTTGTTTGCATTAGTGGCCTCTACTCTCTTCACATCTATGTATATACAAAGAACCTTTCCGCCACTTTTATCAGGTGCCTTTTACTGCATTATATATCTCCAGCTATTGCTCTTCAGCTCAGAATTTCAAGTTTCTGCTTGTCGTCTCTCTTCACCACGACAATGAATGCCTTGGTATATTAACGTTAGAAATTTTGCAGAAATAATCAATTGGATGTAATTTTGATTCATGGACTTTACAACATTGTCAAACCAATGTTGATAAATTCAAGAACTGTTGCAGAAAACATGTACAGACATTAACAAAGCATTGAATGGCATGGAAGAAAGAGGAGAAGAATCAAGCATGTACAGGGCATGAATTAGGGCTGTGCAGCTTCCATTTATTCGGTCCTACAAAGATGTATAACATGAAAATAGTAAAAGCACAGACATGCTGGAGGAGCTCAGCAGGTCTCACCGTGTCCATAGGAACTAAAGATATTTAACTGATGTTTCGGGCCTGAGCCCTTCTTCAAGGTATGAGTAAAAAGCTGGCAGGATCTGAAATAAAAGGCTGGGAGAGGGGGGAAAGAAAGGTCGGGTGGGGGGGATTGCAGGTCAACAGGCAAAATGCCTTAATTGGACAGAAGAGCAAAGGTGAGGAATTGATCATGGGAGGGGATCACTCTGTGATTGCAGGTAGGAAAGGAGACTAAGGGAAAGGGAAAGAGAGAGAGTGAGTCCCAGAGGAAAGGAGAAATAAGGATGGGGAGAGGTGAACAGAAACCAGAGGTCAATGTTAATTCCATCTGGTTCGAGGGTGCACAGATGGAGCCACTGTGTTATTTATGCATGTGATAAAGAGCTACATTTCCCAGCATGCAGTGCACACAGTTGTGCGAAAACCGGAAGTGACATATGATGGGGGTTGTCATCGGAAGTCGATTAGAAGCAGCTCAAGGAAAATAAGGTTGGTTAAGTGCTAAATCCATGTAAAGTCATTCTTCTTGAAAGAACAAACATAACATGGTGTCAGAAGTGTCTGAGTGAGTAAGAGAAGATAATAGTTTGTAAGCATGGATAAATTAAGTCCTCCCACACCGATGCAGTTTACCAGCAATCTAGCTAATAATTAGAAATGGTTCAAACAGCGATTCAGCATTCATTTAGAAGCTGGTGGAATGGGAGAGACCGATGAAAAACAAAAAGCATCTATGTTTCTGCACATGTTGGGTAAAGATGCCTTGGATATCTATAACAGTTTTCAAATTGATGAAACAGCTTTCACGTGGGACACTTTGATTACAAAATTTGAGGAGTATTTTGTTCCAAACAAAAACGTCATGTTTGAGAGATTCACGTTTTTTTCCTGTGACCAGAAACAAGGTATGAGCTTTGACCAATACTTAGCCGAACTTCACTCACTGAGTAAGTCCTGTGAATTTGGAGATTTGAAAAATTCACTCATCAAAGACAAAGTTTGTGGAATCCCAGATAATGGACTTAGAGAACAACTGTAGCATAAAAAAAAGATTTGACGGTAAGCTCAGACAGCAAATGCAACAGGTCGGGAGCTAGACATATTCCAAAGATGTGTCCTGCCTATGGAAAGTCCTGCTATAAATGTGGCAAGAAGAATCATTTTACAAAGTGATGCAAAGCAAGGGATACCAAGAGAAAGGTGCACACAGTGGACGAAAAAATGGAGGAATTCTTCATGGATTCACTACAAACTGCTGGTGTAAAAATGGAATGGATCGTCCAGTGACTGAATGAATCAGTAATTCCACTGAAGATGGACACTGGAGCCCAGGTGAATCTGTTATCTATGGATGATTACAAGACCTTCACTTTAAAAAGCAAGATTTATTCTGTGAGATTAAAAGTGACAGGCTAGACTGGAGAGAATGTTCCAGTAAAAGGAGGCTGTATGGTGACCTCCAAACACAAACGACGGCATCTAAAGTCACAGCTGGTGATTGTAGAAAAGAGAGTTCAGCCAATATTAAGTCTGCAGGCATGTGAAGAGCTCAACCTGATGAAAAGAGTTTTCATAGTGGCTTCACAGACTGAAGATAAGCACACAATACTCACGGAAGGAAGGATACCTACACCGGAGAAGCGATACCTTAATGTACAGAGAGAATAAACTTCATTACATGATATGAATGGCAAACTGGAAAATGAGTTGGCAAATAAGGATGCCTTCTTACGCCAGCCAGAAGACAAAAATAGAGTTAGGGGAACATCTGGAACTTGCTGAGCAGAAACTGCAGGAAATAATACAGTGAGCAGAAACATTACCAGAAGTAGAAACATAACTTGTTCAGCAAATTGTAGCTCTTACCACCTATGGGATGGTAAACATGGTGGTGGACCAGTGAGGAGCTCTGTGCCTGAAGAACACACAGGTGCCTGGCTATTGGCAACTTTTTCCATCAGTGATAGTGTTTGCTGGTCCCATATTGGCCTCATCAACCATCCCATGAACTTCTGGTGGAAGCTGATCCTAATGGATTAACACAAAAGGCGAAAGAATTACTTATTCAAGTTAAGTCAAGTCAAGTTTATTGTCACCTGATTGCACAAGTACAACTCGACGAAACAGCGTTCTCTGGTCCTCGGTGCAAAACACACAGACACACAAACAGACATAGCACACATGCAGATAAACAATACATATGCAGGACAAGTATTCATCTATACAAATAAATAAATATTGTTTTGAGAATAGGAGGGTTTCGGATGGTTTGCGTGAGGTGCTCCTTTGATTATTCAGCATCTTCCCTGCCCATGGGAAGAAGCTGTTTCTCAGCCTGGCGGTGATGGCTCTGATACTTTGAATCCCTTTCCCAACGGGAGCTGCTGAAAGATGCTGTGTGCAGGGTGGAAGGGGTTCTCAATGATTTTGCGTGCCCTCTCCAGACAATGATCCCGGTAGATCACGTCAGTGGGTGAGGGGGAGGTGGGTGGAGGGAGACTCCAGTGATCCTCTCTGGCACTCTTGTGGTCCTGTGGATTGGCCTCTGATCTATTTCTGTGCTGCAACCGTACCACATTGTGATGCAACAGCCAGGACACTCTCGATAGTGCTCTGCAGAAGGCTAAGATGATGGTGGCCGGTTCTCATCCCTCCAGAATTTTAATAACCAGCGATGAAAAGACATTATTGCTTCAGTGAATCAACACATTGTTAGATTTCATCTGTTGTCAGAATGAGACTATCAGCTCACAGTCCATACTAACTGGGTGAAATCAAGATTAAAAAATAGTCAATAATTTCATTAATAGTTGAAAAATTGAAATGAATGCTTTTTACTGTGAAGAGTCAGCTTATCAAAATATTATGTGAGCATATTATAAAGTAAAATTGTAAGCAAAAAAGTGAACAGAAGGGGCCTCACGATTAGCTTAGCGGTTAGCACAAGACCACTGCAGCACCAGCGTTTGGGACTGGGGTTTGAATCCCACATTGTCTATAAGGACAGTTCTCCCTGTGACTCCATTTTCCTCCCACCATTCAAAATATACCACTGTTGTGGGTCAATTGGGAGTAATTGGGTGGCATGGGCTGAAGGGCCTGTTGCCATACTGTATGTATGTCTGACTCTAAACAATAGAACATATCACAATTTTTCAAAAAATCAGAAGTAACTCAAATAGAGCCATGGTCTCGCGAGATATAAATACCAAACAACCTATTTTACAAGTACTCCTGCAATGTCTGTATCACTCAGGTGGCTTAAATCTGACTATTACGAGAGAGAATATAGCAGCTAGTTGGAAAAAGGAGGTTGCACATATACACTAATCTGTGTCTGAAGAGCACTTTGAGCCAACATTTTAAAAATGGGAATTTTGCTCTAAAGCTGCCTAGACCGCTTCCCAGCAGCATGGATTTATCTTGCAAATCACAAATGACATAAAAGGCATTCACAGCACCTGTTATTTAAATAAAATTTGGTGAGAACAATTTTTTTTGGTTCTATGAGAAACAAAGGGGTGGTGTCCCACAAATATAATTTTAATGTATAAATTAGGGAAACCTTGTCTCATGCAGATTATTAGTTGTATCCCTTGATCTTTTTTCCCAAGATTATGTTGCGTAATTGTGTTCAAATATGACAACATATGAGGAAAAAGTATGAGAATGGATTTGCTATCATTCAGAATAGCACAGTAATTAAACATAATCTGTTTTAATACCAGCTTGGTGCTGCATACTTATTCCACATGTGATTGTGTGTAAGCCAGTGCTCCCCACATTGTCAATTGTCTGTCATCAAGAACAACTGTCACAATATTGTGAGTTGTCTAACACTACATAAAGCTAGACTGCATTTTTTAAAGAGGAGGTGGCTGGAGGTCATGTTGAGATTGTTTGAATGTAAGACTTTCAATAATCTCTGGGAGAGAAGAAGACATAAAGCAATTTCAGACTTTCCATTATTACGTCCTGGTTATATATTTGGGGAGAGGATTGGGTGGGGTCAGGTTCCCGCACAAGCTCAGAAGATATTGTCAAGAGATAATGATGGTAATCAATGCCAGGCAAACAGCTTCGAGCACCTGGAGGCAGAGCATGATGTAGTTTAATGATTTCTCAGAATGGAAACATCAAAAGTGAATCTTTAAGTATATTACTCCCAACTCCACTATTTAGGCTAAGTCTTGCACCACCTCCAAACTATCCCCGATATTTACCAACCAGGACTCACACCAAGGTTTCAAGTTCTTTATCCCATTTTCAAATATCTCATACTACTGCAATCCTCGCGCCAAAATCTCACAGTTTGAACATATTCAACTTTGCAGCCAAAGCTAGCCAACTGGTAATTGTTCAACTTTGACAGCTGTATCATAGAACTATATTCATAACATTCGCTGATATACTTTCAGGTGAAGATGGCAGCAATGAGATACAGGTGGACAATAATAGGGAGGAAGGTATGGCTAGGCATCTTTACAAACACGGGAAAATTTTCAGGGCATCGTGGGAAAAAGTATTGCTGGGAGCCCTGTTTCTCTTCCTCCTTCATCTTTTGCAGTTTGATGGCCTTTCTGCTCATTTAATTATGCTCAGTGCCAGGAGAAAACCCTATTGAAACATTCAGATTTTGTAGAAACAACATTGTGTCACAAAGAAAGGCACTCTGGTAAGATATTAAAGCTTCAAATGATTATGGAAGTGTATCCAAAATGCATGGAATTCTAGCAACAACCAGAAGAATTAAGCCATCAGCTAACCTGAAAGTAATTGATTATCTCTTTAAATGGTTTGACTACTGGACAGGTAGAAGAATAGGCAGTAGGCATGGTTAGTGTAGTGGTTAGCACAACAGTTACTGCGGCACGGTCCCAGGTACGAATCCCAAGATGTCTTTAAGGAATTTGTACATTCTCCTCATGTCTGCATGGGTTTCCTCTGAGTGTTATGGTTTCCCCCATCCTTCAAAAACTATGGGGCTGTAAGTTAACGGTGTAATTGAGTGGCATGGGACTCATGGGACAGAAGGGGTCTGTTACCGTACTGGATGTCTAAATATAATTTTAAAAAAAATTTAGTCCTGTTTCTTTAATCATTGGGGTTACTGCACCTCAACGAAGTCAATAAACAGTTGAACCAGAGAGAGAGAGAATGAGGTGCTTCTTGTGTCCCATCAGACATCCTTGATGCAAGGTTTGTTTAGCATACATTCTCTCTGCATTTGGCCCACTTGAGCACAGGTGAGAGTCATGATATCTAACACAGAGGACATCATTAAATTCTGCTTTGACAATCCAGTGGACCATTCTATGTATTTTCTTTGAACAATCCTTGATCAGATTCAGACCAGGTGAGTACTTGCTTCCCATGGCCATCCTCCTTGGGATACCCATGCAGTAGGGTAACCATTCACAATGGGGGACACAGAACATTGGGGGGGGGGGGGGGAGGTGGCCATGTTGATAGGAGAGAAATACGGAAGAATCCAACTTTACTAATTGGTGAATCAGTGCTTCACATGGTATGGTGGCCATAAATCTTAAGCAGAGTCCTAAGAGGGCCTTAGCATAAAAAGCGGTAAAAATGGCTGCAGTAGAGAACCACCACTTTGACAATTCTCAGCAAGCTAGGAGACAGTTCAGGTAACTTTTCTCTAATCATGTGACTTCTGAAATCATCTAATTGCTGACAAGAGCACGCTGGGTTCCTTAAAACTATTCCACCAGAAGAAATTAGTGCAGGAACCCTGTGAGTGCCATTTTTGAAATATTTCTACAGGCAAATCAACTGAATGATGTTTATTGTCATATATACAAGTACAATGTACAGAGGCAATGAAATCTTCCTTGCTGCAGGTTCTCGGGTGCATGAAGCAGACAAAAAAAAGAGTAATATAAAAGAAAGAGAACCATAAATAATTAATATTCATAATTAATATTCAAAAATGTGCTGTCAGTAGTTCAGATAGCTCGTTGGTGGTCGTCAAGTAATATTATGGTTTCCAGTGCCATAGATGTTTCCCTCACCTGGAAATAATAGTTGGAAAAACTGTAATGCATCTGTATGCATGGTCAAAAGCTGTGCTTAGATAAGTCAGCCCAGAGGGCTTGTCTACAGATGCTATAAGGGTGGACCTGAGGAGCAGGAAAAGGGTGACCAAACTGAGAGAGAGATAGCAGACTGATGCAAGAAACAGAAAGTTGATTTTAACTTTCCAAATGTTGACTGGGACTCCCATACTGTGAAAGGGCTGGATGGCTTAGAGTTTGTGAAATGTGTTCAGGAACGTTTTCTAAATCAATATATAGATATATAAATCAATATATTGATTTTCTAAAACAATATATTTTCTAAATCAATATATATGAGAGAGGATGTAATGCTTGATCTCCTATTAGGAAACCAGACAGGTCAGGTGACAGAAGTATGGGTCCAGTGACCATAGTGTCATTCATTTCAAGTTAATTATGGGTAAGGTTACGTCTGGTCCTCAAGTTAAGGTTCCAAATGGGAGAAAGACCAATTTTGTGGAAATGAGAAAGGATCTGGGAAGAGTGGATTGGAATGTTGTTTTCTGGCAAGGATGTGTTCAGTAAGTAGAAGGCCTTCAAAGGTGAAATTTTGAGAGTACAGAATTTGCACGTTCCTGTCACAATTAAAGGTAAGGTTAACAGGCAGAGGGAACCTTGCTTTTCATAGGATATTAATAATCTGGTAAAGAGGAAGAGAGAGGTGTAGGCAACAAGGAGCAAATGAGGTACTAGAAAAGTATAGAAAATGTAAGAAAATACTTAAGAAAGAAATCAGGAAGACAAAAAGAAGACATGAGTTTGCTTTGGCAGATAATATGAAGGTAAACCCAAAGAGTTTCTACAAGTATGTTAAGAGTAAAAGGATAGTAAAGGACAAAATTAGTCCCCTAGAAGATAAGAATGGTCAACTATGTATGGAGCCTAATGAGATGGGGGAGATCTTAAACAGTTTTGTTGCATCAGTATTTACTCAGGAAACTGGCCTGGTGTATAACAGTAGTTCTCAACCTTTTTCTTTCCACTCATATACCACTTTAAGTGTTTCCTGTGCCATTCATGCTCTGTAAGGGATTGCTTAAATTGGTGGGTGAGTGGAAAGAAGTTTGAGAACCTCTGCTGTAGATGTTCTTGATGGTGGGGAGGGTTTCGCCTGTGATGCCCAAGGGTGTGTCCACTACCTTTGTGCAAGGCTTTCCACTCAGAGTTATTGGTGTGCTCAGACCATGATGCAATCAGTCAGCACACACAATGGATTGTTGCAACCTTTTTCAGTTTTGGTATAGGACAGAGGAATCTTGCAATGCCTGCAACATTCTGTTCAAGAAGCCAGTGAAACTGCTCCAAAGGGAAAGCATCAATAATTTGTATGCCCTGTGAATGACCCTAAATGGACTCTAGAAAGAAAGATGTAATATGGTAGGTTCTAAGTCATAAAGATCCTCATCAGGTTATCCTACATAATCATAGATGGCTGACTGAGAGATGGCATAAAGATCTTTGACTCCTGATTGAGGTCCTTGGGTTGTGGTTGTGGCTGCAGCAAACACATATTTTAGTGTGGACTTCCTTACTGAAGTTTGTTGTTCCTCACTGAGATGGTTCAAGAAGAGTTGATACTGAGCATCCTGGATGGAAATGGCCTCCTGCTAAGAACTGGATGGGCCAGGGTTATGCTCATTGGATATTGGAAGGGGATCTCATTGAAATATGTACATTCTGACAGGATTAGACAATTCAAATGCAGAAAGATGTTACCTAATGTTGGGTGAGCTCAGTACCAAAGATCAGAGCCAAAGAAGAAAGGATAAGCCATTTGGGGCAGAGATGAAGAGAAACCTCTTCACTCAGAGAGTTGTGAATTTGTGGAACTCACAACCACAGGAGGTTTTTTAATCTAGTTCTTTGGATATATTCCAAAGGGAGTTGGTTAAAGAGATCAAGGGATAGCAAGAATAGGAGGCTGAAGATGTGTGATCATCCATGATTGAACTAAACAGTGGTGCAGGCTCAAAGGGCTGAATAGCCTACTCCCGCATCTATCTTCTATGATTCTTTGAACTCAGCTCCTGCTCCTTCAGCTTCCAGCAGTTTGTTCCATCTAGCCTGATATCCTAGTCTGGATATATTCTGTGGGTAATACCAAACACACACACAAACCTAAGAGCTACTGGTTAATACAAAAGCCTCAAGGCCTACAAATTGTCTCATTGCGTCTGCCTCAGCACCCTCTACAGACATTTGTCACTTGCCATAAATATAAAAAGCAGTGATTATTTTGAAATTCTTTTTTAACAGCCAGAAGGAATCCACCAGGCACTAATATTTAAATATTGTAGGTGTTAATCCCTTTAAATTGTGCCAGTGAGGTTGCAGCGTTCCCTCTAATCTGTGCGCATGCCAGCATGCGCAAACAGTCTGTGGGTCGGCGAACACTCACACAAGGGGACAGTGTGCGCACGCACAAAGACAATCGAAGTGCGCACAGTTGAGCACGTGTGAGCACACACGGTCCATTTTGCACGTGCAGCGCACAGCCTAGGGGGAACACTGGCCCTGGTCCTGAACCACTGTCCTTTGGTGGGAGAGGGTGTTCACTGTAACATTGCAGGCTAAATTGGCATCAAATCACCTTTGCATGCTGATTCACATTGTGATAGCCTTGCTCTGCTTATTTTCAGTAGACAATCATTGTGAACTCCAACAAACTTTGTGATTGACTTAATTTCATTCTACAGATAAATGGATCTGCCAGAGAACATTTTTAGAATTCAAAGGCAACAAAACAATCGCAATTTCTTGCAGCACTTAACTCGCAAACAATTATTAATCATATCAATCAGACCACAAAGTTTCTCTGCTTTGCCACAATCTCATAACTTCTTATTTTTGCAAATAACTTTACGTAAAGCCCCCAGGAAGTCCAGACAGATAATATACACAAGCCTCGTCTTTTTCCTAGTAATAAAAATGGATCAATCAGTTATGATCTGTTTTTCTCAAATCAATGTCCATTCTCTTTGATTGGCCAATACATCAGGTATGTGCCCACTCTCTCTGAATATAGATTCTAGTTACATCCTCATATTAAGTTGGCAATCCTATTGCCACATGGTTTCTCACTCCATTCTCTAATCCCTGAATCAAGAGGCCTTTAGAACGTTATGACTAATGCATCTGCTGATTCCTCATTTATTTATTTTAATACCCTGCGGTGGAAACCATCAGTTCCTGGAGATTTGTCTATTTTAAGTTTCATTATTTTCACTAATGCCATTTTCTTTTTACAGGCTGGTTGCTTGGGGACAAAATTTACAAGAAAATGATTAAATTCCCCTGCACAATCGTGATTTCTGAGTTTGAAATTGCTCCACAAATGGTTTCTGTCAGAGATCATTGCCTTTCTGGAAAGAATGGCTCAGAGAGAGGGGCTGGCTCACAAGCCGTTTAAAGGAAAGCAAAGTTTTCTGAAAAGGCCAGAAAATGAGTATTGAGGAAGGACCGCTGTGGAAGTCAGGAGGCGTCATAATTTTCAAGGCAAAACACCAAAATAAAGAGAAGACAGAAAAGAGGAAAATTGACATTTTTAGGAGCAGAGTGACTGGTGGAAATCAGAAGATGAGGAGAAAACAGGAATACAGTGAGAGAGAGAGCAAAAATGAGAGAGGAATAGCAAGATGTCGATTTTGGGCATAAAAGCCAAAGCCAGATAATTAGTTGGGCTTGTTCGGTCGGTTTGATTCAATAATATTTTGCTCTGCAAATTGATGAAGGTGTGAGGTGGGAACAATGTGGGCCTTCTGTGCTGAACATTAGGGTGAGGGTTAGGGTCAGGCATCAGTGTTAACTTGGCAAAGAGCAACTTGAACTGGGAGCAGAAGCAAATTTATAAAGTTCAGCTGCTAAATGCATTGCACGTTTGATAATAAAAACTGAAGATAGATTTCATGTGCAAGACCAAAGGAAACTACTTGACCAATCATGTCATTATCACCTCCTTAAGCAAACAGCACAATTAGTATATTCTGAAACTAGAGGTGAAATTCTGGTAAGTATACAGCAAATGGAGCGGTTGCAATCAATGTTAGATTAGGCTCAGAAAGATAAATAAATTAACAAACAAACAAATAAAGATTGTATTAAAATAAGGCGGAAAATAAGTTATTAAGTTGTTAAACATATTGACTCAGAATCAGAATTAGAATTTATTGTCGTTAACATGTCACAAGATTTATTGTTTTACAGCAGTGCAAATATTGCTATAAATTACATTTCAAAAATAAATAAAGAGTGAACAAAAATAGGACAAAGTGAGTTGATGTCTGTGGTTCATTGTCCATTCAGAAATCTGCTGGCAGAGGGGAAGAAGCTGTCCTTTAGCCGCTGAGTGCTCGTCTTCAGGCCTCTGTACCTTTTCCCTGATGGTAGCAGTGTGAAGAGGGCATGGCCTGAGTGATGGGGCACCTTGAGGATAGAGGCTGATTTTTTAAGACACTCCCTCTTGTAGATGTCCTTGATGGAGTGAAGATGGGTGCCTGTGATGTCATTGGCCGAGTTAACAACTCTGGAGTGTTTTCCTGTCCTGTGCATTGGCGCTCCATACCATTCAGTGATGGAACCAGACAGAATGATCACCATGGTTCAAATTTTCGAGACTCTGGTGACATGCCAAATCTCCCCAAACCTCAACCCAGGAATTTGAAGTCTTTGATCATCTCCAGTGCTGACCCCTTGATGAGGACTGGTTCGTGTTCTCCTGATTTCCTCCTGAAGTCTACAACCATCTCCTTGGTTTTGCCAACCTTGAGCGCAAGGTTGTGGCACCACTCAACTAGCTGATCTACCTCCCTTTTGTAGGCTTCCTCATTGACAACTGAGATTCTGCCGATGATAGAGGTGTCATCGGCAAGTTTGTAGACAGCATTTGAAATGTGCCTAGCCACACTGCATCGGGTGTAGACTCAAGTGAGTAGAGCAGTGGTCTAAGCATGCTTCCTTGAGGTGTGCCTGTGTTGACTCCCAGTGAGCTCTGGCAGTTTTTGCTGTAATTT
Organism: Narcine bancroftii; assembly: GCF_036971445.1. Lineage (NCBI taxonomy): Eukaryota > Metazoa > Chordata > Chondrichthyes > Torpediniformes > Narcinidae > Narcine > Narcine bancroftii. The sequence continues at coordinate 22,881,091 of NC_091480.1, forward strand.
TGCAGTAAGCAATGAAAAAACAATGATGTATTTTACTACACTCATATCCATAAACTTCTCTTGGCTTTTAAACAGTGATTTAGAGTTAGGTACAGAATGATGCTTGTGAACTTAAGGTGTGACCAGGTTAAGCACATCGCTTAACTAGTCAGAATGCTGCAACTTTATTAGGGCAAACAGAAGTTAAACCTGAAGTACAAGTTAAAATACTTAGAGGCCTGGACACTGCAGACGCTGGAATCTGCAGCAAAAAGAAACCAATCTACGGGAGGAGGGACATTTAACTCATAAATCTGTAAAGACATATACAGAGAGAATAATAAAAATGAGATCAGATCAATGATGTTGAGAGGTAAAAGAGGATGAATAAAAAAGTCTAATAAAAATACTATTTTTCTATATTAAGGACTGAAAAAAAAGATTTCTAAACAAAATCTGTTTGAATAAAGATTCACATTTACAAAAACAAATCCCATTCCTTACTTTGGTCACTTTTTTTGGCTGCATGATTTACACAATGCTGTTACAGTACCAGAAACATGGGTTTGAATCCAGCTCTGACTGTAAGTGTTACATCACAGACCTTCTTCTTTGGCTTGGCTTCGCGGACGAAGATTTATGGAAGGGGTAGGTCCACGTCTGCTGCAGGCTCGTTGGTGACTGACAAGTCCGATGCGGGAGAGGCAGGCACGGTTGCAGCGGTTGCAAGGGAAAATTGGTGGGTTGGGGTTGGGTGTTGGGTTTTTCCTCCTTTGTCTTTTGTCAGTGAGGTGGGCTCTGCGGTCTTCTTCAAAGGAGGTTGCTGCCCGCCAAACTGTGAGGTGCCAAGAGGCACGGTTGGAGGCGATATCAGCCCACTGGCAGTGGTCAGCAGCAATAGAAATTCAAGAGCCTGTAATTGTTTTTCTTTTAAAACAAAATGTTTATTCATAACTACTAATAATATAGCATCTTACACAAGTTAATCCCAACTCTGTGTGTGTGTGTGTGTGTGTGTGTGTGTGTGTGTGTGTGTGTGTGTGTGTGTGTGTGTGTGAGAGAGAGAGAGGGAGAGAGATACCTAAACCATTACAGCTTAGGCACAATTTTGGGAAATCATTCCAAAATTCCAGTCTTAGAAATCCTGTGTTGAAACTCACACTTTTAAACTGATGCCCAGAATTAATCACGAAGGAGATGGGAGAGACTAAGTGATTGGATTGCTGAAAATTCACGAATCCTTGAGTTTCTTGCTGAGAAATATCCTTTCTGCCTAACAGTTGTCACATCACCCCTTTTCTTTGCGTGGGGGAAATGAACCGAATTCCACGATGCTTCCAAAATCCAGGCACAGGTCAGTTGAAATTACTATTACCTTGGTCACGATTCAATGCAGCAATTCTCCTTCTTCCTTTACCTAGATACGGGTCAATCAAAGTGACCTTTCCTTTGGTCACGGTGGTTCAATAATTCCTTTGACAGGGAGAATCATCTGAATTGACTATTTCATACCGAGCCATCCACTTCCGTGTTCGTCAGATGGCTGGAGGTTGAATTATAAAATTTTTGTTTCTTTAAGTGTCCTACTCGATGACTCTCTCACCACCTGTTTTCTTGAATGAACAACCATTGGTCTTTCTCTTCCTCGAGAGTGTTAACTTTGGGTATAGTCTGTATTTGATAGTGCCACCCAGCCTCTCCTCAACTGTGAATGGTTTCAGCCTGCACTAACCCTTAAAGTGATAGTTACACTAAATGAAATGGGAGCTCCTAATAGAAAGGAATTTGTACATTCTCCCTCCCATTGTCTGCATGTGTTACTTCCGGCTTCTCCAGTTTCCTCCGACCCTCTAAAATGTACATAGATTGTAGGTCAATTGGATGTAATTGATGGCATGGGTTCATGGGCCACAAGGACCTGCTACCATGCTGTATGTGTACATGAAAAAAACTTTTTTTGCAGCAATTAAGGTTGATTGTGCTGAGAAAAATAGATTCAGAATGGGCATGACCTGTTCAGGTATGGTATGGTTGCAGTAGGGTAGAGCGAATCTAGGAATGGGGATTGGAGTTGGGGTAGGATGAAGCCTGGCAGTTTACAGGCAGAACTAAATTCTGACTAGAAAATGGCTGAGAAATAATCGACAGCTGGATAAACGGTGTCTCAGACTTCACCTCATTGTTCTTTGTGCAAAGGCCCTAGTGTGTGCCCTGGAGAACTGAAACATAAATGTGTTCAGTAGCTGGAGTGTATGAAGAGTTTTATGTCAGAACGCAGTTAACAAGACTATATTTTTATTGTCCCATCTAATTCAGTTAAGTACTCTATACAGTAAAACTTCCGGTAAAATCAGGTACCTATGGGGACGGGTAGACGCCAGAAAAGATTGTGTGGCATAAATGGCGAACTAACCACGAGGGGGAGCCAATTTTAAACTTTTGTATTTTTTACCTATTTACTTTCTAGGATTTTTTTTGATGGTTGCTTGAGGCTGAATTCCGGATAACAGTAGTTTATTTTGAAAAAAGGTACCTGATTGGCTGAAGCAAGTAATGATATTCATGCATATGTAACTTTTACAATGTATTGTAAAAGTCCAGAGGACCCAAAAACCCAGCAGAAGTAGATATGCACCATGACAAGGGGTTACTTAAACTAAAGTTGCTTTTAATTATCTTTGAACATGAAAATAGAATCAAACTTTAACATCTCTATTGACTCACTTAATCCCCTTCTAATGCTAAGTGCATGTGTGTGTAATATGTGTGTAAGTTCAGCAAAGTTCTTTGGTTCACAGTTCAATCTCACTGATTGCAGGCAATGCTATACTGTGCACAGAAGTTAACATTAATGAAGTTCACCAGGCTTTGGTGCTTAACAGGTAAATGGTTATCATTCTGAAGGGTTCTTGTTGGTTTTCAGAGAGAGAATTTTTTTTGTTCCACGACATCCACAACTGATTCCTTTCTAATCAGTCACACCAGTGTCTTGCTGACAAAACTTTCCCACTTCAGGGTTCTCCAGATGATAACCTCTTTCTTTCAGGTCACCACAGAGTTCCTTTCTGATTCTCCTATTCCAAGGGAAACACTGGACATCCAGTCCTCTCCTTTGACCAGGCTGTCTTCCAAAGCTTGCCAGCTTGTCCATCTGGAACCGATGGATGTGTCTCTCCTCTCCCTCTCTCTCACTCCCTCCAATTCTGGGAGCAAAGCCTGTTTATTTCTGCTCTCTGCCTGCAAAGATCACATGACCTTCCAGACAGAAGTTCTGTTTCCAGACAAAGCTGTTGTTATATTTGTTGCCTTTTGCAAATGACAGTCCATCATGAGTCTGAGCATCTTGCAAAAGCTCCTGCAAAAAATCTGTGTTTTAAAGTGTTTGTGTGTGACCTTCTCTAACAAACCTTTCCCAATTTATCTCCCAAACACCTCTATATACTCTGTCACAGTATTTGACAATAAACTCATTCTCATTATCATCAAACACAAGCTAATAAAACTGGTGCACTCTCCTTCTTGGAGGAAATGTAATCATACTGGCTGGAACTGCCATAATTCTGAACAGGTTGTAGTTTAATGCTATCACCTCAGAGCTGAGAGATTTGAATTGACTTCAATTAATTTTTCATAGCATGCTTATTAGTTAATATTTCAAGCATATTTCACTTAGTACCACTTGAAGCATATTTTTAGTATTAGGAAGAATTGTGGTTACATTACCGGATTAGTAGGCAGACTTCTGCATCATTGATCCAGAAATCTGAACTTGAATCTCAATATGGCAGCTGAGGAGTTTAAATTCAATTGATGACATTGCAATGCAATTAATAAAAGTTTGTCTCCGCACTGATGATCAGATTATCATAAAGATCCATCTGGTTCGCTGACATCTATGAGAGGAAGAAATTTCCTGTCCTGATCTGACCTCGTCGACTTGTGGCTCCAACTCCATCTGGTGACTTCACCAAATTTGTGTCTCAGGGGCAAATAGGAATGGATAATATTGCATGTCCTATAAAGGTGTCAATATAATGCTGCTTTTGTCTAATTATTTATAGAAAGATGCATCTTGGATAGAAATTGTTGTTGCATAAGAATATAACTTGAAAATCAACGTGAAGTCTGCATATGTGTCCTTTGCATAAGCCTGTAGATGAGTTTTGGGATTACTTTATGGAGGCCAGAACATTGTTTCTCTATTTTATCTACTGTATATTTTGATCTATAAGTCACCTGCAGATAAGTCTACCCCACCCTCTATTTTAGCCTCATTTTATGATATATCTGGTGTATAAATATTCCCCCAATTTTTGGGCTGTCTATGCCTCCCAGCAACAACCCAATTTTTTTTTACAACACCATAATTGCCAAGGAACAAACCTGTAAGTTAAGCAAGTAAGTAAAAAAAAGGTTTTAAAAAACCCTTAGTTTCTGGCCAGGAAGATGGTGCTGGGTCTCCACGTCTTCAGCATTTGCTGCATCCGGAGAAGGCAGGAGCGGGAACCTTGGCCTACCGGGCAGAAGCAGCGATGGCTCACAGAGCAGGAGTGACAACATTGTTCTTCCGGCAGGAGCAAGAACCTCGACCCGTGGAGAAGGAGCGGCGACATCGTTCTACCAGTGGGAGCAGGAACCTCGGCCTACCTGGCAGGAGTGGTGACGGCCCACGGAACAGGAGCGGAACGGCAACTTCAGGTTCCCCGGTAGGAGTGGTGACCTCAGGCTCTTCAATTGTAGAATGTCTTGGGTGGGTTATGGCAAGCCCAGTGGTGGGGAGGTGTCAAGGAGCAGCTACACCAGTGGTGGGGAGGAGTTTCCAGCATCAACTTATGCATCGAATCCACCTCAATCTGTTTTTTTTTGTTGAATTTTTGGTCTCAAAATATATCCGGCATACAAGTCGATCCTCCCCTTTGGGAATTTTTTTTTAGGATTTCATGACTCCACTAATATGCCCAAATATAATTTCTTTATATCTAATGCTCTCTGTATTGGTATCATTTTCTGCTCTTCTATGTCTTTCTGACCAGTAAGCTCTCCATTTTTCTGTGACTTTCTTTGCATCCAACAACAATCCTTGTGACCATAACTTATTTTGCCTAAAATGGTCTTCTTTGCCATCCATTTACCTCATGATTCCCCAATTTTTTCCCTCTTCCTAACATTCCTCTTCCTTCTCAAATGCCATCATTCTGATTGGTGCCTTCTCACAAACTCGCTCTTCTCCTCCCAATATGATGCATGATGCACCACAACATCTTCCTGCATCTCCTCATCATGTTTTTTTTTCTTATGTATCAAATTTTGTATGATTACATTTCGAAGAGGCACTTTGGGATAATTTACTGCATTAAATCTGCTGCATTGCAGGAGGCTACAGCTGTTGTTCATGGTAAGATGAAATGAGAAAACTCTCTGAGATTTACAAATGCTTCCATGGCAAGCCTTCGAGGTCTTCTAATCGTTGCTAAATTACTCATTTCACCAGTGGTGGCTGCTTTTGATTAAGTTCTTTTCATTACTCCTAAAATCTCCCTGCCTCCTATCTTTCTGGAATAGTGTACGGTAAAACTCAAAGTATCCAGGGGAAAAAGTAAAATAAAAAAAAAAATCTAAGTTTGAATTTGTAAAAGTAAATGTTCTCTGTAGTAACACATAAACCTTTGGTTTAGATGGGACTCAATATTCAGCCACCGGAGTGACTTCATCATGCCTTATTCATTGCACTTAGATATTGTGACTATTTCCCTTTATAATCACTCAGACAGCATATGACAATATTGTTTTGGACATCCGTTCTAAAGTAGCATTGATAATTTCACTGACTCTTAAAAACAATTAATAAAAGAGACAATAAGGTTTAAAATGACTTAAGTGACTTGCAAACATATTTTTGGAAGAAACTAGCAGCTAGAATATTGTTTAAAATTTCATGGGTATATTACCTTAGTAACAGCCTTTACGCCAAGATATTTTCCTGTATGTTTGAGATAAACAATTGAGTTTAGAATTGTACTGTGTAGAACCAGAGCAAAATCAAGATGTCTGGACAATTCTCTTTGACCACTCCTTTGATGTATTAACATTTTATTGTCCATTTTATTAACTGTTTTACATATAGTTTAATTTTAAGAGTTCAAATAAATAGAAAAAACTCAATACTACTTTAGAACAGACTTCTCATTTAATGGGTCAAAACAACATCGTCTGTATGCTGTCTGAGCAACTATAAAGGGAGATAGTCACAATATTTAGTTAAAAAGAATTTGGATTATTGATTATTTAGTCAAAGAAACTTGACTATTGACTCGTTAGTCAATGGAAGATGGAATTGAAGACATAGAAGTTGGAAATTGGATTTGGAAGAAAAATCTGGATTGATTGGGCTCTGTTTAGAACAGATCGATAGGGAGACACAAACATCAACAACCAAAACCATTGAAGAAGCTGTAAGCCATTGGAAGTTCCTTCCGTGTGTTTATTACAAATTAGATTACAGTTAGGTGCAATTGCTGCTTGTCCTATGAGAAGTATTTTGGTTTTGGAGACATTGTTGTGCATGTTTGATGTCTGAGTGCAATAAATGACACAATGGAGGAAACAGCAGCGTCGAGAAGATGATGGCATCGGAACTTAAAGGTGAATGGCAAAGGCAGCAATTAGATACAAAGGGAATCAAAGCAATTTTTCGAGTAAGACTGAAGATTACAGTTGTGAGGGATACAGATCCCACAAAAAAATACTACAAAAACCATTAATAGAATTTGAGACCGACCTCTCAATAGTGGCTGAAGCTATACCACAAGATGGCAGTGTGGAGGTCGAACAATCCAAAATGAGACATGGTCAGAGATTAAAGCAACTCCTGATGTACAGGACCAAATAGGACCTAGCAATAAGCACATCAAATACTTCAAGCAGGAGGAGTAAGGGGAGCTCTAGAGAAAACTCCAGGGTTTCAAGTACTGAATCTATATGTTTAAAGATTCAAGCAGGTGCAGCGGCTTTTAAAGAAGAAAAAAAAACAAAGCTTCAGTTGATAAGGAGGAGTGGATGCGAATGACACAGACGCAGTGACAGAGAGGTGAAGAGCTACAGGAGGAGCAGCTAAGAATGGAGGAAGTGGACCCAATAAAGCAAAAGAAGCAAATGGAACTGGAGAGAAAAAAAAATTACTACTAATGAGGCACTAGATGGGTCAGTGGTATTTGGTGTTAGAAATAAATTATTAAATTATTGGTTGTTGATGTTAGAAACAAGCCTTAAAATAAAACAGTGGTACACAGAAATGAACAAGTACATTTTTCCATTAGAAAAAACTTACATACAATCTGAAAGACAAATATACATTGTTTGAACAACTTTGGGAATCATACATAAAATATGTCAGAGAATGCCGACCACAAACCTCCATCTCTTCAAACTATATGATTATGAGCACAAATAAAATTTAAACAAGTGAAAGTGGATGATACAACGTCTTTTGTTTTTTGTTATTTCTTTGTTTTATGTGTTTTATTATTCATTGGTTTTTGCAGGGGGGTGGAGAGGGGGTGAGGGATGAAAAGCGGGGGGGGAGAGGAAATGTCTCTGTGATGATCATTTGTGAATTTTGTTATTGATATAATTCATAGTGCAAGAAATTTAAAAAAGAAATAAATTATTGAAAGCATCACATTTTGATGGACTTCAGAAAAAGGAACTATTAAATACCAAAGTGAAAATCTCAGTGCTACTTTAGAAAGGAGTTCTCATTTAACAACAAAACAACACTGACTGTATGCCGTCTGAGTGATTATAAAGGGAGATAGTTGCAATATGCTGAGGTACAGGGGGAAAAAAAAAATCAGGAGAGGGGACTGAAGTCTTAATTGAGGAGGAGGGGGCGAGTAGTGAGCTAAGGGTCTGGAGGAAATTCCAGAGCTTCAGGCCAAAGTAAACGAGAGCCTAATGATCAGTGGTGCGATTAAAGTCAGGAGTACATAAGAAAGCAGAATTGGACCCAAAAAATCTTGTGGAGCTGGAGAAGATGGCAGCGAGGTTGTGTTGTAATGAGGCTGTGGAAGAGTTTTTGTATACAAGGGTGACAATCTGAAAACTGAGGTCTTGTCAGAGCAAGGGCCAAATGCATAAAGGAGCAACCTACACACGAGACGTGTCAAGAGTTAAGTCACAAGCACCAGAATTATGGACAAACACATATTTACGTAAAGCAGTATCGGGGAGGCCTGCCCTTTTACAACCCTATATTCGATTGAACAGTTGTTTCAATAGAACAGTCTGCTGTAGAGTATCAGTAAGATTTAGAGGGAATCGGCACATTTATATATTACTCTGTTGGCTAGAAATTGGACTAAATGTCAATAAAATACCAAACAGAGGCCCTCCAAGTCATCTAAATTCTTGCTTTAAACAACATTCATTTTAATGTTAAGAAACGTTAAAAGTCAGCTTGCAGTTTCACATCAGGCTATGACAGCGTCACCATCTCATTTTGTGCTGCCTTCAGGTCATGCTTAAATCAGCAGTATTAAAGTTATTGATCCATGGCAGCCCACACAGGTTGCTATAGAGATAAGTGAAACAGGAGGGTGGAATGCAGTGGGTTTAACGACACAGTCCTGCTGGGTTGCCTCTGCTACCGAGAAGTTTGATTGGGGCCCGGGCTGTTGTCAGGTTACATTTGAGTGCTGTCCCTTGTCTGCAGTTTCAAGAACAAAACTGCAGAGAAGTGTTGGGAAGCAGGAAGTGACAGCACATAGGAGACTCAACGTGACGCAGACAGCAGGCTAATCGTGCCCACGTTGTTGGTGGCCCAAACCACAGCAGACAGCACAGGCATTGGGGTCATAAATTGAGGCAGCTGTGACATGAGGGTATCAAATGGTGAGCTCAGGGAAAGGCCAACAGGAGGAACAGTACCTCAAATTCAGCATCGATAATCAACAAACCAATGGTATGAACATTGAATTCTCCAATTTCAGGTAATCTGCTCTCATTCTGTTCGAGTCCTCTCTCCTGCTGTCCCACCCAGGTCTTCTCACAGACACCTTTTGTAAAGAGACCCGCAGCCTCCGGTTCCCAGTTTTTTTCTAACCTGCCCCAACTGATTTCATCTGCCTATCGCCCAAACATTCCCCCCACTTGGTTTCCCTTTCCCCCTCTCCTGACTGTTCCCAAAAGCACACCATCCCTCCCTTTTCTTATTCCACTCATCACCTTTCTTTCTTTTTGGCTTCCATAATCTGCAATCTTTATCGCCTCCAGATCACCTTCCATGTGTCGCTGTTACTCCTGTCCTTCTCTTCTCTTCCTGCCTTCATTTGCCCGTCAAGTCTTCCTTACCTGGATCAACCTGTCACTTCCCACCGCCTGGTTCAATCCTTTCCATTATCTATCTTCCCTTTACACTCTCAGTCTTGATTCAGTCGCAACATGAAACGTCGACTTGTCCTCTGCCTCCACAGACGCTGCGTGGACCCACTGAGTTTCTCCATAAGCTAATTTTTTTTCCTTCATGTAACGCTAATTCCTAATTATGTTAGCTGAAAAGTGATCAAAAGCATTTATACGAAAAATATTTTGTCATTGAAATGTTAATTTTATTTCTGCACATGCTATTAAAATTGCATGAACTGCTTTCCTTTCTTAACAAATTTTGTTCAGTCTGTGACATTAACATTCCTACTAGTTCTGAAATTCCAGCATCTATTTTCTTGTAGGCTAATGAGAATAAATCACAGCAGAGATTTATTCAGGATTCAAGTTTGTGTATAATATACCAACTATGCGTATCGCCAGATCTTTAAATGATATGCTCTCGTCATAATGCACAACAGAATGTGTAGTACAATCAAGCAGTATGGTTTTTGGATCTGTGAATAGGAAATGTCCCTTTTGTCCAGCTGTTATTACATATTGAAAAAAGCAATATTGCATCTCTATTTCAGAATCAGAATTTATTGTCATGGACATGTCATGAAATTAGTTATTTTGCGGCACCATTTCAGTGCAAATATTGCTATAAATTACGTTTAAAAATAAACGAATTAGTGCAAAAAATAAGAGAAGGTGAAATTGTGTCTGTGGTTCATTTGTTTGCTGACTTTCACATGTTTTAATAAATAGTTGTTCAAATCCTCATTCTTTGTTATTTCTGTGAACACTGCATTGTTGATCAGTGTTATTTAATTGCCTACAAAGTGTGTGCAGAGGACTTTTTGGCACCATTTATTGCTTTAAAGACCTCTCTCTAATTATCTGTAGCTTTATTTGTTGGTAGTTTGACTCTGTCCACTGTGATCAAATCCTACCTCATCAGATCAAATCAGATTTACTTATCCTTAATGCCTGGCTTTCTGACGTGCTATCAATAACTCCAAAGACTAGAAGTTACCTGACTGACAGGGCTTTTATTACCATAAGCAGAAGGCACGTCCTATGTTGCTGACCTGAGATCCAAGCTTGTCTGGGGGAGGGGTATGGTGTTGCTGCCTTTATTAGGGGTATCAAGGGGGAGGAGCCACAGGTACAATCAACAAGGGGCGGGCCAGCCATACACATACAAACAGTATTAACAGTGGTTCCTCCACCCTCTCTTTTAAAACAAGTCTGGTGGGGTGGAGTAGGTTCCATGTCCATCACAGATTCAGGCTGTCCAGTGCTCTTGTCCACCATTGCGATCATCGTAGCACCGGCCATGGGTCAGCTGTTGACTCCTGGAAAGTCTGGTCCTTGTCAGTGGGTGGGGTGTCGGGCGACTGAACTGAGTTGGGGCGGAGGCTGGGGTAGGGTGATATGGTATGTACTTGTTGGTTGGCTGGAATCCTGTGGACTCCCGCGCAAGCCTGGTCTTGGATGGATACAGTGTCCTCACATCCTTCTGGGTAGGTCACATAGGCATATTGAGGGTTGGCTTGGAGGAGGTAGACCCTCTCAACCAGTGGGTCGGACTTATGGCTTCTCACATGGTTCCAGAGCAGGACTGGCCCTGGGGACATCAATCAGGATGCCAATGTGGTTCCCATTGAGGACTTCCTGGGGAAGGGAAACAACCTTTCATGTTGGGTGGCAGTGCACAGGAGAAATTTGATTGCGTGAAGTGCTTCAGGGTTGACCTCTTGCGAATGGAAGAGAGGCAGGCCTTTTGACCTCGTGGCTAAGAGGATGGCCTTCCAGACAGTGGCGTTCTCCCTTTCCACCTGGCCATTCCCCCGGTGGTTGTAACTGGTGGTCCTTCTCTTGGCGATACCTCTGGCCAGCTGGTATTGACGCAGCTCATCACTTATGAAAGAGAACCACCAATTGCTATGAATATAGCAGCGGTATCTGAACAGGGTGAATAGGTTGCGCAAGGCTTTTATGACGGCGGCAGCGGGTCAAGTCCAGGCAAAAATGGCAAAGGGGAAACATGGGTACTCATCAACGAAGTTGAGAAAGTACATGTTGCGGTTCGAAGAGGGCAAGGGCCCCTTAAAATCCATGCTCAGGTGCTCAAAGGGGTGGGGTGGTCTTCATCAGGTGCAATCTGTCTGTCAGGTAGAAGTGGGGTTTACATTCTGCACAGACATGGCAGTTTCTGGTCATCGTCCTGATGTCCTCTTGCAAAATGGAAAATCAATGACTAAAGTTAGAGGCTCCCTGGAGGTCCTTGTCAATAAACTTAGTGATCCCTTGTTCCAGTTATTATTTCACAAAAGGAGATATCCTGTCCTGTCAAATTTCATTACTTTAATTCAGATTTCATTGATAATTAAATGAAATGTTGTACTTCGGATACTTGTTTTGATTTATTTTGAAATTCCTGATTTTATTTGAAAAGCCCTGGAATGTAGCTCGAGCAATCACTGAAGCTAATGGGAAATACTTTTATAATTCACACATATATAGTGAAGGAGACTGTTTCCAGGAACGTAACCCTTTTCTAGGTCGAGGAAGCATTGAGACTGCTCCAGGTTTACATTGCAAACATCTCATGATCTTGCTTCTGTGGTGAGAAACCAGATGCACATCAACGGACTGGACCTCATTTCTATTTCCAACTGCTTCTATCTGAGGTCTGGGCATTTAAAAAGATTTGTAGAATTATAATGTTGGCCTATTAGAAGGAAGAAGTGAGCTTCATTAATAATGCACAAGGCGAAGGGCAGAAGTCAGAGATGGGGGAGGATTAAATTCACATTTTTGAAAAAAAAGAGTTGAGAAGTGACTTCACCATAATCAGAGAGAATACAAGAAGACAACACTTCTGCTAATCTTTTATGGGTTAAAATATTTTTACCCTAAAGTCTGTTACTTCAAAGATTAACAATATCCATTTTCCCCTAAGGAAGTAATCACCAAAAGAATTAAATACACTGCACAATTTTCCACTTAATGACTCTGTGACCATGCTGAACATTTTTTTAATTGCAAATAAATATGTTCAAAGCTATGCATTCTTAATCTACAATTAATTTATATATCCTTTCGTTTGCTTATTGCTAATCAATGCAATAGAAGAAATAAACTTCTGCTATGCCTGTATTAGATGGCACAGTGTCACTCAGGTTGTCCTTATCTGTGGCTGTATCAAGGACTGTAGATTTATCAGTGCAATGTCGTAGCAGAATTCTTTATATCCAAGAGTATTCGAGGATCACAATTTTTTAAAGGAACAGGACTGAATTATGCATGTGTGGGGTTTTTAGTTAAATTAGTAGCTATTTTGAGAAACAATCCTTGGTTGAGGATTTTCAATCAAACACCAGAATTTGCTAAAAAAAATTGAATATATTAATATCATATTCATGATGTACCAGTAAACTGTGGTGGACATTTTCAGGAAATTATGCTTAAACCATTATGTGTGTCATTCCAACACTTCTTGAATCAATTTTGAGGCAACAAGCTTCCAGACTATGTGGCGGAGGCAGGTTCGATATTAGAATTTAAGGATACGTTGGACAGGAAAGGAATGGAGGGTTATGGGTTGAGTGTAGGTCTGTGGGGTTAGTTTGGCATGGGCTAGAAGGGCCAAGTTGGCTTGTTTCTGTGCTGTAATTGTTATATGGTTATATCTGGTAACTCGACATGTTGATTCATATAACACGATTATGAGAATATTATGATTAAAATATAATTTAATTTTCATCATTAATACTCTTTTGTTTTTCCACTGTATTGCAGACAACCTTAAAATTATGGAGAGGAATGGCAGTGTGAGATTTAGGATTGTAAGCTTTAATTGGAAAAGGCACTGCCTTACTATCTTTATGGCAATTAACAGCACCAATTATATTTGTAGAATAAATGCAAATCAAGACATTGCTGTGCAGCTAACAGACCCAATGGAACAATAAATTTATTGGTCGAGTCAAATGGAATTTTGAACCTTTGCAAATAGGAAGGCCTTTAGCAATAACCTTAAAAAGATAATGATGGTTAATTCAGTTCAATGGTTCATGGCTTTATCTGGCAGCTGATTTCCAGACGGAGTTAAGCAAGAAAGTCTGCAGACTCTACAATTGTTGTTTAATACACAAAATGTTGGAAAAGCTCAGCAGGTCACACAGCATTCTTTATGGTAAAGATACCTAACCTGTGTTTTGGGCCTGAGACCTTTGTCAAGGTATGAGCATAAAGCAAGCAAGTGTCTGAATAAAACATTCAGTGGCGGGGGGGGGGGGGGGGGGGGGGAGGGGGGGAATCAGGGAGAGGAGCAGAGGCCCACAGGTGGATATGGGTGGGAGGGCAGAAGCTGAGGTGACATGGGGAGGGGGTAGCCGTCTGAATGGAGAGGGAACTGAGTGGAGAGCTGGAGGCAAGGAGAGAGAGGGAAAGAGAATGAGACAGGGGTGGGCACTGGTGTCACTAGCGGGGAGATGGACTGCACTGGGTGACACCATCAGTGGGGGTAACACCAAAATGACTGTCTATAAAATGTTCAGCAGACATCTATTTTTTAAAAATAAAAATATCCCTTTAGTTAGTTATATCAACAAAAGCGTTTTTTGTAAGCCCATCTTACATGTATCAATATACATACAAGGCTAAAACTCTATGCTAATTTATTTTTTGAACCTTCTTATCTGCTTCAGTCAGAGCTGTCATTATTACCCAATTACAATGATACTTTGAAGAAGCCAAATATTGGGCAATTTTAGACATTTTGACATTCATAACTGAATGGGACTTTGTAGGATTTCTCCCAACCCTTTCATTAAGCCTAAAATTATTTCTGACAATCTGTGTGTCTGTGGCTTCATGAGAGAGGAGCTTTTCAAAGCTGAAATTTATAAAAATTATTTGTGATCAACCATGTGACAGACAAGGCTTTTCTGATCTTGTGATATTATCAATAGAAAGTGAGTTGGCAAAAGGCATTGATTTCATTGAAGAGATTCACAAGTTCACAGCTTTGAAGGACAGGAAAGGAAAGTTCTGAATTAGTCAAGATGTTTACAAAGTGCTGAAATGCTTGTGCATTTGTTCCTGTTTATTTTTATGGTATTAATTACTTTGAGTTTATTTCCATAGGCATTTGTCTACAAGTTCTACATAATTTTGGTCATTATTCATTAAGAAGACCTAATCTATTAATGTATCTCATGTAACAATAAAGTTTAACATTAAAATCAACATATTTTTGATGTAGTTCTTAAACATTTTTATTTCAAATTCTATTGTTTTATTGCCAAATTTTCACTTTAACCACATGAAACTATATAAATGTAAATACATTTTTTTGAATATTTTATTAAAAATTTTACAAGACTCATTATTACATAGCTTTAGGCTGTGCATATGATATGGTAATTTAAAGGTGTAATTTTAATTTTGCTAGTTGTTTACCTCACTACTAGTGCCATTACGTTCAGTGATATACTGGAATTACGATTTACGAGTAGCATTATTACAAAAACCATTACTAAGGATTCTGTATGGCTTTGTATGGGAGGAGGTCCATGGGTGTGGGGTGACACCATGAGTTACTGCACTGGGTGACACCAATCCTAGTGACGCCACTGCGGGTGGGGCCTAATGGAAACCAGAGAAGTCGATGTTAATGCTATCTACTGTGAGAGTTTCCATAGGAATATTATATGTTGTTCTTACAATTTGCAGATGGCCTTGATTTGGCAATGCATGAGGTCATGGACATGCTGGTGTGGGTGTCAGTTGCTTAATTGAAATGGTTTTCCTGTGGGAGGCCCCTGCTATTGTAGCAAACAGAGTGAAGGTGCTCAACGAAATGATCTTCCAGTCTGCATCCAGTCTCTCTGATGTAGAGGAGACCACAATGGGTGCGCTGGATGTAGCAAATGACCGCTGCAGATTCACAAGTGAAATGTTGCTTTACTTGGAAGGTCTGTTGGGGCCCTGAAGGAGGAGGTGTGGACGCAAGTGTAGCATTTCCTGTGGTCACAGGGGTAGGTACTGAGGGGGTGATTAGTGGGAAGGGATGAGTGAATGAGCGAGCCATGGAGGGGGAAGTCCCTGCAGAAAGCGGAGATGGGAGGAGTGGAGAAAATGTGACTCCAGACATTGCCTGGTCATTTTCTCTCTCTTTTTTTTTTTTTTTTTTTTTTTTTTTTTTTTTTTTTTTTTTTTTACATTTTTTATTTTTCACACCATAAATCACAATAGCCATGATATACACTTTTTCTTTTCCACACATTTACAGTGACTTTGCCTGGTCATTTTCATTGGATCGGTGCTTTCCAGCAGATTATTTGTCAAGCTGACGCTATCCACATTGATCATATATTTGTGTTTCGCTTTGAATAAGCACCAAAATAATTCTTTGAAAACAGTGTGCTAATTGAAGATTGCTGCACCTCCTTAGTATTTATCTAGGAGGTTGATGGGACCAAAACGTTGCACATTGTCTCTCATCACTGTGCTATCTTTGAATAAACTCTCCAGCATATCCTGATCTAAATTTACATAACTGAAATCTTAGGATACACCATTGATTTGACTTACAGCAATTATTGGCCAACTTGACCATGAAACTCTAGGCCAAAGCCTCGATCTACTTCAATCATTATCCCTGCACAGAAGGAAAACGTGCATTTCTGCAATATCTGTCATTACCTTTGGATGTTGCACAGTGTTTCACGGCTGATTTTTGATGAGGACTCCTTTCCAAAATCTAGGCAATGCTGCAGCCACTTTGCATCCAGCAAGTATCACAAACGGAAGTGCAGTAGGACCTGTTACTTTAAGCGGTACTTTGAGAGTTAGGTATCCAAGCAAAGACACTGCAGTTCATTTCATTGCTTTGGATACCAGAATACCATGAAATTCCACCTGAGAGAGCAGGCAGGTACTGACTTCAATGACCTTTTGGAGAGACAGCACCTTTACCCCCTCAGTTATTGAATGCCAGACTAAAGTTGTGTTGCCCATGTCATTTCCTTGAGGAAATTAAATCTGATGTGAGAGTGAGACGGAATTCTCTAATAGATCAATGGTATTGCTCAGCACTTCATATTGTTCAGAAATCATTGGTTTGACGACACTGAAAAGCAATTTTAAGTTGGAAAGTAAATGGAAAATGAGCAGTGAAGGCCCACATTTTTGAGCTACCGCACAATTCATATGAATAGCATTAACATAATAAGGCGTGAAAACTAAAAAAAAACACGTGAAGAAACACGATAAAGCATAGCTTTCTTTTAATGTACATTTCCACAAATATTCTGTTGCTTTTTAGAGATTATAACACTGATATCCAGCAAGCTAAATGTTTGATTTAATTCCTAGCCAATTTGAAAGAATTTGACTAGTTATCTCTCAGTATGGAATGATTTATGGATGTGGGCAGGATTAACTATGACCCTTCAGTGAAAAATCGGTAGCCTTTCTCCGAACAAGTCAGCCAGTGCCTTAAAAAAAATTAAAGGAATAAATAAAAGTGACTTGCAACATCATTGAACTTTTAAAAGCTACAAGAAACAAATTGAGTAATTCATTCTTAAGAACAAAATAATGATCACCCAACAGAATTGTTTAGAAACATTGTTTATCAGGCAGTACTGATTTACTAGGGTGAACGAATGAGGCACACCCAAGGCACTGATGGATTGTAAAGTATATTAGGGGAGAAAGGATTCCTTTTCACTTTTTTCATTGGATTAACGGGACATATGTTTCACAGTAGCAATGAGATAGACAATGACAAACCCAATTTTCCACATTTTTCATAATGCATTGCAGTACCAGGGCTATGGAATCATAAAAAAATAATTCATTGGACAGCAGTTATTCATTTCAGCCACTATTTTAAGATTTGCACAGTCTAAGCAGGTAAATGATAAATGAACCCAGCTTTTCCCAATTTTCTAAGGAGCAGGAAAAAAAAATCCCTCCATGGTATTATCTTTTTTTTTAGTAAAAGATGAAAGGACCAGCAAAAAAGATAATTCACCTGAGTCGATAAATCACTTTGTCACCTTATTCTTTTATTGATCTCTGTAAAAATCATGTGCATTTCGTTATCAAAAGAAAAATTCTGCGGCATAAGATATTACTGACATACTATGGGGTGCTAGCTGGCAGAGGAAGTCTGCTTTCTATAATTAAAATGAATCACTTGTATTTGCAAAACTGAACCACAGAAATAAAGCCAATTCCAGCCATCTGCATGCTTTCTGGTTTTAATAGTAAATATAATATTATATTACCTGAAATGTAACACATGTGAAATAAATTATCAGTATGGTTGAGTTACTTTTAATTTGAAATACAATATTTTGGTACAAAATCTGACAACAGACTGCTGGATCATATTGCTTGGTTCATTTTGATATGGTGATTGCATTGAATTCTGCATCATTATTTGTTCAAACACTGAATCTTATTTGGCGGATGAAATACACTACTTAATTCACTGTTCTAATTCACTGCCAAGTTATACATGATGAAGATATTGTTTAAAAGTGGTAATAGGCAAGGAAAATAATTTTAAGGCGGTGGCGATAACAACCTTGACGAGAACAGCCTTAATACATTGGCAATATGCACTCATTCATATCTACAATTGCAATATCAGTATTCCCCTATAGGCTCTTATAAACTTTTTTTTTTAGCATTTATTTTGTAAATACAACACACTGCAGCACAGTTTTTGTTCAATAGCCATTATTTTAGCTACAAGCAGCCGCTGTTGGCACTTATGAGCAGAAGTTAGAATCAATTTCACGCGCATCAAGTAAATTATATGGTTACAATTGCAGCTTGGTAATTTTCCCTGCCAAAACATCAGGCATCTTTCATTTTTTTGGAGGAATAATAAATAAAGCCATCACAGTTCCAAATGGTTACATTTAGATGATATCGTATTCACCAGATGATGGAGAATGAAGTGAGAAAGGGGCAAGGAGATATTGATGAGAAAAATGAATTTATGAAATTTAAAGATCAGAGCATTTTCAGAATTGAACATTACATGAGTAAATCGTTTATCTTCATTGAATACTTAGGAGTTAATTTGAACCTTTCAGTCATATATATTTTCACAATTTCCAGGGGACACGAAATATCTTCAAGAAAAATATCTTCCAAACCAAAAATAACATTTGAGTTGAGTGGCAGGAAATTTAGAAAAAAGCAAACAACATATTTCGTTGAAAAGAATTTTAGATAACAAAATATCTTCAATCAAAATTAGAATCCTTCAATTTAACTATGAATGCACTGTAGACACACTAACAACTATTTTGAAATGATTTATAACTTGCTAAAACATAACATAACATAATTTACAGCATGGAAACAGGCCATTAGGCCCTTCTAGTCCGCACCGAACCAAACACCCCTTTCTAGTCCCACCTCCCTGCACAATGCCCATAACCCTAAAGTCAGATGAAAGTATAAAAATTATTTAGTCTGAATATAAACTGGTTATTGTAGCTCCTTTGGGATTTGGTTTTTCAAAGCCCACACAGAATTCAGCAGTCATCATGGTTTAATTGTTAGGGATGCCGATATTAAAATGATCTTAAGGTATGTGGAGATAGTGTAGAGAATAAAATGCATCCATAATTTGGCTTTATTAATGAGGTTCTGTCAAAATAAGAAAAATACACTGACGACAAAGGTGCCTCAAGCTTCCTATTGCTCAGTCAGTTACTTAAGCCTTAGATACCAGAATATGTAGATAACTGAATTATAGAGAATGCATCTCCATCACCGCCATCTCGTGATTACATACTGCTGTAGTGACTGAACTTTGAATAAAACAAAACAAACAGAATTTCTAACTGAATCATTTTATTTGTTCTCATTTTTTGTATCTGGCTAAAATAGGGCTGAAAAGGTCAGGATGTCAGCTCACCTCATCGGTCCAGAGGGTGGAAGACAGCATACTATACATGATTGACTTTCTTGTGTCACGTAACACCGTGGTGCGATCATGTTATTGTCAAACTGTGCTGTTATTTTATGCTCTTTTTCAAATGCTGCCTGTCTATTTCCTCTTCAAACATTGGAAATCTTGGGAAATTTCTATGTTCTGCAGATATGTGGTGGATCCTGGCTGTATCACGGTCTGGTATGAGGACACAAATTCCCCTGAGCATAAAACCCTGTAAAATTTAGTGGACACAGCCCAGGACATCACAAGCAAAAACCTCCCCACCATCGAGAACATCTTTAGGGAACGCTGCTGTCAGAGAGCAGCAGCACTCATCAAAGATCCACATCACCCAGCGCACCAACTTTTGAAAGAGGTAAATGTGCCACAAGATTCGCACCATCAGCTTCAGTAACAGCTGTGACCCCTCCACCATCACACAACTCAACACCAAACACAATCTGGGACTCATTGAAAGACTCTGCCTTTTGTTCTTTATTGATTTTGCTTCTCTCGCTCTGTATTGCAGTCAGTTCGTTTACATTTCTTTATTTGTTTAGATGTGTGCATTGAGGAAAGTTGGTTTACACTACCAATAAATGGTAATTTTGCTCGCCCACAGCAAAAAGAATCTCAGGGTGGTTTGTATGTGATGTCATGTATGCCTACCGACAATAAATCTGAAATCAGAAATCTCAATTCTGTTAATAGTTCTGAGCAGGCTTATATCTATTTGTCAGCAATAAAGAAAACAGCCATTGTTTATATAGTGGTCTAAAGTCAGTTGGCATAAGTGATAATTAATACGAGTTGAGAGAGACAAAGTTTTTTCCTGTTTCAGGGAATCTGTTACATTGGTCAGAGATCCTGTTGGGCATGGTCCTACTAGATGTAAAAGTCTCATGCAATGGAAGCCCAAATGGATGATAGGTGAGGATTGATCACTGGGTGATCTGATTTACTGCAGGGACCCTTATCCAAGTAGACAAATGAAGAAGGATTTTGAGGCTGTCAGGAACCAAGCAAATCAAACCAAGATTAGGAGTAGTTGCACTTATTGCCAGGATACATTTGAAACATCCTACCCAAAATATAGATGGTACACTTGATAAAGATAACACTGGACAACAAAGATTTTTTTCTCCCTGAACACTTTTGGGTGTATTTTATGGAGTTTGATCACGAAAATCATCTTATAATATTTCTATAGCGTACAGCTTTTTAAAATATAACCTATTTTTATGATTTCCTGTCATATTTTAAGTCTACTTCAAGCAGACAAAACCATGAATTGCAACGTGTCATGTAAAATACATTTTCGGCATTCGCACTTGGACTTCTTCCCTGCTGATCTTGGTGCAGTCAGTGATGAACATGGTGAAAGGTTTTACCAGGGTGTTGCAACCATGGAAAAGTGGGATCAGGGCAACTGGAATCTATTAATGTTGTTGGACACTGACATGAGAGGCATCAGATGCTGAGTACAAATGAAAATCAGCAGATAAACATTTTTAGGTTAATTGAACTAACGCAACGTGTCATCATCAATATGTGATTAAACATACTAAATTAAAAAAAATTATCCAGCTTCCTACCTAATACGGCAAATCTGAAATTATCTTTGTGTTCAATTTGAAGTTGTCTATCATAACCCTCAACTTTTTTTTTAGGAAGCAAATCTTTTGAAAAAATTTGTCATCTAGTGTAATGGGTTTATTGTCAATGTACATTTGCTGCTGCCAAACAGGTATTTCATGAAAAACATCAATAGTACACATTAAACACACAACGCTAGAGAAACTCAGCAGGTCAAACAGTGTACTTTATATAGCAAAGGGAAAGATACAGAACCAATATTTTGAACTTGAGCCCTTCATCATGTGAAAAAGACCCAAAATAAAAACATGTTAAATTAAAAATAGATAACCATAAAGATAAGATATTGTGATTTTTCAGCTCTGGTGATGTACTCTATATATGTAAGGAAAAAAACACAAAATGCTGGAGAAACTCAGTGTCTTTTATGTAGCAAAAGCAAAGATACATCACTGATGTTTTGGGCCTGAGCCGTTCATCAAAGTATGAGAACATGTCGGCAGGCATCCGAACAAAAGAGTGGGGGGGGGAGTGGAGGGGTTTGAGAAGGCAGGAGATGATAGGTGGAGAAAGGAAAGAGAGGACAGCAGCAATGAGAGGGAGGGGGGATGTCTGGGTGCGTAGAGGAACTGGAAGGACAGGAAAAGGGGGAGGGGAAAGAAAAGACAAGCAGGTTTACTGGAAGGCAGTAAAGACAATGTTAATGCCATCTGGCTGGAGAGGGCCCAGAGGGAAAATAAGGTGTTGTTCCTCCAATCTATGGGTGGACAGGGTGGGATTGTACACAAGGTCTTGGACAGACATGTGAGGGGGGAGTGTGACTTAGAATTGAACTTGTTGGCCACTGAGAGGTTGCAGTGGCTGCGAATGGAAAGGAGGTGCTGAGCGAAGCGATCTCCCAATCTGCGACCGGACTCTCCGATGTACAGAAGGCCACAAAGAGTGCACCTCGTGCAATAAATAAGTCCTCTGGATGTGCAAGTGAAGTGTTGCTTCACTTGAAAGGCCTGTTTGGGGCTCTGGACCTTGGTGAGGGAGAAGGTGTGGGCGCAAGTGTTGCACCTCCTGCAGGCACAGGGGAAGGTGCCGGGGGTGCGATGGGTGGGGAGGGATGAAAGCATGAGAGAATCGCAGAGGGACAGACGGAAAGATGGGGGAGAAGGAAAAATGTGTCTGGTGGGAGGATCCTGGAGTAGGTGCCAGAAATTCCAGCAGATAATGTGTTGGATGCAGAGGCTGGTGGGGAGGTAGGTGAGGATGAGGGGGAATTCTATGTCTGTTGTAGCTCAGCTGGTCAAACAGCATCCTCTATGCAACAAAGGCGCATAAAGGCACTGTGGACCTTCTGAGCTTCTCCAACATTGTGTGTTTTTTACTTGAACCGCGGCGTCTACAGAATTTTGTGATTTACTTTACTCTGTATCTGTCATTTGTTGGTAGAATCCCAAGAGCACTTCAAAGTATCATTTGCATTAATTCAGTGGTTCCCAACCTTTTTCTTCCAACTCACATACCACTTTAAGTATTCTCTATGTCATTGGTGCTCTGCGATTAGTAAGGGATTGCTTAAGGTGGTAGGTGAGTGGGAAGGTTGAGAACCACTGATCTAGACCCAATTGTTACCAAAATATTTTGCTTGAGAAAAATGGTCATGGGCCCATTTTCCTTTGGAGTTATGAAACCATGCACATAACGAGTCAATTAGGCACGATTAAAACAGTGGTTTTCAAATTTATTTCTTTCCACCCACATCCCACCTTAATCAATCCACCTTAAGCAATCACAAAGCACCTGTGGCATAGGGAATAGTTAAAGTGGGATGTGAATTGGAAGAAAAAGGATGGGAGCCACTGCATTAATTGATTAACCACCAATAAGGAATCACAAGAATTCTTATTGGTGGTTAAGTGGACCAATCAGAGTTTGCTGACACTGTCCCTTAAAATAGGAAGAAAATCCTATTTAACTCTGGATATGTGATCCAGATGTTCCTGTCAACTGTTTATTGCTAGGCTTGCAGTGGGGGCAGGAATGAACAAGACACCTGTCACTTAGGTTCCACAAATGGTGAAGAATCTTGTGCTAAATCAGGAGAAATTAATACCTATATCTTTTTTCTTCTTCATTTATAGAAAGGGAAAACAGGAAGAGCATCAGGAGGGTTGTTTCCATAAAATGAAGCATTCATACAGGTACTGATTGTAACTGCTCTCTTGATTTTCCAAGATACGTTTATATATTAAAAAATTATTTAGATTTTATGGCATTTATTGATGTTCATAAATATTTATAAGGGTTTCAAGTGTTCTTTAAGTTTTCCATTTCCCTGTTTAGTCAGAATTTCATTTGTAATGTTTTGTAAAGTTTTCATATTCTTAAATAATTTTGTGTGTTTTTCAATATCTCATGAACACTCATATTGAGCAAACTTTCTGACAACTGTGAATGGATTTTTCACTATTTTGCTGAGATGGGTTTGCTTTGGCTGCTTGCATGTAATCTGATTTACAGAGCAGAGGGTTCTTTAGATGCGGAAGACTTCATCTCCAGCGATTCCTGGAGGTTCGCCGAAAGGATGTGGCATTTAATTGGAGGTCAGCAGCAAGTATGGGCGGTCTGTTACTGACCACATTCCTGCTCTGATTAAACTCTGTTCAGAAGCTTAATGGATTGTTATAAGAGCAAACTCTTTCCATCCATGAAGATGAAGGAACTCTGGGGCCCATTTGGGTAAATTGAACTTAAAAAAATCTCTGCCATGTTGAGAGAACGGTGGGTTGTCATCTCCTCATCAATGTTAACCAAGATGCTATATACTAACCATTTGTTTTCTTCATGCGTCCACTACTGCCTCTCTAATGTGGCAGTCTTCTCTTTGATAGTTTGCAATCATTTCAATGGCAATGAAAGTTTTGCAATCTTTGTGGATATTGGAAGATTTCTCTCTCTGATCCAAACGCAAGCAATTTGCAAGTAATATAATGTGTGCGATGTGACATTTTGAAGCAAGAGAATTTGATGATAGATGTTTCCTATAAAACCTTCTACTTGGGGTGGGATCTTTAAAATATAGCAAGAAAAGATCTTGTAAGCAGTTGAAAAGTTTTCCTTGTAACAAAGGATAGTATCCAGTTTATGTCCTCTAAAGATCTTAATAACATGATGCATATTTTTGGTTATATAATAACCTGTTTTTCCTTTGCACATTGGTACGTCCTTCGTGCAGATGACGCTTTGCTTATAAATATCATACCTGACAGAAGGCTGTTCCATCGATCCTTTTAGCATTTCATTGCAGCACATTTGTGGATTTTATGCTTAAATTCATTGACGAAAATGACAGATAGCTTGCTTTCAGAGGATCATATTTTAAGATGCATTAGATGAGTAAGCTGAGACATGAAGGATGATAGTGGACTATATGGTGCGTTTGGGAGATAGAAAGCAACTTTGAATCTATAGTACCCAAAGCTCTCTGCTTCTTGGGGTTTTCTCATCTTATTTTTCTGTCAGTTGTCAACTAATTGATCGAGATTGATTGCTTGTGTTAGCCACAGCTGCACAGTACAATAGACCAGTTCCAGTATTGCTAGTTTCTCTGTATCTGAAGAAGTATTTTCATTCACAACTTCCTAATGTTACTGTGATTTCCTGGCAATGAGCTCAGGCCCAAAACACTGCTTGTCTCATCCTTCCCATGAAGGCTGTGTGACCTGCTAAGTTTCTCCAACGCTTTTGTGGATTGCACACGACACCAGCATCTGCAGATTTTCATAACTCAATTTGTTTGCACGAAAACAAGTTTTCTGCCTGGTCTCAGTTGAACAAATGAATACAGTATCTACTGAACTGATCCAACAAAGAATACTGCTGCGACCAAGAATCTTCCTCTATTTTTGTGTATTTCTCATTTATTTATGACAAAAAAAAAAGGAGGCCAGGCTACCTTTAAAATCCATGCTGGCTCACAAGGCAAATTCTATTATTACCAGAGGAATGTGAATAAAGGAAAAATCGCTAATCCAAAGTAAATAAAAAATGAAGGCTGATCAGTAAAAATCACCAATGAATAAAACAAGGTAGGTCAGACTTTAATTGAATATATATTTTCTGCTTCTACAATAAAATCTATCAGCTGCATTTGAAGATCCCATTTCAAAAAAAATCACCACCTCCTGAGTCATTCCAAACATGTTTCACTATGAGCCGAGATTTACCTGAAAACAGGAAATTTGTCAAGGGACCAAAGAGCAGACAAAACAAGAAATATTTGAATGAACTGGGAGCCAGACCTCGGCGGTTGCTGTTAAATTTGCCTGCTGATAATTGGTGCATGACAAATTGGTCTCATAAGGTTGGTGTTGGGCATTGGAATTTATCTCACTCCTTTAGGTTATCTATGAAAATTAGGGCTCAGAAGGCAACGATGCGTTATTTTGTAACAGACGATACAACATCAGTGTGAGGGACTTAGGTAACTCTTATAAAAGCAATTAAAATGGCGATCTTTCTTGCTGCCTTAAGTTTTTTTAAAAATGTTGATCAGGCTTCAATAAAATGACAAAGCTTAATAATGAGCATGTCACTTAAAAGAATGGCTATGATTTCATGCATATGACGACCTATTCAATTGCCTATAATTCAACAGTTTAACATTCATGCTTCTTTTGCGAGGAAGGGAGAACTGCAATTGATCAAGCAAGCTGAGTTAAAAGAAATAACTAAGTTTTTGATTAGCAACATGGTTAGAGGCTGAGGGAAGTCACACTAACAATGCAGAAGGTAATTTCACTTTTCTGATTACACTATAGTTAAAAGGGTGAGGGTACCGTTGTCAATATGCAGTTCATCAAGCAAAACCTGAATGATTGCCACAGGACCATAAAGAGAGGATCAAGATTGAATTTATTCTCATAATAATGAAACACTGACATATTACATGACATTTCTTTTTGCCTGCTGAAAGGTAGATAGATTTGCCACTGGTAGGAATTTCCTGAGTGCCTCTTACAGTCAGAGAGAGAGAAGCAAAAGAGCAGCCCCCCAGAGTCACCGAGGGTCCGAAGATTCACCTCCGGTGCTTCAGCAGCCCCCCTGCAGCCACACAGAGTCCAATCCAAACCATTGGCGACCCAAGCTCCAGATCCGAGACTCCGATGCGGTCAGGAAACCCTTGAGCACCCTCTGGCACCTCCTTGCATCCTGGTTCCGATATCTGGTACCCCTCCAACCAGTTCGAGCCGCTCTCCAGCAGTTGGCAGCCCGGCACGAGTCTCCCGGCAGCAGTCTCCAGCGGCCCGCAGCTTCCGCGGGTTCCTCGTCTCGAGTCACCAGCAGCCCACCGCATGCTCTGGTCCCGTCAGCCGCAGAACCTCCTCACTGGTCCGCTGCCGTGGCCGCCATCCCGGCGGGTTGTCTCCTCCACTTCTTCTCAGGGGCGGCATGATCCTCCCATCCTTTGTTTCCCTGCTCCAGACCTCCACTTCCCCAGTGTCTGCAACCCCTCATAGTTGCTGCCGATTAATAGGTGTCGCCATCCTGGGCGCAGACCCGCGGTTGTGAGATTTCAACTAATACCACTGTCGGCATCCCTCAATGAGCCATTCAAAGCTCAATTGGAGCCAATGGCAGTCAACTGGGCATCTCCGCTCCCTCATTCTCCTTGGGTCTGCACCAGTGGCAGTGCTGCCTTTACAGCGCTACAGTGGCTCTGTCATCATCTTTCCCGATCAGAATATATAGTCATGAACAATATATTGTTGTCTTGCAGCAGAATCACATTGCAAGCATTTCTATAAATCACTTTGCAAAATAAATAAAAGTTGTCCAAGAAAATGTCAAAGTAAGGCAGTGTCTGTGGTTCATCGTTCATTCAGGAATCTGAGATGGCACCGGGGAAGAAGCTGTCCTTGTGCCATTGAGTGCTCATCTTAAGGCTCCTGTACCTTTTCCCCGTGGCAGAGTGAAGTGAACATGGCCTGGGTGGTGAAGGTCCTTGAGGATAGGGACTGCTCTCTTAAGAATCTGCCTCCTCGATGGAATGAAGTCTGGTGCCCATAATATCGGAGCCAAGTTAACAACTGCCTGGAGTTTTTTTCTTGTCCTGAGCATTGGCACCTCTATAGCAGACAGTGATGCAACCAGCCAGAATGCTTTCCACAGTACACCTGTAGAAGTTTTCAAGAGTCATTGGTGACATACCGAATCTGCTCAAACATCTCACAAAGTATAGCCTTCTTCATGATTGCATCGACATGGAGACTCCAGGCCCGATCCTCGGAGATGTTGACACCCGGGAATTTGATCACTGGAGTCACATCACCACCACCTCTCCCCTCCCCTCAATCAACGTGATTTACCGGGATAGTTGTCTGAAGAGGGCACGCAAAATCATAGCAGACCCCTTCCACTCCACACACAGCATCTTTCAGCTGCTTCATCAAGAAAGAGATACAGGAGTATCAGGCACCAGGCTGAGGAACAGTTTCTTCCCAAGGGTAGTGAGATTGATGATCAATCAAAGGAAATGCTTACACTAACCATCTGAGACTCTTGTATTAACGAAGCAATATTTATTTATTTATTTGTATCTATGAATATTTGTCCTGCATAATTATTGTTTGTCTGCATGTGTGTTATGTCTGGTTGTGTGTCTGTGTGCTTTGTACCAAGAATGCTGTTTCATTGGGTTGCAACCAGATGACAATAAGCTTGGTTCGAATCCTGTACTGTCTTTTTGCTCTCCCCATGTCTGTATGGGTTTTCCCTGGGGGCTCCGGTTTCCTCCCACTAGTTGAAATGTACTGGGGATGTAAGTTAATTGAGTGTAAATAGGCCAGCACGGACTCGTGGGCCGAAATGGCCTGTTACCATGTTGTACGTCTAAATTTAAATTTAGAACTTGAAGCAAAAAGAGAAAATGGCAGGGATCTTTATCAGGACTGACTCTTGGTTCATGGGGTGTGGATTCTTTATCAGAATTGGAAGATTTCGCAGATGAATGACAGAACCAAAGGAAACCCAAGAACTTGAACAGCAGAACAAAGGAAATAGACTGGCATACAAAATATTTTGATGGAGACCTGTCAAATGTCCAGTTGTCCGTTGAAGATACAGAATGTGGTGGCTGGAACATATTGTAAAGGGAGCAGTGTGGGTGAGTCTAAAGGGTGCAGGAGGGGTTTGCTTTTGTAAAGTAGATTGCTAAGTGGCAATCAGTAGAAAGAATGTTGTCCATGGATGGGAAAGGAACTCCTGGCTAGTGATGGAAGAAGGTGGAGGGGAATCAAAATCAGGGAATCTATGGTGGAGGGGGAGGGGTAAACTGGTCGCCTTGGTAAGCAATTGGAAGCTCAGCAGCCCAGAATCAGAAGAGACATTGGTCACCAATGATTGGAAGGGAGATTTTCTGCCAGGGGTTGGTTGGGAGGCTGGTGATTGAGGATTGGTAGGAAGGACACTAGCCAGGGATTGGTAGGGAAATTGGCTGCTTGGGATTGGTTGGGAGATTGGCTGCCAAGGATTGGTTGGAAGATTGGCTGCCAGGGATTGGTAGGGAAATTGGCTGCTTGGGATTGGTTGGGAGATTGGCTGCCAAGGATTGGTTGGAAGATTGGCTGCCAGGGATTGGTAGGGAAATTGGCTGCTTGGGATTGGTTGGGAGATTGGCTGCCAAGGATTGGTTGGAAGATTGGCTGCCAAGGATTGGTTGGAAGATTGGCTGCCAAGGATTGGTTGGAAGATTGGCTGCCAGGGATTGGTAGGAGGGTTGGATGTTGGTAGTCAGGAATTTGTATGGAGATTATTAGCTTGAGATTATTGGGGAGGTTGGCAGCCAGAAATTTGTAGAGATATTGGTAGCTGAGGATTGGTTGGGAGGTCACTAACTGAGGATTGGTGAGGAGATTGGTGACTGACAATTGGTAGTGTGATGGCGGTTGGAATTAGTTGGAAGTGAAATATGTTTCTGGAGTCTAATATGGAAGGTAAAACCTCAGACGAGTTAAGGGAATATGCTAATAATTCACGTAGTTCCTCTTCATAATAATAATAATATATGCAAACTTCCAGTTTCCGTAAGTTCAACCTTTTTACAGAGGGAAGTTGAAAGGGAGCATTAAAAAAGATTGTCACCTGATTTCACTAAACTCTTAATCAGTTGTATTCATGAGCTTAGATTTATCTCCAAGCTCTCAAGTGTCCACTATAGTAAATTCCATGAATATTTTATGTTCAGGGAATTGGAGGTAGGGGTTACTTGTCCCGATTGTCTATACCATCTGTCAATTAGATCATGGATATTCTGTAATAATAATAATATATGCAAACTTCCAGTTTCCATAAGTTCAACCTTTTAACAGAGGGAAGTTGAAAGGGAGCATTAAAAAAGATTATCACCTGATTTCACTAAACTCTTAATCAGTTGTATTCATGAGCTTAGATTTATCTCCAAGCTCTCAAGTGTCCACTATAGTCAATTTCATGAATATTTTATGTTCAGGGAATTGGAGTAGGGGTTACTTGTCCCGATTGTCTATACCATCTGTCAATTAGATCATGGATATTCTGTATTTGAACTCATCTACCTGCTCTCTTTCCATATTACTTTGTTTGCTTACTTAACAAAATATACCAATCTTGGTTAGTCAAATTTTGTCGATTCCACTTCACCAGCTTTATTGAATAACATTTCCAATTTATGCAATCCTTGGGTGATGAAATGCTTCACATGGTAACATCAAGGAGAGACTGTAGCTCTGATGTTAACACGATATCTTTTGGATACTGTTACAAGCCCAGAGGACCCCTAAACCCAGCAGCAATAGATATTCATCGAGACAAATGGTTACTTTAACAAAAGTTGTTTTTAATTATCTTTCAACATGAAAACAGAATCACACTTTAACTTATCATTATTGACTTGCTTAACCTAACTTAACCCCCTTGTAATTCTAATCCCATGTGTATGTAATGTGTGTGTAAGTTCAGAAAAGTTCTTTGGTTCACAGTCCAATCTCACTTCTCATTCCTCCAAGTTCACCGGTTGCAGGCAATTCTTATACTGTGCTCAGAATTTAACATTTATAAAGTTCACCAGGCTTTGGTACTTGAAAGGTAAATGATTACTGCTCAGTAAGGTTCTTGTCGGTTTTTGGAGAGAGATTTGTTGATGAATGGACACCCAGCTACTTCAGTGTCTTACTGACGAAACTTGCCCCCTTCAGGTTTCTCCAGATGATAATCTCTTTCTTTCAGATCACCACAGAGTATCTTTTTGTTTCTCTTATTCCAAGTGAAATATTAGACAGTCAGTCCTCTCCTCTTGCATGAACCACGAGAGCTTTGACCAGCCTGAATCAAGTACTTACAACCTGTCTTCCAAATGGGGTTTTCCACAAGCTTGCCAGATGGTCCTGTTCCTGCTGAACTGTAGAACTGATCTCTCTCTCTCTCTCTCTCTCTCTCTCACTCTCTCTCTCTCTCTCTCTCTCTCTCTCTCTCTCTCTCTCTCCCTCTCTGAGAGAAAGCCTGTTTGACATTTTCTGCTTGCAAAACCACATGACCCTCTTAGAACAGGTCCAGAAAATCTGTGGCTCCAACAAGATCTTTCATCTGTTCCCTTTTTGTAAACAACATTCTATTGGTGAAGTCTCTTGGGCGCTCTCCAAAGCTCTTGCGAAAGCTGTGCAGCCAATACGTCTAGCATTAGCAGAGCTCCAGTATTTTAAATAAGATGCTTTAAAGTGTTTGTATGTGACCTACTCTAACAAACCCTTCCCAATTTATCTCTCAAAAAAATCTCTATATACTCTGTCACAGTACATTCCAGAATTATTCACTCTGTCCAGCCTGTTAGTTTTTTTTCCAAGGGAATATTAATTTAATTTAGGTATCCTGACCTCTTAACCTTGTAGTCCTGATATTATTCAGGTAAATCCTTATTGGACTTCTTCTCACTTCTTAGAGTTCCAACATCAAAAATCAGTACTCACAATGGGCAAACTCTACTGCTTTTCACTCAGCGTAACATTATTTCTTGCCTTTGGAATCCCAATCTCTTGGATTTTCATTTAATCATATCCTGCATTGTTGAAGATAAAGTTGTTCAGTTGTAATTTCAATGGCTATAAATATGAGACCCATATGACAGTTAGTCATCCTTTTACTTGGAATATATTTGGAGGAAAAACCCATAAATTTGACTTCATATTCTGTGCACGATTTATTTTCATAGTTCTTTTCTGCTCATTTTGACTCCATACTTGGTATCCATTAGTGGTCTTTTATATCTCTTCCAGTCAATGGTGTCTCTCTTGTTCTTTGTATTTCTATGTCCTTTCATTTACATTCACCCAGAAATCCATCCAGGTTTACCAGGACTGAATTTAAGATAGTATAATGGCTTCTGATTGCTTACATCATCCAAAATGGAAGCACCATTCCAAAAGAGTACAGCACACAGGCGCTAACAGAAAATTATTTTCTCGTGACTGAATCAATAATCAATTTTCGAGATGGATGTTATCTCTCACCTCTCTTTTTTTTAACCAAGGTTTTTTAATTCCGTAAGTATCACACTTATCTTTAAATATAAATAGTCTTGTATTTTGCAGTATCTTTTAGAAAATCACAAACTGTTCATCATTATTGTTAATATTTAATAGTTCTGCCTTGTGTGTCGTGTTCAGCTTCAACCTCATTTCTCCCAAAATCAGTTCTTGCTTCCATTTAAAAGTTATTTTGTGACTCATCGTTTTGTTTTGAAAACTGAACACCAAATCACATTATGCTTTGGTCAGTATTATCTTAGTGTTCTTTAATGTTTCCTAGCAGTATGACATTTGTCAAAATCAGACTTATTAATCCTCACTGCATTGAATAAGCCTTGTTAGTTCAGGAACATATTGTTCCATTAAACTGTCCTAGATTCATCTAGAAGTACTGACTGACTTGAGGGCGAGAAATGCTCAGCTTCCCACCGTCTGCATGAAAACATAAGCTTTCCGTTATAATTACTGATTTTGCATCAAGCTTCTGTCAGTTCAAGTTTATGTAATCCACTTTATGCTACTGGTACGAATGCCTAGAAGTTCAACTGAATGCATTTTGAGGTTTTCATTCCAGTTGTTTTACACATATTCATGCTCCTCTGTGTAAAATGCAATGAATGTCGAGGCACCCCTCAGTGGGAAGATGATACTTGGAGTTCTCAGGCATGGTGAAGAATGCTCCACTCATATATCCCAAGGTACCTGAGATTTACAGAATGAATCTATTTAATTTAATAAGGTAAAAGTCCTTTAATCTGGACTGCTCAGAAATTGGGTCCATCTGGATTTTCCGGATTCTGTGGTGCTTATGTAAGGCACACACACACGTATGTAATACACGCACACACACACAATGCATGCACTCACCCACACATGCAAAGTCTGGAGAAGTCCGGATTTCATGTGAGAGTTTTCAAGAAGTCTAGATTCTCAGATGGTCCAGAAAAATCTGGCATCCAGATTTTTGGACTTTTACTGTAGATATCATATCCATTGTCTCAAATATACACTCTCAAAATAGTGAAAAATATCATCAGTAACAATTTCTCCTAATTTCTGAAGAAAAATATTGTTATTATTGGGGTAATGCCCATGATTAGGCTGCCTTTATTTATTTTGTAATGTGCTTTATAGAAATGTTTTCACCGTGATGCCATTGCTGCTTTAAAGCTTTAGTGACCCTTAACTGAGAGGTACCTTTCCAACATTTAAGTGATCTCATTGTATTAGCTTCCAGTGTACATTGTACATCTACAGCGTGTAATGCTCTATGATGCAGACATTGGACACTGTTACATGGGTCATATGTAAACTGAACCATGGACAATAATTGTTCCATTACACAGAAGTGCTGAAGAAACACAGGTCACGCAGAATCCATGGGAAGTAAAAGGCATCAACATTTAGGGGCTGAATCCTCCGTCAGGATGTCACAACTCCTAGGGAGACTGGATGCAGACTGGGAGATGGTTTCGTTGAGCACCTTTACTCTTTTCGCTGCAACAGCAAGCCACCTTCCAGTGGCCAACTACTTAAATACTGCACACTATTGCCACACTGACATGTCTGTCCATGGCTTCATTGAGCCCATATGCAAATTGGATGAACAGCACTCCATATTCTGTCTCAGTAGTCGCCACCCAGATTTCCATGAACCCTCCTCCCTCACTCTCTTTTCCCTCTTCCCTCTGTCTCCCTTCCTTCAGCTCCCCACCTTTTTGCTTCCTTCTCTGAGCTGAGAGTAACCTTTCTTAGCTCTCTGCCCTCTCTCCCTCTAATCTCATCTTATTTCTCTTCTACCATCCCACCTGCATCCTTCTGTACCATTCCCCCTTCACCTTACCTCCTTCTCCACCTTTATATTGAGTCTGTCTGAATTTCAACACTCCTGTTGAAGGGCTCAGGCCCAAAACTTTGACTGCCTTTTATTTCCTATGGATGCTGTGTGAACTAACTGTTGAGCTTTACCTTTTTAAAATTATTTTTAAAGTTTAAATGTAGACATAGCACTTGTAACAGGCCAATTCGGCCCTACGAGTCTGTGCCACCCAATTTACACCCCATTAGTTTTTTGAAAGGTGGGAGGAAACCGGATCCCCCAAAGAAAACCCACACAGACACGGGGAGAACATACAAACTCCTTACAGACAGCACGGGATTCAAACCCAGGTCGGGTCCCGATCGCTGGCGCTGTAAAGGCATTGTGCTAACCGCTACACCATCCGTGGCTCCCAATTGATTATTAATTGATTATGATGAAGATTAATTAACACACATGTTTCTCCAGCACTTTTCTGAACAGCCCTTTACCCAGGCATCTTTTTACCACCTTTAATGTTGTCATCCCTTTGTCTCTGAATGAACTGCCGGGTGATTTTGCAACATAGTTCTGCTGAAAAAATTCTGTTTCCATTTCTTCTTTACCTATTCCTATATGTGCTCTTTTCCCTCTCTCTAACTTCTCTCCCCACCCTCCCCCCCCCCACCCCTAGCGATCACTGTCATTGCCTGTCCCTTCACCTCTCACACCTGCTATCCCAGTGGTTCTCATCCTTTTTCTTTCCACTCATACCCCACTTTAAGTAATCCCTATGCCATCGGTGCTCTGTGATTAGTCAGGGATTGCTTAAGGTGGTGGGATGTGGGTGGAAGGAAAAAGTTTGAAAACCACTAACTCCAAAGGAAATGGGCTAATGACAATTTTTCTCAAGCAAAATATTTCAGTAAAAATTGGGTCTAGAGCAGTGATTCTCAACCTTCCCTTGCTACTCACATCCCACCTTAATCAATCCCTTACTAATCACAGAACGCTGATGGCATAGGGATTACTTAAAATGTTATGTGAGTGGAAATTAAAAAGGTTGAGAACCACTGTTTTATCCTATACCCCATTACCTCTACGCTCCTCCTCCAGTATCTCTCCACCATTCTCTTTTTATCTTATCATAAAGGGTCCCAACCCGAAATATTTTCTACCCACAGATGCTGCCTGTCCTACTGAGTTCCTCCAGCAGTTCATTGCTTGCTCAAGATCCCAGCACCTGTAGTCTTGTTGCCTCTGTATTGTTCTGTACAGTTGTCTGTCTGGCTTCTAGAAAAATAAAACTGTTCAGCAGCTTGCTTAAGGAAATAGTACCTCTAAATCAATTTGAGAACTCAGAACAGTACACAAAAATGTGTCAGCTCATCCAGCAACTCCCTGGCGTGGTTTTACTGTTTGTACATTAATTGATTATAATGATGATTAATTAACAACACATATGGTCGAATGGGAGAGAATATGATACGAAGATACAAATGGAAGTTTGTGCCATTGAACTCCTTGATCATAACACTCAGTTGCATTATTTGCATAATTATGTGCTGAAGACATTGAACTGGCGCCTATCTCTCAAGAGTTTGATACTCCTCAACATTTGCTGAGATTAATTTTGTCTCTGCACTATATCAGAGGGTCCTCCGATTAAAATATGCCTTCCTGTTCTTATTTCCATTGGGCACATTGTTTCTCTGACAGTTGCAGGAAACCTTAGCTGTTCAGGTTTTAGTTAAAGTGGCAAGTAGCGACAAAACATTACACAAGACAGAATCATAGGCTTCTGCAGCCCTCGATTAACAGAGAATGAAATAAATTTCTGTTTAGTAGAGCTCCTGGGGTGAAGAGAATGACCTCTGACAAGATTTCTTCCGCAGCTTTAATTTTGTTGAGATGGCAATGTGCTGTTTATTGGCAGAAAGTTCTGCTTGGAGTAAATTACTTTTTCCATCCAATGTTATAAAATTGTTCCATTTCACTGATTCCGTGTGCACTGCACGTAAATGTTGAATGCTGTCTCCAGTTTGTGTCGTACTCTCCAGGGCTATTTGTGTTAATGAAGTAAACTGCACCCACAATTAACAGTACATTGGATCAATAGCTTCTGAACCTGGCTGTGTGTAATGGCATGTTATAAGTATCTAAATAATGTAGTTAATGTATGTGAGCAAAATAAAACAAAGAACATTTTAAAAAGGCTGAATTGCCTGCATATCAAGAAATTTGATAATATTGCTTTAATTGTTTTCTGTAAATACTCAGTACGTTTTAATCAAAAACCTGATTCTGAACAAAATTGATCATATTAAAAAATCCAAAAAAAGGAATCAAGCATTCTGTACTATTTTTAAATATTGCTTTATCCTAAGAGAAATACAAGAACCATCCTAGCAGATTTGTTATCTTGGGGCCAGATAAACGTTCTCTACCTGGAGGGCTGGTAATAATATATATATAAAAATATCTCTCTCTCTCTCTTTCTCTCTCTCTCTCTCTCTCTCTCTCTCTCTCTCTCTCTCTCTCTCTCTCTCTCTCTCTCTCTCTCTCTCTCTCTCTCTCTCTCTCTCTCTCTCTATATATATATATATATATATATATATATATATATATAAATAAATATATATATATCAATGAGGTCAGAATTGGTACAAAAACGCTCGTGTCTTGGAGTTTCTTTGCTAACCTTGAGATATTAGGTCTGCTCCCCAATCATTTCCAAAGCACAATATAATGTAAGTACAGTACCCAAAGATTGGGTCAGAATGTCATCAAACTTTCTTCTGCTGTATTGCCAGACCTTTTCACTGCAGTGAAATAATTAATTTCCATGTAGAAATCGAGTTTCAGCTGTGATGCAACTGAGGTGCTCAGCAACAGAGAGTTGATGGAAAATTTGGATCTTTGATTTTGGCTTTTAAAAAAAACCTAGTGTTAAGCAGATTCTTCTGTTCCCCACGGGCGAGTAGGGTTATGAAAAATAAATCTGTCTAAGCTGTACAGTTTTATTTGGAATAATAAAATCCAGGGGAGATTTAACAGAGAGGTCAGTGACTAGGGGGCACAGATTTACCTTAATTGATGGAAGAAGAAAAGCACAGATAAAAAAGAAAAAAAATATCAACTATCTGCTGAGGTCCAGAACTTTCTCCCTGGAAGGGCGGTGGAAAACAAAATCCTCTTCATGTTCAAAAACTAGCCAAAACCTCCAGCAAAGGCTAGGGAGTGATATCTACCTAAAGCCCATTTGTGGCCAGCATGTACACAGTTGTCAAATGCTGTCTCCTGTCACGAGTTATCTAAATATTCAAAGCAAAAACCAATAGACATCACTCCTTGGATTTGAATGATAATAGCCTTTGAAGCTTTCAGATCTATTGTCAGAGTACATACATGACATCACGTACAATCCTGAGATTCTTCTTCCTGTGAGTGAGGTAGAATTACTACTTATCGGAAGTGCAAAAACACTGTACTCAATGTACACATGTCAACAAACTGACTGTGAGAAAAGAGAATCAATAACGTGCAAACTTAAGAGTCCTTAAATGAGTCCATGACTGAGTTTGTTGTTGAGGAGTCTGATGGTGGAGGGGTAGCAGCTGTTCCTGAACCCGGGAGTGGAAGTCTGTGCCACCTACACCTCTTTCCTGATGGCAGCAGTGAGAACACAGCATGTGCTGGTTTGTGTAGATCCTTGATAATTGCTTCTGTCCTCTGTGGTGAAAGGGATTTGCTTAGATGCATGGACTCGCCAGTCCGAAGCTACCTGACCTTCCCTGACCTGCTCTAACCCCTCACTTGGCTCCTCTCCAGATTTCCCAATAAAGGCTGGCCCCCTCTTGCTCCTGTACCTGGAACCTGGCCAAGTTGTGCATCAGTAATGCTCAGGTTTTTGGTAATTAAACCCATTTAATCAGTCCACCATGTCGATGTGATTATCATGTGCACCACACTTTCCGACGGCAGCGTTCCTGTAGATCTTCTTGATGGTGGGGTGGGTTTTGCCTGTGATGTCCTGAGCTGTATCCGTTACTGTTTGTAGGGCTTTAATCTCAGGGGTATTGGTGTCTCCATAACAGACCATGATGCAGCTTGTCAACTCACATCTGTAGAAATTTGCACCAGGGCTTTTGGTGTCATACCAAATTTCCCCAAACTCCTGAGCAAGAGAGGCATTGCCATGTTTTCTTCATGATGCAATCAGTGTGTTGGGTCCAGGAAAGATCCTCCAAGATCGTGACTCCCTAGAGCTTAAATTTGTTCCCTCTCTCAACCTCTGATCCCCCAATGGATTGTACACCTCTGGTTTTCCCTTCCTGAAGTCAACAATCAGCTTCTTGGTTTTGGAGTGCAAGGTTGTTGTTGGTACACCTTTTCATCCTTATCAGCGATACCTAAAGTCAGATTAACAACTAATTCTGCAACTAGTAGAATAAACCATTGAAGTATAAATTAGCCATGACATTTTGTTTCATCATTCTGTTAAGCACACACACTCAATATTCTTTTAAAATACATCTGAGGTTTTTTTTTACAGAGACTGACCCAGTGCTTGACTGGAACGTATATTTGTTTTTAATATGAAAAACATGAGAAAGAAGAGAAGAGTAGGGTATCTGGCCTCTCGAACTTTCTTTGCCGTTCAATATCACCTGATCTGGCTGTGGGCTCAGCTCTACATATCTACCTGATCCCCATAACACTTAATTCCCCTCCTATTATATAAACCTATCTCTGTCTTGAATACATGCAATGAAGCAGCTTCCACTGCTTCCTTGGTCTCCCCTGAACCCTGTGGCTATGTCCTTTAGTTCTAGTCTCACCTGCCAGTGGAAACAACCTCCCTGCTTTAATCTTTTCATTTCATAATTTTATATATATCTATATCTCATCCTTTTCAACTTCAATGAGTGTAGTCACAGGTTACACAAAAATTCAAGATTCAATTTATTGCCATAGTAATAAAACAGTGTCGTATTACATGAAATTCTTTTTTGCCTGCTGCAAGGCAGACAGATTCGCCACCGGCAGGAATCTTACATTTCTTACTCCTTAGTGTATTACTCTCATATATACTAACCTCTTAACTTCCAGAATCAACCTGGTGAATCTCCTCTGAATCGCCTGCAACCCTAATCTATTGTTCCCTAAGTGAGGAGATATGAAATGCACACAATACATCAGGAGTAGCCTCACCAGTACCCTGTACAGCGGTAGCAGAACCTTCCTGCTCTAAAATCAATTCCCCGTAGCAAGGAAGGCCAACATTTCCATTTACCTCCTCAATTGCCTGCAAACTAACTTCTTGTGATTCATAACTAACCTTTTGCGATTATATATTTTGGTTACATTTTACAAACTGAAAGCAAAGTGCAGATGGGAATCCATGGTGTCCAAATGGCTGGGCCAATGGAAGGAAAATGAGAGGAAAGGAAAGGAACAAGTTTTACATTTGTAATGTTAGACATGTTTTATCTATCTTATATTTTAGGTCAATTTTTTTTCCCCCATTGACAATTTTATTATTTTCTACTGAGTGTCATTTTGCTTCCTACCCCCTTTATTGTTTTTACAAATTCAGTTCACCTTAAACCTTAGTTTGCCTGTTTTGTTCTCATAGAAAGTCAGCTTAATTCTTGCTGCCTGCATTATTGGTATTTGTGAGTAAATTGTATATTCCTGAGCTGTCTTTGTTGTTGGCAATTATAATGAATTCTCAAAGGCTTTGTTCCAATTGTTTCTCTCTTGTCAATGTCCTTTACCAGACATTCTTATGTTGAGTTTTACTTTGATAATTGTTCAGCTTTGTAAATCTTTCTTTGTTTCAAAAATCAGTATCTCTGCATTTTTGTGAGAAATCTTGTCTGTAATTTGTTAACCTTTGACTTCCATTTTTGTTTCTCAATTTAGGGATCAATGTTGCTTGATTGATTTTTTTTTGTGTGCTCAGTCTAACGCTGCTTTTGTTTAATGCTGTGGATCATGTTTTTGCTGATATGCAATTTTTAAAAATTATTTCATGGAGTCAAGAGTTGAAATTTTTTCATGCATTTTCATGGAAAATTATTTAACTCAAACAGAGGAACGCATTTGGAAAAGTATTTTATTTCGTAACTGCTCACGTATATCTATGTGGATTATGTGAAATAATAACTATGGCTTTGTCATGTGTCTATT
Organism: Narcine bancroftii; assembly: GCF_036971445.1. Lineage (NCBI taxonomy): Eukaryota > Metazoa > Chordata > Chondrichthyes > Torpediniformes > Narcinidae > Narcine > Narcine bancroftii. The sequence goes on from NC_091480.1 coordinate 22,920,551, forward strand.
TGGCCCATCGAGTCTGCTCTGCAACTCCACCCTGAGCTAAACTGTTCTCACATCCATTTCCAAATTCTGGCCTTTTCTCCATATCCCTTGTTACCCTGACTAATTAGATACCTATCAATCTCCCCCACCCCCCCTGAAACTCCCCCAATGATCAGGCCTTTGTAGGATCTGAAGAGAGTGTACCTTGCGACAAGGCTCTTTCTCAAATCAACTGCACCACTTCCAGTCGTTGCGTCAAGCATACGTTTGAATTCTTATTAACGGTTAGTGCAACACCTTTACAGCACCAGCGATTGGAACTGGGGCTCGAATCCTGCACTGTTTGTAAGGAGTTCGTATGCTCTTCCCATATCTGCGTGGGTTTCCTCCAGGGGCTCTGGTTTCCTCCCACCATTTGAAATGTACCAGGGGTTGTAGGTTAATTGGGTGTAAATTGGGCGGCATGGGCTCATGGGCTGAAATAGCCTGTTACCGTGCTGTTTGTCTATGAATGGATAAAGGCATGGAAAACGGCACAAAATATTTGAAACTATCGAATGAAGAGTTGCCTGGTTGATTGGATCCTTGTTATTGGACTCTACCTATCTACTCTATTATCATTAACATGTTATGATCAGACACTAACAAAATATACTTAATTATACTTTATAAAACAGAATCTTATTTCAGCAGAACTTCCAATTTTGTAACCAGAATGTAAGAGTAACGAACCAATGGAAATCCATCATGTAGTTTCCACTGCATGCCAGTGTGTTCCTCATCATCAGATCAAAACTGGGAACTTCATAATTATATCTCCTTGTGGGTGGGCCATTGCTGCAAGGAATACCACATTATGATCACATTGTGGTAAATGTTAATTACCAAATGTTAATTAGTCTGTACACGGAACCAGTCCGTTTTAGTTTGATAATGAACCAGGGGAATGCCTTGTAGGTTATGCCTCTTCAAACTTCCATTCAGGTAGACTTGACATTTTCGGTCCCATTTGTATTTCAGGGAAAGAGCTCCAGCTCTCTTCTCTTCAATTTCCTGTTCATCATTAACTGGGCACTCTCCTACCAGACGTTATTAAAATCGACTTCTCCAGTTTCGGTTAACCTCCTCACCCAAGTCTCTGTCTCTCCCTATTACTTTGTCTCTTTCCCTCCAGCTCTGCTCCCCACTCCCTTTCCTCCCTATCACTCAGCTTTTTTTCTCTTCTGCTCTCCTATCTCTATCCACCTCTTAGCTGTTAGGCTGTCCCCTTCCATCCTCCCCCCCCACCCCAATCCTACCTTTTAATTCAGACCCCTGCGTGATGTTTGCTCCTATCTTGACCAAGGGCTCATTGAAACATTGGTTACACTTTACTCTAATAGACACTGCATGACCTGCTGAGTTTCTCTTGCATGACAACCCCAGTATCTGCTTAACTCTTGGTTATCTTCTCCTTTGTGAAAAGGATTTGGTCATCCCCATTTACCCTTCTTAGAATTTTCATAATTTTATTTAAAAATAATTGAATCTCTTCTTGTTCTCATTTATTCCAAAATAAAGTAACCCTAGCCTACATAATCTCTCCATACATTAAAAAAAACTAAAAATGAGAAATTAGTTTAGTTTTCAAATCGTTGGGGTTTTTTTTCTCTTCATGTTTCTTTCTTTCCCTAACTCTGAAATTGGGTCTTTGAACTGAAACATAGATCCCACTATCGCTAACAATGTTATCTAACTCCATCTGAAATAAATTTAATGATCTGACTTCAGCTGCTTTCTATATGTTCTCTGCTTCATTTTCTACAAATCCTGCTGGACTCATTTGGACCAGCATTTTCTGTTCTTATTTCAGATTTTCATCATCTGCAGGAGGATATTGCTCTGGTAAAATTCATATAATTATCTTCTCAACTCTGTCCAACCCTTCCTAGTGCAATTTCTTCCACACACTTTTTGAAGGCATGGGAATTGGGAGAGCACTTCAATTCCACAAAGCATGAAAGGCTCCCTCACCCAATTGCTTCTCTATTTCCTTCTCACAAAAATTGATTTAAATGAATTGGCACTTGACCGTATTCCCAAGGTGGAGGTGGGTGGGAAGGATTGGTTTATTTTTCAGGTGGCGCACTTCAACATTTCAAGGATACACTCCAAAGAACAGATTTTATCCACTTATTGATTTAAGTGAATGACCTGGAGGTGATTTTCAAAACGATGCGTCACTTGGATACATGGCAAACAGTGGGAAGTGTAGCAGTTAGTGCGAGGCCATTGCAGCGTCAGTGACCTGGGTTCAAATGAGGTGTCATCTGTAATGTGTTGTACGTTGTCTTTGTGACCTGCGTAGGTTTTCCCAGAGTGCTTTGGATTTCTCCAACCCTCCAAAAAATGTAAGGGGTTTGTAGGTTAATTGGTGTATTTGAGAGGCACAGGTTCATGGGTCAGAAGGGCCTGCTACAGTACTGTAACTCTAAATTAAATTAAACAGGTGGGTGAATTGGAAGTGGCAACTTGTGAAGTGATATACTGTATTTCACCATGCAGAATTAGGATAGAAATAATGACACAACTTTAATGTGAATGTAAGAACTTGTAAACTATGTTACATGTGTAAACAAATCTTGTGGCACAGCAATTGCAGGGGCTGTTAAAACACATTTGAAATCTTTGGTTTTATAAAAACAGTAGAAAAGATTGAAACCTGCAAGAGTTTCACAAATAACTATTTTAGCTATGACATTTCATGACAGATGTCAAAGGCCGAGAGAAGATAACGCAGTGGTTGTCAACCTTTTTCTTTCCACTCACATACCACTTTAAGTAATCCCTACGCCATCGGTGCTCTGTGATGAGTAAGGGATTGCTTAAGGTGGAATGTGAGTGGGAAGGGAAGGATGAGAATCACTGCTCTAGACCCAGTTGATACTGAAATATTTTGCTTGAGAAAAATTGTCATTGGCCCATTTCCTTTGGAGTTCTGAAATCATGCACGTAACGAGTCAATTAGGTACGATTAAAACAGTGGTTTTCAAAATTTTTCTTTCCACCTACATACCACCTTAAGCAATCCTTTACACCTATGGCATAGGGAATACTTAAAGTGGTATGTGAGTGGAAAGAAAATGGTTGAGAACCACTGAGATGAAGGGTTATTTTCTCAACCATGACTCCTGTTCATATTTATTCAAAACAAAATGACCCAACCTCTTCATTCTCTCCTTACATCAAAAATTCAAAATGAAAATGAGAAACATAGTCAAGGTTTCAAATCTCTTGTTTTCTTGCAAATGATTTAAATGTAGAAAAATCAAAGAAGCGGGAGTTGTTCTCTTAAGAGTAGGATAGATTAAAAGCATATTTTAAAAGAGTTGCTGGTCATTTCAGTGAAAGTCAGTAATGAAAGGGCAGAGATTTATTTTAGCTGACTAAAGAACCCAGGAGATAATGAGAGAAACATTTCAATGATGCATGATTCTATTTTACACCCACTAATGTAGCCAGATTAGTTTCAAGAATTCATCTGCAGTGTTCTGCATTTGCACTGGACTATCATCTTCATAACATCATGGACAAATGACCAAACCAGCAAAACACACGCACAACAGAGATAACCAGATATCACATTTTCTGAAGAGCTGTGAAGCTAATGACTGTGCGTCACCTACAGACGGAAACCGTGATTGACCTGTGATTCTCTGGAAGTATCAAGATACTCTTAAACACAAATCTGCCATGGCATTATTGCTCGCAACAGATTATACATTACGAGCAAAGCGACTTTCTTCGAAGCTAGGAGGAATCTGCGCATGGATTCCTACATTACCTGTCAGCATATTAAATATCCATTTTTAAACTTGTGTAAGCATGGCACAAATGAGCCCTGCTCGCGTCGTAATCCTGGAAAGGCTCGGGTCCAGCCCAGCGTGGGGTAAGGATCTCAGAAGAGAACTTCAGCAAGCACTTCTCATACTTCTCCTAAAGCTCGCGCCAGCCTTTACTATTGTAATGCTATGGGAAAGCATTTATGACAGTTGGTTACACAAATTGAAAAAAACAACTTAAAGCCAGCTTTGGCAGGATTCTGACTGAGTTAGATCATTAAGAAAATAATTTGAACCCTGGACTGAAATGATGCATGAATAGGACTGCTGCCAATGTGCGACAATTTAATTTGGCAGAGAGTACCAATCAGAGTGATTTTGAAGGATTTCCAATTCTTTTCCCTCTATAAACAATGGCGCTTTGAACAGCATCTAATTTCACAAATTCGTATTGGTGTGGGAAAATTCTTCTTGCAATCTGCCAGCATATCTTCAATATTTCAACAAGTGCAAACATTGATTTCTCAAAGAGAAAGGTCCATAGGAATGATATTCAAACTCATACTGCATTGCCTCTCATATTCGGAATAAACAAAATTTAAATATAATTTAGTTATTAGCACTGGGGACATTTCTATGCTTCTATACAATGTTCCATCATTATTTGGAACTTGGCCTCACTCACAAATACACTGTTTATTGCCAATCTCTAATTGTCTTGGGAAGATAATGGTGGGCCACCATCTTCAAACATTGACGAACCTTACTCCCTCTGTGCTGTTGGATATGGAGTCCCACGATTGGGACCAAATGCAATGAGGAGCCCGTGATATACTTTTAAGTCAGTAGCAGTGTGATTTGAATGGGCATCCATAAGTTCCCATACATCTTCTGCCTTTTTCCTTCTTGGTCATGGTGTCAGGTTTGGTGGCTGTTGTTGGAGTATTGTGATGAAGTAAAAGATGAACACAGGAGCATCTGTGTGCTGGTGGAGGGAATGGATATGTAGAATAATAGATGAAGTACCTGTCAACAGGCTACTTTGTCCAGATGGTATCAAGCATTTTGAGTGTTATTGCACTTGAACTCATCAAGAAATATAAAGAGTATTTCATAGAGGAAGGGTGTTGGTGTGTCAGAAGAAGAGTGACTCACTACAGGACATCCAGTCTCTGCCCAGCTCCTATAGCTGGTATTTATGTGGACTGGCTTTTAGCTTCTGGTCAATGGTGCCCTCTGGGATGTCATTGGTGGAGCACTTGGTGATGCTTCTCCATGGATTGTCACCTTATCATAGGGGAGAAGCTTGTGTGGTCCTGTGATCCTGAGAGCGATGCTGTCTGGAGCGATGCTCCTGGTAGGGCCACCCATGGCAGTAAAGTCGAGAGTGAGCTCCCTGACATAGAACCATCCAACCAAGACCTAAACGGTGGAACAGGCGGAAGAAGTTACTTCAAATTCAATGGCTGTGATGGCGGATGAAGGCTGCAACAAATCCATAATCTCCAATCATCCCAGGTTTCATGCCATTGGAATTAGTTGGTTGATTGTGCTTCTTGGAATGCAACGTCAAGTACACGTTAAACAAAACACGCACAGGTGTCTTCGCTCAGTGGGCTACTTTCCAAGATTAGACTCATAAGCCACTTGAGAGCGTATAGGAATGAAGACCATCATCCTTGACCTTGAGGGATAGCCATGACGACAAAGACTTGGTGATGTCATAGTTGGTGGTTAAACTCTCATTTGCTGGGAATGGTCATTTATGGTGGAAATGTTACATGCCACTCTCCAGCCTATGACTGAATATGGTCTTCAGATGGTCAGAAATGCATTGCTTCATCTGAAATAGTTTTCTGAATAGGATTAAACTTTGTGCAATCATCAGTGAATATCCACCTTCTGATTTTATAGTGGAAAAAAGATAATTGATGAAGCAACTGAAAATGGTTGAGTTTGGGGCACATCCTTTTTTTTTAAAATTTTTTATTTTTCACACCATAAATCACAATAGCCATGATATACACTTTTTCTTTTTCACACATTTACAGTGACTTTTTCTCCCCCCCCTCCCTCCTCCCAAGCCACCCCCCCACCCCCCCCTCCCATCCATTTTAGGTATACAATCTAGGTTGCATTAATTCAGTCAGACAATGTTGTCATTCAACAAAAATACTTGATGAACGTCTCCAGTGTTGTTCACAGAACTTGGGTGACTGGACTCTAAACCTCACACCCACCATCAAAACTTGCTTTACTCCTTGATTTCAACCCCCTTTAGCAAACAAGTGATTTTGCCACACTTCTTCAAATATTCCCCTCGATGTCAAGGACAGTCATTCTTACTTCTCTTCTGGAATGTAACTATTTTGTTTATGTTTGGGCAACAAGGGCTGCACGGGAAGTGTAGCAGTTAGCTCAATGCTGTTACAGCGCCAGCGACCTGGGTTCGAATCCCGCGCTGTCTGTAAGGAATCTATACGTTCTCCCCATGTCTGCATGGGTTTCTTCCCACCCTTCAAAACATTCCAGAATTGTAGGTCAATTGGGTGGCAAGGGCTCATGGGCCAAAAGAGCCTGTTACCGTGCTGTATGTCTAAATTTAAATTCAGAAGTTTTACATTGTGATGGAACCAAATGATTCTTATGAAATCCAAACTAGACATTTGTGAGCAAATCCTAGATGACTGATTGAAAATCAAAGTAAACTGCAGATCCTGAAAACCTGAAACAAAAACAGAAAACGCTGGAAAAACTCAGCAAATCAGGAGGCATCTGTGGAAAGAGACACCATCAATGTTTCAGGTCTGCAACACTTTTTCAGAACTAACTGCAAGTTAGTTTCCAGCAGGAGAGAAGTAAAGGCATGGATGGGTAGAACAAAGGAGGTGTGTGAAAGGATGAGTAAGGATAGCTTAGTTACCAGAACATTAAGCTTCTTGGTCTGTGTAATGAGTTTGTTAATGGCAAACTGATTGAAATACGAAGTAGGTCAGGCAACATCTGTGGAAAGAGAATCTATGGATGGATGATGATGTGCCATCTGGTATTTAATGACACCTTCCATTACCACCTAGTGATCGAGAGCAGACTGACTGTGTAATAAATTATTGGATTGGGTTCAGGCTATCACAGGGAAATATTCCACATGGATGAGTAGATGCCAGTTTTTAAACTATGCTAGAAAAGTGTGGCTGAAATACAATCCTATCATTTGGGCCATCAGCAAGATAACAAGATTCAAGATTCAATTTATTGTCATGTAATAAAACAGTGTCATGTTACACAGAATTGCATTTGCCTGCTGTAAGGCAGACAGATTCGCCATCGGCTGGAATTGCCTAAAGTGCCTCTTACAGTCAGATAAAGAAAAGCAAAAAAGAGTTTTCCCCCTCAGAGTCACTGTATGTCATGGATTCGCCTCCAGCACTTCCTGCAGCCATGTAGAGTCCAGTTCAAAGCTGAGCTCCCGATCCGAACCTGCAAAACGATCAGGATCCCTTCAGCTCCCCCTCGCATCCCAGTTCCAGTACCTGGTACCCCTTCAGCCAGTTTTGAGCCAGTCTCCAGCAGTTCACAGCCTGGCGTGAGCCCCCCCGACAGCACTCTGCAGCCACCCATGGATTCCTCACCTCGAGTTCCCTGCAGCCTGCCGCATGCATGGGTCTTTCAACCTCAGATCCCCTCGCTGCTGTCACCGTCCCATGGGGTATCTCCTCTGTTTCTCTAACAGGGGTGGTCTCCCTGTTTTCTGGTGTCCTGAGCCAGTCCTCCACACCCCTAGAG